>NC_090934.1:919031590-919656590 GCF_040938575.1 Ambystoma mexicanum | reverse complement strand
GTTTAATACAATTTGTGGAGGAATTTGTGAGAGGAAAAATGCGTTATCAATGTCCCACCTGTACCTGCCCCTCTTCTCCATTTCCTAGTGAACCGTCCCCAAACCTTCAAGAAGAAAATAGACGTTTTGATTTAACATCCATCCCCTCTTCCCCACACAAATCATCTCCTCACAATCAGCCTGTGTTGAACCCTAATTCCCCTATATTCGTGTCAGCATCTGCAGCCCCCTGTATTTGTCTTGATTGAAGTGTTTGTGTGTTTTAAGAAAGCTTTTGTATATTTGTTGTAGAGGAAGGGTTTGAGGAAAAATATATTTTTTTAAAAGACTTAAAATGTTCGCGAACAGCGTGCCTGTTCGAGCCTGCCGTAAGCAACATAATATTGATGTTCTA
This sequence comes from Ambystoma mexicanum, assembly GCF_040938575.1. Taxonomy (NCBI): domain Eukaryota; kingdom Metazoa; phylum Chordata; class Amphibia; order Caudata; family Ambystomatidae; genus Ambystoma; species Ambystoma mexicanum. Next base: position 919,656,196 of record NC_090934.1, on the reverse strand, counting down.
ACGGCAATACAGCTACCCGTACCAATGCCAACCAAGATAGAACTGATGTTAGAATGCACCATCTGTGCAAGTTGTGCGTAAATGAACAGAATGGGCCTGCTAAGGACATTATACCTATCCGTACCGCTCACAAACGAGATAAAACATGTTTGTAGAACACACCAGGTGTCCAGGATGTCTGTAAATGAGCAAAATGGGAGTGTCCTAAGGACACTATACCTGTCCGTATCGTCCGCAGCCAAGATGGAACCGTCCGTAGAACAGGCGCGGTGGTCAACATGTTCGTAGTCAAACAAAATGGAGGTGTCCTTATGACATGGACCTGTCCATACAGTCATCAGATCAGGTACGCACATGCGCAGTACACCCATAAGTACTGCGAACATCGCGCCTCTCCATAACTGTCCGTCTCACTTGTGTCGCACTTTTAATTAGTTGCAGGACCCGAACACTGTCCATAGAACACTTGCGCGCATGCGCACGTTTGTGACTCTGCATTTGCTGTCCAGCGGGCACGCATTTCCCTCGCCGATGTGTTCAGGACGTCATCATGTGACCGCACCCACGCTGAGCATGTGGACTAATTTGCGCACTTTGTGTGCTCCCGCAACATTGCAAAATAACTTATACATACATGGGAAATTAATTTTCAGTAAGCAATCACCATTTGACATGTCCCATACAATAGCTCTAACTGTGAACGTGTCGTTTATAATTTTTTAGCGCTTTTGAGTGATCAATATGGTCACGAGCCGCGCCCTTCGGCCCCTATAAATGGCCACACCCCCAAGCTCATCTTCATTGTGCTACTGGCTATAGCAGTTAGAGTTGTACTGCATTTACTGCTGTAGCGACCATTAGGCAACTAATACTTGTGGCATCCATGGCTACTGTTGCTTCATTAGCCTCAGCACCACCCCCAAACCCTCCACCACCACCACCACCACCTCCCCAAGGGCCTGCAGAGGGATATACAGGTGAGGATGTAGAGATCAAGGAAGAAGAGGAAGAAGAGAATGAGGTGGAGTAACTCCACAGTGCAAAGACTTGCCGGGAGTCATGGGTGTGGCGGTTGTTTTCCATTTTTGGGAACGTACCGAAAGCACGTACGAACCTCGTCAAGTGTAACCAGTGCCAGTTGATGCTGAGTCGCGGGAGACCTGGTGCGTACAGCTTTGGTACGACAACCATGAAGCGACACCTAACTTCGTTCCACAGTGCGGACATTCGCAAGGTGGTGCAATGCGAAGAACGTAGTAGATTAAGTAACTCCACAGCATGCTCCGTGTCCGATCCTCTCACCACATGAGACACTCCTGTGGGGGTGCGCATCCCTCCAGCTGCCTCACAAGCCATTTACGATGCTGTTGACCCTTACCTTTCGAGGGTCACAATATTGTGTGTGTACTGTGATGCAGTACTCTGCAGGGGGAGAGTCTTCAAAGTGCTTTTGAGGCTATGGTCACTGAGCATCAGAAGAACTGCTCCCTCCCAAGTAAAGCCCACCCTATATCTTTCTCTCTCCACCTGGCCCTTCTTATCCCCATGGTTGGTGTCCCTTCCTTACCCTCCTTTACCCTCCTCTCCTAGTGTGTCGTGTCCTTAAAAGCAGTAAACTGGAAAATAACAAAAATTAGAAAAAAAGGCTCTTTTCAGAGCTGCCTTTCTCAGTTTAACAATAAAACTATCAAGTGACTGTCGTAGGCCCCCGCGCATTTTTGGAAAAGTCCGCAGACAGTCGTAGGACACACAAAAATGGAGGAGGCAAGCAAATCAAAACCAATGGACTTTTCTAAGTGGTGGCTCTGAAAAGAGCCTTTCGGTGGTGTTGTGTGTGCTTCAAAAACTGGAGGTTTCAAAAAAAAGATAGCCAAATAGGTGACTATGATTCTAAAAAAGTTGCAATGCATGTTGTACACTGCGAAGAAAAATCTGATTGCCAGTATATGTGAGATGGACTCCATATCTGCGAAAAATGAAAGAGCTGCGAAATAAAATGTTTTCATTGTGGAATGAGGACATGCCAACATCTCTTAGAAAGGCACAAACAGCCTTATTCACATTGCACCTCGCTTTCTCCATTTGTGGATCAAATGCAGAAGAACGCAGCCACTTTGTCTTTGTGCAATACGGGAAAAAACTATTTCGCAATTTGGAAACATATCCATGACCTTCGCAAGTCCTTCCTTCATTGCAAATTGCAAAGAAATTCCAGAGACATGGCCTAAACGGTTTCCTCCGCAATGAATGATAAGTATATAAGGAGGACGCTCTGTCTGTAAAGTAGCAAAGAGAGGTACCAAGTCCAGCCACCTCATTCCATGCACACCATGCCAGTGCACTTCCACATGAGGAAATCCAAGATCTGCAGATAGACCGCAACTTTCTGCATGCACCTCAACCAATGTATCCATGAGTCTCGCAAAATCCAGACAATCTGTCTGAGCACACAGAGCCATGGCTGTCTGGTCTCCTGTCAGGGAAAAGACGTTCTCACTAAATTTCTCCATACAGAATACACCCACTGACCTTTACTGACCAATCCCTACCTTGGTACATTCTCATTTGCATGCGTCTCCACCCCAGAATAACTGTTGGTAATATGCGCCGCCTGCAAACTACCGCCATGTTCGCGGACACGTGCAAGATCAGAGCGTGACGACTGTACATTTAAATATTATTCCCCTTTTCCCCTTTAATGTGGGCTCTGAAAAAAGCCGTTTTTTTATTTTTTTGGGGCAAATGCCTTACAGACACCAGTTATTTTGTTTTTTTAAAATATTTTTTGTTCTTACTTTACTCCTACAACCATTACAGAAACTTCTCCAAAGCAAGCCTCACATTCCAAAAGAACATGGCATTTACCAAAGAAGATAACGCAACACCATCTGCTTCAAAATAAGCCGCATTACTGGGAACAATGTTCTCGTGGCTGCAGAAAAACATACCAGCGCGTAACATAAAAGCATGCATGCCGCGATTGATGTTACACCTCCCAATACTTTGATCAGGACAGAAAACAGAACTGTTGTCCCATTTTCCTCTAGGGAGCAACCCAGAAAAAATGATTTTCACAGTTGGAAAGATATTCATCTCTGCTTGAACCAACTGTTACAAATCTTTCAACAAAGTATGTGAACTCACGTAGCCCAAATGGCAAGCACCGTAGTGCAAAAGTACCACATGAGAAGGGGTCATTGTGCGCATCTCGGGGCAAACTTGCAGAACTGCCGCAACATAGTGATCAGTCTAAGCGCTCCACACGACCTCCACTCCTCTCACAACAAAATGATGTGCCACATGCCTACTTTCGGCATAGTGCTGTAAACCGTGCAGAACCATCCAAGGACCAAAAACCTGACCCTCTGCACCTCTGCCATCTTCAGTATACGCACCGTCTTTCGACACAAAACAACAATGTCAACATCTGATTGGCTGATGCCCACAGTCCCCTTTCCATGCTGGATTTGCTTTTGAAACCCATATGTGACACGCCCTACCTGCGGACAAGCGTGGTCTACGTACCAATCCTTCTACCCTTTCCACATCACTCGCAAATCCCTTTCCTCATTGGACACTGCTAAGCAGTCACACAACCATCCACCAATCACATTAAACATCCCTACATCCAACTCCGTCATCAAAATTTCGCACTTCAAATGTACTATTGATCACTCGGAATACAAGTCGCATATCATTGCAAAGCACCTACTTCAATAACTACTGTGCAAGTGTCGCAGATTTCTACGTACAGCTCCATGCATACCCGCATGCATGCGTACAAAGTACAGGTATACATATTTTATTCAGAGAACATGTGCAACCCTTATGATTTCATTTAAACAAATTAATGCCACTAAATCCGCATAGCCGATACATACCAACGCTCGCCCTTTAAGTGTAAGATGTCTGATTTTTCATTGACAAACCGCACTACTTCTTACTGTCTCCCGCATAACCTATACATACGTTACGACCCTCCGTATTTAGTGCGAAACTAGATTTTCCATTAGAAAATGGCACCATTTTTTACTGTGTACCGCCTACATAAATGCTACTTCCAATACCATCGTATGAGAAAAAGTAAATGCTCCCGATTGCTGTGGTGACATCTCCCTCTGAGGGTCTCCCGATTTTTCAAAATTGTACTTATAATAATATGAAAGTACAGACATTTTTCCCCATTCACTATAATGACCCATCACTTACAAACCTCTCTGCTATAGATAACAGAGCTTAAAAGAAACAAGGCATTTTCATAACCTAAAAATTGTACTCATTTCTAAAGCATGTGCAACTGACATACTGCAAATAACATACAAAGGCAGCACATAGTGAAGTGAAATGCACACATGCACTGTGTTGAAATATCAAAGGAGATTAATCTGACGAAAGATGCAAAATTAACGTATACAGTAACATCACTGCTTTAAACACACAAAGTTACTAACTTCTTTTTACAATCGCAGTGAAGACTACTCTTCTGAAAAACAACAGCATCTGCACTGCAAACGGCATATCTGAAGAAACCTGGTCATTCTGCAAAAAAAAGTAAGTACAGTACGACCTTTATATTCTAACTATTCCTCAAACCGACTGTGTGGGTTATGTATTTAATTTGTGCACCAAAGCAAACAGTGATTTCTGAACCATTCTACCCACAAATTCCCATTTATTAAACAAAGAATAACAGGCAGAACGGGTCACAAATCCCTGTGTGTTTGGAACTCAAAACAACATACAGAACCCTTAGAATGTTAGTACTAGAAAACAAATAGCTGTTTCTATTTTATGCCTTATGTTCACTATTAATGCTTCTCCTCACCACTAGCCCACTTAGTACTCTCATCTGAAGCACACTGTAGTAGTATGCAAACAGAAAAATAGCCTTCCCAAATCATTGTAAGAGGCCAATGCACATTCACACACCACCACAAAGAGCTTCCCCAACAAACTCATGCACACATACATTGTACAACAGACCAAACCATGCCTTCTTTTTTTCAACAGACCCCAAAGAATGCCTACCAAAAAGCAAGTCTGTAGAAAGGAACGCAGAAGAAGAGCAAATAGAAATAAAAGTGTCCAACCGAAGCATCCATCTATAGAGTTTGTAGACAACGTTGGAACAAAACAGCTAATGCAGTCGTTTAGCAAAACAAAGGAAGCTTCAACTACCAAAACTTTTCCTCCTCCAACATTAATCCTGATAGAGTAACAAGAACCTATAGTAAAAAAAAGTATTTTAGCAAAAATGTTTCACCACAGAGTCCTTCAGAATCTAATAAGAAGAGGACCAAAATCATCCTCAACACTTAAAACCTACCGCAGAAAATTAATCCTACAAACTCTCGTGGACAGTGCAATCATTCTCAAAACGAAGTTGTTCATATTAGTGTTAAATAGAATGAAACCACTAACAAAAGTAAGTACCAAACTACAAAAGAAACTTGGCAATAAATGGAATGTGAACAAAAATAACTTCTTACATATTTGCGGAGGTGAATGGAGTCACACAACAACCACAGAACCATATTTTAATGAAGACGCATACATACAAAGTAAAAAAAAACACAATTGCCATCCATAGCAGTGGACAAGGGTATGAAAGAAATCAATAATAGCATCATGGAACAAGAAACACTGCTTAGAAAATGATACCCTGAAAACTCAGCATTACCTCTCGATTCGACTGAACCAGACCATCCAGTATACAAATGGCTGTGCACGTCAATGTGTGCCATTCCTAACAAATCTTTCAAATCTTTACGTCAGTTCCTCAATCAGTATGTGAAAGATAAAGACAAAATTAAAATGAAAGTGCTGCAAAATATGGATATTTGTCCAGTGCGCAAATACACAGGACTACAAGGACATTCATTAGCCTGCATTTCTGGACCTATTTGCAAAAGCACCTTCCATGATATCAAAAGGATATCAATACATCATTCAAATGTAAGAAAACTAGTGTATAAAATATACTATGCTAAAAGTCCAGCTTCAGAATTAGCCAATTTAAATAACACTCTTCTGCATGGTACACCCAAATATCTACAAGAAGAAATGGACCATATCCAGTGAACATATTTTGGAAGTGAAAGCCACTTACAAAATGCAATAGTTTTAGAACAGACTAGCAACATTTCAGCACATAGCAACCTTCTATTACACACATACAAAAAAGAAATACTAAAATTTAAAAGTGCATCGGCTGAAATACCAAACCATGTGTGTGTGTTGCCGCAGAACATTTTACAAAAGGAACACAACAAATATAGACATACAATACAAAATAGAAGACAATGAAGATTCCAAATGGTTTGCATTAGCGCTCTACCTTTTAGCCGAAACCGAATATCAAATAAGTGAACCCCTAATATGTTGTAGTTACTGCACTACAAAACTAGACAACAACCAAACTCCTGCATGTGCTATCACAAATAATTTGGAATTGTTCCCACTCCCAAAAACCCTGCAACAACTCAATTTGTATGAGAGCATCGTAATTGAAACAGTTCACCCATTTCAAGCAATTATACGCCTTCACCCAAAAACAGCAAAATTACCTCCCTCTGAATTGGTGAAAGGCATTTGTGGCGAAGTAGTTTATTTGCCATAGATGCTGCATTAGAAACTTACCAAATGCGACAAACCAAAAGTTCACCAATGAGCATGTAGGAAAAAAATATAGAAGTACATGCTTTTCCACTGCTATTTCCTACTGGCAAAGGTGGAAGATACGATGATAGGCCAACTCAGATTACGGCATCAGAATACCGCTCAATACGAATGTATTTGCAAGATCCCAGGTTTAGAAAAAATGCAGAATACATATTCCACCTACTCTTTGAAAGTGAACTAGCAACACTATGTTACGGAATTGCACACATTTTGAAATCTGGAAATCACTTTCAAAATATGTCAGCTACGCAATTAATACAAAAAGTACAAGAAAAAGATGAGGTTTTACAATCAAGTATAACACATTTATTTGCAAACATGTGTGGTACAAAAGAATATTGGTTCCGACTGCACCGACTTGGTTTGTTACACTAAGTTGTGCAGAATATGCATGGGAAGATTTACATGAGTTCCTATGCATATCAAACAACAACAAAACCAACATACATTTATTAAAACCTGGAGAACTTTGCTCTCTAGATCCTGTTAATTTATCAAGATATTTCCATCATCGTTTCATTGCTATGCTACACTTTATTTGCAATAAAACTGTTCCTCCTCTCGGAGAAGTGCAACACTTCTTTTGGAGAAAAGAATACCAAGCGAGAGGAGCACCACATATTCACATGCTTTTATGGATCAAAGGTGCACCTAAATTTGGTCACGAAACTGATGCCACTGTTTTGGAGTTCATCCAAAAATATGTCACTTGTGAAATTTCTTCACAACGGACACATAGTGACGTGCACGGGCAGATTTTACAATTTCAAACACACAAATGTGGCAAATATTGTCGACGCAAATACAAAAACAAAGGGAAATACTACACCAAATTCTGGTTTGGTTTCCCTAAACCAGTTACAGAAACAAGTGAAGTGAACAACTTCATGTCTTCAGTTCAACATAGTGTTAAAGGTAAGTCACCTAAGAACATGTATTACATAAAAAGAACCAAAGAATCTAAATATATCAATGATTACAATGCAATCATTGCCCTCTTATGGAATGCAAACATAGATGTGCAGTACATTGCAGACAATTCCACTGCTGATGCACCATATGTTACAGCCTACTTAACAAAAGCAGAAAAAACAGAGCTTCAAGACCTCTGGGATGACTTATCATCAGACAAAACACTATTTCAGAAATTGTGCAGCCTAGGCATTAAAATGCTCTCTCAGAGAATGTGGCGCCTATGAAGCGGCAGATCGTTTAACCGGTACTGCTTTGTAATGGAAATCAGACAACATAGTATGGCTAAGTCTTGGTCCTGCTAAATCTAGAAAAAGAGTTCTGAAATCATATGAGGACATAGAAACAATTGCCAGAAATGATCCCAACAGCCAAAACATTTTAAAAAACAATTTACTGGACACATACTATCCGAACAGGAGTAGCACTTTGGAAAGCATGTGTCTATACCACATAGCTCAAAACTTTGCATACTAAAATAATATAAAACCCAATGAAAGCAAAGCCAAATATAGAGTCACAGATTGTGAAGGCAGCTTAGTGAAACTTGCCAAACAAAGCTTAATTAATCATGTTAAATTGTCATTAAAAACTCCTCAACAGAACTGTATTACATGTCTCTGCTACAACTTTTTAAACCATGGCGAAAAGAGGAAGAGATACTAGATAACTATGACTGCTATGAAGATGCTTTTAAAGCAAATGAAAGCGCTATCACCGATGTGAACTTTACGCAGTACAAAACAATGTTGCACAATGAACAGCAACACGAAGAAAAAATTCAGGCCCAACTAGAGAAGGACTCTTCCGACAGTAGTCAACCATCTGTAACAGGAAGTCAAGAACCACTAGGACAGCCACTAATAGCAAATGAGGCCGAATTAGCTAGGACAGAAGTGGAAAACACCATGTGTCACTATGAAGAAAATATAGAAGACTTAACTGTACAACAAGCAAAACTTAACAAAGATCAGCACACCATTTTTGAAGACATAACAAAACAAATAGCACATGGTGTACAACACGAAAATAAAGAATGTACCTGCCAAAATTACAAACCAATACTGCTGTACGTCAGTGGTGAAGCTGGGTCATGTAAAACATTCTTAATCAAAATCATCAGCAAGTTTCTTCAGCAATTGACGAACAACAAACTGTAAGTTGTAACTGCCCCCACATGTTTAGCTGCCTACAACATAGGCGGTGTCACTTTATACCGATTACTACTTCTTCCAGTAGAACACCAAAACAAATTAGACTATTACAAACTTTCTGCAGAAGCTGCAATGGAACTACGCAGAGTCTTAAAACAAATGAAAATGCTACTAATAGATTAAGTGAGTATGGTCTCCAACCTAATGTTGGCTTTAATTCACCTAAGATTGCAAGAAGTGCTTAAAACAAACTATGAAGAACTCTTTGCAAGGAAACACATTATTGATTTCAGAGATCTTCTACAATTGACATCAGTGAAAGGTGAGGAACAGGAAGCAAAATTGAGTGGGCACCACGGGGATTTCACGTCTTTCTGGTGTTAACATGGGTCTGTACTGAGATTAATCTTTATTAGAAGGTTAAATCCTGTATGCAGGAGCTGGCTGAATAAGACCTGGAGACACCCAGGCCCAAAATTACAACAAGGAGCAAAGATTAGGTGAAGACCCAACCATACAGCCGCTCTCTGGAGTCCCAAATTGGGTTCTATAGTAATTTGTAGTTCTGCTCAATGTGAATCCTTTAGTTCCAATTCTTAATGAAATATGAAAGTCAAATGGTGGTTTTCCATCAAGTGAAAAGTATTTATTTTATACAAAGAGGTGGCAATTAGCCACCAGAATATTCTTCATGAGGAAGAAATTGCCATTAATCATTCTATCCGTAGACTTCTATTGTGCCAATGCATTTCGGAATATAACATCCTTCATCAGGGCAAGTCTAAAAGGTGATTTTCACATGCAATTATATCAACCATTTCGTAGTTATTACACAATTAAACAAATTTCCATATTTCAACAACACGAATATATCAACGTTAACAGTCATCATCCACATAATTGAAAAAGTAAAACAACACATACCGGGCCATGTAATGAGCCGGAACAGAAGGTAGATCCAAAAAAATAAACAAGAAAAACAAATCAATATGCAGGTAAATCAAGACATCTTGTAACTAAAAATGGAGGTAATCGGGTCTTTACCTGATTTCGGTGAGTAATGGCGGAAACTATTTTCCGGAGTGCAAGCTGCTTCCACCAAGTGCGGAAAGCAGGTGCTGTAAACGGTAAGAGAAAAACTCTATGAAAGACTTATACTAGGTGTGCCTAATCACTAATAGTAAACTCGGGTGGTAGCTTACCCTATGTGGAGAACGAAGCGGAGGAGTTCTCCCTGTGCTTACTGAAAGCAGACTGTCTTCGTTGCTTCGGCGCGTTGCCGAGCAACCTGAATTTTGTAGGACACGTGATTGAGGGCTGAGTGCCTTCCTTGTTTAGACACGTTGCCGAGCAACACGGCATGTGATCACGGCTCCATGACAAATGTCAGGAACCTGTTCGATGAATAGCCTATACTCAATATTGCTTACTTAGTGGCCCTCCTGGGGTAGAGGCGAAAAAAGTCAACACCTTAAAAAACGTGATATGTGGATAGTAGTCCATAGACATAGAGAAAATACTAAGAAAGATTACTGAAAACTATAATAATGGGCGTTCCTAACTAGGATGGATGGAACCTTGGGGTCAGCTCAAGGACTGTACCATATATGGAAACAAATGTTTACATGCCGCTAGTGGTGTCGTCTAGACAGACGGCACCTTGGGTCCTGGAAGAGCTCCAGGATGCGCAGCATGGAGAACATTTAATTCATGTAAATCATTACTTTTTCAAATACATACAAGTATTGGTGTCAATTTAAACCAAACGATGTTAGATATCACAAACAATCAGGTACAACACAATTAAAGTGAACGCAATTAGAGAAAACAGTGGTAGTTGATCTCCTCGTTTAACCCATTGGGTGCCAGACTTCCCAGTTTGTCAATCCAATAAGTCTCTCTGCGATTCAAGCGTTGGCCTAAATCTTCGTGAGGGCTATTTTTGGTGAGTGCTTCCAAAATCACAAATCTTATTTGTGACACATTATGTCCACTGGAGATCCAATGCCGAGCTACGGCTGAGTTAATGTTTGCATTACGTATGCATGACCGATGCTCTCCCCATCTCAACTTGGCTGTTCGTGTCGACTGTCCAACATAGAATTTCCCACAAGGGCATTTAATACCATAAATGATATTGCTACTGTCACATGTGGCAAAAGTCTTGAGCAAAATCTTCTGCCCCGTCCTTGGATGGTTAATGGAGTTTCCTTTTATAACAAAATCACAGTTAACACACTGTAAACATGGAAAAGTCCCAGTTCGCTGTGTCGTTGGTTTTCTCGCTGTTGGTTTTGTTTGTACCAGTTCATCTCTTAAATTCCTACTTCGTTGGTATGCAAAAATTGGTTTTTCACTAAAGATATCTTGAACTCGGGTATCATTTTTGAAAATCTCCCAATGTTTCATAATAGTTTTCTTAATCTTTATGCTTTGTGTAGAGAACTTAGATACGAATACCGGTGACTTCAATTCTCTTTTTCTTTTAGAATTCTGTTCTAATAAAAGAGTCTCCCGAGATAAAGCATCAACTCTGTTTGATGCCTGATCAAGTTCATCCTGCTTGTATCCTCGAGCCAGAAATTTCTCTTTCATTTCCATCTGTTGTGTCCTGTAGTCTTCAGGATCACTGACTATTTTCTTGACTCTCAGTAGTTGGCTATATGGCAGGTTCTTCAATAAACTCGGCTGGTGGAAGCTGAGGCGATGCAAGAGATTGTTTCGATCTGTCGTTTTCCGAAATAGTGAAGTGCTGTAGCATGCAGATTTCTTGTGAACTTGTACATCAAGGAATGTTATAATTTCGTATGAGAACTCTCTGGTAAACTGTATCCTCTGGTCGATATTGTTCAGATACATGAAGAAAGTTTCAAAAGACTCTTTTGTACCTTTCCAAATCCCAAAAATATCATCTATGTATCTCGTCCATAGACGAATGTCATTCTTCCATTCTTGTTTGTTTAACACATGGTCAGTTTCAAATTTGTGCATGAAGCTGTTAGCATATGAGGGTGCCATAGTAGCTCCCATCGAGGTCCCTACTACCTGTAGAAAAAATTGATTTCCATACTGCCCACTCAATTTTGCTTCCTGCTTCTTTTCCTTCCCTCCATTGGGAGACACACAGCAGTGGCGGCACACAATTACAAAGGAGATTACCTTATACATTGAATATGTCATTCGAGGACATCGAAGGTCTATCTAGTAAATGTGCAGAAACTTTAGGTTTCTCGACTGAGGAAGCATCAGCCATTCTTGAACTCATTAGCGAAACGTCAATTGGTGCACATGGTTCTACACCAAAAGATCCGGCCAAACGGATCAAACAATTGGAGTATCTTATACGTAAAGAGATAAACAGAAAATTACACGCAATAACCCTTGGAAGATATTTCAAAAACCAACGCATCCCAAGGGGGCTTCGCATACAGCTCCGACCGACTTTGTGCAAAGAGAGCAGAGAATTTGTCCGAAGGTGGGAATCTATACTCAATAAATGTTCATTGGATCTGATCTTGCTAACTATCCAAGAGTTATCAAAGAATCTAACAACCCTGAGGACGGAAATTGAGGAAATAGAGAAAGAATTAGTTGATACACTTGGAAGAGAAGATTATGATAACATACTACTAGAGGTCAATACTAAACTTGAGGACTACAAGTCTGAATTAGAGCAAAAGAAGATCAAGAAATTTAGAAGAGATACCTATGATTACATTAATGACGAGGTATATACCTGGATGGACAAATACAGCCAAGCTGCACCGAAGAAATCATTTAAATACACATCCGACAACACCTCCAGTTCCGACTCAGAAGCCCAAAGAGAATTCGATATTCCAGCAGAACAAAACATAGAGAACCTCGCACAGACAACAAGCCCTTCCACGCGAGCCCCACCCGCTGTATCTTTTTTAGGCGCTCGTCGAAAAGAACCCGCAGGGGGAGGAGACAACGCAAGAAACAAACCCTTAACGAGATTACAACACAAGAAAAGTTAGTGGTTAACATTTCAGATAGGAGACTTAACAAGGCAGAAGAGGAGACTCTACAGAAAGGTTTAAGCTTCGTACCGACTTACGGTACCACCTTGTTTGACACAAAGATAGAACTTTATAAGTTTGTTCGCAAACTCAAACTGAAAGTCTTCTTCAATGAACTAGAGACCCATGAGGATCCGACCGAGATTCCAGATTTTCAAGAATTTAGAGTTAAAAGCGGATTCGTTCCACCAATTACAGTACCATCCATAGAAATATTTCAGAGATTAGTTACCCGGGACCTCGAACGTATAAGCTACAGAAATCCTAGATATAGGAATTTGAAACCACACGAGATGAGATTGATTAGAGATCTATTTAGTGATAAGAGCATTACCTTTCGCCCTGCAGATAAGGGAGGAGCCCTGGTTATTCAGAATTTTTGTGACTACGACGCTGAATGTAGAAGACAGCTTCAAGACCAGACCACATATGCAAGTTTGGATCATGACCCCACCCTCTCGATCAAGCAGAATCTGAAGAGCCTCCTAACGAAGGCATTTGAATTGGATTGGATTAACGAGCATACACAGAAATTTCTCTTGAATGAACACCCAAGGATCCCCAACTTTTATACATTACCGAAGATCCATAAAGACGCCATGAAACCACCTGGTAGACCAATTGTTGCAGGGATAGAGAGTATTAACCAACCCTTAGGAGTTTATATAGATTTTTTCCTACAGCCCTTGATACAAAAAACTAGCACTTACACAAGGGATACCACCCATTTCCTGCAGAAACTGAACTTATTGACACCTGCGCCTGAAGATCTGATGTTCACTATAGACGTGAAAAGTTTATACACCTCCATACCCCATGATCTGGGGATGGAAGCAGTAGAATGGTTGCTACTGAAAGCACCTGAGATACGTGCCCAAAAGGAATTTATACTGGCATTATTACAATTTATTGCTGAGAACTCCTATTTTCAGTATGGAAATCAATTTTTTCTACAGGTAGCAGGGACCTCGATGGGAGCTACTATGGCACCCTCATATGCTAACAGCTTCATGCACAAATTTGAAACTGACCATGTGTTAAACAAACAAGAATGGAAGAATGACATTCGTCTATGGACGAGATACATAGATGATATTTTTGGGATTTGGAAAGGTACAAAAGAGTCTTTTGAAACTTTCTTCATGTATCTGAACAATATCGACCAGAGGATACAGTTTACCAGAGAGTTCTCATACGAAATTATAACATTCCTTGATGTACAAGTTCACAAGAAATCTGCATGCTACAGCACTTCACTATTTCGGAAAACGACAGATCGAAACAATCTCTTGCATCGCCTCAGCTTCCACCAGCCGAGTTTATTGAAGAACTTGCCATATAGCCAACTACTGAGAGTCAAGAAAATAGTCAGTGATCCTGAAGACTACAGGACACAACAGATGGAAATGAAAGAGAAATTTCTGGCTCGAGGATACAAGCAGGATGAACTTGATCAGGCATCAAACAGAGTTGATGCTTTATCTCGGGAGACCCTTTTATTAGAACAGAATTCTAAAAGAAAAAGAGAATTGAAGTCACCGGTATTCGTATCTAAGTTCTCTACACAAAGCATAAAGATTAAGAAAACTATTATGAAACATTGGGAGATTTTCAAAAATGATACCCGAGTTCAAGATATCTTTAGTGAAAAACCAATTTTTGCATACCAACGAAGTAGGAATTTAAGAGATGAACTGGTACAAACAAAACCAACAGCGAGAAAACCAACGACACAGCGAACTGGGACTTTTCCATGTTTACAGTGTGTTAACTGTGATTTTGTTATAAAAGGAAACTCCATTAACCATCCAAGGACGGGGCAGAAGATTTTGCTCAAGACTTTTGCCACATGTGACAGTAGCAATATCATTTATGGTATTAAATGCCCTTGTGGGAAATTCTATGTTGGACAGTCGACACGAACAGCCAAGTTGAGATGGGGAGAGCATCGGTCATGCATACGTAATGCAAACATTAACTCAGCCGTAGCTCGGCATTGGATCTCCAGTGGACATAATGTGTCACAAATAAGATTTGTGATTTTGGAAGCACTCACCAAAAATAGCCCTCACGAAGATTTAGGCCAACGCTTGAATCGCAGAGAGACTTATTGGATTGACAAACTGGGAAGTCTGGCACCCAATGGGTTAAACGAGGAGATCAACTACCACTGTTTTCTCTAATTGCGTTCACTTTAATTGTGTTGTACCTGATTGTTTGTGATATCTAACATCGTTTGGTTTAAATTGACACCAATACTTGTATGTATTTGAAAAAGTAATGATTTACATGAATTAAATGTTCTCCATGCTGCGCATCCTGGAGCTCTTCCAGGACCCAAGGTGCCGTCTGTCTAGACGACACCACTAGCGGCATGTAAACATTTGTTTCCATATATGGTACAGTCCTTGAGCTGACCCCAAGGTTCCATCCATCCTAGTTAGGAACGCCCATTATTATAGTTTTCAGTAATCTTTCTTAGTATTTTCTCTATGTCTATGGACTACTATCCACATATCACGTTTTTTAAGGTGTTGACTTTTTTCGCCTCTACCCCAGGAGGGCCACTAAGTAAGCAATATTGAGTATAGGCTATTCATCGAACAGGTTCCTGACATTTGTCATGGAGCCGTGATCACATGCCGTGTTGCTCGGCAACGTGTCTAAACAAGGAAGGCACTCAGCCCTCAATCACGTGTCCTACAAAATTCAGGTTGCTCGGCAACGCGCCGAAGCAACGAAGACAGTCTGCTTTCAGTAAGCACAGGGAGAACTCCTCCGCTTCGTTCTCCACATAGGGTAAGCTACCACCCGAGTTTACTATTAGTGATTAGGCACACCTAGTATAAGTCTTTCATAGAGTTTTTCTCTTACCGTTTACAGCACCTGCTTTCCGCACTTGGTGGAAGCAGCTTGCACTCCGGAAAATAGTTTACGCCATTACTCACCGAAATCAGGTAAAGACCCGATTACCTCCATTTTTAGTTACAAGATGTCTTGATTTACCTGCATATTGATTTGTTTTTCTTGTTTATTTTTTTGGATCTACCTTCTGTTCCGGCTCATTACATGGCCCGGTATGTGTTGTTTTACTTTTTCAATTATGTGGATGATGACTGTTAACGTTGATATATTCGTGTTGTTGAAATATGGAAATTTGTTTAATTGTGTAATAACTACGAAATGGTTGATATAATTGCATGTGAAAATCACCTTTTAGACTTGCCCTGATGAAGGATGTTATATTCCGAAATGCATTGGCACAATAGAAGTCTACGGATAGAATGATTAATGGCAATTTCTTCCTCATGAAGAATAATCTGGTGGCTAATTGCCACCTCTTTGTATAAAATAAATACTTTTCACTTGATGGAAAACCACCATTTGACTTTCATATTTCATTAAGAATTGGAACTAAAGGATTCACATTGAGCAGAACTACAAATTACTATAGAACCCAATTTGGGACTCCAGAGAGCGGCTGTATGGTTGGGTCTTCACCTAATCTTTGCTCCTTGTTATCAGTGAAAGGTGAAGCTATTTTTAAAACCATAGGACACAAACTGCTGTAAAACTGTTGGCAGCATAGTAAATGTCAACCTTTGGCAACATTTCCAATACAGAGAATTAACAGAAAACATGCGGTAATCTGCAGATCTCACTTATGCCAACATCCTAAAAAGTATTAGAGTTGATGTACTATCTCAAGAAGCACAAGCAATATTGAAAAACCGGCACATTCATGCACTTTATGGCAATAATGCATGTGCTACTGATGTTATGGAACAATTAGTGCACAAAAATGTCAATTGTATGGCCTTAATGCCAACTCTTGCAAGCCGTTTCAAATTCAATGAAACAATGTTAAATAAAGAAACGCAACCAATAATGGAAATTTGTGCCACAGACAAACTGGACGTACATGGTATGACACTACCCATGTGTGAGCAAGCCACAACAAGACTAACTACTTTAGAAAATTCAATTTCTCACACAGCTGGGTTGGAAAAAATTAAAATTATCCTTAAATTGTAGAGTAATGCTTAAACGTAACCTTGATGTGGAGCAAGGTGTAGTTAATGGGCACTGGGTACAGTTGTTGGATTTCAATCATACCCATGTGACAACAACATTCAGTTTGTCAATATTCGCTTTGACAAACTTTCAGAAGTGAAAAGGGTAGGGCGCTCAACTGCTCGATTCCTTCTGTTCAAAGACATGTATGTACGTAGAGAACAATTTTCTCTAACTCTTGCATATGCAGTCACCATTCATAAATCCCAAGGTCTTACCCTAGACAAAGCATTGATAGATATAGGAAACAGTCTTTAAAGAAGGCATGAGCTACGTAGCACTATCACGCTTACGTACACTTGACAGTCTATTTCTAATCAACTTTGAGGCAAATAAAGTGAACGCAGATATTCCTTGCATTTTAGACTACAATAGACTGCGTTCACTGTACACACCCCCATCTGAAACAATATCCTGTTCCAGAAAAAGTAAAACGTGGTAAAAGAAAACTAATTCAAACAGAAATGCAACAGAATTTGACAACAAATCCTTCAAAGAAAACAAAAGAAGGTAAAGGTTCATCAATTACCACAAGCAAAGAAGAACCTATTAGGGAAAGTAAACCAGGTACTTCAAAGAAGGAAGAGAAACTAAAAAAAAAAAAGCACTCCGATACAGAACTAGCTGGTCCATTAAAAATTTCAAATGAAACTGGTGTAAGTTGCTATGCAAATGTAGCAATCAATATTCTATTTCAATTACCACCAATTGGTAACAATATTTAGTTACACAGTACAGACCAATTGTGTTTGCAAATGTTAGTCCTTCATAGAAACGCAACAATCCTGAAAAACACGTACAGTGTTCACGGAATAAGACCAGAATTGGACTACTGTGCTGGAATAGTGAGATTCACTATAAACTCACAAGAAGATCCACAAGAATGTCTAATGTATTTACTACAATTACTGGAAAACAAAAGCATACCTATACATGAAATCTTCCAGATTTCATACATGTGGAAACATACATGCACTCTCTGTAGCAATGTGATTCAGGAACAAATCCCAAATGAGCGATTTGTGTATGTATCCATACCTAATTGTGAATCCATTCCATTTCAGCAACTTGTACAGAATGCAAACCATGGAAGATTATGTACTATGTGCAATTCAGACAATCGCTCCACCTTATTGATACAAACTCATAGTAAGTACATAATACTTATGCTGCTACGTTATAATGCAGATGGTAGGAAAACAACTGCAAGCTGACTGGATTCACACACGGTCAAGTGTCACTTGGAAAGAAAACCTTTACACCAGTAGGTATAATCTACCATGCAGGAGCTACAACCAATGGAGGTCACTACACTGCATACATTAAAAAGAAATGTGGATGGGTGGAATGTAATGATAGCACCATTACTCTAAAGCAGAGATTGCCAGCGAATCTTACAAATGAGTATTTAATCTTCTTAAAACCAAAATTTAATGACTAATGTGTACTTCAACATTACCAAAAAATGAAGTGAAAGCCTACAAACAGAATACGCCAACAGGTATCTAACTGCTGTTAAAAATCGGCAACAAACATTACATTAATCAGAAAGAGCAAGGAAACACTCAAAGGAAGCAAAGAAGTACTTTGTAGCATAGCAAATAAAGTTTTTATTTTAATCCGACAAGGATTTTTTCCCCCAGACCCAAGGATTTGAAAAACACACACAGAAACTGAGCAAAATGCACAGTACACTGGTTTGTAAACTAAATATGAGGGTAAAAAAAGCTAAACTGTCTATTATACAATGTAATAAGTCTTCATAAAATGCAAACACCAACATGCTTTTTTCTTCTATCACAGAAATTGAAAAAGGCTAGTTCCACCAAGTACTACAGTCATGTATAACATATATGGATTCTGAACAACTTAAACAGTAAGTATAATTACAGTCATTTCATACATATGTTAATCTACACAGCTAATCTATGGCAGTAATATGGTGCAGTGGCTGTAGGCTGGGCCTAGCATCTTTGATGTATAACCTACCACCTACACCCTACGGCCAAGCCACCCAGACTATAGGTCCTACCCACAACCATCGCTGCATATGAAAACCATGGTGCTTCTAATTTGACTACTTCGAAGTTTAGTTTTGGGTGCATGGTCTGCACCCATGCAGGCAAGACACTAGAAGGTGCACACAACCACCACACCACACCACGCCCATGTTCACTTATACCCTCACTGCTTATGACGTCAGTCTTGGGTGCATGGCCTTAGGCAAGACTCTGGGTCCTGGCCAGAACCAGCAAAGCATAGCGCAACCATTGTGGCTTCTAATACCACCCATGACTGCAGGTCCTCCCTACAACCACCTGAGTGATGTGCAATAGTGCAGGTGTATCTATAGCTGTGATATGTTGCAGTGTTTGTGGCCAGGGCCTAAACTCTTTGATGTATGTCCATACATATTTCAATGCATGGGTGTAAAGTGGCTTTTAGCTGCCGTGCTTATAACTTTGTTCTTGGGTGCATGGCCTTTGACCATGCAGCCAAGTCTCTACACACTCTCCACAACCATTTGACCCATAAGCAGTACTACAGGTGTATCCATTTCTGTAATATGCTGCAGTGGTTGTGGCCAGGGCCTAGAGTCTTGGAAGTACGGCCTACGGCCATGCACCCAAGTCTCTGGGCACAACCACTGCAGCATATTACACCCATGGTCGCTTATACATGAGTGACACACCCATACAATGAAACATTATAACTGTAGCATGCACTCAATTTGTACCCAGGGCTCTAGGCCCTGGCCACACCTACCAGATTCATAATTAAATGTATGGGTGTGATGTATGAATGTGATATCCTGCACTGCTTGTGGGCAGGCTCTACACTCTTCGGTGTATGGCCTACAACCTGCAGCCATGCACCCAAAACTGTACGTCCTTGCCACAACCACCGCACTATGTAAAATACATGTTGGCTTATAACTTTAGAGTTGACAAGTTTGTTGTCGGGTGCATGGCCGAAGACTGCAGATCCTCCCCATAACCACCGGAGTGCTGTGCGGTAGTAGGGGTGTATCGATAGTTGTGGTATGCTTCAGTGGTTCTGGCCAGAGGGTAGACTCCTACCTGTATGTCCATAGATATTACAATGTATGGGTGTGCAGTGGTTTATACCTCCAGTGCTTATAACTTTGTTCTTGGGTGCATGGCCAAGACTGTACACACTCCCCACAACCATTTAATCGATAATCGATACTACAGGTGTATCCATAGGTGTGACATGCTGCGGTGGTTGTGGCCAGGGCCTACAGTCTGGAAGTATGGCCTTCGGCCTACGGCCATGCATCCAAGACACTAGGCCCTGGCCGCAACCACCGCAGCATGTCACCCCCATGGCGGCTTACTAATCAATAGCGCAACCATAGGAAAAAATAAGGTAATAATGACATGTACTCAATTTCAATGTCCGCTAACACCACACGTGTCCTTAAAACAGATTCAAGGTGCCTGTGCGCAGCACGGACTGAAATACTACCCCTATTAAAACCCTCATGTTCTGTACGCACAAACATTCCGAACAAGGCGTGCATAGAGAATACATCCTTAACATCTACCGCCTGAAGAAATACAGATTTTCATACCATCTCTTACTGTGTGAACCTCCCCAAGCACTATGACACAGCAAAATAGGTTTCGAAACAGCATGTTGCCACTGGTGCTACGCTGTCGGCTGATCCAAGATGTCGGGCGCATCCAAACAATCTGACGCAGAACACGTCTCACTGCAGCCAATCGACAGAGACGTTGCGTGTCCGCGGTCATGACGGCAGCCCCTTAGCCAATCGGTATCTTGTCCGCGCAGCTAACAGGGAAGTGTGACCGCGGAGCAGACCCAGATATCACACATTTTTGAAGACCTACTTTTTGGTCATTTTAAAGAAAACTACTGGACGGATTGGCACCAAATTTACAAAATCAGGCTTTCGGGACCAAGCTCCTGCCGCAAATTTGGTGAAAATACATCCAGCGGTTTGGGCTGTAGGCATGCGCAAAGTTTTTCCACCCATTCACTCTATGGGAAAAAAATATGTTTTGGGACCCTCCCTATAACTTTTCCCCCCCTGGACGAAGACTCACCAAATTTTGCAAAAACATTCAGAGTGGTCCATATACTTCTTCTTGCAAAGTTTGGTGGAGATTCGTTCAGGGGGAGCGGAGATTTGGGCCGCCCAAAAAGTGCTCTTCCTATGGAAACAGCAACTTAACCATAACTACACAGCCACTACCGTGGCTGTGTAATATATATATATATATATATATATATATATTCATATTCACCGAAAAAACTTTGTTAAGGGGATGTTAGTTAGGGTTAAGTTGCACTAATAAAAACCTATGAAATTCAATGAAAAGACTTTGTTAAAAGGGACGCAATGGTTACAAGTAAAACCGAAAAAACCTCAGAAATTTGCCAGTTATGGTAAGCTAAGCAACCATACTCGCATGCCACCACTGTGCACTGCTAAGACTAACACCCAGGACATCAAAGATGACATCACAAATGTTTTTGGGTCTGTCCACATTCGCGAACGTCTGACGTCATTGCAGGCTTTTCTGACAGGGTCACGTGACCGTGGACAGCAGGACGACGTGTCCGTGAACGCGTGCGCACTTTGCAATCGCGTCTGTGCTTCGCAGACAGTTCAGAAATGCACTTTCTACTGATCTAGGAACATTAAAGCTCAAAATGTTCCCCTTGCACAGCTCCTACACCTATTCTTACTCATTATCCATTAACAAGTCTAGTACAGAGCACATACTCAGAAGAATAGTAGCAAAACTGCTATTTATCTTAAAAATGGCATCAGCTATTGCTATCCATCCTCGCCAAGAGCCACCACCACGACCACCATCTGGAGGACCTACACAACAAAAAAGTACCTACCTCTAGCACCAAGAGAAAATCATGGGTGTGGCAGTTCTTTACCACTGTTGGGAATGTACCAAAGGCTAAAGCTAACAAAGTGAAATGCACTGAGTGCAACATTGTACTCCGTCGCGGACTACTACGGGTCCACCTCCATGCACCGCCACACCCAATCCAACTACCGCAATGCTCTCAGAAAGGCTGTTCCTTTCTTAGCAAGTAGTAGCCTGTCTTCCTCAACCTCATTTTTCTCCACCAATACTGTAACCACACAGCCTACTTCTGTGGTACACAAAATCCCACCAGCTACCTTGCAAGCAATAAAAGAGGCGGTTGATTCAAGACAACAGTCCTCTGTATATACTGCAACACACCACTCTACAGGGGGGAGCATTTTCAAAGTGCTTTTGAAGCTGTAATCAAGGAACATAAGAAACACTGCCCCCTACCTTAGATGTAACACACAAGCAACATCTTCCCCTGTCCACCTGCCCCTCCATATTAGTGCTTGGTGACTCTTCCATCATTTCCCTCCCCACCTTATGGTCTAACCTCTCCTGCAAAAAACAAAAACACACAAAAAAGGTTCCTTTAAGAACCACCTTTCACAGTTAAAACATAGAGCTTAGAAAAATAAACTTATTGACTCCATCTACTTTACATTTCTCAGTAAAGTACATAGACTCAATACGATTTTCCAACATTTCCATTAGCATGTTGTGTTATGCTAATGGGAATAATGTGGCGTTCATCCCCCATTCCAGGGACTGGAACGGGGGATAACGGCCCACCAGCCCAAGTTATCGGCCCAAGCGAAGCGAGGGTGGATAACGAGGGCTCTGGACCGTTATCCCCTTTTTCAGTCCCTTTCCACACCGGGTTGCCAAAGCTGTTAAAGAATATTTTTTCCTACACCGGAACGCGCGTGCCATCCCGCTGTAGGAAGAAAAATCCTTTTCCAAGATGGCCACCATGGAAAGGGAAGGCAGGGCTCCGTACTGAGCCCCTCTTCCCTTTCCCTGGCGGCCTGCGGAAGGTGAAGAGAGAACCCTTTGACCATATTACCACAAGCACATTTTTTTTCCCCTTTCAAACCTTTCTCAATTTTGAAAAACTTTACCACATAGCCAGTCCCTGGTGGACATGACCACTTTAACCCCACTTTAACCCCATTGGTCGTCCCTCGTGGTCATGGCCAGTAGCCAAATTATCCAGGACATGACCTTATGCCATGACCCAGACAATCTGGCCACTGCCCATGGCCACAGGCTATACCTCAGTCACCAAAGGTAAATCACTATTTTTTGTACCAACATTATGACACTTGTCAAAAAATAAAACACAGACAGATTCGCAAAATCATGCTTTCAGGTCCTTACCAATACTTCTTAAACAAGTTTGCTCGAAATCCACCCATGTTTATATTTTTTCAAAAGGGTCAAAATGTACATGATATATGATATGATATGATATGGCATTTATATACAATAGTCGTATAACTTAGCCCCTACTTGACAAAATCAATTCAGACTTAAACATTCAAAGTTGGGCCCATAATCTTTCAGAAAACCTTTGTCAACATTGATCTAACAACAATTTCAAAAATGTCATGCAGTTTCAGTGGCGGCAAAGTTATAAGCCATTCAAAATCTGTTTTTCACGAACCCTGTAATGCACAAATAAGCATAGATGCCCCCGAACATTTAAGATGATGGCGGACATCACAGGACTGTCCGGGACATCGGAGAAGAAAAACACCCCTTCTTTTGGCTTTTTAAGGCCATATCCCATCCTCATCACCCCTCACCTCCCCAGAGATAGTTTGACAAGTGCAATGTTGTGTTTAATATGTTTTTACTGCGATGTTCACGGACACTGGCACCTGTCCGCGAATCCAACATGTCGGCCGTTTTTCAAAACTCTGACGCTCTTCATGCTTTTCCCCATCCAACCAGTGGGCGCGCCCAAAGTCTGCAGACCTTATGTTGGCCTCTGAGCCAATCGGATGCCCGTCCACTGACCGACCAAGGAATTGAGTCCACGGACCAAACCCAGATCTCACTAATTATTTTTTACCTACTTTTTGGTCGTTTTTAAAGAAACTGCTGGACGGATTTACACCAAATTTACAAAAGCATGTATTCGGGACCAAGCCGCCGCTGTTGCCGCGGCAACATTTTTTTTTCCATTGAGTCTATGGCACCCGCCCTAAACCCTCCCCCCCCTTCACGAAAACTCACAAAACTTCATGGGTCTGACGGGGTCATATACTTTTTTCGCAAAGTTTGGATTTGTTCGGGAGGGCAAAGTTATAAGCTGCCAAAACGTGCTCTTCTTATGGGTTGAGCAACTGAACTTTAACTACAGGGCCACTACCATAGGCCCTGTAATATATCAATGACAGAGGTAAAACAATATAAAGAAAGGAAAGGTAAAATGAAACCATCAATGCATATTTAGCACAATTACATCACCAAAAATAAATAAATAAAACTACACTATTGAACATTGATATTGCAAGTGTTATACCATTACATTATTTTTTTAATCGATACAGTGTCCAAACAATGGGTAACATATCGAAACTTGCTTGTGAACATTTTTTTAAGACAGCTATAAATCATTTAAATCTGGAAGTCAACCTTTCAACCAGTTCAAGTTTTTGAGGACAAGTGTCTTTTGCAATGTTCTGTGGCATAGTCCGGGCTCTGGAAACAAAATCTGTAGCCATTCCATGCCTATACATGGTCAGCACCGTCAATGTCAGATCTTTCACCAATTCAAAATCCATTTCCTGGAATATTGGCTTGGCCACTCACTGTTTGCTTTGTTTTGCAAATGCCATGTTGTAACGAAGCATCCCGAAAGTTCCTGCAGTTTTTGCTTGTTCCCTCCCAACGTTCTTTTTGGGTGCAAGTACAGCCAGTCTTGTTCTGACCTCCATACCGTCTATGCCGAAATGCAACCTTTTTGGCCTGTACTTTACGCACATTTTATGGAACACATCCAAATCTTCAGTGTGGCAGGATTCGGTGATTCCCTTCAGGTCTTTTGAAGGTGTTTTGTCGTACACAATTTTCTCGAGTGCTGCGTGAGGAGCGGAACCTGACACCAACCACTTCTTCATACGCTCCTGCTCCTTAGTCAAAGGTCCATGACCACATTCATGGAAATGTTTATTTTCTCTCCAAGAGTGTACGTTGGAACAATGGTGCATCAATGAACACCATTTTTGAAGTAGAATTTCTACAGATCCGTTTTGAGCTCCACCAAAGATGGTTGCTGATAGACAGGCCACTTTAAAATGTTTTCAGAACCCTTTTTTACCAGCAGCTGTAAAAAAAGTAACATTTATTTTGCTATGTCCCATACATCAAATTGATGCTGTACGAGTAGGAACTGCTCCTGCATGGCCTTTGCAATTCAATGTGCCTGTCAGTGGTGCAGGGAAGGCATGGTATCACAAGTATTGACACTGACACAATGGATACAATTTATAAAACCTTTACTGAGAATGTTGGAGTAACTTCTATTACTCTACCCTATAACTAAAATGGCAGCAGGCTCGACCATCAAACAATAAACAAAACAGTACTAGTGGAGTCTGTCAAATCAAAATGGCCAATTGTAACAAAAACCTAATGCCTGCCATATCTCCTGTACAAAAAGTGTAAAAAGGAGAAAATGGATGCAAAGGGGAAAGTCAGTGTTCAAATGATAATGTGGCTGAACCAGTTCTCCTCCCCATGTTAGGCCTCACGAGGTAAGGCGATCCTTGTAGGCAGGGTGACACACTCTGGCTCAGCTTCTAAAACAGTACACCATTCACAACCGTGGATCAAGGCCTGCCTGGCCTTCCACATTTAAAGTTCCTTTCTCTGGCAATCAAAATAATGTTTTAACCAAAACGTTCACAAATGCCCCCCTCTTCCAGGCTCAGACCTCTCATCCCAGTTCTTGTAGGTCCCCCTCTGCCGGGCTCTCGCGATACAGCTCACACAGAAAGTTGCAGAGGGGCTCGCTTCCCCAAGCTTAATATATATTGGGTCTCCCTCAATCGGGCTAGGACCACTTTCAGATGTCAAAGTCTTTCGAATGTGTGTGGCTTTCTTTATTGACCACCGCAGGACCATTTCGATTCAATGTTCAATATTTACTTTCACTCTTGCTGTTTGTTCGCCCTTTAGCTTCAAATGGGCTACTTCCTTTCACTGGAACACACTGTTACTTAGTATTGCTTATCTTGCATATGTATTTCACTTCAAAGTTAATTCACAG
The DNA here is from genome assembly GCF_040938575.1 of Ambystoma mexicanum. Taxonomy (NCBI): domain Eukaryota; kingdom Metazoa; phylum Chordata; class Amphibia; order Caudata; family Ambystomatidae; genus Ambystoma; species Ambystoma mexicanum. The sequence continues at coordinate 919,630,113 of NC_090934.1, read as the reverse complement.
GTCTGCCTTTCTTCGTGTTTCATCCACACGCGTGCAGCCTTCACTTGTGATAATATGTTGCTACTTCATTCACTTTAACACACACCGGTCTCTCCGGTCACATGCCAACTCACCGGCCGTGTGCGCCTCTTTCTTGTTTGGCACTTTCCGATTTTTGAGTCAGGGTTAGTACAACAGGCTTGACTTCACCTCCCCAACTCTGCTGTTCACCCGGGAGGGTCGCGGGCGTCCTTGAAACACAATGCAATCTTCACTTGTGGGATCTGGCCTTATGCACACGTCTTTTGCGGCCTGTCAGAGGCAACAACCTCCAATAGGGAAGCCTTGGGGTTTTCTGACTGCTACTCTTGTCCCTTGGTATGTTGCTCTGCTCCAGTAGGTGTGCCTTTGTCCCGGAAGTTCAGCTCGTTCTCATGTTCCACTTGCTCAGAGTGAGTCTTCAGGTGTTGCCTTTTATTTGTGTGAGGAGAGCTAAGTGGTGTCAGGTGTACGCACTTAGGGTAAAGTTCCTGACTTTGCCTGACCCGATTAACAGGACATGTCCAGTACGATTGTGAGGGAGTTAGTCTGGTTACTCTCAATCACAATCACCCTCTTCCTGAGCCCAGCGTTTGTGTAAAAAGGGGTGGGGAGGTTTGAGAATTTGGATAATCCAAAAAAATAGGAGGGGGTAGATGAACAGAAAAGGGGGGAATACTGCATCTCACCACCGGCTATCTCACCCTCACTACCCAAAGACTCCTCACCCAGGTGATCCTCCCACAATGGTCCACCTCCAGGGTATGGATCCAAAGGCGATCGTTATGCCCTGGCCACTGGAGAGTGAGATCCCCAGGTACTAGCGGGTGAGATACCCTCTGGTTTCTCACAATGGCTATCGGGACTATTTGCATTCCCCTGGATTCCAGAGGTTCGACCTGATTTAATGAAACCATGTTTCTCCATTGCAACAGACGATGTACATTTCAGACACCTGCACGATGACCAAACTCACTATTATTTTACTTTCCATGTCTTGAAAGTGGTAAATGCAGTATTTAGCGGAACATCCTGGACTGTCGCACTGTCCATCTCCAGCAAGCCTTACCCTTTTGCCAACGAGTGTACTTTCCATTGATATCTGTTCCTGTGGCCAGGCATGGCTAATAGCGGTGAACAAAAAATCCTTCAGATATTTGCAGTACTGGGTTTTAGAAAGGAACTCCAGTCCCACAAATTGACAGAAACTAAAATGTTACAGAACGCTGCTCCGCTGAACAGCAAAGCAGATGAACAAAGTACGTTTCTAGCAGGCCCTTTTCCAAGCATAGGTTGTGCTCACCATGAAAATGTGTTATGGTGGTGGACACAGCTGGCCTGCATTTTCAGATTGGAGCATTTGACTACACGAGTAAAATTCACCAATGGCTCCCAACATATCCTCCTATGCAACTTATGATCACATTTAATCTTTTGTATAATCTCTAGCAGGCAGCAGTCAAATACAATGTATTTGTGCTCCTTTAATAGTCAATTGTCCTGCAGTTCTGTTTTTTGCGATTCGACGGAGGTGGAGAAGTCCCCCAAACTACAAATACTGAAGTCGAGATCATGAGCAGATTCGTCAATCAATTGCGAAGATGCTTCAGTTATTTTGGGCTGTGATATTTCTGCATGAATTGGAGAAATGTTTTTTTGTTGGTGGACATTTTATAGAGGGTGTAGATTGTGTCAACGGGTCTGCAAGCAATTCCGATATATCTTCTGTTTCTTCAGTTTTATCTGGGATATGATGTGCAATGTAGCAATGATCCCTGGTTACTTTCCAGGTCTCGCTGGTGACATTCAATTCATATTCTGGCCACTGGACATCTGCATCACGACTCTGAATCTTAACTTGACCATGCTGTGCCTCAAAAAGTAGTTGATCCATAGTGACATTCGTTTGGCAAGCAACATCATTAGTTTAAGTTGTTGTCTGAGTCTTTATGGTCCTCTTCCTCCTGGGCCTTTAACAGATTTAAAGGAAAACATGCTCAATTTATAGCAAACATACAGAAGATATGATTTACCAACTAAAAATGTAATGTGAGGAAAATATCTGCTTAAAAACTTCTCCAAAACAAACTGGTTTGTTCTTTACCCTGGTTTAAATGTTCTGTGAAAAAGTGGACTTCGATTTTTTTCTAACCACAATATCAAGCTGGAATGTTTTTTATTTTTTTACAATGTATAAATCAAGAACATTTCTTTTCCACTCAAAGAAACTTACGTACATAGCTAAAAATAGAACCTACTTTATGTATGTAAAAAATTGCAACATATTAAAAATGACATGCCAATCAGACATTTTGATAAATATTTCAGATAATGTTATGTACATCTCTGGTCGATGTGTCTATTCAATTTCAACCGATTGAGTGGTACATTCCTTGCACATAACATTGATTAAAAAAAAGTTAATTGCCACGTGTTAGGAAAGATTTCCCTTTACCTCAGCTTTCCTTCCATTTTAATGGACCCCCAAACTTTTTGCTTTTATTTTTGATCCTGACCTGCACTTTATACAGTGCAGTGAAGCCTTTAGCTTTACTACACTGTCTTTTGCTCATCTGTTATGGGGAAACTGACATGTCCCTCAAGCTGTCAGTACTGGGAAACATTGTTTTCCTTAGACTTGCAACTTTGTTACTACTTTTAGTAACTTATCACTAGTGTACAAAGCATCTTACCATGCAGTACATTTTTTGATTTGCCTTAGACTAACACTCAAAGGATTTTTGGTTACTCTAGGTGTGCTAAATGGACAGGCTGCTGGCAGCAGTGACCTTCCAATTTTTGGGAGTTTTAGCCTTACCGCGCTTGGCTTCTAACTGTGGCTAGTGTCCAAACACGGCTGTGCCACATGTTTTTTTGCTTGTCCTTAGGCCATATTGTTCTTTAAAAAAATCCTTATAAGGACTTCCAGTGCCCAGGAAGGCAGAAGCTTTTGGCGTGATACTGGAGGGCTGTGTGTGTTTGCTGGCACTGTCTGGTGTGTGTGTGTGTTTGCTGGCACTGTCTGGTGTGTGTGTTTGTTTGCTGGCACTGTCTGGTGTGTGTGTTTGTTTGCTGGCACTGTCTGGTGTGTGTTTGTTTGCTGGCACTGTCTGGTGTGTGTGTGTGTGTGTGTGTGTGTTTGTTTGCTGGCACTGTCTGGTGTGTGTGTGTGTGTGTGTCTGTTTGCTGGCACTATCTGGTGTCTGGTGTGTGTGTGTTTGCTGGCACTGTCTGGTGTGTGTGTCTGGTCTGTGTGTCTGTGTGTCTGTGTGTCTGTGTCTGTGTCTGTGTCTGTGTCTGTGTGGTGCTATTCAGCTGTTACCTAGCTTTTAGAATAAGAAGAGGACACCTGCACCCAACGTTTAAAGATCCTGGAGTAACCTGAGGAAGCCAAGACTCCTGTCCAGCTGTGAGACCCATGAAGAGTCGGGAGACCGTACAGAAGGAGGCCCGACGACCAACGTCTGCTGCTGTCCTGGAGGCCCGTCTTGCTCGTGATCTGTGTTGAACGAAAAGTAGTCAAGGGCTAAATTGAACTTTGAAAAGCAAGCAACACTACTAACAAAGGAGGGGGGAACCAGCGACAGAGTGGTGCACCACGAGGGTGCTCACTCGGGTAACACTGGGCGATTACCCCACAGTAAAGACTACCAGAACCAGAATGCCTTGGGAAGAGGTGAAGAAAGGTCAAAGTGGTCATACAAGGGTCTTGTAAAATCCTCTATACCGTTGAAAGTCTTTTACCGACAGATGGTTGTGAAAGCTAAGGGAAGTGAATCCCGCATGGTGAAAATGAGTACATGAACTGTATTTCGCAAAGATTAGCAAGAGTGAACCCGGCAGCGGGAAGCCGACAACGAGGGGCAAAGCCCAAAAACCTGTTTAAAAACCTGGCATCTGATAAGGAACTGTTAGCTTGTGCTGGGAAGGTTCGAGCGTGTGCTGTGCTCCAAAGTCCCACCTTGTCCTGTGCTAAAAACATGGGGACGGAAGACCTCTAGACAATCACATCCTGACCTATTGTTTGAACACCTTTTCCTTTATTTGAACACCCTATCCCACACTCTTTCTGTAATTAGTTGTAAGGAATTGGCAATAGTTTTTTTTATACCATCAGCTTTTCACCTTTACAAGACGCCACTAGGACTGTTTTATTTTTCATTTCATGGTCGACGCTTGCTCCAATCTTAGATTTAGGTTAGGAGTTTTTCCGCCCTGGACATACAGTTTAATAAACACCCTTGAACTGTGATCACTTGTGTCTGTCTTTACTGTTGTCACCATGGGCCTCATTACGACCCAGGCGGTAAGTTAACGCCTGGGTCGTACCTTTACCACCATGGCGTAAACTATGTTTACGCCATGGTGGTTGGCGGACGTACCGCCCCATTCCGAGGTTGGCGGGGCGGTAAGTCCCCAATCCCCATTTACCCTTCCCCATTCCCATTTTTGCCCCATAGGGCATAATGGGAGTGGGGAAGGCGTTAATTACGCCACCGTAAATTACGGTGGCGTAATTAACAACAAGGTCCCTTAGCGCCATGGATTTTAACACCTGCTAAAAGCAGGTGTTAAAATCTCCATGGCGCTAAGGGACCTCGGAATCAGGCGGTAAGGGTCGGCGCTGTTTACGCCGCCGTAAACCCCTTACCGCCTGGGTCGTAATGAGGCCCCATGAGTTCCTTACAGTAGTCAAAGGGCTAATGAGGCCTCTCTTGTATTTTGATCGTCATTTTATGAAACCACCTATTTGGCAGAGGCTGGTTATTGGGCTATGAAGAGAGGTACTAAAGAGCCAAAACATTTAGAAGAGTTCAATGAGATTGTTGGTAATTGCTAATGCGTCCGTTTTTTTCCACAATTGCGACAGCTTTTAAGAGAACGACAAAATGTGTGTGTGTGAGATAAGTATAACCTGGCACCTGGGAATGGAACAGAACATCTATGTCAAAGAACAAAAGGGAATAGAGCAGTTGTCTTTCACATGAAAACTGGAGATACCATTAGCTTGCTGGCTGCCACTGTGCAACACTCCGGCTGCCTTATACAGTGCCACCCTCCTGATAGTTTTGCCAATGCTCGTTTTAACTTACTCTTGCACTAACAGTTTTGGCTTTTATAAAATGATTGGGATTGGCATTTTACAGGCACTGGGACCATGAACAATCGCTCCAAGATACTCCACCAGGAACCAGGGATCTGGACAAAGCATCCCCCAACATCTTTGGAGATCCTTCCCCTCTACTATTGCCAGTCTTCCTTTTTATCTACTCATGAACATGTCTCTGACCGGATACCCCTGACCGTGTGGCGAGGAGGCCGCAATGAATTTGGGCCTGGCTTCTATTGCCGCACTTAGCATGGACCTGACCTCTATTGTTACCCTTTTTGACAACATAAGGGCGCATTTAAAACATTATACGGAACTTTTGCACTCCATTATATCCCGTATTGATTGCAGATGGTATACTCCACCTTCGCGTGGTGCTGAACTTACAGAATATTCCATCATCGAAGTGGTCACCCAGCCTGCTGGAGAAATTACAACTTTGTAACAGCAAATAGAGGAACCAACCAAACAGACTTCTGCTTGCCTGAACACTGAACTCTGTACAAAATAATGGTGGATGCACAGGGGGAGACCAAGATTACACTGTGGTCATTCTTGACTCAGGCATTCGTCATAGGAAGCAGAGGACCGAGTCTAGGAAGAAATCCAAAAACCGGAAATCCAGAAACCTGAATAAGGAATCATCAGGGACATTTTTGCGCAATAGGTCTTCTCCAGCTAATAGCAAGGACAACTTAACAAAGAAATATCTTATTCAAACTAAAATCAGACTGTGCAAGGCTACTAAAGCCAATCACAATACGCCTATGGCTGCTGACCTCGATGTTGTCCCGGACACACTTGGAGTCATTCGACGTTGTCCACGACACTCTTGATAGTGTCCTATTCATCACAACAATGAGGGGTTTCTAGCCACATGATTTGCTTGGCCTTGGTAGTGATTGTCAAACAGGCTCAGACACAAGTATTGTAAAAACACCTACTGGAGAGTCTTTTACTCAAACAATGACTCCCAAATCTAGCTTTCCTCCATCTTAGGCTGCCTTCCTAAATAGCCTTACATCTACTTTTAAAACAATGGCTATCAATCCTGCTAAAGGCTCTACACTCACAAGCATGGTAATATAAGATATCCTAGGACTGATCGGCCTTGTGATGTTGCCTCACGCGCAGCTAAATTGATTTTGGAGTTCATCTTGCCTGGGTGTGCAAGACCTTTGCTCAATCATGAGGCCACAGGTTGCACATTTCCGGGCCACTTGTGGGTACATCACCAAACTGTTCAACCACATTTGTCCCTATATCTCCATCAGCAGCAGATCTCTGCTGGTCAGAGTTTTGGTGAACTCACGTTTGGATTACTGGAACAGTCTGTTGCTTGGCATCTCCCAAGCCAACATCAAAGCACTACAAGTTATCCAAAAGGGTGCCATCTGTGTGATTGATGTTTTTTTCGCAACAAGACCATATTACCAATGCCAGGAGGGACCTTCATTAGCTCCCCATAAAGCATCTCATTACACAAAAGCTCCTACTCCGGTCCTACAAATGTTGGAATAACGAGGCGCCCAAATAACTCACAGATCGCCTGAAGGTTCACTAACCAAACCGTAACTTATGGTCTCAAGATCAATCTTCAGGATTGGTCCTGGCTTCCCTATGTATTGGGTACACCTTTGATTTCTGATAGGTGCCCAAATTACCGCCTTTTAGCAGCCTCCCCTCCTAATAGTAGCCTCATGAAACACAAAAGGGGATTGTCAACTTTTTTCAAATGCTCCTTTGTGCGCTATACTCTCCAACTTCTCATTCAGTGTTCTGCAGGAAGCGTGGCGCATTGATTGTCTGTACTTTGATGGGTTCAGTTTAGCCTTTCAACCAGCCTCATGCGGATGCATTGGTCGGCCGCCACGAGACCTCATAGCGACCATAAAAAACACATGTGGATTCACTTCTCGTAAAACCTATTCTTCCTTTGAAGAAATGTTGGCCTTGTGTGTCTTCTATCGGTCAAATTTTTTCTCAATACATTTCATCATCGTAAACATATATTGGAATACCCTGAAAGGCAAGGTCTAAAGAGTTCCAGGATGAACTGACAAGAATCCTTGATGACGGGCACTTTACACACCTATAGGCTTTGTATCGATTGGGGGCGGGGGGCTTTAAAGCAAATTGAACTGGCTTTGATGCTCCCCTCACGGAGTGGGAAGAATGTTTTCCGGGTCAGGTGGGCGACATTTGATCAGTATACATGAGAGATAATTGGTTGCACAAACTGAACAATAACATATAGGGAGATTTGAAAGGAAGGGGAAAACACATGGCACTGGGGGTTTTCTGAATCATGTATCGATTAATGTTTTGTAAGTCAGGTGCTTTTCCATTTGTGCACACAATTGCACGTTGAGAAAACTGATTTGAGCGTCCATATTCAACTGGTTGTAGAATTTAACATCATGCAACCCTCTGTATTTACCAACGGGACCAGGAACTTGCATGTTAATTTGGCTGTGATGCACATTTTATGGCGTGCCCATAATTTACTAATAGTAGCAAATGAACATTACCCCGTTATTTAGTATTTTTCTGCAAGAACACATTGGCACCTAAAGGAAATAAGGCTACGTCACAGATATCTCTGCCGACTTATAAGATCAGTTCCATCTACCATTAAAATAAGGTAGACTAAGTTTTATAAGCAGAAAAATAAAAACTGATGGATTCAGCACCGCCAACTCATGTTACAATGGGCTGGTGAAAGAATGCAAAGTATATTAGTGGACAAAGCTGGTTCATCCTTTGGCCCCTGTCAATCATGCTGAATGAACGCAATTAGAGGCTAAAATCACTCTGATTAGTGCCACAATTTGAACTTCACATTTCACTGACCTTTTCCTTTGGAAACTCTTTGTGCCTGGTCTCATGATTCCCTGGAGGTAAAACAGTGTCTTGTTTTTGCCCTCTGGGACATCCTACCAATGATTTAAAATAAATGTGACTGTAAAGCAGCATGCACAAGTGGTCTTCCCAACATTGTTCTGAAAAATGCACCAGAGATGTGGTCTACCATACTTTTCACGAACATTATTGCTAACAGAAAAACACCCGACACCTGGAAATTATCCTTCGTTTACCATCTTTAAAAGATGTGACGAATCGCAGGATTCCATCACTTCTCCCCGGAGGGGAGCCTTTCCCTTTGAGGCTAGGGAGGTGAGCCTGCTCTGCAATACCCTCCTTAGGGGTAGAGGCATGCAGGACCTCGGTGGGATAGACTCTGTCTCTGGGAACAAGGACTCCTGTTCTAACGAGGAAACCCCTAAGCAACAGATCACTAACCCATCTTCAAAAACATCCAGTGAAAATAGATATGCAGAACAAACCAGAATCTGTTATTGTCTTCCAAATACTATAATTATAACAGTGAAGGAAAGCGTATATGGTACGGAGACGAAAAAAAACACTTGAAGAATACAGAGTATAAATCAAACAGAGAAGAAGGACTTTGAGCTTCATTACGAGTTGGGCGGTGCAGGTAATATGCAGTAGTATTACCATATACTGCTGCATTACCGCACCGCCCAACTATTAGGTGGACAAAAAGTTGGAGTATTCACTTCCAGCTATGGGCTGGAGGTAAACCGGCCGACTTTGTCAATTTCCGGCAGTATTACCACTGCAGTAATTCCACCGAAAATGTCCCATTGAGTCCTAAGAACAAAAAAAAAAGAAAATGTGGTCTTACACCGCCACTTGTAATCCGGCGGTAATACAACAGGACCAAGTGGCGGTAATAGTAATACAGTTTGGAGGTATCTGGGTGCATTTACAGTCCAGATATCACCAAACTCGTAATAAGGCCCTTTGACATTATGCCGGGAAAGTCCCACAGCAGCGTCATAAAATGTAGAGGCGGAGACATTGGTATAGAGGGAACCCGTGAGTTTCGAATCAGCCGGCAGAGGTACGCTGAAGGAAACTTGAACATGCAGTGTCCAATGCTAGAGAAATGTGCAGCTTCCGGCGCGCTGTGTTGGAACGGAGAGGAGATGCAATAAACAAAAGTGGGCACAAGGTGTACTGAGAAGAAGCGAGAGATAAGTTGTGGCGTGACCGCACAAAACTCGTTGTGTCTGTGCTCGAGGGTGAACCACAGATGAAGTGCAGGGTATAGTAAGTGCTATGTACCAGGAGCGTGTTGGGTGGAAAGTGTGCATCTCCAGCGGAAGGTAATGTCATGCGCCTACCCTCTTGGCGCTTGTGGAATGCCTGGATGATTCGCCGCCATTGACAATTCCCATCACGTTTCTGGCATTTGCACTGCTGCGTTCTAGTCTTTGAGGTCCGGGCGCCTGCTTCCCTTTTTAGCACCGCCTCTCTTTCCCGGCTTCATGTTGCAACCCCGATTGTGCTTTCGCTTTGGGTCCGTTGCTTGTTAGTTTTCCTCTTGCAGCGCCCTGCTGCTGCCGTACTATTCTGTTTTCTTTCCCCCCCCTTAGTCCCGCTCGTGTTTTCCTGCTTGTTCCTGTCCAGTATCTCCTGCTTCTGCCTTTTTCTCCACGACAACCGTCTCGAGTCTCTGCGGTGGTTCTCTCTCTCTCTCTCTTCCGGCTGTGAGATCACTTTTCACTGCCTTTCTGCTTTTCCAGTTTCTTTCCGTTTGTCCGGATTAACTAGTAACTAGTAATTCGCAGTTTTCTTTCAGCAGTCCTTTCTTACCCTTCTGGTCTTCTGTTCTTTTCTTACTTTCTTCTGTCTTTAATGGGTTTCTTGCCCGCGGCGGTCTTTCGCGGTCCTTTTTTCCTGCTTGTCTGCTTAAGCGGTTACTTGTTTCTAGTGCCTTCCCTAACTGACACATATCCTGTTGATGTCTATTCACCTGTTGCCACTGTTTGGAGGGCGATTTTGCTATTGGATTAACAACGTGCCTTTTGAAGTTTCCACTGGAACAACGGAACTTGGTTTCTCTGAATTCATCAACACTGCTTACCTATAACCACAATGCAGGACCGATTCACACAAGGTTTTTTTCAGCCTTTGGCTTTTTCCTCTTACCCAGGCGTTCTCGGGCGGGGGTCCTTTGTCTGCAGTGTTTAGTACGGCGACAGTGGCTTCCATCCGAGGAAGGCCGTACCTCTTCCAAAAGAAAAAGGTAATACGAAGAAGGAAGGACAAGAAGTACTTATCTACTGAAGACTCAGGTGAGGAGAAGGAGGAGGGGATCTGACTGTCAGTAGATTCCACAGAGGACATTTCTGACAGGTAAGCTGAGGCAAGTGTTGAGGAAAACAAATACTGGGGAGATTGGGTGTGAATGGTCAGGTGCCAAGTGGATGCAAAAAGGTCCAAGACATCAATCCCCGCAAATGTATGAATTAGCAGGGGAAGCAGGAAGGGAAGGAGAAGGAAAAAAGGAGAGTCTTGAGGTGTTTTCGGAACTTCAGAAGGTCCTGCTCAAGACGCAGCGGGATGGGGAGGCTGTTCCAGAGGAGGGAACCAGCTGAGGAAAGAGAGCAGCCTCCTGCTCTCCGTTTAGCGAAACGCTTTACACATGGAGAGTTGGTGCCAGAGGAGTGTAGAGGTCTAGAAGGAGAGTATTTGTTAAGAGACAGTTGCAGGTAGAGTGGTCACGACGCTTGATGTGGACAGCACAATTTTTTGAGGGTTTGCTAAATAAAGAATTAAAAAATAAGATTTAAAAAAAGAAGGAAATTGAATCCTGGGCCTGCAAGACTGGACATTTGAATACATTCCAGTCTGGCTTTAGGCAGAATATCAGACCCTCTCTAAACAGGTTAATTATATTAATTTGTTAAAAAAAAAAAAATAAAAAAAAAACACAGTATTAAATGTAACGCACCAGTTTATATGGGACTTGTGGATTTTGTATCCACGTTTGAAAGCCTAAACCGCAATATTTTGTGGCAGAAACTGTCTTTATGTGGCCTCCCTGATAGGCTCCTTAACGTACTTGTTCATCTACATTCAGATCCCAGCATTAGGGTCAGACTGAATATTTTGGGTGGCGCCCTGCCGATTTAACATCTAGATTTCTGATATGGGCAAGTCTTTAAAAACCTCCACGTTTATAACACCTCACTTGGAAAACATAAAACCTTTTTTACCTTCCATACATAGATGACATGGTTCTTCTTGATCACACCACTATTGTCGGCAGAGACTCTTCACATCTCTTAATCATAGCACGAAAGTAAATGGACCTGTCATTACCTTTAAAAAAAAAAACTAGAATAATTAGGTTCTCTCAAGCTCCGCAGGAAATTGGCTTTACATTTTCAGTAGATGGTACCCCCTTGGAGGTTGTTAACCATTATATCCATTTGGGTATTTCACTTCTTGCTAATGAGAACAAGGCCACTTTAATGACCAAGATTCCATCTAGAGCTGACAAGATTGTGCCTAGAATTAAAGCTGTAGAAGTGGTTGGGATTTTGTTGTGCCAACTTTCTTTGGTCATGCGCCCAAGTTTCAGATTGAATGCTAGGGCATCGCACAAGTGTGGGGGAAAAAAAGAGGCAATGACCCCTACCTCTTATTTAAAACAATGTGGTTGTTTCCTCACACACAAAACAATGTGTCACACGGATTCATGGTGCTTCAACAGCTTTATCTTTAGACTTCAAATAATGATAAACAAAAATTTGAAAAAAACACTGGTGTGGTGGTGCCTTCTTGGCAAAAACATGAATTTAGAAACAGCTATAGTACACTTCTTCTATAGTACACTACCGTGTGGCGCATTGTTTTGTGTGTGAGGAAACAACCACATTCCTAGAATTAAAGCATTGAATAACAAATACGGGTGATTCTTGCTCTTGCCCATTATCACATACTGTCCGATACTATAATGGCAAAGCCATACCCAAAGTCATTTATAGTCTAGAACCCCTCCTCTCATTAAATATGGATGCTTTAGGTTTAGTGGAGGCCAACATCTGGAGGAGCATGTTGCGTCTTTCAAATTTTGTACTCGTCTCTGTGATCCAATTTGAACTCTGTTGGCTCTTGCTTAAAGTTAGAACGCTCTGAAATTCGCGTTGCTTGTTTGGGAAACTATTGCTACCTCCCTCAAATACATTGTTTAAGGACCCAAATAACATCTACGAGGATAAAAGGAGTGACATTTGTGTATGATGGATTGAGAAATGCAATTTAGTGCTGGCAGGTCTGGGTTGCTCTAATTAACTTTTGGTAGTGTCTGCAGATTATTAAAAAGCGGATTTAGTATTATGATTGGATAAGTACTACAACAAATATCAAGCTACAAACTTACGATGGACTGGTACAGGTCCATAAGAGAAGAGGTGTATTACCTGTGTATCTTATGACATTTCCAAACACTAATTGGAGGCAACAGTTTGAGAATATGATTACATCTTTTACTTACGGAAGCAATTTTGCTCTCAAGGAACAAAACAGAACATGGATCAGCTTCTGCTGCGTTCATGAGATTGAGACCTTGAAGCACCTTTTTGTATTGTGCCCCCCACTATTGAGGCCAATGACTGAATTTCTGTGGAAATGGGCCTACAACTTGGATTAATGGAACCTGAACTGCTATGGGGCACGTTTATTCTGGTTCTTATACTCCAGACACTGCTAGCTCTTCACTTTCTAAAATATTTAAAGGATTAGCATGGTTTTGCTTAAAAGGAATTGAATGTCCTATTCACTTTTATCTCTGGAGCAATTTTTAAATCTTTTGTTTTAGATTTGTGGAATGTATTTATATTGTGTATCAGCTTGATGTTATTTTACTTTTTTGTAATGTTGAAAGGTTTAAATAAACATTAGAAAAATTGTCTATCTGTAATTCTAACAACAGGTTGAGCCTATCATGATCTAACATTTCAGGTTCTGCATGTAGTTACGCCCGGAGACAAACTATTAGCTATCCACAGATAACTTTACTGTATAAAGGGACGTCAAGAAGTCAAGCAAAATCAACACTTAGACATCAGTTATGGTTGCTAGCGTCACGTGGGTAGTCATTGAATGAAGGGGATCTGACGGTTCCGTAAGCAATCCTCCATTGATCTGAAGCCATGTTAGCCAAGAATGGAAGCTCTGCATGATGGATGTGTTGCTGACTAAATTGATATACATACTGGAGGTGGTGAGAGGATTTTCTAAATTAAGGGTGTTGGAACATTATCTCGCCAATCACCATTTCTCCTAACTCCTCTCCTTGTCAGCTTACTGACTGGGGCTATCAGGAAATGAAATCTGCATTTGCTTGTTTCTTGCCAGTTCGATGTTCAACAGTAAATGAGAATGGCTGTAATGCCAAGAACCATCTCAGGATGTGAGGGTCTGTGTCTTTATTCCTGCCCATCTAGGCTTGTGCAGCATGACCAGTCACCAGTTTAAATGTTCTGCTGGTCAGGTAGTACTGCAGAGTGTAGACTACCCCTTTTATGGCTCGGCCCTCTTAATCCAATTATGGAGTAGTACATTTCTGTGGGGGTGTAGCTTGAAGGTTATGTACATTATTGTTTTCTCTTCTCTCCTCCTACAAGAGAACTGCTCATAGTCACACAGTACAAGTGCCGGTTTGTAGAATACATTATTTGGAGAAATCCGGCATCATTAGAACTGGCTTAAGAGAAAGATTTTGGAAGTTAAGGCAGTCCTTGGCATACCACTCAACAGCATTAAAATACCCTTTCTTCAAATTGTCACTTAGGGGTTCGGCTGTCACTGAAGCTGGAGATGAGACGACAATAGTCTCCATCTAGCACCAAAAGGGCTTGTATGTCTTTCGGAGTACATGCTGGACCGCTTCAATTTTTGTCTTCTGGAAAAGTACCTTATCATTTCCTACTTGGAACCTCAAATATTTGACAGATGAATGTGCGAGATGACATTTAGCTGGGTTTGCAGTCAGGTGTGCTTTACTTAGCTGATTGCAGACAGTCGGGAGATGTTGTAAATGTTTGCTCCAGTTCAACTTTATATCACAATGTCATTGAGGAAAGCCACGTCAAACACGTCGTAGGGAGTAAGCACGTGGGGTCCTCGAGTCCCTGGAAGGTTGCAGGAGCTCCATGTATCCCAAACGGTAGGACGGTGAACTGAAATATGCACTCTGGAATTGAGAAGAAGGCAATCTTGGCTTCAGCCTCCTCATCCAAAGGTACCTGCCAGTGGCTGCTCGATAAGTCAAGCTCTGAAATCATTTCTCTGGTCTCAGTTTCTCTACCAGGTCATCTATTCTTGGCATGGTTAAGCATTGAATCAGGATATCTAATTTAAGTGTCTAAAATCTATACAAAAACACCATCTATGGTCTGGATTGGGCACAAGAACAATCAAGGATGACCACTCACCATGTGAGTGCTAAAAAAAAACAAAAAAAAAAAAAACACATTTCGAACATTTACTTCAACTCACTCTAGATGATTTGTGTATGGTTTTAGCCTTATTATTCTACCCAGATAGGTGTATATCGTGTGGACTAGTCCAGTTTTTGGTGAGAACACGTCAAAAAATCCTTCAATCTCTTACTTCACTACTCCTTCCTCCCTCCTACTGGTCTCTTGAACGGCCACCTCCTCCACCTCTGCCCTCACCTGTAAAACCAATGCTTCTTGCTGTCTGCTGTGACAAACCAGAGGGTATTCTCACTCCTAGACCCCACAGATCCTCTGCGCAGGTGGCCATGGAAAGGCCACCGCTTTTGGATCACGACCCTGGGGGTGGAGAAACGAAGGAAGATCACCTGGGTGGAGGGTTCTTTGGGACTGGGAATGAGATGTTCTCAGGTGAGATGCGTATTAAGCGGTTCCCTTGCAAGAAGAATCATCTATTACAGAGGCTATTATTGGATATTGATACCCATGTTCAAGGCTTCAGCGAGTAATAGAAAATATAACCAGTACAGACGCACCAGAAAGAGGGTGAAGAGGATCAAGGGTAAGATGGGAGAGACACAGTACCCACTTTTCCTAGTGACAACCAACCTGACCCTTTCCCAACCTTTAGGGGCTTTTGTAAGCCAACTTATCTAATTTCTCCACAATTGACAGTACTGGGGCGAAGAAGAGGCAACTAAGAGCAATGAAGACTATGCTCTTTTACCACTCTAGTACTGGGACGAGCAAGATGCCTGCTAAGAACAGTGAAGGTCAGACATGTCCCTTTAATTAAGGTCAGGCAAGGTGGAGTAATCATGCACACCTGTAGCCTGTCAAGGGGCTGCAGGTGTATAAATGGAGTCCTACCCAGTGGCAGAGAGAACCAACAGGAGAGAGATGACAGGAGAAGGACCAGGAGGCTGGTGCTTGCAGCAAAGAAACAACGTGGTGCAGGAGGTCTGTCTCCCTGGAGCAGAATAAAAAACATGAAGGGAGCCGTGCAGGAAGGATGTACCTTTCTCCTCTCCGCAATGTGCTTGTTCCCCTGCGACGGACGACCACCACAGGAGCGTCTGAGGGGCAGGAAATGGAGCCCTGACGCTAGAGGAAGAAGCCTGTGTGATCCGGTCTGCAGCACAAACTCCTAAAAGCGACCATTGAGTTTCTAATGCCTTAGAAACCCAATGCGCGTGTGTGAACTCTTTATTTTGTGAATACTTTGTATCAGAGCGATCATGTGCTTTGGAGTAGCACGTCTCCGAAAGTCTCCGATTCCTTTCATTGCCAATTATTAAACCAACAGGGATATTTTGTATCGGAGTGGTCGCATGCTTTGGAAAAGCACGTTTTTGAAAGTGTCAGATCCCTTTCATTTCAATCAACCAATAAATGTGAACACTTTGTAGCGGAGTGGTCACGTGTGATGAATAACACGTTTTTTTAAGGTCTCCAAGCAGGGAACTGTGCAATTAAAGCAAAACAAACAAATACTGAGTTATAAATAAAGTAAAAATGGACCATAAGCCAAAGGCTAATTATTGAATACCGAACTGATTGTAAAACCTTGCTACTTAAAAGAATTAAGACTTCTGGAACATAGAAGGGAGAAACCTTTAAACCTAAACAAACCATTATGTGTTGACCAACAACAGTGTGCCGAGATCCTAACCAACAGTGGAATTTTCAATCTGTACGCCAGCTATGAAAGTATCTGAACTAATATTTAAACAAGCATTAACTGAATCGTGGAAATAAGGTTATTTTCTGTATCTTTTGAACTATATCACTTGAAACTTGGGGGAGGGATCCCAGAGTTCTAACAAAGAACATTTAATTCCAAGGTTGTCATTTGATTCTTGGGGAAGAGGACCCTGAGTCTTAAACAGGAATATTCAAATTTTAAGGTTGTTTGGACTATATAACATTGGAACCTGGGGGCAAGGAATCCCCAATACCCGAATAATACTATTGCATTCGACACTTGGGGAAAAGGTATTTTATATTTGGTGAAGGGAGCTGAAAGAAGCTCTAAACCTTATGTCTAACACTGTTTTCTTTTGGTTATTGGCATCCCTACACATTGTATAGATTAAGTGTGAGGGCAAGCATATGTTTTGGACGCAGACAGATTCCTAAATTGAACTCTTTGATTCAGACTTTCATTAGGTAGGGAAATCCCACCTTAGCCTAGGGCAAGTTGGGCCTTTTTCCATCCTGACATTTAACTTAATAAAATATATTTGTTTGAATTTGGAATCTGTTGTCTGTTTCCTCCTTCATGATGCGTTCACACTGCTTATTTTTCCACCCCCCTCTCAACTGCTGGTATTGGCCAGGAGGTAATCACCATGAGGAAGGGCTCCTTTTTTGTTCCTGGAAGTCATTGTGAATGCTTGTCAGTATTGCCTGGCAGCACTGTGCGGTCTTTCTGCTGGCTTTCTCTGTGACTCTCTCTCCCTCTGACCAGAGACCCTGCAGGGTGGCGTAGGTCAACAGTTCTCTTTCTTGTCATGCAAGTCGCCTCTTCCAGTCTCAGGACCGTCTTCTCGCCCCCCCTTCTAATCCCTCCATTAACCCCTTTATTCTCCACCGACTTTGCTACTTTCTTCACAAAGAAAGTGATATATATATTTATTATATATATAGTGCTAATTGTAGAGTGCACAGTTGCCCGAAGGCATCTTGGCACTAGAGAGGATGAACTGCTGAGCCAGGAGGGGCACTGGAGCAAAGGAAAACAGATCTTAGAATAAGTAGGTTTTCAAGGCCTTACGGAAGGCCAAATGGTTTGAGCACAATTTTAAAGCAGGAGGTAAACTGTTGCAGAGCTGGGCAGCTGTAACAGAAAAGGCCGCCCTCTCACCCAAGAACGACGAAAGGGGGGGGGAACGCATAGCAGACCAGCCGAGCCAGACCGCAACAGACGGTTAGGAACATAACGTTTGAATTTTGTGCGTAGGTACTCTGCACCCTGATAGTGCAGAGCCCGGTGCATGATACAAAGGGACTTGAACTGGATAAGTTGTACCACCGGAAGCCAGTGGAGGGTTCGCAGCACGGGGGATATATGAGACCCATAAGGGGTACCTGTTGCCACCGTAGCGGCTAGATTCTGAAGGCACTGTAATCTGGCGACTAACCCCTTAGGTTGTGCCAGATACAGAGAATTGCAGTAATCCAGCCTGCTTAGGATCATAGCTGCTATCACCGGTGGACGCATTGAGGCGGGAAAAAAATGGAGCACTCTCTTTAAGATCTTAAGCTGAAAGTGCCCCTGCTGACACACCGAGGACACTTGGCTGTCAAGGAAAGATCGGCTGACATAGTCACCCCGAGATTTTTTACCTTCGGAGAAGGAACCGGAGGAGAGCCCAATGATAGAGGCCAAAAAGAAGAAATCCAGAGGGAGGTATCAGGAGGGGAGCCCACCACCAACACCTCGGTCTTGTCCCCATTCAGTTTCAACCAGATGTCGCCCATGCACTCTCCAACGGCAGACAAGCACCTATACAGGCACGTGGACACCACAGCTGGGTCCAGATCTAAACGGAACAACAGCTGGGTATCATCCGCGTATGAATAGCATCTGATGCCGAAAGAGCGGATAAGGCAAACCAGGAGAAAAATATAGATATTGAAAATAATGGGGGACAGGGCAGAACCCTGGGGGACACCACAGCTCCAAAGTGAGGAGTTAGAAAGAAAAAAAGGTAGGGAAAGAGTCTGAGATCCGTCATACAAAAAGGAGCCAAACCAGGCCAGTACCTGTCCCGATACACCGATCTGGGCCAGGTGGGTAAGCAGGATACCATGATCCACGGTGTCGAATGGCGCTGACAGATCGAAATGAATCAGGGAGATGACACCGCCTTGGTCAAACAGCCTGGCCAGATCATCAAGCATGGACACAAGGACATTTTCAGTCCCCATGCCTGGACGGAAACCTGACTGGGCCGGAACAAGCATCCTGGATGATTCCACAAAGGATGACAGAAGAGGAGAAACCAGTGATTCAAGAAGCTTCATAAGACAGGGGAGCAAAGAAATAGGGTGAAAATTAGATGGAAGAGAAGGGTCCACAGAAGGCTTCTTCAGTAGGGGAATGACTATAGCGGCCTTAAGTTCAGACTGGATGACTCTTGACTGACAAGAATGGTTATCAGCTGTAGTAATCTCACCCAAAACGTTAGCAGACAGCTGTTTCATCACTTCAAGAGGCAATGGATCAGAGGGAGAGTAGGATTTAACCCTTTGTAATGCCCTCGACACCATGTCTTCCGAGAACACAGGAAAAGAAGACCAAGTGGAACAAGGGGATTAAATGGCTTCATAATTGGCAAACAATCAGTTAAGGAAGTGTGGGACGATGGAACGTGGCTACTATCAATATTAGCACTGATGGTAGCAACTTTAGTAATAAAGAACGCGGCCCAAGAGTCACAGAGCTCTTGAGTAGGTCTTATAACCGGGGTGCATTTGGTGGAAGAAGACAATGATTTGATCACAGTAAAAAGAGTCTTAGGCGATTTAAGGCAGTTTCAATCTTCTCAGCAAAATAAGATTTTTTGGCAATAAGAATGGATGCCGAATAGGCCGAAAGAGCAGCCTTATACAAAAATGATCGTAGGCACGGTGCCATTTCCACTCAAGCTGCCTCACCCTCAGGCGCGCTGATCTTAATAGATCTGTGAACCAGGGCTCGGGTGGAAGTCTACGGGGTTCAAACTGGCGAAGAGGAGCTACCTCAGTGGCCAGATCCATAAACAGCATGGACAATAGAGACATTGAGAGGAGAGGGGCCGCTGACCACTTTTCCTTAACAAGCCTAACAGAATTTGGTAGGTTGGCGTTAATAGAGTACAGGTAACCAAGTAATGGTCAGTCCAGACCATGGGCTCAGCAGACCCAAAGGAAAGCATGGTTTTATTAGCAAGCACAATATCCAGCGTATTACCTAATTTATGGGTCGTACCATCACCCTGCTGAGTGAGGTCGAGGTCTAGGAGCCTATTGTAAAAAAGAGCCGGTGTCCTGGGAGGATTACAGATTAGATTCAGGTCACAAAGGATAAAAAAAATGAACATACTGTGCCTGCAAATTAGCTATTAGATAGACCAGAGGTTCGAGTAGGCTGCCAGAAACTCCAGGGGGACAATAACCAAAATGTGGCATACAAAAGAAGTAGAGATAACACAGCGAAGTAATAGGGCTTCCATGTGGATACTATGAGAACAATGTAATTGGGAGCAGGTAAAGTCTGTTTCAAAAATAACAGCAACCCCGCCACCATGATGAGGTCCGGTCAAGGTACATGAGATTATAGCCCTCTGGAATAGACAGGGCCAGGACTGGGGCAGCGTAGTCCTTAAGCCAGGTTTCCTTAAGAACTAGAACAGCCGGGCACTGATCGGTTAATAGGAAAAACAGTTCCGTGGCGTGGGCTGTGAAGGAGCGGACATTCAGTAGTAGCACAGACAGAGCTCTTGGGCTAGGGTAGGAGGGCAGCAGTTTACTGTCTACGAAAGGAGGGGAGGTGGGGAGGCCCATTCTCCATCCAGCAGCGAGATGGTTGTAATGAATCACTTAAGGGCCTAACTTCAGGCGCCCAATACAACTGTTTAGTCTTCTTTGCCTGCTCCTTCCTCTTCTTTTTCTCACTGTATAAACTCTGATACTGCTACCCTATTGATAGAACTCATTATTTTGCTTCTCTTCTGGATTCTCTTCCCTCATTACTTATTCCTAAAATCCTTCCCGTTCTCCGCCTCTCATATCTTACTTTTCTTCTTAATCTTTCACTGACGACCTCTGCTCATTCCTCTTCTTTTAAGCATGCAGTCATTCTTCTGCCACTTAAGAACCCTACTCTTGACTCAGCAGTACTATTTAATTACCGACCGATTTCTCTTCTCCCTTACCTTTCTAAACTATTAGAATGCGCTGGGCATTCCCAACTACCTATCTATTTAGATTACAACTCTCTACTTTCTCCTTTTTAATACGAGTTCCGCCCGCTTCATTTCAGAGTCTGGTTTACTAGCTGTCTTGAATTCTCTTCTCTCTGATTATCATTCTAAACTCTCCTCTGTTCTTTTAAATCTTTCTGCTGCCTTTGCCAATGTGGTTCACGGCGTGTTCTCCCTCTTCTCCTGGAATTACTGGTTCTGTTCTTAACTGGTTCCGTTCCCATCTTTCAGATTGTTATTTCTCGGTTCTTGGGTTAGGCATCTTTCTTCTCTGTCTCCTATTCAACACAGAGTTCTACAATGCTCCATTCTTGGGCCTCTCCTATATTCCCTCTACACTGCTCCTTATGCCTGCATAATTGAACCCTTTGGTCTATCATACCACTTTTACGACGCTGATATCCAGATCTTTTTCTTTTTCGGCATCCATCCATAATAGCGTGTCTGACCTACTCCAAGCAGTCAAATCCTAGATGCACTTGCGGTTCCACCAACTTAATCCATCTAATAAATCAGAAATCATTTGTTTTCTGTTTTCCTCTATTTCTTATTCTCTTTCTGCTTCATCAATGCTACTCCCTTCTTCCATCACCCCTCTGTCCTGCTTGACTTGCAATCTTGGAGTAATTTATTTTATTTTTGAGTTTGATATCTCCTCTACTGCTAGATACTGTAGCTTCCAGTTTTTCAATATTAGGAAAATGTGTCCTCTCCTGACATTTTCGGCTGCTAAGCTTCTAATTTCTTCTCTGGTTCTTTCCAGGATGGATTACTTTTCTGCCATGCTTTTCGGTCTTTAATTCTGCTATTCATACTCTTTTTCCAGCTGCCTCCTCAAGCTCATATCTCTGCGGCGTTACATTATTTTGCCCAGCTTTCCTTTGAATCATGCCTTTTATTCCACTTCTTGTGTATTGTTTTTAAATTTACTCACGGTCTGGCTCCTCCTTTCTTGGCTTCATTGGTCTTGCTCTATACTCCTACTCATTCTCTTCACTCACAATCTTTTTTCCTTCTGGTTTCACTCTCACTCTCACTCTCACTCTCGTCACGCTTCTCTTAAAACAAGTGATGCAAATCCACCACTTAAACCCTACCTACAGTCTCCTCTCAGGAGGCCAGGAGAGGGCAGGCACTTCCTGATCCCAATCCTGGGGGTGGTGTACTGCGGATCACCTGGGTGGAGACCAGACTCTGGCAGATGGGGAGATTAGGCAGGGTGAGACGCAGTATTTTTCCTGGAAGAGGAATACCGTTAACCCAAACTCAAAGGAGGAATTGGCTTATTGCCATTGTGGTACATCTCGATTCTCTATTAAGGGTAAAAGGATAAAACCTGAAAGATTGTTTTCTTGGATTCAACACAAAGGGGAGTCAATCTTTTATACACCTAGGGTGCCATATCCTCCACAAGATCAAAGGTATTCCAACAGAAGCGATTAACATGTGACCTTTTCTGTCCCTTCCGTCTCTAAAAGGGTTAAACCTCATAATTCTCCTCTTAAAATCTGGGAACGAAAATACATTTTAAAAGATTTCAGAGAATTAGAGAAATTACATTTTCCAAAAGTAAACTACCAGTCCCAGAATCCCTCAGGGACAGTGAAGAAAAAGAGGGCTGAAGAGGCAGGTAGGAGTCCAGGTCAGGCAAGCCAGCCTAATGTCTCTATACAAGGTCAGGCAATTAATCATAAGGGTCTGCACCTGAACCTAATTAGCCCGCCCGAGGGGCATAAAAGGCTGCCTGGGAGAAGAGAAACAGAAAGAAGCTGGGGCATTAGCTGAACGGTCAGCAGAAACAGAAGAAGCCGAGCACTTAGCCAGCAGTTTACAAGGAGGTGTGACCACAACAGGGGAGCCGGAGTAGAGGGGCAAATTCCAAATGCCAACTCTGAGTTGCTCATGTGCTCACAAACCCTGAATAGCTGTGGCAGCACTAGAGGGAAATGGAAGCAACGGGCAGTCTTTCCAGGTGCACCTCATTGCTGTAAATGCAGAGCTGATGTTGCAGTTGTTCCTAAGGCCTGTGTGCAGAGACAAGCATAGGAAAACTAGAGAGTAGGAGACTCTCCCTTAATGAGGCCGGATCTGAGACACCTGTGCAGCAGAGGGGTGTGGATCCCAAAAGTGCCTGCAGTAGTAGCTGGAGAAGAAACAAAGTCGGGAAGCCGCTGCAGCCCGTAGTCGCAATTGGGAATCAGAAAAAGAAGCTCTGTACTCCGGAGAAGCAGAAGTTCCCTACAGTTACCGGCAAGG
The DNA here is from genome assembly GCF_040938575.1 of Ambystoma mexicanum. Classification (NCBI taxonomy): domain Eukaryota; kingdom Metazoa; phylum Chordata; class Amphibia; order Caudata; family Ambystomatidae; genus Ambystoma; species Ambystoma mexicanum. The sequence continues at coordinate 919,607,422 of NC_090934.1, read as the reverse complement.
AGCATTTAATTGCACTTGTGCTGAATCATAAACCAGTAGAAATTAACCACAGAAGCGGAAAGTCTTTATCAATGTGAAAGAACCAAGCGCTTATCTGAACCGCTAGCGTGTAATGAAAAGGCTTTCATTCCACTAACATCAGTAACACTTAGTTACTGATCGGTCGCGTGGCTCTGGTTAACATGGAGAAGGCTACTGGTAGCCTAATCAAAGTTAAACTGACTTTCCCGAAGAGTTGCAAGCATTGCTTAAAGCAGGCTTCCTCAACATACGGCCCCAGGGCCGCAATGCGCCCCTCCAAGCCGTTTTCTGTGGCCTGTGTATCCTCAACTAAAAAGTTAACACTGCACTGCGGTTTCCAACCTTCATCCCTCCCCCTAGGCCCAAAACAGCTTTTTTTTGGTTGTTGACATGCAAGGGGATGGGAACACCTCTTTGACCTCAGTGCGTGCCTGGCGTCCCAGAGATTTAGAACGCACTACGCAGGTTCCAGGGCAGGATGGGAAAAAAAATAGCATGTTTGCAGAGCAGCAGTCTACATTAATAACGGGACAAGCGGGTAAGTGCTGGACGAGGTCTAGACTCTAGGCCGTGGGAGTTAGCAAGTGCCTGATCTGCAAACACCTTTGCATGCCCTCCTCTATTAAAGCAAACCGGCCGCCATTGCCATCCCATCCTTACTTTGCTGGTTCCTCGAAGTGTCACTCCTGTTCGACCATTTCAGTACAGCTTTTGTTCCCCAGCTTTTCCTCTCCACCGCACGTAGTTCCCCTGTAACCCCACCTCTGGCACGGCTTTCTGCACCTGGAGTCACTTTGCTATAAATCAGCGGGAGCCCTTTGCCAGTAGCACCGCTTGTGTTACTCGTAATGAAGAGGGTTGATTGACACTATGTGACTGTGTTTATTTTTTTCGCAGATATTGTCACAGACGATCACCTAAAAAATTAAAAATACAATAAACTCAGCTTCTCCCCCCCCCCCCATTTGAATTGCAAACGCTTTCCTTATCTATCGTGAAGCTGAGGCCTGCTGCCTCACCCTGCAGTGCACAGGTTTTGGGATCTAGTTTTCTAATCTAGGTAGTCATAGGAACCGAAGTTGGCTAACAATACGCACTATTTTTCTCCCACATACATATAGGTACTGTAGTTGCTTTTTGTGAGTATTACATCACATCTCTATTTATTTCACGCAAACATTTATGTATTATATGAGTGCCTGTGGCCCACGCACACATACATATATTTATATATATACGCATGTGTGTGTTCTAGTAAGCAAAGTCTGAGGGGAAGTAGAAGTAGACTAGAGCCACACACCGAGAGAAAACTCATTCACCTATGTCCAAACAGGATATCCTTGATCATTCAGGCAGTGTCCAGAAGCCCCAGACGATAAGCAATAGTGCAGGAGGTAAGAGCTTTATCCTTTTACTCTGGGTTTATCTGCGCCAGATTAAGAGCATTCCTTTGTATACATTCTTATTTAAACAACCCAAGGGTGCCACAGATTGTGTCCACCCCCACCCCCTCAACTAACTACTTGTATATCACGCGTCAAGCACTGCATCATTATGGTCACCGTTACATATTTGAATGTATGTTTGTCGGCTAGACAAATCCACACCGTTGAACCCACGTCTACCAATTTTGCATGGATTCGTCTTTTATATGGGGCAAGATTGTAGTCTATGTTTGGATGAAACAAATGTACTCTGTCGGGGGAAGTGGGCGCTGTTGCGTTCAAACAAGATGGCCACCAAGTAGTTCGGCTCTGCAGACCGTGTACACAGCCTAGCAGATTAAACATCCTTCCAACGCTGTGAAGGCTGTGAAAAGAGTTCCTGCTTTGACCAGAGGATTGTGGCAGCATACCGGCCGATCACCCGCCCCGTTGGTGTGCTTGAACCGCCGCTGGCCCTGTGTGTGTCCAACGTCACTGCCGCAACGCGTGTGGCAGCTGGCTTGATCAGGCTCAGCCGCCCCGCTGTATGACCTGTGAGGCTGGGCTTGGGCATGATGTTGAATGCCCCTTTGGTACCGCCCCACACCCATTGATAGTTCTCCCTGCAGCCCCTGTCCCTCACCTGCTCCTCACCGAGGCATCCGCGTCTCCGGCACCCTTGGGCCTCTGTGTGACCGTCTCGGCATACTGGGGCAGGGCTGCACCCACCATACCTTCTCCCCCCACCCCCAACTGAACAACCGCTGCTGGTACACGGCTTAGTGCCGCTGCTCCCCTCTCTGAGGCTCCTGCCCGCTTTCACTGCAGTTTCCACGGGTGGGGCCTGCTTAAAAACAGAGGCACAGGGACAGACATTTGGGGGCAGGATGCGCCTCCTCACATCTTGCTCGGCCGGCTCCTGGAGGGCCGGCGGATTACCTGACCCCCGAGGCCTCGATGACCCCACGGCCTGGGCCTGAACCCGGGGGCTGCCCTGTAGCCCTCAGCTGAATATAGGGCCGCTGCCAGGAATGACTGCTTGCTCTGTGAGCCATGCAAACGGACCCCCATACCTAAGCATTTGGCCACTCTACACCCTTCTCCAAAGGGGAGTCTGGCTGCTGTAGGGCAACCGCTCTTGCCTCCCTCTGGCCCTGCTGGAAGGACCTGCTTTGAACAACCAGTGGCCAAATCCGACCCCGGGCACCCAACCAGTAGTATATATCCTTGCCCCCCAGGACTGCTTGCTGGAGTGGGGGTGTGGCAGCCCAGCCCTCCCTGTTGACCCCTTGCTGGCTGCGAGATGTTGTGCGCTTCCTGACCTCACACACAGATTATGGTACGTCAGATTGACTCAGTAGGTGGTCTGCAGTCCCGCCTAGGGCAGGTGTGGTTTTTAAGTGCTTCACCTGTTGATGCAACATCAGGGTTGACCCCCTGCCTGCCCGAACTGATACCCTACACACTTGTATCTGACGCTCGCTTGTGAAGAGGCACTTAGCACTTTTTTGTACTTAGCACTTTATTCCATTGGCAGCAATTTCCTTTTCAACAGCATCTTTATCATTCAAATGAAATTTAAAAATATGAGACAACGATGCTTTATCTGGATTAGGCATTCATTACTCTTTTGCACCTAGCACTTTATTCCATTGGCAGTAATTTCCTGTTCTATAGCATCCTTACCATTCGAATGAAATTCAAAAATATGAAGATAGTGATGCGTTACCTGGATTAATACTGGGTCATGAATTGTGGTAATTAAATTGCGATTGAATGGTTTAATGTATTAGATTGAATAAGTATTTTATACTAACATTAATTCATCTATTTTATTGTTGTTATACTGTTTATATATTATGTAATTTTATAATGTTTTGTGATGATTATTAAAACATGAAAATATGAATCTGTTATGATTGGGCCACTATTCCTTTCCACCTTTATTCCTATAAATTGGGTACTTAAATTAATATAGTACTCCTCCATGTGAACTCTTCCCCTTCGGGGTTTTTGTTGTCTTAGTGTGACTGGTCCCATACCTGCAGGATTTGTCCAATAACTCCGGGGGTTGCCCGCTGCCGGCCAGACTCACCCAGCTAGCCTAGCGGCTGTGGCCCAGGCCCACTTGACTCTTGAAGGTGTCGTAGCTGTTCCACTGTCTGTGGGGCGGCTAGACTGTGAGGGCTCACCGGCCTCCCGAGCGCTGCCATCATAACCAACCTACCTGAGTGACTCGGTGTGAGGCAATTCACCTGACAATGTGCCCCACACACATGCTACCCTTCTTGCCCTCCAGCTGACAACCGCTGCTTCGCCTGACCCGCCTGTCTCCACCTTTGGCCAGCGGCCTGGCCATGACAAAGGAGGAGGGGGAAAAAGCATAGCTCTCTCAATATGTTTGCCAAACCAACCCCCAGGGACCCTGGTGGAGGGGGCGAGGCCGTGCCTGGCCCTTCCCAGCCTCAGGCTGAGGAACCCCCAGAGCTAACACAAATGATGGAACCATGAGGGAAAAGACGGACACCCACGTTGCTGAGGTAGAGACAAGGGACAAGCTGAAGATGACATCAATTTTCTCGGATCCGACTTGACCACACTCAAACAGGTGCAGGTCATCAGCAAGAAAAATGAGGACGTGGAATCCAGATCAAGGCGGAACAATATATAGATCATCGGTTTCCCCGAAGACAACATTACTAGCCCCATGGAGGACTTTGTTGAGTGCACCTTCCTCTCCCTGCTGGGCGGCCCCAAGCTTTCGCCCCAATTTGCCATTGAACGTGCGCATCGCTCGCTGACCACAAAGCCTAAACGAGGGGTCCCCCCCCCCCTCGCCCAATAATCGGCAGAGTCCTCAATGTCCGGGACACGGATGCGCTGATGGGGGCTGCCAGGGCCAAAGGCGAGCTCCTGCTGTGATGCACTAGGAATCATCTTTATGCTGATTTCTCAATCGTTGTGCAGCAGGAACAAAGTCATTCATGGTGGTGAAAAAGAGACAGATTTCGGGGGCAAATACGCAATGCTATTCTCTGCCGAGTTAAGAATTGAACACTGCGACAAAGCCTACTTCTTTACGCTCCCTGCTGAGGCGATGAAATTCCTGGACCAACACTTCCATGGCTGACATTACCACTGGTTCAATCCATTAATGGCCGAATCTGTATACTGCAGTTGGAGCGCCAATGTATATCCTTTATTATTGTGCTTGCAATTGGTTTTAGTGCTATTCATCTTGTTCCCCACTGTGACTGCTTCAACTATTAACCACTTCGCGTTTCACACTAGCTTCAATCTGACCTGCTGCGCTGTGAACCGGGCTGTATAAAGCAAACAGCCCCCCCCTATGCTATGATGCAAACGTTGTTGTATTGTCTATTATGGGGTATCCATCCCCCCTGATTGGGAGGAGGGAGGTGGAGGCAGGTGGGGTATGTTAAATGTGAAATGCTGGACATGTGCGACAGGGTGATTAGAGGCCTACAGTTCCTTAAACTATGTGTGATATTGTGTTCCCCACAGGCCTATTCCGGGCACAAGGCTCATTTCCTAGTACGGCCAGATCGGGACTGGCATGCTGAGGTGCACGAGCTGGAACGTTAGGGGTATGGGCAATCATGTAAAGATGCGCAAGTCTGAACAACATAAAGCCTGCATCCTATACTTGCAAGAAACAGCAGCTGGGGGAACAGCGTTTTTACACACAATACTCCACCCAGAACAGAGGTGTTAATGATACTTATTCACAAATCTAAATCACAAATCTATACACTACGCACCAATCACTACTCGACTGGGTCTTGAGGTTGTCATGCTTAACATATATATGGGCCTAATATAGATGACCGTGACTTCTTCACACTAATAGCCGATCTACTAGCTGGTTATCCCCCGGTCCCTTTCCTGTGGGGTGAGGATTTCAACACCATCGTGGACCTTAACCTGGATAGATCTGGCAGTAGAACCGGACAACTGACACAGGCAGCCCGGACAACACTTGAAAGACAATCTAGTCTCAGAGTGGTGGATGCCTGGAGAGTCTTACACCCCCACTCCCGTGGGCATACAGTCTACACCTCCGTCCACGATTCCCACTCCAGAATCGATTGCTGGCTTGTCTCAGGGACATTGATAGGCCCAATAGCTGACTCTGACATACTCCCCAGGACATATTCAGAACACCCTACAGTTACCGTAACCCTGACCTGGAGCGGCCAACAGACTCCCAGGTGTCTCTGGATGCTCAAGCCGCAGGCATTGTTGGATCCAGTGTTCAAGACCGAACTCTGTGACTGTGTGGGTGACTATTCAGAAAAAACACCGGCACAGTGGACTCTCAGGCTATACTGTGGGAGGCCTTCAAGGCCTCCATTCGCGTGATGGCCCTCGCCAAGGAGTAAGGGATCCCTGGAGCGATCCGCCAAAATATTCAAAAGTGTGAGACCCTCCTTAAACAACTAGAGACATGCTAAGAGATCGAACCGGCCTAGGCTACCATAGGTGAAATTAAGGAAGCACCCAACACTCGGAGGGCATGCAGAGAGGGAATGCAAGTTCCTCGTTGACCCACAAACCAATACGGTGAGGGTGAACGCCCCAGTAGGTTGCTGGCCAGGGTAGTACGCCAGGAGGGCAGCTGTCGTCACATTCAGCTGATTGAGAACTCCATGGGGGACCTAATTCACACGGACTCTGGGGTAAACAAGGTCTTCCGCTCTTTTTACGCATCAGTTTACTCCAAGAACGATGTGGCAGCCAACTCTGAAATAGACACATTTCTAGACAGTCTTCCACTGTCGGTTCTCTCCGACAACACCTGGGATAAACTCGATGCCCAGATCGGGGCTGAGGAAATACTACGAGTCATAGAGGCTCTACCCGCTGGCAAAGCCCCGGGCCTGAATGGTCCCACTATGGATTTCTATAAATGCTATAGATCCATCCTGGTGCCCGGTTCATCTGCCCTATGGGATGAGTCCTGTGCGACGGGGGTAATCCCCCCCACCCACACTCAGGAAAGCAGTTATAACTGTGCTCCTCAAGCCCAACAATCCCGCCACTCACTGTGTCTGAGACTGACCCTTATCACTAATCAACAGTGACGTTAACATTTTTGCTAAGGTACTTGACCTTCGACTCGCTCCATACATGGCCCTCCAAGTGCACCCCGATCAGTCCGGATTTGTCCTGGGTCGCTCTACTGCTCTCAACCTGCAGCGTTTATTCAACATACTGGCCCAGATAGACCCGGATACCAAAGCAGTTGCTGCTATGCTTGATGTGCAGAAAGGTTTTGATTCAGTGTCAGTGTGTTTCCTTTGGGCGCTGCTCGAGAAGTGCAACTTCAGGCTCCGCTTCATTTCATGGGTAGGGCTGCTTTACACATCACCTGGGGCCGGCTTTCCATGCCTCATCTGCAGAGGCACCAAACAAGGCTGCCCACTTTCCCCTCTCATTTTTGCGATCGTTATCAAGCCTCTAGCTATCTCATGCAGCAAAAAAATATTTGCGAAAAGGGGTCCATCTTTCCGGCCCCCCTGAAATAATTTCTCTCTATGCAAATGAAGCATTGCTTTATATCAGGGACTCAGACAAGAACCATGCCCCCATTATGCAGGATGTCATCCACTTTGGGATGCTGTCCGGGCTTCAGGTCAACTGCGCCAACTCTGAGCTCTTTCCCCAGACCGACGCCGCTACGGCACAGACCAACCTCATGGGGTTTACCTGGGCCCCCAGCGAAATCAAATATTTGGGGATAGTGGTTACGTGGAATCAGGTTTTGCTTTACGTTCGGAACTTTGGTTCCTACTTACAATAGCTTCAACCAAAGCTGGGCACCTGGGCCAAACTACCCATAACACTCGTCAGCATGGTGTCACTCCTTAAGATGACAGTGTTACCGCAACTACTTCACTGTTTCTGAAACGTTCCAATATGGCCCGACACTTCTTTGTTCGCAGAGCTCAAATCTGTTCTAAACAAATGTTTATGGCATTCTGGAGCTGTGAGACTAAAGTGGACCACGCCTGCTAGACCCTACGATCAAGGTGGCCTTCTAGCCCCCGATTTAGAGAAATACTGGTTAGTAGCCCAGGCTCAATATGGGGCGTATTGGTTTGCTGATCCCCCCCACGTCAGAATTAAGCAACATGGGACGGGACACAGGGATCTCCGTTCCTTGATTCTTCCCCCGCATTGGAGAGATCCGGGGGCACCCAGCCCGGCAGCCATCACTGCATTGGCCTGGGACAAAATTAGGAAGCTGATCCACAACCCTCACCCATTCCATAGGGAGCAGCCGCTGTGGAACGTCTACCCAGGATTCCCCAAAATAAGCATATTCGCTCCAGGCAGGTGGGCTACCGAGGGTTACAGTATTTAAACATTGAGATAGAGATAGGGTCACGACAGGTTTCACTATTCAAGGTGGCCTAATAATCCATCCATTGAGTAAAAACAGTTATTTATATCACTTTTTTTTTTAAAACAATTACATTTGTCACATATTATGTTCATTAATTAGTGCAGTGGAATCATTTGTATTGGTGAAATAGGAATTATGCAGACACTTGGTTGTCGTTTATCAAAAACACAGTCTGTGTGGCAAACACAGTCTCAATGCACACATTAATCAGGCTGATATTATATACTCTGATGTTATTAACACCTATGTACTAATCCATAGGTCACAACATGTTTCTGTTCTGAGCTACTGAATATTGAACATTCTACAGGAGAAATCACCAAGTTTGTTTCCTATTACAGGTGCCCGGGTGGTGTGTCTGTTAAAATATGCTTGCCCTGTCTAAGTAAAACAAAAAATAGAGTAAGCTATTGGGGCTTGCGTTCTATTTTGGTTCTGTTATTGAGCACTGAACCTATGTCCATGGTTAATTACCATGGCTGGCTCTTGTGGGAGCGTACAACTTAAATTTTGATTGTGACAAGACTGCTTCATAGTCCTGTGTTGCCCGCTGCAAGAAAAGCATAAAAAGATGCCTTTCAGTCGCTTATCTAGCACAGCCGTACTCACCATGCCACGGCCGGAAGTTCACTTGCATGTATAGTCCATTATTGTGGATCAAGGCACCCACCTGTTCTGTCGATGTCCGGTTCAAGAGTCTGGTTAGCTTCCCCAGAGTCTGGTACTGTTTCGGTCGGGTGTAGCTATCGTGGTGTGGCGGACATCAGTCCCGTAAATCTGTCTAAGGGATCCCTATTACAACACATTAGGTGGAATTAAGTGGGGTGATGGGCCCATAGATGAATTGCATTAGTTCAGCATTTTGAAAATATTTCTACAAACAGTTGTCTGTTTGATACCTTCTTTATGCTGGGGGGCTTTAAATGTTCTGTAGTGTCAGTTCGACTGTTGCTGCGGTTACAGCGCGAGCTCATTGTTCTCACGCCATCCTCCGATAGAAGCGCTGTTAGGGTAGTGAGGATAGGAAAGTCGGTAAAGTTTGCATCGAGAGTCTGTATATTATGGGGCGAAGAGTTTCTGTGTGACGGACCTCATAGTCAACTTGATTTTCTATTGTTCGTCGCAATAGTGGCTGCTGTCTGGATCGGATGTCTGGATCAGATGCCTTCCGCGATGCGCATCTCTTTGGTGGGCAGGTCAGTTCTGATCGCGGTCACTCGCTTGTGTATCTAGACGCCGGCACATTAGTTGCCTAGAAAATGCAGTAGCGCTCTGGTTCTTAGTCTGTTTTCAAAGCGATCGTGTTTGGGCCCCATGTGTATTTACATCCACACCCCCCAGTGTGCTCCCCACTGTGTCTGCCCCCCTCTTCTGCCCTCCCCCCTTCTCCCTTGACAGTACACATGGCCTCACCAGTTCCACGCAGCCTTGCACCCACACTACACACATGCAGCCACAAGGAGCCCCTCTGCTCCCCCCAGCATCTTGCTGACATCTCCAGACATCCATTCTCGTTCTGAGACATCCTGGCCAGTAACTGACAATTGACAAGGAGTCAGTGGCTCCACAGGCGCATGGCGGACCTCTCTACGCCACACACATTTACCATTGTGCTCCTTGCACTTGTTATATGTTTTCCACTCCACTTGTGTGCAACCCAATCACATATTCATCTATTTATCTCTCAACATTCAGCATCATCCGTCATTAATCACCATTCACTTTCTATCATGTATCATTGTCTTATTGTGAGAAGTACAGCTATTTCGCCAGCTTTAGCACCCGCTCATTCACAAGCACTGGCGCATTTAGCAGCGCCGACCGCGTCAGACACTCAGCAGCCCTAGGACACTCCCAGGCCACGGGCGCCCATGGAGTCCTCCTACGGCCCGACCCCTTCGTGACGCACACATAAGCATTCCCTGCCGCTTCCGCGCATGCCTGCCAGCCTCCATGACGGAGCGCATCCTTCAGTACCGGCCCGCCTCCTCTCGGACGTATGCGGAAGCTGTATTCATAGCTTCTGCATCTGTTTCAAGCAGCGTTCCCTTCCATGCAGGGACCTGCGCAGATCACATTGGGATCTTCGAAGGTATGAGAACCCGGCAACACGTTGGCTCATTTCTTTGTAACAAAGTTTCTGCCTGCTGATTTCACACGGCTATTCATGTATTTATCTGGGCAATGTGCATTTCTTCCAGGAACCCCCACCTGCCATTTTGCATCCTCCTCCTGTATACGTGGATTTCACACATCCGTGCCGATTGACTCGAACTACAGGTGTGCAGTTTTTCATTCTTGTGGCCTCCATTCAGCCTCTTTGTCACAGGGTGCCGGGCACTCTTGATTCCACTAGCACCCCCTCCTCCCCGCACCCCCGTCCTGGTTACCCCCACGGGCCCCAGTGTATACGCCATGCCACATACTTAGTGGTCATGCATATTGATATGCACCCCATTACCTTAGCATTCATAGCCATTACACAATACAATGAGCATGTATTAGCTGGTCCTCGGTTAATTAACATGCAGTTCCAGCACTAGGTTTACTTATGCCTACTACTCTGCCATGTCGTTTGTGTCTCCCTACAGGGGACAAAGCAGCCCGCCTATGCTGCCTCAGCCTGAGGCATGCTGGAAGATGTATTCAAACACACTTAAAATTATCCGTCCTGATGAAGAAGATGGTCTAACCGACAGTGTACCATTGAAACCGGTCGACCTATCTGGTTGTGGCTCTGTGGCTCCCCCACAACCAACTTGATACTCCCTACACTTACAGGGGGTATACTCTAACTACACTCACAAACTTAAAAGGCTCACAACATGTAACATTCCCATTGGCATCTTCTTTTTAAAAAAAAATATTCTTTTACCTGTTTTTTCAGCAACCACCGACATGTGCCAATTAGTAGGCCTTAGGGTGAGTAAAAATATATATGAAATTCCCAAGGCTTCACTAACCACATGCTAGCTTTTCAGCTTTGTCCCTACGAGATTTATTTACAATACTTGCAGAGAACCTTTTCTTGGGTGGTTGTTGCTAACGCTAATGCTGTTTCTTCTGTGATTAAGACTATATTTATCCCTCCGCACACATTGATTAGAGTTAGGGACAGTATCTTTTATCTATCCCTTTTAGATAGGCGTTGCATTATTCGCCATCTAGGGACAGGCATGCTACGGCTAAGGTGTCCATCCTGAGGGCCAGATAGCCCATTGTTTTGCCCTATGTGTTTCGCTCAATGTCCTGACAGTCATTTGTTTTGATTTCAGTTATGTTTTTTCTCCCAAAGAACCATTTATGTTGTGTACCATTACTGTTATTTAATGGTTAGGGAAGGCAGTCGTCCTTCCGGCCTTTGTTCCTAATAAGCCCTGTTATTTTGTATACGAAATCCTTCAACATTCTGTCGCCCCCATCTACAGTAATTCTTCCAAATCCCAAGTATTCAAACGTAAAGTGCTGGTTGATGTGGAAAAATTGGAATCCAACCAAGGAAGTCATCCAGGAAACTCCACTGGTGCTGGTATTTTTTTTTGTGGAACTGTAAAGAAAGAATCTTTTCGCCAAGCAAGGAAGAGACTTTTGCCAGTGCATTTTATTTGTTTCAACGGGTGTTTCATTGGAACTTCTTAAGACTTTTTGTTCCTTGGAGGAAATTGACTTTGGGGCATTCCTGGGGGAGCAGGATCAGCCCAGAGCCACAAGACATCATCCAAGACACTGGGGGTTTGGTAATTTTTTATTTATGTTGTTTTGAATGTTTATGTTCTTTAGTGTGAGGGTTAGTTTTGTGAATGCTACAAGGTTCTCCCACAGATCTTAGAATAGGTAGGGAATCCCCTGGTAGAGTAGGTTTAGTAAGGATTTCTGTTATACTTTTGTGTATAATAAAATGGCAAATCCTGAGACAACTCAATACAGCAGTGAGTCTCACATTACTGACCCTCATACAAGGCCTCAGAATGTGTTGACAGTATAACTTGCAATTTGCTCTTTTTGTACCATATTCATTTGTTCAGCACTTCCGCAAAAGCACTATATAAATTCAATAAGGGGGGTGTGGCTAACTCGCCATGTGAGAAGCTGGTCCGCTCCGGAGCTCCCGCAGAGCCGACATTATCTTAGGAATACCCGCCGGCTAGAAACATTGTATATACTCATAAACGGACCAGATGCTGTGGGAAACAAAACTGCATACTGCGCACCGAACATGAGCCAGAACGGGGAGACACAAGGAACGATCTTGGCAGAGGACGGTGGCGGGTCCCAGACTCATGCCCAGGCAAAATGGACGCTTACTAGAACAAAGGAACGAATCCTGAGTGCGTGAGGCGGTGGACTCGAGCGCACACAGCACACCAGAACTAGAGTGACGACGCAGCCTCCGGGAGGAGGAGAACAATTGCAGAGAAATTAATCACTGAGGGGCTGAGGGGACCAGCACCAAAAACAAGCTGCACATTCAGACAGGAACGAACTGGCAACTGAGAAACGATCCGGAGCACCGCACAGCATAGGGGCCACGGCGGTGACCGTCCACAGCATACGTGGAATTGGGTCCTTGCACGGACACGGGGTGCACATCGGAGGCGCTGCATTTCCACTGTGCCAGCAGCAACATGGTGCTTGAGTACGGACCGGATAGCACCCCTGCTCTTGGTGAGTGGGGAGGAATACTCAAGCAGATGCGGCTTTACCCCCGACCCAGAGACTAACAGCAGCGATGGAGGGTCACCGAGTTGCCTGCAGCAGTAGAAAACACACAGAAGGCCATGGCAGTGGTCCCCACCTGAGGGGCAATTGACTGCTGAGGTGAGGAGGGAGCCAGCACCCGAAGCGGGACAGGTAGCTGGGGCGCGACCTGGAGTGCCACACAGCTGAGGAGCCACGGCGGGGATCGCATCATACAAGGTATAAGCGTTTCCACACACCAGACCTACTGAGCAGCAGGCGAAATGCGGCAGGCTGCCGGGGAGCCTGCGACAGGAGGAATACACAATGAAGTGCATTATAACACACCCAAAGGGGCTGTCTGTAAGCAATAAGGTGCAGCCAAGCTAATACACACTATTGACAATTCTGCGGGATTGATATCGCCACTGGAACGTCTCCAAGTGTGTGGACGCCCAAGGCAAAAGTGCGTGCACCTGGAAGACGGGCAGAGGTTACCCCAAGAAATAAGGAAATAGCACACCACGCCGGAGGTGGGGTACCACCGGATGACATAGGGACAATATACTGAAGACTAACAAGGGGGACCACAGCCTGGCAACATGTAAACGAGAGAGCCTCACAGATGACACCTCGCAGTATACACAAGGACAATAACTAACGCTATCAAGAAAGGGATAACTTCCCGGGAGAAAGGGGGTGCAGGGACCGAATCTAAGCCTAGGAGGCGCAGCCATTGATTCGCAACGCGGCAGAGGATAGAAAAGGAAGGAGGCCTCCAACACAAGGGTCGATCATTTAACCATCACACCCCAAAGGTGCCGTTTTAACTGAAGACACGCTCCACCCTCCGCAAATGCCGCTGGCAGCCCCCAAATGGACCCAATCACTGGGCGAGCCGGTGCAAAGTACCAGAAAATCTGACCCCAACCACTTTGAACTGAGACACCTGGCGACACAGTGATGGCATCCAAGTTGCCCAAGACAAAAGGGAAGCAATCAACAATGGAGGAATTTACAAAAACACCACAGTCAACGGAGGGGGCCAGAAGAAGAGGAACCCGCAAACAGACACAGCACCAGCACACAACGACCAGCATATCTTGGAGGCGATTGCAGACCTGAAAGTAGCATGGGAAACTAAACTAGAGGCAGCCATGGCTAAACTCAAAGTATCACTGGAACTTGGTGCAGTGCAAGTGGATGTAAACTTGCGAGTGGGAAGGGTATGCCCAGACGTGGGTCCCTTGCCTGCTGGGCCTAGAGACCCAAGCTACTCCTCACTGATGACGCCCAACAAGGCTGAAACATGTCTGGGGATGCTTGTGGTCTCGTGCAAAAGGGATGTGACCTAGCAGTTCGGGCTGGACTTCCCCTTTGGGGTTGGGACCAAGCCTGATTTGCATATGGTTTTTCCCCTTTTGTAATGGCTTGGCAGGCTAAGAACGATGGTCTGGAGGGTTGCCCAGAGCAATGCCAGAGGTCAAGATTAATTCTAAACCTTCCAGCCACCAATTCTTTTGTTTTGCTATTGTCACCCCGAGTGGGAAGGGTATGCCCAGACATGGGTCCCTTGCCTGCTGGGCCTAGAGACCCAAGCTACTCCTCACTGATGACGCCCAACAAGGCTGAAACATGTCTGGGGATGCTTGTGGTCTCGTGCAAAAGGGATGTGACCTAGCAGTTCGGGCTGGACTTCCCCTTTGGGGTTGGGACCTGGCCTGATTTGCATATGGTTTTTCCCCTTTTGTAATGGCTTGGCAGGCGAAGAACGATGGTCTGGAGGGTTGCCCAGAGCAATGCCAGAGGTCAAGATTTATTCTAAACCTTCCAGCCACCAATTCTTTTGTTTTGCTAACTTACTGAGAAAAGACAGAAGAACAATAGCAGAACTCACAGGCGAACTGGAGAAAGAAGTAAACTCAAACACAGCTGCCTGCACTTCACACGCCTCAGAGATCCACACACTGCGACAACAAGTGAGCAACCTGGAAAACAGGGCAGAGGAAGCCGAAGGACGTGCTCGAAGAAACAACATACGCATTGTAGGGCTTCCAGAAGGAGAGGAAGGACCAAACCTTACAGACTACATTGAGACCATGTTGCTGCAAGAAATCGAGGGAGGGGCACTTAACAAAGGGTTCGCGGTGGAGAGAGCACACAGAGCCCTGACAAGGAAACCACCGCCAGGACCATGCATCCACCCCCCCCCCCCGCCCGCGACCGATAATTGCCAAAATATTTAATTTAATTATCGAGATAGGGAGAAATACCTGGAACACTTCCGGAAAGGAGGCACAATACAAAGGGCATCCGCGTCCATTATGGCGTACCCGGACTATACACTCCTGGTGCAGGGACGGCGACTGAATTATGGGACAGTGAAGAGGAGACTGCGCGAGGCGGGCTACAAATACATGCCGATGTACGCAGCAAAACTGAAAGTGTTTCACAGGAACAGGGCCCTGTTTTTTGAGACCCCAGAAGATGCAACAGAGTGACTGGATGCACAGAACTGTTCGTCGGGGACAGAAAATCAGAGGGAGAGCGGAACGGACAAGTGAGGCAGGGGTTCCAGAGGACATTGGGACTTGAATACAAGACCTGGCAAACGTAAGCTTGGAGATGAGCTAGGTTTTGAGCATGAGGATACGGGCGGGCATAGCATAATGCAGCATAATTGCGGGAGATACAGTGGACTCACCCTCATACCCCTATAGATAGTTTAGTTAGGTTACCGGTAGTGAGGTAACCCCCCTGCTGAGTTCCTAGTACCAGCGAAGCCATGAAAGGTCTAAATGCGGGATAGCCTGAGATCCAGGGATGGAGCTGGGCAACAGTTGGGGGCGGGACTGCGGGGGTTGTATTTGAGTTGGGGGATTTGCAGTGGTATTAGTTAGGGAACAAGCTTACACCCACGCGCTGCTGCACATGATGCAGAAGATAAAGGAGGACAGAGGTGGGACTTAGTATGGATGAAAGATGGGAGACCTTAAGATAGTAACCTGGAATGTCAGGGGGCTCAACCGTTACTTGAAGAGGAATAGGATCATGATGTACTTAAGGAGGCGGAAAATAGATATCCCCCTATTACAGGAAACTCATCTCACGAAAGAAAAACAAGAGGTGATAAGGAAGAAATGGAAGGGGACCACCATAGGGGCAACGTATTCGGCATACGCCAGAGGGGTAATTACCTGGCTAGCACCACATGTCCCCTTCCAGCTATTGCAGTCCACAGCGGAGTCTGACGGGAGGATGGTGGCGATACAGGGATTGATAGAAAACAGAGAATTGTGTATTATTTATACATATGCCCCGAACCAAGATACTGTGGCTTATTTCAAGACCTTACATAGTAAAATGAGCCCGTACCCGGGGGGGAGGGTGGGGCGTTTATATGGGGGGAGGTGACTTTAACTGCACGCTGGATCCCAGGGTGGACAGGTCAGACAGGAAATTAGACAAATCCACCCCTGCAGCCAAAACCTTGAGGACCCTGTTGGGAGACTTTAAGCTGGAAGATATATGGAGGCTACACCACCCACATGATAGACATTATTCGCATTACTCGGCCCCACAAAACTTATATACACGGCTAGACTATATGTTTGCTTCTCCGGAGATGACGGGAGAGATAGTGCGGTCTGAATATAAAGCGAGGGTCCTCTCGGACCACTCGCCACTGGTCTTAACATAGCAATATTTGCCTCCTAGAGCTAGGATCCCAACGTGGCGGCTCAGAGCCGAAGCATTGAAAGACACAGTGTTCAGAAGGGATCTGAGGAAGGAAATTGTAGAATACTTCGAAAATAACATTGGAAGTGTAGAATCAGCCGGCACTCTATAGGAGGCATTTAAGGTGGTGGTGAGGGGATCAGCTATAGCTAAATCTAAAGAGCTGCAAGGAGGTATTCTGCAGGAGCTACAGAGGGCTGAGGCGAATCTAGAAGCAGTCATGCGTAGAGGAGTTGACTCCCTGGAGGATGCCAACACCATAAGCCAATTTCAGCAAGAATGTGGAGGGCACTGGGAGAGATTATGCAACTTACATTACAAGAAATACATAGAGAGGTAGCACGCTGGTGGAGACAAGCCGGGGAAGTTGCTAGCATGGTTGTATAAAGTTGAGACACCCAGACCAACGATCAGAGCAAAACAGGGGGAGAGTGGACAAATACTTGATACCCAAGAGGGCGTGAACAGAGGGTTCCTTGAGTTCTATAAACAATTGTATGGAGACGAAGAAGGGGGTGAATGGAGTGGGATAGTGAAAGCACTAGAGGAGATTGGCTTATCTAAATTGAGTGCTGAAGAGAGAGAACCTAGATGCCCCAATCACATTGGAGGAACTAGAAGCAGTGATTGAGCAATTACCTACTAGTAAGGCCCCGGGAGCGGACGGACTCGCCAGTGAGTTTTACAAAATGTATACGATGGAAGTGCTCCCCCCGCTACTGGCAATGTTAAATGAAGCATTCGAAACAGGGATATTGCCAGAATCCCTGAGAGAGGCGATCATCATTCCGCTTCTCAAACCTAATAAGCCGAGCATGGACTGCGGGTCGTCCAGACGGCTATCCATGCTGAACCAGGAAAGCAAGATACTCACAGCTCTGTTAGCAAGGGTGTCCAGTCAAATGGTCGAAAACAAAGGATCGAATGACCATTTGATCGACAGTCAAGTTATCTAATTTTTTAATTTAATTTATTTATATATATTTTTTAGTTTGGGTTGGTAAAAAAATGTTTTTAATAAAGACAACAGGGGGTTGGCGGGGGAATCCCACCCCCATTAAAAAAAAAATATTTTTAAAAAAAAACTTTTTTTTTTTCAATCATTTTACTGTTGATCAAAAGGCATTCGATCCTTTGTTTTCGACCATGTAACTGGCAACCGTTAGCAAGTAGACGGAGGCAGGTCATAAGCAGACTTATACACCCTGATCAGAACAGATATGTTCCGCACAGAAGCATATCGGACAATCTCAGAAGGCTCCACCGTGTCACAGAGCAAACAGAAGGAGACTCGCACGACGTTGCAATTGTTTCATTAGATGGAGTGAAAACTTTTGATTCTGTCAAATGGCCTTGGCTGATAGCAGCCCTAAAAGAATATGGAATAGGGCCTGGGTACCTGAAGTGGGTGAAACTACTGTATAGCTCACCACTACCCAGAGTCACGACGGAAGCAATCATTTCAGAGCTGTGGCATCTCAGTAGGGGCACCAGACAGGGATGCCCTTGGTCCCCGATGCTGTACATTCTCGCACTGGAACCCCTAGCGATATACCTGAGGCAACAATATGAGGAGGTGGGAATCTACACGAAAGGAGGGCCACACTTAATATCATTGTATGCCGATGATATGCTGAGTTAGCCTGAGGAAAACCTGCAATACATCTTAGAAGTAATGGAGCGATTTGCGTGGCTCTCTGGCATTGCAGTTAATCCTAAGAAGTTGTGTATATTCCCCCTGGGGAGCTATAAAGGGATAGCGCGAGAACACCTACCAATACTACAAATACCCTGGGAGACCAGAACCTTTAGATACCTGGGGAGTGATATCTATCATACGGTAGAGGCTGCAGTGGCAAACATTGAGAATAGCTTGAGATTCTGGACTAAGCTCCCTTTGGCCATGATGGGGAGGGTGGTGCTGTTGAAGATGGTCATATTGCTGAGGCTGTTGCACTTTTTTGGGAATATACCATACATGATACCCAAGTGATTCTTTGTTAAACTTCAGAGCAGATGTAGAGGCTTCATTTGGCATAATACCAGTAATAGAATAGCCCTGTGGAAACTACAGAACATGTATGACAAAGGGGGCATAAAACTGCCCAACTTTGAGATCTATCATTTGGCCAGTCAACTACAATATGTGGCTAAGTGGTTAAAGGAAGACTCAACATCGGAGTCCAGACTGTTGAGGTCTGAATGTTGTCCTTTTTTTTTTTTTTTTAAAGAATGGATATGGCTGCCCAAAACAGAGCTAAAAGGGCGCCCGGGAATATTGTAACTGGGATGGAAGACGTGGTGTAAGGCTTGCCAAGCCATGGAGAACCCGACCCTGTGTACTCCGCAAGTGCCGCTAGTGGCATTGACCGAATGGGGATGAGCAACTGAGCAAGACGATCCGTAAGCATTGGGAGCCGGTGGGCATTGCAACAATGGGAGATATATGGCAAGATGGGAAGGTAATGGAATTTAATGTACTGGTAGAGAAGAAACGGGTCTACACTTAGGGCAGTATTCAGTATTTTTTATTTTTTTATTTTTTATTTATTTGCATTTTTAAAGCGCAGCAGCTGACCTGGGGCATTGTGGCGCTGTTACAAGAAGGTTTACTTGGCATGTTGAATCGGTTACAGGAATGGCTGTGGTTCCAGGGTTACATAGGAACCATAGCCATGATACAGTAGTAATTTACAGACAATATTGCATGTGATACAATTGGAAACTGGGTTTCACTTAAATAGAGTGGTTTTCAAGGCTTTTCTGAAGGCTGTGTGGGATGTTTCCGCTCTTAGCTTGGGCGGAAGGGAGTTCCAAGCTTTTGGCGCTAGAACTTCGAAGCTCGAGTCGCCAGCTTTGACTCTGGTGAAGTTAGGGATTGTAAGTTGGTTGGCATATAGGTCCCTTTTGGGTCTGAGTGATTGGACTGGTTGTATCCGTTCATTGAGGTAGCTAGGGGCGGTTTGGGCTATGCATCTATGTGTGATTGTGAGAGTCTTGAATTGAATGCGCTCTTTAACTGGGAGCCAATGGGCATTTTGTCTTGCTAGGGAGATGTGTTCTCTCTTTGGTATATTGAGGGCTGCTCTCAGGGCATTGTTTTGTGCAATCTGGAGTCTGTTAATGTTTTTGGCCGAGGTACCTAGCAGGAGGACGTTGCAGTAGTCTAGTTTCGCGCCTATAGTCGCTCTGGCGATGTTGAGGCGGTTTGTGGTGGACAGGTGGGGCTTTACTGCATTGATTATCTTGGTTGTAAGGGCTGCTGAGGAGGAGATGTAGCTGACATGTCTGTCCATGGACAGGGTGGAGTCTAGGTATAACCCCAGAGTTTTTACAGCTGGGGATACGGAGATTACTGAGTTCTCGATGAGGAAAGTACTGTATTTCTTGTCTAGCTTGTTGAGGGTTTCTTTAGGGCCTACTAGTAGGATCTCTGTCTTGTCTCCGTTGAGACAGAGGCCATTGGCTGCCATCCAGGCCTGGATAATGGCATACGTATTTTGTAGGGTTTTCAGGTCTTGCTCATAGTCACCAGTTAGTGGGAGAAGGATTTGAGTGTCGTCGGCATAGTTGGTGAACGTTATGCCGAATTCTTCTAAGTCGTTGAATAGTGGGAGTGTGAATAGGTTGTAGAGAGTCGGGGAGGTGCAAGACCCTTGTGGAACTCCACAGTTGATTGGCGAGGGGGTGGCTGACGCTTGGTCTGAGTAAACTCTCATAGCTCTGCCTTCCAGGAAGGATGAGATCCAAGCTGTGGCATTGGATGAGAAGTGGGCCGTGTTGGTGAGATGTGTACTTAGTGTTTTGTGGTCGACTAAGTCGAACGCGGCTGACAGGTCAAGGAGTAGGAGGATGGCGCATTTGCCTTTATCCATGTTTTTTAGGAGTTGGTTCTTAAGGTCGAGTAGTGCTGACTCTGTGCCATGGCGTGGGCGGAAACCAGACTGTCTCTTACCTAGGATGTTGTGAGATTCAAGGTAAACTTGTATCTGTAGGTATGCGGCCTTATCGAGGATTTTCAGCAGGAATGGCACTGTTGTGATGGGTCTGTAGTTGTTGGGTGAGTCCGGGTCTAGCGTAGGTTTTTTTAGTAGTGGGCGAACCCAAGCTTCTTTGAGGGAAGAGGGTACTGTGCGGTGGCGAAAGAGGCATTAATGAAGGTAGCAATGAAGTGGGCTAGGGGTTCAGAGCAGTCTTTGATTATGTTTGCTGGGCAGATGTCCCCTTTGCAGAGTGAAGGTTTGATTTGTTTCATGATGCGTAGGACCTCAAAGGTAGATACATTTCTGAAAGTGAAAGGTGGTGGAAAATTGCTGTTGTGTTTGTTTTGGGGGGAGTGCTTGGGGCTGGGGGCAGTCTGTGTTTTGTGTGGAGACTTTGGTAGATTGTCGAGGTTGGCTTTGATTTTCTTTTGGAGTAAGTCAATTTTGTCTAGCATAGCTTTTTGGATGTCATTACACCAGTTCTCATCTTTGATTGTTTGGAGGCTGGCGGTGTGACTAGTTCATTGAAAATCGCGAATAATTCTTTTGAATGTGATTGGGCATTGTCAATTCTAGTGTTGTATGCGTCAGCTTTGGCTTTGGCTATGGAATTTTTGTATTGCTTGGTAATAGTTGAGTATGAGTCGCGTGGAGGGGTGTGATTGCCATTTTTGAGTGCTTGTCTTTTGAGTGTTTTTAGGTCACGTAGTTCTTGGTTGACCCATGAGTTAGCGTGGAATCGTTTTTTTGCTTTTTTTGTTTCTAGTGGGGCAATGGTGTCAATGATCTCTTTAATGGTGGTGTCGTAGAGTGCTACTAGTTCTTTGGGGTCGTTGGAGGTGGGTGATGCTAGTGCTGAGACTTCTAAGAGTGGGCACATCCTTTCTTTGGAGAGTAGCTTTTTAGATCTGGCTAGAGCAGCTGGCATAGGAAGGATTTGACTAATGGTATATAACTTATACCAGATTGGTACGGCGGTTGAGAGAAACATGGTCTGGAATAGTGCTAGACGATCAACCCAATACGGCCATAGAAACAATTTATGATATCGCAGAGGGGGGCATAAGGTTTCCAGAATCTACGAATTGCTGATGTCCAGGGTGGGAAAGGAAGTGACCCAGCTAAGACGGGATTGGGAAGAGGAAGCGGGGGATCTCATGAATGATGGGTTGCGGGAGACGGTTCAGGGGTACCATAAAAAAGTGTCCAGGAACGCGAGGCTGCAACAAATCCAGCTATATGTAACCCACAGAGCGTACATGACCCCCCAGAGGACTGCTCGATTCAAGAGCGCAGAAATACAAACATGTCCCAAATGTGGAGAAGTGAACGCAGGAATGATACATATGTTCTGGGCATGCCCGGAAATTAGAAAATTCTGGGAAGAAGTAGCCCACCGAGTAACTGAGAAAGGAATCGCGCTAGACGTGGAATCTGTGTGGGAATGCATGGTAGAGTTTTTTCCTAGACTGCGCAAACTGAAACACGTGTGCAAACTTAAGGACTTGGCTTATATACTTTCCAAGCACAGAACTGCCATGGGTTGGAAAGCATGCAACAGACCAAAGGCAGAGGTTTGGTGTAATGATCTCCAGAAATGGGTTGAAGCTGAAACGGCGGTATGGAATGAAGCGGCCAATAGGAGAGGGGAGGAGGAAGCGGAAACTCTGATAGCCTGGAGACACTTATTGGCCACACTGTCTGGGTCCACCCAGGCCTGTCCAAGTGAACACGATACCTCCGGGAATACAGAGGGGGAGGTACCCCTAGGAGCATACAACAGCGGAGGGCGAAGTGGAGTAGGCTAGAGTGGGGGAGGGACATGGGTAAGCAGTGGATATCTTTCGATATTGTACATGTTGTTTAAAGCCGTATGACATGCACTGTTGGGGTTTGTTTTTTGTTGATTGGATGTTGGTAAAGTTAATAAAAACGGTTTACATTTTTTTTCAATAAAGTAAAATGAAAAGCTGCAGCTACTATTATTTGTGGGTCTCTGCAAGGCAGACTACAGTTATAAGGACGAGGGACCACGATTTGCCTATGTGTGTAAATTTGGCCATGACAATTGTGTCCATTTCAAGTATAAGGAAGGTATAGAAATCCAAACAAGGGATTTCATCAATTGTAAGACAACACATGTGGTATACACCTTTGTGTATGCCACAAAATATACATTGGCAGCACTATCAGACAACTGCGCACCCACATTGCGGAGCACTTAGCTAAGCTTGGCAGCCAGGACCCTAAGTTACCTCTAGCACTACACTGGCAAAATGACCATCAAATGGCGAACAAACAGAACATTAGGTTCATTGGATTGATGAAAGCCAGATGCAATAAACAGGGGGGGCTGACATCAAAATTACATAGGATGGAAACAAAATGTATATTTTTCCTCAGGTGCACATCAGAAGGCCTCAACAAAGAACATGAAATGCATGCCTTTTTGTAATGCAACAGGACAGTATGATTCTGTCACCAAAATATGGTCTAGAACTAATACTCATGGACTCTTAAAGAGAACTGAGTGCACAGAAAAGGGATTCCATATGGTCAAAAGAGGTCTTCTGTCAATGTTATTACTGAACTAATGAGTGTCTATATAGTGCACAGGTCTGACATGCAGAGGCGCCAAAGTTTTAAGTTCATCATATAGAACGTACGCGATATATATATTCTTTGACTGTACAACTGCCATGAGAATGTATTACATTGCTCTATCATTTTGTAAGGATTAAAATGCCTCTTTTTCAGTAACTACAAACACCATTGCAGCCCCATGAGAGTTAAATAGATGCTTCTTCCACTTGCTTCTTTTTACACGTAGAGATTTACACTTGACCTGCCAAAGTGAGTTGTACAGATAACCCGCTTACTAATATCAGCCCCAGACAAACATACTTACCTTACAAGTAACAATAAAAAAAAGAGGGAATATATATATATATATATATATATATATATATATATTAAGCAACTCAGTACTTTCTTTCCCAGAAAGCCACATGCAGGGGAAACTTGACTACATAATCACTCCCTGCGCGGTGGCCGACGACATGGTTCTGGACTGCCACGTGAGATGGACACGCCGAGCCACCCGGGGACGATTCCATACAGGACATCTCTTTTCAGTGGTATAATCACTCTGCTGTACATTGCTGGCAAGCATTAACCTCAGTACAGAATGGTTGTCTTTTTTAATAATACCAAATATAATTTTAGTTTCCAAGGAGAGGGTCGTACTGGCAACATTGCAATGCTTTAATTAGGAACTTAAGTAAGTAGAGCTCACTTATAAATATTGCAGATTTTGGCTAGGATATTCATCCTAGGGAATCTATAAGTGCCCAGCCAATATGCTTTAATTTTTCACAGTTTGCTGCTTGAGAGAAAAAACAGACATACTTGAACTAGCGATTCTGAAATTGATTCCCTACAAGGAGGATTATAGTAGCAGCCTGTGAGTTACACAGCATATACAGTACAGTAAATGAGGGTTGGTGCATGGAATGTTTTATTGGCTTTGACAATAAGTGTTTAGACAACCTTTTATCCCTCTGGCCTACAGGACAAGTTTCAAAGAACAGGACAAGTTTGAAAGAATCTTTTGGGTAAGTCGCCATTGTGGGGGACCCTTGTACTTCACTAAATGTCAGCCTTATGAAATCACCTATGTTGTAGGAGTATACCTTGGGTGACTGTTATCAACACAACATTCATAAGGGAGTGGTGCCATCCCAACTCACTTTTGCTCTAATAGTGGAAATATGTATATACAACAATACTGATGGTTAGTTTCGAAGATAAATTCAACAGTCATTCACAATGCACGTGTTTTCAATGGTTTGAGTGTACACACACTCTCACCCCATTCTCTATACAGTAAACACATCTAATTTGGTATACAACAGATATGACCAATAACTGGCTGGCATATGCACATCTCTTTCTTTACTTTCCTCTATCTGGAATCCTACTTCCTGTGGGTAGGTACCCAAACAAATTTCAAACATTTTAAAAATCTAGACAATTCACATACATGTGTTCATATCATGTCTTGTTACATGTACCATTCTATTTTACTTTCATGTATATTTTGTATGTTTATGCCAAACCTTCTGTGTGTAATGAATATCACTATGGCACCTATTATTATTCAATCTGTTGCTTTGATATAAATGCACAGCCTTTAGAAAGACATTTGTCGAAACACGTGTTGTCTGTTTTCAGCACAAGTTATTACCAGGAAATAAAATGGATTAATATCTGACCTAAGAATCTGAGATACAATTTTATGGGCAACCTTTGTCAAAGATGCTGCATAACTGTACTGGCCAAGCGCGAAGTGTGAGGGGTATCCCACCCAACTACAGATATAAAGGCACTTGGCCAGAATTCTGACTGGGATGCTTCTTGGTTTCAGGCTTGCATAATTTGCATCTACAAGAAAAAGAGGAAAACTGGCGAGCAGCCTTTAACAGAGGCATGACTTGAGACAGATGTGTACTGCTAAGAAACTTTCTGGCACACAGTTGTAGGGGAGGACATGAAGCGGGCCCCTCTCAAATGCCATTGTTCACCTCGGAGGTAGAACTGGCTCTTTATTTCTCCCAGATAAGCTTCCCACCCCCACCCAAGGAGAGTTCCATCCGCTGTTGACAAGGCTCGAATACTGGCCTTGAAACACTTGTGTATAGGCGCCTTATAAATACCATATCATAAAGTGCCATGAGCTGCCTGATGAATTTCTATGCAGATCCGTGCCTCCCTCAACAAGATATCTTGGAGGAACTTATTTCCACTGAGACATCCAACATGGCGGCTGCTGTAAATCCTTTTAGCGGATGCCAAGTGACTACCAGTGGTCACTGCAGTGTGCGCACTGGAGCGGACACTGGCAGCGACGTTCCTGGGAGGGCTGCTGCTGTTGCCGCTGAGAGACCCTGCAGTGGGTCTCCTCTGGACAATCATCGTGAATGGCTGTGTTGCATCCTGTGGTGGAGGAGCAACCGGGACTACGCAGCCACCATGGATCATCGTGGGACACTGCCTATGCTGCTGCGCCGTACCTGTGAGGGACAAGCACTTGGATCTGCGCTGGTCCTGCCCTTGGGTGATGGGCCTCACGGAATGCGACAACACTACTGCAGGCAGATAACATGCCTCTTGAGATAACACTGACGGGTACACAAGTGTGAGATCAGGTGGCTGTGACCCAGACTGCTGTGGCTTGCTGGTGGCTGTGGTCCCCCCTCTACATCTACTGGAGGCCTCAGATGTACACACATGGCTTGCCCCCAAGAGAAGCTAGATAATAGAGGTAGATTGAGGTACTGCTAATTGAGCTTAGGGAGGCGCTGACACAGATGCTTGGCTCTGGAATGCACATTCTCCCGACAGAGGAGCTACATTGGGTGCTGCCACGGGTGAACGGGCTGCTGGGTCGCATAACAGCTGGCGCTGGTAGATAAAGGTAATTAGAGGCAGACAACTGGCAGGGAAGCCCTGGCCCACCTACGCTGGATACCCATCTGTGATGTAGCCTGTGCTGATGCAAATGCACTTCTTGGATGGATTTATACTGTTTTGAAGGTTAACAAACCTGTTACAGACCCGGAGGCGCCCGGAGCTGATCTATGCCCTGCTATATACCGGAGTAGATAGGTACCCCCAGGCTGTGCTCTCTACCATGCCAGACTCCAAGACAAGTGCCACATTGTACTAATGTTGATGTACTCTCTTGCGGGACTTTGCGCCATCTTGAGACTCCCTCAGCCAACCATAGATCCTGTGGCTGCCCTACACCCTACTACAAATCAGTGTTGATAGGGGCTGCGTCCACACAGATCTAGGGATTCCCTACAAAGATCTCTGCACCCCTACCATGCTGGGCGCCAAATCAAGGGATATCAGAAGCAGACCATTATGGATTCATTTGGCCCTATAAACACCCTGAAGGATCCTTCATGTACTCCCAGTGATATGCAACAAAAGGATGACAAGCAAATGCCGGAACAGGAAGATAAGACCCTGGCTGCTATTGCAGTGCTCCGCACCTCCATTGAAAGCAAGATAGAGGTCAAAATAGACGTTCGCCTATTGCATCAGAATGTTCGAGCCTTATCCTCTAGAGTTGCAGACAATGAAAAACAACTCCTGACAGTGAAAACAGACACTGAAACCTTGAAAACTACAGTGCTGGACCTGGTGAGCAGAACTAAATCCTGGAACAACGGGCTGAAGATGCTGAGGGCAGGTCCCGTCGCAACAATGTACATATAATGGGCCTCCATGAGGGAGAAGGTCAGGATCCAGCTTTGTATATGGAAAACCTCCTACTACAAGAAGTAGGCGCTGGGAACCTATCCCAGGGATTTACCATGGAGAGGGTGCATAGATCATTGGCCCACCATCCACCCCCCAGTGCCTCTTACCCGTCCGATTATTGCAGGAATCCTTAACTTCTGAGATTGGGAGGTCAGTCTTAGATTCTCTAGGGAAGGGGGCATAATCAAGCGTGAAATGCCTCAGCTTGCTATATATGTGGACTATACCCCGCTGGTGCAAAAGAAAAGAAATATCTTTGTTCCAACTAAGGAGAGGCTCCGTAGCATAGACCTTAAGTACATGTTGCTGTACCCAGCTAAAATTAAGGTGATATAACACAAGGCGTTATTATTTTAATATCCGAATGAGGTGAACCAGTGGATTGACGGTTACGGCATGGCCCTTGGCCCAGAGAAAAGACCAAAGGACCCTGGCGGCAGATGAACAATTTTGGGAACACTTTCTAGGGACTCTACTCATTGTGAATTTACCTGACACTATCGTTCATCTTTGGACATCGTGTTTTACTGGTGTGAAGCAACACTGCTTGGAAGCCTACTCGGAGATCTACTATACACTTGGTCTGCTTAATAAGACTTAGGCGACCAAGACCCTGAGGCAGATATGCCACTGATGGAGCCTGACGTGAAGGCTTCCACTGTACCTGCGAACCCCGGGCACAGCAATGCTTCTGGGAGGCGGGAAGGCTTGAACGGAATTTCCCTGTTGAGCCACATGTGTGGAATGTTTGTTTTGGTCCATTTTGCTATGGGTCTAAAAATGGTTGGTTTGTTCTCTGGTTATTTATGTTTGTACACGCAGAGTGGGGAGGAGGGGAGTTGTTAGGAGGTCTAAGAGGATGCGATGTACAGGGGGAGGGGAGAATTAGGCTGAATGATGTGGAGGATGGGGGTATGTATGTACTAGTGGTGCTGCTGATGTTTGGCTGCATTCAATATATGAGCCCTGGGTGGATGTTAGTGGGGTGTGGGAGTGTTGTTCCATCGGAATTTCAGAGTGATGGCGTCACTTAGGATTAGGTCTTGGAACATCCAGGGAATGTCCTCGTATCTGCGGCGACTCCGGATTGTTTCATATTTACGAAGAAAATGGATCGCCATAGCACTATTGCAGGAGACCCATTTGTTGAATGAGGGTCTCACGAATATCATTAGGGAGAAATCCTGCATCTTCCCACTTGCTGGGCTTTGTGCGATGGGACTGGGAGACCTACTACAGTTGGGACTCGCATGGGAAACTCGGTCCTTCCGATACTTCGGGGTCAACATATGGCATCAGGCAGGCCAGATACATGCTGATAACACGCTCCGAGCTATGCAGGGGATTGAGGCGTCCATGCGCTTTTGGGATCGGTTGCCACTCATTAATGGGAAGGGCTACCTTGGTCAAGATGGTGGTACTCCCACAATTGCTTTATTTCTTCACTAATGTTGCATCCATTATTCCGCATTCCTTCTGCCGGGCACTGGATTCTCTTTTAAAGGGTTTTCTTTGGGGCAAGAGATGCCATAGAATAAAGCTTTCCACATTGCGACTTCGGCATGAAGATGGCAGGATTAAGCTGCCCTGGTTTGAGTTGTATTATTTGGCGGCACAGGTGCAGCATGTGGCGAAATGGTTGGCGGACGAAGAATTGTTGGACTCCTCGCTTATTCAGGGTGTAATACGACCAGTATTCCTGAAAGAGTCTATGGATAGAAGAAGGTTATCTCGTAGATACACCACATAAGTTAGATTTAGGGAGGAAAATATGGGGCAGGATAGAGATGCTATTGAAGGTGGGGTGGGAATACTCTGCAAACATACCACTGGCGGCTCCGTTATGCCGAAGAAGAAGTGAACTATCCTTATTTCGGAGGTGGGAGGGGGTGGGTCTCAGTACCTGGGGGGAAGTTTTCAAGGATGGCATTTTTAGAGACATTAATGATGTGGTGAATGAATATTAGATCTAGAAGGGGCATTTCCTAGGATATACACGGCTCACCAACTTTGCTAAAAAAAACAATGGTCTGTGTGGCCTGAAGAACCAAGTGTAAGGTCATACTGAACACATTGTACGAAGTTGAAAATGGGCAGAAGCCGGTGACACGTCTCTTATCTGTCTGATTGTCAGAGAAAGTACCAGAGGGATGGGACTGTAAGATGAATGGGAAAGGGACATGGGATGTGAGATAGAAGATAGGCAGTGGGAATCAGCATTGGTATTTATAAAAAAGGTCGCAAGGAATGCGAGATTCCGTCTTGATACAGTTGAATGTCTTTTATAGAACATATATGACACCTCAGAAAGTGGCAAGCTTTAATAAACAGTTATCTCCTGGATGCCCATGGTGCAGGGGTGTAGCAGCAAATTGTGGGCACATGTTTTGGCTGTGTCGTAGAGTCTGTTCCGTTTGGCTCCAAATCCAGCTGGCACTAGAAAAGGCGGAGAACTGAGATTTGACTGGACCTTAGCATCTACCCTCCACCCCCTCCACATTGACTAGATAAATTCAAGCATATAGTTAAAGCAATGGACCTGGCTTGTGTCCTCGTGAAATGTAGAATTGCCATGCCACGGAAAATAGCTCTGGCCCATATTATGCAGCTTGGTGGAGAGATTGGCTGCGATGGTCTGTTGCCGAGACGACTGAATGGTGCAGAACCTTGAGAAGGGGTATGACAGAACCCACACTTAGTTTGGAGTCTTGGAAGGCCCTACTGCATGCTATGTTCCTGCGCTCTGATGACAAACCCCCAGGAGAGGGTTACACTACCTGCATATATGTTATTGCACTAGGTCAGATGCCCCCCTTTCATTATTTTGATATCCTTTACACCTAAAGTTAAGCGGTGGACGGTCATTTGCCCTGCTTGTTGTTTCTGTTTTACTGTGTATGTTGTATGGGAGGAGGGAGCTTGTTTTGAGCCCCCCACATGCCGGGCAAAGCATATATTATGCTCATTCAACTGTTGGCAGTACACCCTCGACCGAACCCCGATGACGGGTGGGAGGTAGCCATTGAATGACACCTAACCAATGTGTTTTGCAGGTCCCCAGGGAATCCATTTTGTATTTAAAACAACTCCATTTTTGACTAGGCCTCAAATGAAACTCTCAGGGGCAAGCCTGCATCTCTCCCCTGTCCAGCGTCACGCACAGCCAGCTTGACAGCCCCCACCACCTCCCCACTGTCTGCGCTGCGGCTGTCACGTTTTCACGGAAGTTTGGACGCGAATTGTTGCAAGCTGACACTGTATCTCTCCTCTTCCTCTGAGATCATTGCCCTGTGTGTGACCGGGCCGGAGCCTGGCCCTTGAAAACCATTTGTCTCCACAAAACGGACCATGCTCAGAAAGCCCCCGCCATTAAGAGTTACTGTCTGAATGAACCTCAAGCCCCTCACCTCTTTGATGTAGCAGTAGTGGGACCCCTGACCAAGGGCCACCCTTAACTGCCCCCCGTATTACTAATCCAGAGCAGACATATTCTCCATGTACTAACAAATCCCGACACCCTTGTTTGATCCTCGAGGCATCTGATAAATGTGCCCCAGAATCACACGCGAGATAAGGCACCCCGACCACCACACAGCTGCCTCACTCTGGTCCAGGTCAAGAATGCACACCTTGGACCTCATTACGAGTCCGGCAATAGCCGTGCTGGAAAAACCGAAAGGCTGCCGCCGGACCCGAAATACCATTCCACCTCCGTGATTGCCGGAATCACCAGGGCATTACAACCCCGGTGACCCGGTAATTCCGGAGGCGGAATTCCATAAATCCCCATTCCCATGGGGATGGGGACAATGGAAACACTGGTTCTGTCCATTTCCGCCTGCAGGCGGGTGGCGTTACTCCCACCAGGTCAGAACTGGCGGGAGTGACACCTCCCGCCTGCAGGACTCCGAATCTGCCGGTCCAGAAACAACGGTGGCGGCGGATTTACCGCCACCGTTGTTTCCAGACTGGCAGGGTCATAATGAGGCCCCTTGTTTTACAATTTATCAATGCTAATGTGTTCTGATGAACCTTTGTGCCATATTTAATCGTGCATGCCTATGATTACTGTGAAGTCTAGCTTGAGCCAGGATAATAGCTGTGTGGACCCAACGTGACCTATCGCCCCTAGCTGATGAGCCCAGCTGCCCCACCCGCCTCAAGAAGTCCAGCTCCAGCCAACCAGCGCTATTACATATTGTATACTGTTTAATGTTAACTTGTCCAATGAAAGGCGTTTGTGTATCCCTTATAGAACACGTCATAGATGACACATTTTGGACTTATAATGTGTCTTACCTGTAATGTTGGCAGAGCACTATCGGAGTAGTAGAGTCCTCTGTGTGCCCCATTTTATCTTTATATAAAGAATACCTTCTCGCAAGTTCGCCTGGTCTCATTCCCTACCGGGGTGTGTCCATTGGAGTCCATCCATTCTATGTTTTTTATTATATTTATGGGAATGGCCACTTTCAATGTTTACTGCACTGGATCTGGTGCCCTTCTGCTTATTGTTTTGACCTCCTTTATATTAATGCCCTGTTTTTTGCCCTGTTTTGTTGCCCTCCTGGTTGTTTTGTTTTTGTTTGAACAAACAAGAACATGAACAGTGAAATCTATAAAATAAAAAAAAAGATGAAATAGTATGAATATAAGTTGCTGTTTGTATAATGTTCATTTGCGGTGTATGTAGGAAGTAGGGTTGGGAGATGCATAAGTGAGGGTCATAGTGCTGCGTATGTTCTTAAGCTCCAACTTATTTTCTAATATTTAATGCAACAATGGGTAAGTAGATTGAGATGTAAAGGATCAGGGTTGTTTCATTGATGCTAGACTTGGTATATAGAGGTTGGAAGTGAGTGCAGCCTTTACTGCACAGTTGACACTTGCCCCAAGTGGGGGCTTGTAAACATAGTTGCAGTAGTAGCTAATTTACAATGGGGGCGCTTTAGGTGAGGGACTGGGTTGTATCAGCCTCTCCCTCTCAGAGGTGTGAATTCAGGGAACTGCACCCAATATCCCAGTTCAACAGGGTCTGCCCAGTAAGGAGTTGAAGCAGGGTTGTGTTTTTCTCAGGATGCCAAAAGTGGGGACTCTTCTAGGGGAAGTTGGGTGCCGAGGAATGGGGTAGTCAGGGATGGTTATCATGGCAAGAGGACAATAGACCCAAGGCTGCACAGGGAGAACAAACAGACCTCTTTGCAACTCAACTGGTAGGTTGAATTAATTGCCAGATGGTCAGGAAGCTTTGCAGATGATGGGAATGACACAATAACTGGTATATTAGGGGATAGGAAAACAATTCTAAGAGGCCTATGGTTTGCTATGTTTCAGGTGCAGATTGCTCCCAGGCAGGTGGCTCATTATACTACTGAACACTGTGCTAGGTTGCTTAAAAGCTGGAGATGTCAGCTGTGCTTGACGCAGAACTCCTTCTGCTGGAGGATGTTGATCTGGCATGCCGCCCGACGATCCTTTGACCCAGTGAAAAAAACAGAGTCCGGAAAATAATATAAGCCATGATGTTCCCTGCCAGGCTCCGCATCAAACACGCAGGCAAGACACAATTCTTTGACTCACCAGACAAAGCTATGTCATATATGGAGAGACACATCCCAGAGATGCCCACCGAGACCTGAACTCCGCACTCCCAACTACTGAACCCGAGACTTAACTAAACACCCCCATCTTGAGCTAAGGCTGAAGCAGCACCACGTCGATCCACATGAACATCAAAGCTGCAGTCCCATAGAGGAGGCTGGGCCGCATGGCCCCCCCTCTTGCCCTGATTTTCTATTGCAAAGTTGCAGATGGTTTTTTGGGTTACACCACCCGCTTGGGGGGTTGGTGAGGGTGGGGGGAAAAAACAGGCTGGTTGCCTGGTCAGAACAGTGAGTTACAGAAGCTACACAAAGCTGCACAGCCGAAAAGTTTATATAGTTAACACCCGTTGGTATAATAACATGAAAAACCTGGCATTGTTGCAAAGGGAAGAAGACCTACACAATATAGCGGAAACAATGGGCACACTACAGATGTTTTATGTATGGCACCTCAACAAGTAACCAGAAGTACTAGACTCCTATCCAGGAACGTGAGGGGTCTCCTGAACCCAATCAAGGCCAGAAAAGTAGTGGCATACGCCAATAGACATATAATCGATATTCTCCTATTACAAGAGACCCACCCCATGGAGCAAATGTCTAATTCACTTGGTCGAGGTTGGAGCCCACAGGTATTCACGATAAATTACTTGTCACAATCACGAGGAGTCCTCACATTGATTCACCGCAGACAGGGACTCCAAGTACATAAAACTAATACAGACACAAATGGCAAATTCAGAATAATTTGGGGCACATTACAAGGTCAAGAACTAATAATCATAAATATTAACGGCCCCAACATCGACACACCGGAATTTTATCAGCAGATCGTAACTCTGATATCCCCTGCAAAAGAAACTAAAGTGATATGGGGGACTAGGGGAGGAAGACTTCAATACCATTCTGGACCCCTCACTGGATAGGACATCCACGGCTCAGCGGACAAACTAAAGCAGCACTCATCATAAAACAGGCCATGTCCTCTCTGCCGCTGGCTGATGCCTGGAGAGAAATGCATCTTAACACCAGAGGCTATACATTTAATTCATATGTCCATGGGTTGAGTTCCAGGATTGACTATTGGCTCTGCTCCACAAGATGCATCGCAGACCTGAAAGAATGCACTATACTACCCAGAACACTCCAAGACCACTCTCCAGTGGTACTTGAAATACAGATCGGGTCACCCATTCCAGAACACCACCTATGGAGAATGCCCCGTGACCTCCTACGAGACATCTCATTACACAAACCACTCTGGATTGAGGTACAGGACTTCTTCGACCGTAACCAAGCCTCAGTGAAATCATGCCACACAATCTGGGAAGCCTTCAAAGTGTGGCTTAGAGGACACCTGATCTCCAAGGTTCATGGCACACTGAAAGACATACGCACCCAACTGGCCCTAACCGAAGCCCATATCAAAGATGCAGAGACGGCATACACCAAAGCACCTGAACCCGCAGCACTATCCATGCTGAACGATGCCCTAGCTAAGTTTAGGACACTGGCAGAACAAGAGGTGTGGTATACATCTCAACCAATCAGAGCCAGGAAACATGACAAAGGCAACAAATCCAGCAAGATGTTGTCAAACCGTATCAAGACTGAACAGGGACAGACAAATCACCAGCATTATGAACGAACAAGGCTCGACACATGTAGACCATCTAAAGGTGAATGCAGTGTTCCGAGACTTCTATAGCAAGCTTTATACGAATGAGGACCAAGTACCAACAGATGAAGTACACGATTATCTGGATTCCTTCCCAAGCTCACCCAAGAGGAAAGCGCCAATTTAGATCTACCTCTTACGCTAGAAGATATACAACAAGCAATCAAAGATCTCAAGGCGTGCAGGGCGCCAGGGTCAGACGGCCTAGCTGCAGACCTCTACAAAATCCTCATTGATTAACTTGCCCCACGTCTTCTAGAGGTATGGGAAGAATCCCAGGAAAATGGAACACTCCCACCGACAATGAGAGAAGCCATCATCACAGTTTTGCTAAAACCGCATAAACCCGCACATTCTCCTTCCTCATTAAGACCGCTGTCCCTCATCAACGTTGATACAAAAATGTTTGCTAAGGCCATAAACAACAAATTGAACCCATACATAACTAAACTGGTGCATCCGGACCAAACAGGTTTTATACCTGGCCGCTCCACCACCCTGAATCTCAGACGCTTCTTCGCCATCACTTCCCAACTGGACCACCGGGCACAGACGGTGGCAGTCACATTAGACGCAGAGAAAGCGTTTGACTCCATCTCGTGGAAATTCTTGTATGGAATCCTGGGGAAGATGGGGTTCGGTCCAGAATTCCTCAGATTCGTAAAACTGCTGTACCACAACCCCACTGCCAGAGTACGAACCAACAAAACACCATCAGCCGTCTTTGAACTACAGAGAAGTACTAGGCAAGGCTCCCGGCTCTCTCTGTTAATATTTGCACTGACGATAGAGGGAATGGCAGCATATCTACGACACAATCATGCCTGGAGTGGGATCCGTATAATGGGATCCCCACATTTCATCTCCCTCTACGCAGACAATACGATGTTATACATCAGGAACCCAGACATTCATCCAACACTGGTGTTATGAGACGCAGCCGAATTCACCAAGAACTCCAGATACAAAATCAACCAAGCCAAGTCTGAATGAATCCCGCTGACCAAGTCCACAATCCAGACCACAGTCATAAAAGACTTACGTTGGTCCCCCACCACAGCACGATACTTGGGCATTTTAATGGCGCCAGACAAAAGAACACTGTTTTCCAATAACTACGCCCCATACCCGACACAATTGGAATGCAAACTCAACGCATGGATCAAGCTGCCATTGTCCCTGTACGGTCGTATATCCCTATTGAAAATGTTAGTAGTACCGAAGCTACTGTACCTATTTAATGGCATCCCGATCTGGCCGGGTAGGACATTTTTCAACACACTTCAAAAGCTTGCCACACATTTCATCTGGGGAGGACAGGCGCCCAGACTAAGCTGGACCAAATTATGCGATAACTATGACATTGGAGGCCTGGCAGCCCCCGACTTCCAGCTATACTACTATTCAGCACAAACACACTTCGCAAAACACTGGGTAAGTACCACAGAACAATTTGCGCACATACCTGCAGATAAATTTGCAGCATCTCCTCTGAACCTCAAGAGCATATTTGCCAAGGTACCAAGAGAAAAGGCACTGGACGACCCTATGGAATCGACAGTGAGAGCATGGTCACAGATCCTTAAGAGAGTGAGATATGAAATACCCTACTGGCCGCATCTACCCCTATGGCAATACCCAGGTCTAGAACCCACAATGGACGGCACTATACAAACATTATGGTACCCCAAAAAGCAGGCCAAGGTCAGAGACCTCTTCCCAGAAGACTGTTTCCTCACAGACAGAGATCCAAAACAGAACCGGAAAAAGTCTAACCACAACTCTACATTATCAACGGCTGAAGGCTTCCTGCAAAAAGAAATGGGCATCATTCCCCAGTGAACCACCAATTCACAAATTCCTATCTGAGATTCTGATAGAAGATGGCTTCGTAGGCAGCGTGTCCATTCTATATGGGATTACACAGTTTAACACACCATCCAAGAATGATACGAAAACCAAGTGGGAAAGAGACTTGAGCATCCAGATAGATGAGCAGCATTGGACAAACAACCGCAAATATACAAAAACCATATCCCACTGCGCAAATTTTAGACTTATCCAATTTAAAATCTTGAACCAACTGCATATCACTCCTAAGCAAATCTCCAAGTTTGACCCTTCCAAACAACAGTCATGCCCCAAATGTGGCACACTTACCGCAACAGCCATCCATATGTATTGGGAATGCCCACCAATTAAACAATTCTGGAATGAATTGACAGGAACAATGGATGCCATATTAAACACATACATCCCCGTCACACTGTTGAAATACCTACTGGGAGATATTGGAAAGGCATCCATCAAAGCTCGCAGACTATTCGCAGTGGGTGGAGCCGTGGCTAAATGGAACATACTAGGAAATGGAAATCAAAAGACCCCCCCCACTCACAAATGCTGGTTACGAGACTTAACACACAAGACTGTGAAGAGTCACACATTCGAGGGGTCCAATCCACCTCGAGGCCCAAAGACATATGGGCCCCCTTGTAAGGACATATATAGCATTTCACCAAATGTAATGGCATTTTGTTATTGCAAAATGTAGTGGCATTTTTGTTGCCAGCAGTAGTATAGAATTTTTTTTTTAGCCAGTTTAATATCCTCATTGGCAGTATGCAAAGTACAGAATTTACAACACAGCCAAGCCCAACTTGAAACTGCAGATAATGAAATGCATGCATAGAAAAGCTTAGTGCTGCCAGGGCAAATAATGAAGTGCACCATTTTTTTTTGGATGCCTCATATATGGAGACTACATTAAATTATATAACTGACTAATATAATTAACACTGTTAAAATACTAATTCTAACCTCTTTAACATGATAATGCAGTCTCATATGCAAAATGTGGTGAAAATCCATGTTTTAGTGGCCCTACTGAAATTCATTTTTAAATACACACTGGCGTTTACTTCTGCTTGTGGAGAGCAGAAAGAATGCTGCAGCAGGAAACAAAAATGAAACAGTAATTCTGTTCTGAAGCTTCATTGTTCTGAAAATGAAGGGTGGAGCAGAACACATTCTTGTTAGCCTGATTGGGGGAAATTATAGGCAGACATGCCACGTCAAAATGGGAAGGATCCGAGCTTTCTTGATGACAAAAATTGCGGGGAGCAGTTAGTTCAGGCTGGCCTGTGAAGACTTAAAGCTAAGGGTAGAGGTGCACTCCTTAAGATTTGACTAAAGATTGAAAACAACTTAAACAGATATCCTAATAGCCTTAACAAATTCCAGGTGCTCCCTAGTGAGTCTGTGCTACCAGACCGTAGAAAATGTGCAAAGGAAGATGCCCTGAAATAACAGGGTATAACTAGGGCACACACAAAGAACTATCTAGTTCAGTATTTTAATTAGACAAAGTATGTCATAAACAAACATTCAAAATAAATACTTTTCAATTGTTCAATACTTAATTAATAATCAAGCATATGTGTCACTTCCAGGTAAATGTCGATCTGTTTTCAAGACTCTTAATTTCACCAAAAAAAAAGAAATCATACGTATACAGAATTCCTCAACTTTGGGAATGCGCACATGAACATTTCACTCAATTTCTCATGAAAAGTACCAAACATAAAAGTTTGTATTCATAAATAAACAAATAACATCATTTTCCAACACTTTTAAACATATATGTATGCATGTGGATCTCCAAGTCAGACAGGTAATGTTGTTCTATACCTATCTAGCTACTACGCGTTTCGGGCCAATCCGGCCCTTCTTCAGGTAAAGGAATACCCAGAATAATTCATTCGTTAGGGTCTCCCAACCCCAAACTTTGAAAAAAACTTTTTTTGAAACAAAAACAATTTGTGTATGTCAATATTCATTCACAGTCATAAATAAATCAAAGAGATGCTGCTCTGTTCATCAGCCTTAAGTGGCAGATCTGCCACTTAGGTGTTCTTGAATGCAATTTCCTTCTTCACAAAAGGACCCTGTGAGAAGACATCACTGTGTTACTACCATTGATAGTGTTGCTTAGTACAGTCATCCTTGGAGTTTGTGTGGGAACAGGCGCAAAAGTATGCGCTGGGTCCCACTCCAAACTCCTAGTTACTTAGATTCAAGTGTCATGTTCAACTATTCCAAAAGTACTCACTTATAGTATTCTTTTATCTGCTCCAAAATGAGTGATATCTGCAGATTCCCTTAATAAGAATAAATAGGCATACCTGTGGGACTACGGTCCCCTCAGAAACAATGTTCTGAGGGGACCGTAGTCCCACAGGTATGCCTATTTATTCTTATTTTTACAAGTCATCATAGACACGACTACGGCTAATCTAAAACACACTAATGGAGATTCGGGTATCTCGTTACAGACAGGTCAGTCCAAGGGAATCTGCAGATATCACTCATTTCTGAGCAGATAAAAGAATACTATAAGTGGCTCACGGAGGTACCGTCTTTGGACGGCTTTGAAATTGTTCTCTCCCCGGCAGTGAAAAGCCGCTTGGGCAGGCCATCGTCTGGAATTCTATTAGCGGTTCGTGCAGGGAGAGGAATCAGCATTTCGAAAGCCCTGGAATCATCCAAACACCATCTGGTAGTATCCTTGGAATGGGCAAGCCCCCGTGCGTCAAAAATGCAACCAAAAAAAGACCCTCAGAAGGCCAAGCTCGCAGTGATTGTTGTATACTGGAATTCCCTAGTAATCTCTGACGCAAAGTTTCTCAAACTGATTGAAAAATCAATAGACACCCTATTTATTTAAACGCCAATTGTTTGACCGGAAGGGAACGGTCGAGTGAGTCTATAAGGAAGAGCACAAAGGAAGAAAGAGGAGCCCAATGGAACGACCTCATGGCTTCCAGAGGATTCAGCAACATGGCTAAGGACTTTCCTGCTACAAACAGACCTCTGACGTGGAAAAGAATGAAAAAGTCTGCGACAATAGACTACATCTTCACTTCTGCGGAAATGCAGAAAGTGATGTCCTCATTCGAGGTGATTAAAACAGAAGCAAGCGACCACAACTTACTACAAGCGACGTGGATCTCAAGTTGTAAAGACAAAAGGAGGTTGAGGCACACGGTCGAAAGTAACAATCAAGGAACCCGCCTAAGGCTAACCGAAGAAAGAATCGTCCAACTAACTTCAAAATACTCTTTCTGCAATTCAACAATAGATTACCAACCCCTGCTAAGCCCTTTCAAAATCATCTCGAACAAGAAAAAGGAGACGGACTCGGCAAAGTCGCACCAATTTGACAAACAGGTGGTGGCCAGAAGGGCCATAATACGAAAGCTAAAAAGGTGGACGGAAAGAAACAACTCGACAGCACTGCAAGAAGAACTGAAAGCAGAAACGAAAAAATACAAAGCCTGGATAAAAAACTATCGAATAATTCTGTATCAAAAAGACTCTGAAACAATGCTGAAAAAAGGGGCGGGAAAAGATGCTAGAGACTTTTGGAAACTGCTAAATCAAGTGTGCACGACCAACTCAAACACCCCTTGTAACGCAGTAAGCGAAGAAAATTGGATAACGCACTTCACTGATCTGTTTCGAGCACCATCAAAGGCGAACCCTACAAACCATGAGGAATCCGAAACAGAGTGGATTGACGTGTCCGATAAAGAAGACATCCATGACTTGCTGAGAAAACTCAAAGCTTCCAGAGCACCTGGTCCAGACGGGATCACAAACACCGATCTGAAAACATACTCCGAAAACTGGGTGCCTTTTATAAGCCAGGTGTTCAGCAAATGTTCAAATACCAGAACCATCCCGAGGTCCTGGACCTCAGCTATAGTGGTACCCATCTATAAAAAAGGCGCAAAGTCGGACCCACGCAACTACAGGCCAATTGCCCAGTTGGACACAATCGGGAAAATACACGGTTCCCTGCTCCTAAAGAGATTTCAAAACTGGGCAAAGAGCGCCCCCTGCGCTGATCCATTTCAAGCAGGATTAAAAAAAAAACAATCGGCCACAGTTAACATCATGCTACTTAGCATAACCAAAAGTAAGTCTCTGCAAGGATCCTCGAGAACTTTTCTCGCTTTCATCGACCTATCGCAAGCATTCGACATGGTGGACAGAGAAATGCTATGGGAGAAGTTAAAAACATGGGATTGTCCCCCGAACATCCTTGCTCCAATAAAAGCTCTCCACAAAGGAACAACCATGAGGGTCAAACTAGATCATCAGGGCTTACGTTCGGAAGAGATCTCAACCAACCGAAGAGTGAAACAGGGGTGCCCGTTGGCCCCCGAATTATTCATTGCTTTCCTGGGTGACATAAAAGAAGCAACCAAGCAGACTCGATCGTTTCCTCCGAAAGTTGGTAATACACCAGTCTCGAGAATGCTATACGCCGATGATATCACCCTGCTGGACAAAACAGAAATAGGTCTTCAGAGACAAATGAACGATCTAGCAGAGTTCATCAACCAGGCCAACTTAACCATAAACAAAGCAAAAACAAAAGTGCTTATACTGGGAAACAAAACCAAAAAAGCGAAAGACTTCACCTGGAACCTTGAAAAAGTCAAAGTGTAAACAGTAAAAAACTTCAGATACCTGGGTGTAATAATAGATAGCACTCCTACGGACTCAGCGATGCAAACAGAACTCTGGAAGAAAGTGCGATCCCTGACCTCCCAAGCCAGAGTGCTGGACAAGAAATTTGGTCGCTTTTCTCTGATTCCGACAATAACTTTCTATAAAGCCAAGGTTGTCCCGGCCCTGACATACGGAGCAGCTGCGATGCCATCGGTTCCAAACACAATATGGAAAAAACTCGAGGGTTACTTTTGGAAATCAGTACTAAATCTGCCAAAATCAACCCAGATGGAGGCAATAAGACGAGAACTTGGCCTTGTCTCACTTGGCACGACAGTGGAATTGTCAAGCGTATCCTTGTTCAGAAAAACAATCCTTCCCGACGCGCCACCTCTTTACAAACTAATTGACTTAGAGATCAAGAAAGGCGCGTGCAGTATGATTCTGAATTGGGCTGAACACATAAAATCAAAGCTGACCCAAATTGTGTGTACAAAAGAAGACCTCATCACGAATCCAAATAAGATTAAAAAAAAAAAATTGGAAGAGGCTGACTGGATCAACACCGAAGAGACAGCAAAAAGAAACAAGACCTTGGCCTCTTTCCCTCAAGTACCAAAGAAGCTAAATGAGACAACCCAGCTACTTAGAAGATTCCCAAACAAACCAATGAGACACTTTCTTCTAAGAGCTAGTCTAAATCTGCTACACACAAACGAGATTCTGTTTGCAAGAGGACACTCGACCTCCAAAAGCTGCCGTCTATGTAAAGCTGATTCTGAAACAGTAAGACACTTGTTAATGGTATGCCCAGCGATGCACCAGTTTAGTTTACTATATCTTCACCCGCTCCTCGAACTATACACTGATAGCGAAGAGGAAACATGGTGGAACCGCCTAATCAGTGGACAAAAAACAAACTGGTCGATCGCAACTGCAAAAATCCTACAGAACGCCCTACTGCAGTGCACACAAAGTACGCCACCGACTGCAATCACATAACTAGAAGAAATGAAGCCCCTTTTGGATAAACACAAATAAATAAAAAAATTAAAAAAATAAAAAAGTATTGAACAATTGAAAAGTATTTATTTTGAATGTTTGTTTATGACATACTTTGTCTAATTAAAATACTGAACTAGATAGTTCTTTGTGTGTGCCCTAGTTATACCCTGTTATTTCAGGGCATCTTCCTTTGGCCTGTGAAGACTGACAGATTTCCAAAGGGGTCAGAGCGCTGTCTGTGAGAGATATCTTGCTGGTGTTCCCCACACAAGATTACAGAAGCAGTTTGCGCTGACACTGGGCCTGCATTTGCGAAAATAGCAAGGTTGTGCTGGGAACTTCAAAGAAATAATAATCTTGGTAAGAGATGTGCCAAGTGAGGGCTGTATGATTGACTGAAGTTTACTACAGGACAGGAAGTTACTGCATGTTTATTTTTCACCATGTGGGAACATTAACCCATGTTTCAAAAGATCTGCTTGTTCTGTTTTGTTTTCTTTTTGTATTCCAGATGATGATGCAATGTACCCATGGTAAGAATTAATGACATGTGAATAAGATTTGTGTATAATATAATGAGTGTATATAAAAACAAATGGGATTTTGATGTCATTTTTGCATCTGTGAATTTATTTATATATATGAAGTATACAGGGGAGGTTCATATCTGTTCGGTAGTGCATTTGCCAATTTACTAATGCAGGAAGAATAACAACCGGGGGGGATGTGGTGTGTGTGCGTGTGTGTCCCTGCATGCTGATGGGAAGGAATCCGATATAATATATAGATTACTGGATGTCCATAAACCAGCAACACCAGCCACGAACTGTGGGTGGCGCTCTGAATAAAATAATTGGGTTTCTCTCAAGTGCATAGGTCTGGAACTCTCTACAGACCAACTAGGGGGTATTCTAATAGAAGGACAAGGTTTGTTTTATGATGGGGTTATAGTATAAAAAGAAAACCATGCTCACTGCTATACCATATGTAGAAATACCGCAAGACAAAATACCACTAAAATTACCACCAATATAAGCTAACAAGGTATGGTCACTAAAATAATGAGGCCAAACCCAATTTAAATGCAAGACTAATTTACCACCAAATTATTGCCAACATTTTTACGGTCAGAAAATACTGCCATATCCCAAATTTAACCCAATTAGACAAAAGTTCTTACAAATTATGGTGTGTTGGCCGGGAAAGTGACTGTAGAGCACCTACTGGGCGTGGCAAGTGTGTCTAACACTACCATACGTGCATTAAAGGGAACCCATTTTATGAGAGCAGTGTGACACAAGAAGTGAATTTCACAATGTCTCAAATGGAGGCCACATTCCCAGAGTTAGTGCAATATCTGGAGGCAAAGCTATATGCACATGGGACATGGTCATCAAATAATGCCGCAGAGTGGCATGACCGTATCTATGGTGAAGTGCAGAAAGAACCACTGGACAGCATTTTTGCAAAAGGTAGCATAATCCAGGTCTGTCTTTTGAGATTATTAAATGCTGCTGATAAACATGCAGAGAAAGATTGTCTGATACAGATATGTGCCATGACATGGTTCATTTTAAATAGGTCTCTGCGAATGCAAGAAAATGAAACCAAGCTGATTAGCAGATTAAAGGTTTAACTGGATGGAGCTAGTGAACAAGAGGAAATGTTAAGAGCAGAACTGGAGGTATAAAGGACATGCAGTCAAAATGTAAGGATCTTGACACTCAATTGTTCAAAAGAAAGAAACAGTGTGAGGATAGTGAGCAAGAATTAAGACACTTGAAAGGGGTGGTAGATCATATTAGATAAGATAAAGATGAAGTTATTTTGGAAATGCAGATTTTACAAAAAGAACATTTTGAGAAAGAAAGTGATCTTCAAAATGATGAACAAGAGATAGTTAAAATGTTTCAAGAAAGAGTCAAGAGAGACAAAGAATTCAATAAATGCCAAATGCAAATGAGCAATATGCAAAATGTGATTAATAAAATGGGTGATTGCGTAAGGATGCAGATCGACTCCTTAAAAAGTGCAAGGATTTGGAACAGCAAACATGCATTTCCATGTCCCAGGACAAATGACAGGGCACCACATTCAATGGAGTTGAGGTGAATTCTATTTCTACACGGAGATATATAGTGTCCCAGTGGTTGTGCCGGTGTCTGAACTTGGTTGTAGCGCTCTTGGGGTGATTTAACACACCCATTGGGGGCCGCCACAATCCCATACGCCTGAAACAAGGGTTGAATCACAAAGTAGTGCAATCCCAAGTATCGCAATAAGTAGCCCTATCAAAATAATGAAATCAATCAAGGCCCTAATCAAACCATTCAAAAAAGGAGGGGATGCTGCATAGGAGACCACTTAGAAGCAGTGCACGATATATTTAAAGCCCTCCAGATACCTAAGGAACAATACAGACGATACTTTCATTTAACTCTGGACGCTCCCACAGCCAGTATCATTAGAGGATTAAATGAATAGCAGAACATAACATGGGCAGAGTTTGAAAAAGAGATTAGACGTCATTTTTCTCCATTCCAGTCATTACAGGAGGCAAAGACACGAGTTGCATACATGATTACGGCTGGCCCAAATACGTCCCCTCGGCAGTTTTTGCAAGACTTAAAAAGAACTTTTTCTCGCTTTGATGCATCTTTTGATCCCAATTCCAATGAATTTAAAAATGCCTATTTCTATGGGTTGCAGAAAGACATTATATCACAGTTAGTCCGCAAATTTGATCTTGACAAGTCCCTTGAGTGGATTGTGCACCAAAGTACAAAACTATATTAAGTACTATAGTGTCAGGTTAGAGAGAGTGATAAAATGAAAGATACTAGACCAAAA
This sequence comes from Ambystoma mexicanum, assembly GCF_040938575.1. Taxonomy (NCBI): domain Eukaryota; kingdom Metazoa; phylum Chordata; class Amphibia; order Caudata; family Ambystomatidae; genus Ambystoma; species Ambystoma mexicanum. Next base: position 919,563,167 of record NC_090934.1, on the reverse strand, counting down.
TGTAAAGAATCTTCACAACAGTATGGAGATCAGGTCAGCTAAAATGTCACTTGAGTCCGCTCAAAGTCCAGGTAAAAATAATGTGAAACCCGAACAGAAGGGTAATCAACAGAGGTTGTTGCTCCCTGCACCGATGTTTCAATCACATGATCCTAGTAATAGGGAGAGCTACATTAGCCCTAGGTACTTAGGAGACAGGCCCCGGGCAGGATATCAGCCTGATATGTCAGGTATGAACAATAATCAGAGACAAAATGAAGAACAAAGAAATAACTGTCCCTACCAGACATAGGGGGCACAGAGCAGATTTGACCCCCACACCATGATATATGTTAATCAGGGCAGACCCTGATATGTAGATCGAGTTACTGAAAATGGGAATCAGCATAAGGGACAATACTCACAAAATGAGAAACAGGACATGAGGCAGAGTCTGAATTATGCCCCACGTCAATACAATCAATCACTGCCACCGGAGGACTACAACCAAAGGATAAGTGCACCCCGCTCCCCACCCCACATGAATCGAGAGTTCAGAAACAAGCCCAATAGAAATCATTCTCCTGAGAGATATCAGAATAGATTCAATCAGGGGGAAAACAACCAATATCGACCTAGGCCGCAGAGAGAAGATTATAGAGGGATGGAAAGATTCCAGTGTCTCGAGGTCCAAGTAAAAATGTTGGCTGAACAAATAGGAAAACTATGTACGGTTCAAAAACAGTCATCAAAGGAGGGGGCAGAAGGCCATAGCAATGACCAGGTGGTTTCCGATAAGTGAATAAATATTCATGACACCTGCAATGCTAAAAAGACAGATTGCCCTGATCTGGTTTTGCATAATAACTGAGATAATGTAAAAAAGAAAAATACCGGCATATGAACATGTGACAGAAATTGCAAATACATCTAAAAAAGAAGTTCAGTTTAACCTGGAGTTAAATCAAACGTTGGACAGTTGCACAAATGAAAAAGGAAAACATGAAATGCCAAAAGAACAAAGACAGATTTACGAAAGACAACTCATGCATGGGTAAATAGAATTGATCAGGGAGTATGTGGGGATGTTAGAACGCTCTCCCTAGACAATCAAAACACTAACAAAATACAGGCAAGAAGAATAAGTACTCAAAAGGAGAGTACAGATCAGTCACCTGAAGAGTTCTTTGAGCCACAGATTTTTGAGGAAGTTAAAAAGATTGGTACCATGCCAAATACCCACAAATGCCCAGAATTAGAAAGTGACAAATTATCAAGTAATGTTTCTACACATATTCAGTTGGAAGATTGTAGTGTGAACTCTGATGATCCCCGGATGGAAGGGCGAACAGTGGCAACACTCCAAAGGACCCATGAATATGGGGAAATGAGTAAGGTTTCTCAAACGGAAATTGACAAAAAGGAGGGAAAAATGTCCTTTCATTTACCAATGTGCTCCGCCAAAAGTGAAAAAGGTCTGAGAAAAGTGAATCCTGAAATCAGTAAGAATTCACACTTTTTGTGTGTGTTAGAGGAAGTTGAAGACAGATTATTACGCTCCCATTACTCTGGAAGAGAAATGCAATACATTTGCCATGATTGACATAGGCGCACAGGCCACAATTATGTCCAAAGAATTGGTAAAAAGTATCAATGAAGGGAGATATCCACAGAATCAGAGAACAGTGAGACAGCGTGAAGGCCCAGTGCATAACTTTAACGGTGAGGAGGTGCCTATCGTGGGTATTACCGAAGTTGACATAAAGATAGGAAAATACAGAATGAAACAGGAAGTGTTGATCACATCTATTTGTGAAATTCCATTCCTAATGGGAACAGATTGCCTGAAAAGATTGTCTCCTCTGATAGGTGGGGTAAATGGGGTACTGTGGTCCTTAGCCAAAAAACTATTAAGACCTAAGAAAATAAAGTACCAAAACAGCAATGTAAGTGAATGCCATACTGTTGCCAAAACAAATGATGCAGTGGAGCTATACCTACAGAATAACTGTGTGCCTAGTGTCACTGTCATTTTGATGTGTCAGGATAAAATGCAAAGTGAAAAAGAAAAACAAACAGAACACTATTCCTAAAACAGACACAGAAAAACACATCACCACCCTTGCTGAAATACACATGGAAGATGAACAGCCATGGATTTACATTGGTATAAATGACCATTCTAAAGTGATTTGGCGCTTGAACAGCAAAGGAGTTTTATTAATGTGAAATTACTGCAGAGAATAATGGAAAGGGAGGAGATCCCAAAATGTAGAATTAGAAACCAATATGTCTCTTGTTTGGACAATCCAGATTTTGAAAATCGAAAGGTGCATGCTAAAGAATAACATTGGACAAAAAACCATCTATCACAATGTGTGGATAGTGAGTGGAACACAAAATGATGTTTACATGGGCAATGATGTCATGCACTGAATGTGTATGGTGCTAGATTTCCTTAACCAAAAAATATGGTCCAGCGAGGCGGCCCTGCACCGGAATTTGAAGATAAGAGAAAGGCTTAACATTGTGCACAATTGGTACCATATGCAATTGAATTACAGGTGAAGAAGGATATTACTATTCCTGCATTCACCAAGGAGGTTGCTATAACACTAAAGTGCAAGAATGGACAGCAAATTAAAGATTCTGATGGATTTGTGTGCTTGAATGAATCCATGAAGCAGCAAGGCCTTGATTATGAATATACCCCATTGATAGATGTTGGGGAAGGGTCTGTCAAAATTATGGTGAATAATAAAGGATGTCAGGATTTTCATTTAGAAGAGAATTCTTTATTAGGAATGGCCATACACAAATCACATTATACTGCATATTTCAATAACATGGTGATTGGAGATATCCCCGAGAGATACGTAGATGCACAGGGTGTGTTGCCAGAGTATCTGGATTCTCAACCCATAGGGATATTCAAAATTCAATCTGTGTACCCTTATGATTTCAATGAGACAGTATGCTGTCACCAGGAGAATTGTATAGTATTTAAGTTGAATGAAAATTAAACAGAAAATCAGCGCATTGAAATGGAAACTGATATGCTAAAATATTTTAAAGTGGCAGCTTTACAGAGTGATACAGCCACACAGTTGGAAGAAAGCACAGAGGTTCCTCCACTGGAGGATTTCCCTGAATTTTCAAAAATGGTAGAGGAGCAGATTCTGTTAGCAGATGCATGTGATAGCGAAGAGGATAAGAATAAATTGAGAAAAATATTTATGGAATTTAAAGACGTTTTTGCCAAAGATGCATATCATTGTGGCCTAACTAATTTACAATTTGCCACATTACCAGAGGGGTGTGGTAGAAATCCAGTATTTGTGCGCCTATATCGATTGCCACTGGCATGCTTAGAGTCATTGTCAGAGAACTAAAAACTTGGGGTCTAGGGGAATTATCAGGCCCATTCATAGTACCTCCAACACTCCTATTTTGGGTGTGTTAAAGCCAAATGGTCAATGGTGTCTGTGTGCAGACCTGAGGGAATTAAATAAATGAGCGCCAGTGTCCAGATGGCCGCTGCCATTCATTGATCAAGACCTTGCCCAAGTGCATGGGTCAAAGGTGTTTACCACATTAGATCTCACGTCTGGATATTGGTGTGTGCCACTGGCAGAGGATATTCAGAATTTATTTTCATTTTCATTTGATAAAAACGCAATACGCGTGGGCTAGAAGACCATTCGGGTATGTCAATAGTGGGAGCGAATTTGGCATATTTTTGAGAAAGGCTATGTCTGATGCAGCAGAAAGAGGAACTATAGTTTATGTGGATGATGTCCTGATAAAAAATGAAAACTTGAAAAGCCATTTTGATTAAATGAGACATGTACCTGACCAATTTCAAAAGGCGGGTGCCAAAGTATCTTTGCAGAAAGCACAATGGTGCAAGTAATAGGTGAATTTCGTAGGCCATGAGGTAACTGAACATGGGCTAAATCCACAAAAGAAAAAGGTGGAGGCCATACAAAAATTGAAAGATCCTAGAAATGTGAAAGGTTTAAAAAGTTTATTAGGTATGACAGGCTATAACAGGAAATGTATTGAAAATTATGCTGAAATTACTCAACCATTGACTAAGCTACTGAAGCTGAATATGCCCTGGAAATGGGAAAAGGAGCAATCTGAGGCAGTTACTAAATTAAAGGAATGTCTCATAAAGGCACCATGTTTAGCGTATCCCATACAAAACAGAGATTTCTTTATAGAAATAGGTTTCACTGAACATTGTATGTCAGCAGTGTTATCTCAAAAACATGATTTGAACCATAGAACCATTGCTTATGCAAGAAAGACATTTTCTCAAGTTGAAATTAAATTCAGTGAATGTGAAAAGGGCCTTTTGACCACTGTGTGGGCGTTGCAGCATTTCCGCCCCATTGTTCAAGGAGAAAAGGTAATCATTGAGACAAATCATCAACCATTGCAGTTTTTACAGAGTAAAAGGATTAGGTCAGGCAATCTAGCACAGTCCAGAATTACTTCATGGACATTGGCATTGCAAGGTTTTCCTGTAGAAGTAAGGTATGGCCAGAATAAAAAGCCCAGCCTAGTTGCTCAAGGATTAGCAAATGTACATGACTGTGCAGCTGAATGTGTATCAGACGAAGTAGAGGTGGAATCTAGCTTGCAGGAGTTTGAACAATCACCACACAAAGCTTTTGATGAAAATACATGTAAGAATTTACCAACTGTATAGGTTGATGGATGTGCTTTTCATATTGGGAATGACAGCAACAAACAGTTGGTATCAGGGATAGGAAATGCATGGTTGAAATGTGAGGACATTCCTAGTATAGGGATGAGACTTGGGGCTAGGAGTAGCCAGGTAGCAGAATTAGCAGCCATTTATAAAGCAATTACTACTGCAGGTGATAATAACTTCAGTCAAATTGTCCTGGTGACTGATTCTGATTATGCACGAAATAGTTTTTTAGAATATTTACCTGGCTGGAAAGCAAGAGGTATGCTTACATATAACAATAAAAAACCTCAAGCATGGGAAAATGATACAAGCTATAGACAAATTAGTGTTAGAAAATGATTTAACAATATACTGGAGGAACATTTGTGGGCATTTGAAAACACCAGGAGAAGATAAGGAGGGACATGATAAAGCAGACCACTTAGCCAACCTTGGGGCTTTCATGGGAGAGTTGTTACCTATTGAACACTTAATTGGCGAAATACAAATAGATGCAGTTACACGCTCTAAAAGAGGTGGAACAACCAGTAGTGCAATGGAGTTATGATACACCAGATCAAGATCTGATTAAGGCGCAAAAAGATGATCCAATATTGGGGATCTATTGTAATCATTTGATGGACCCCGAACAAAATCATTTAACTGAAAATGATTGTACAAGGAAAGAAGAGTTGAGGATGTTAAAGAATAAAAAACAAATTAGACTACAGGATGGACTCATGATCAGGGAATCCATAACAAGACAGATACAGTGGGTGGTACCCCTTTCATTCAGAGGTCTACTGCTACACCATGCACATGATGCAATAACTGCAGGACACAGAGGTTCACAAAAGACTTTTAAAATACTGAAAGATTATGCTTACTGGCCACATATGTCCCAAGATGTGGAATTATACACTAAGGGTTGCCTGGTATGTGCCCAACTTAAATCCGCTTCACCAATGCATAGAGCCCCACTGACGAAAAGAAGCTTAACGCTTCCATGGTTAGATTTGCAAATTAACTACATAGGGCCTGCAAAAAGGTCGAGTAGGGGCAACCGTTATCTTTTGACTGTGGTTTGTTTGATGTCGAAATGGGTAGAGTGTACTCCTGCACCAGATTGTAGTACGCAAACAGCAGCTACATTACTGGTAAATCATATATTTTAAAGATTTGGATTATCACAAACAATAGAGTCAGACAGAGGAAGTCATTTCACAAGCACCTTGATGAGTAAGGTGGGGCAGATATTGGGGGTGAAAAGGAAACTGCATATTGCGTACCGACCCGCCTCTTCTGGGAATATTGAACGTTGCAACAGGTCTGTTGTGGAGATATTAAAGAAGTTTGTAGCGGAGGCAGGATCCAGTTGGGATTTACGATTACCTCAGTACTGATGGCAATCAGATCGACTCCTGCCAAAGCGACAGGTATCAGTCCTCATGAGGTATTAACAGGAAGCAAAATGGTACTGCCACAACATTATACAGGACACATGAGCAAACACTTATAAGTGCATCTACAGTTAACAAATATGTGGAAGAATTGAGGAAGCATTTACAACATGCATTTGCATTTGTGCAATGAAATTTGGAAAGAGCTGCTGACAGTGCAAAGTCATATTATGATAGAAAGACGTCTGTGAAAGAGTAATGTCGGGAATCAGGTATATACATTTAATTTTGGAAAAGGTAAACATAAAAATTCTAAATTCTTGGTAGACTGGCAAGGGCCATTTCGAATTGTGGCTAGGGTGTCCCCAGTAGTTTACAAAATATTGAAGACAGAGGGTGAAGTGGTGAAAGAACAATTTGTTCATGTTAACCAAATCAAGCCCCGTCATCCCAAACATGAAATCAGAAGACTTGAGCAAGTAGAGACAGCTTAAGTACCCTGAAGACATGGAAAAGAAGACACAGTGGCTGTCCTCATAGTGTCCCACGCCATAGAAATGAAATAAATATAGTTTTTGTTGTAGAGATAAATATAAATGAAAATACCATAGGTGATAAACATTGATATAAGGTACTGAATCAGGTTGAATTATTATAGTACAATGCTGAAATGTTCTACATGAAAATTGTTTTGAAAAATGTTGTTTGTTATTGTTTCTCTCTAACATGTGCTTAGTTTCAGATATCAAAAGACTCAAGCGGAATGTTTTGGACTACATTTTGTTTTTGTGTGGTAGAAAGGGTAAAATTGGTATTGTGCTATGTATTTGATCTCTTTTCTATTTAATTTAGAAAAAATTATTGATCTTTTATTGAGGTCAGAGGTCGCAGAACCGGAGGACACGAGAGATGACAAGTCCTGGAGTCCACAGGATGAAGCTCGAGTAAAGCCTCCGGACCAAGAATGGAGGTGAAGACAAAGTAACAGGGACACACAAAGAGATGACTTCTATGGAAAAGCATCCAAGAGTGCCAGAATGAGAGAGTTTCACCGAATGAACCAAGTGATGAAAAGTTGATGATCAGAACTTCTCAGAGGTGCAATCATAAAAATGATAAACGTTTTTAAAAGAACAGTAGTGATTTGAACTTAATTCTACAGCGTTCCTGATGAAGATTTTATGGGACTGAAAAGAAATGTGGTGGAGAATCAAATGTTTGTTACTTTAATGATTTATTTTAGTTAGTTATATTAGTAATTTCTTTTATTTTATTATTTTGTTATCATATATAAAATGTTGATGGCGGACACTTCGGTTAAAAAGAAAAAGTTATACATGCATATGCACATGTGCATGAGGACTCATGGACCCATTTGGGATATGTTTTACTGTTATTATGATTAAGCAGTGGTTTATTATGAAATATTTCAATGTTCATTTTATTAGGTTTCTATTATTTCAACTGTGATTCATGTAATGGGAAGAAAGAAAAACAATTTGGGTTTCCTCCAATTGTGGATTTGGGTAGCCAGAATTGTCGGAAAAGGAGGCTATATGTAAGGACATATATAGCATTTTAGCAAATGTAAGGGCAGTTGTTTATTGCAAAATGTAGTGGAATTTTTATTGCCAGCAGTAGTATAGAATTTTTTTTTTTAGCCAGTATAATATCCTCATTGGCAGTATGCAAAGTACAGAATCTACAACACAGCCAAGCTCAACTTGAAACTGCAGATAATGAAATGCATGCATAGAAAAGCTTAGTGCTGCCAGGACAAATAATGAAGTGCACCATTTGTTTTTGGATGCCTCATATATGGAGACTACATTAAATTATATAACTGACTAATATAATTAACACTGTTAAAATACTAATTCTAACCTCTTTAACATGATAATGCAGTCTCATATGCAAAATGAGGTGAAATCCATGTTTTAATGGCACTACTGAAATTCATTTTTAAATGCACACTGGCGTTTACTTCAGCTTGTGGAGAGCAGAAAGAATGCTGCAGCAGGAAACAAAAATTAAATAATAATTCTGTTCTGACGCTTCATTGTTCTGAAAATGAAGGGTGGCGCAGAACACATTCTTGTTAACCTGATTGGGGGAAATTATAGGCAGACATGCCATGTCAAAATGGGAAGGATCTGAGCTTTCTTGATGACAAAAATTGGGGAGGGGAGTTAGTTCAGGCTGGACTGTGAAGACTGACAGAGTTCCAAAGGGGTGAAAGCGCTGTCTGTGAGAGTTATCTCGCTGGTGCTCCCCACACAACATTACAGAAGCAGTTTGCGCTGACACTGGGCCTGCATTTGCGAAAATAGCAAGGTTGTGCTGGGAACTTCAAAGAAATAATAATCTTGGTAACAGATGTGCCAAGTGAGGGCTGTATGAGTGACTGAAGTTTATTACAGGACAGGAAGTTGCTGCATGTTTATTTTTCGCCATGTTCAGAATGTGGGAACATTAACCCATGTTTCAAAAGATCTACTTGTTCTGTTTTGTTTTCTTTTTGTATCCCAGATGACGATGAAATGTACCCATGGTAAGAATTAATGACGTGTGAATAAGATTTGTGTATAATATAATGAGTGTATATAAAAACAAATGGGATTTTGATTTTGCATTTGTGAATTCATATATATATATATATATATATATATATATATATATATAAAAAGCATACAGGGGAGGTTCATATATGTTCAGTAGTGCATTTGCCAATTTACTAATCCAGGAAAAATAACAACCCAGAGGAAGCTAATAATATTCAGTGATAAGGCAGATTTGTGTGTGTGTATGCCTTCCTTGCATGCTGCTGGGAAGGAATCTGATTACACAGCCACAGTAGTGGCTGTGTAGTTATGGTTACGTTGGTGTTTCCATAGGAAGAACACTTTTTGGGCGGCTTATAACTCCTCTCCCCCTGGACGAATCCACACCAAACTTTGCAAAAAAAAGTATATGGCCCACCATGAATTTTTTTGCAGAGTTTGGTGATGTTTGGTCCAGGGGGAGAAAGGTTATAGGAGGGGGGGGGTGCCAAAATGTATTTTTTTCCCCATAGACTGAATGGGGGAAAAACTTTGCGCACGCCTACAGCCCAAACCGCTGGATGGATTTTCCCCATATTTGTGGCAGGAGCAGCGGCTCAGTCCCGAAAGCGTGCTTTTGTAAATTTGGTGCCAATCCGTCCAGTGGTTTTCTTTAAAAACGACCAGAAAGTGTGTCTAAAAAAATTAGTGATATCTATGTCTATCTATAACACTTCCCTGTTCGCTCCGCAGATACCGATTGCCTAATCCATAGCGTCATGTCCGCGGACATGCGGCGCCTTCACTGATTGGATGTTGAACGGCGTGAAGTGCGTCACATTCTTTCGCTATGCCCGCCATCTTGCATGTGTGTCTTGGTGTACGCGGACATCGCCGCTAACACATATAAAACAACACACCATTGCACTTGTTAACCTTAGGAAATACTGTTTCAGAAGGTGAGGATTAATGAGGCTGGGATGGGGGGTGGCAGCAGGAAGTCAAAAAGTGGGATTCATTGTCACCAAAGTTATACAGTAAATTGGAAGTTGCTGCTCCATATAGTGTCCACTATGTACAGGCGAAGGATTACTCAAGTCTGTGTTACAATGCATTTAAAATAATATTGCAGACAGACTGGCATCGTAGAGTTTGAAATCTGAGGCAGCCACCTGCACTGTTTGATGGAAATAGCGGGTCTGCAAGTGTATGGGAGTACCAGTTCCCATGCATGCATTCAGATATGTTGTTGCAAAATCAGAATGTATTTTCATTCTGAGTGAAGGTCACTTCGTTTGCTTTTTTGGTTGCGAGCTCAGTAGGCCCACGCATGCGACTGAACCCATAAGGGTCAATTGGTTTCTGACCTTGAGCCAGAGGGAAAGTTCAGCAAGAATGCAGGGAGTGAAAGTTTGGAAACAATACCATTTGATAAGGTTACGTATTGAAAACCTTTGTAAGACTCATGTAATATCAGTTCAAGAAGATTCTTTGGTGCACGTACATTGCTGTCTGGGTTTAACTAAGACAATGGAGACGGTAAATATTGTGTACGTTTATTTTTGGCGACTCTACAGCGGAGCGAGTTTTAATTTTTGATTACCACAACAATAATTTGGCATTGTACCTGAGGTACTATCTTTCTGTGTAGTTGGCTTTTTTTTTTCTTACTTATGGAGAGTGCAGATTCTCACCGTTTGTAAACTATCACTAGGTTCACCCATGTTCACCGCTATTATTTCTTTAAAATGTCATGTATGACCACATCGATTTGATTGTGTAGCAGTTTCCACGTTATTTTTTTCTTTTTTGAAATTGTATAATGAAGGTTTGGTATTGATACGCATTTTCTGTTACGTTTTCAGAACAGCTACATTCTGCCGTACTGTGATTGCCATGGATTCCAAACACCAAGTGATGGTTTCTTTCCACGCCAGATGCACATACTTGTGACCGGCTGCCAAACCGTTACGGTTTTGTGGGATGACAGGCCCGGACCCATTTGTCCATACACTGGAGTGGCCATCAATGACATTTCTGATGTTATCTTTGATGTCCTGGGTGTTAGTGTTAGCAGTGCACAGTGGTGGCGCGAGTTATGGTTGCTTAGTTTACCATAACTGGCGAATTTCAAGGGTTTTTCGGTTTTACTTCGAACCATAGGTTTTTTAGTGAATTTCATAGGTTTTTAGTAGCGCAATTTAACCATAAGGTCCCTTTAACAAAGATTTTTTTACTGAATATAATATATAGATTACTGGATGTCCATAAGCCAGTAATGTCTAACTGTGCATAGGTTACTGGATGTACATAAGCCAGCAACACCAGCCACAAACTGTAGGTGGCGCTCTAAATAAAATCATTGGGTTTCTCTCAAGTGCATAGGTCTGGAACTCTCTACAGACAACTAGGGGGTATTTTAATAGAAGGAAAAGGTTTGTTTTATGATGGGGTTATAGTATAAAACGAAATCCATGCTCACCGCTATACCACATGTATAAATACTGCAAGACAAAATACCACTAAAATTACCACCAATATAAGCTAACAAGGTATGGTCACTAAAATAATGAGGCCAAACCCAATCTAAATGCAAGACTAATTCACCACCAAATTACTGCCAACATTTTTACTGTAAGAAAATACTGCCAAATTTACCCCAATAAGACAAAATATCTTACACCCCCTCAGGACATACCTACTGTCGGAGGAAGAAGCGACAAGGACCGTGAGATCAGCAACATCCCCTGAATGACCCATTATGGCGTGTCTTCTTCCCCCTCTCTCCACCACACCCTATATCTTGTATAATGTGTCTCAATCTACACCTTTGCCACATATGTATGCTGCCCTTACTTAAAAAATGTCCTTCCCGCACTGTTAAAACTCCAGTATTAAATTCATTTTTTTTTTTTAAAACATTGAAGTGGAATACAGAACCGGAGCGGACAACCCAGCGCACTACCTCTTCCGCCACCCACGCCCAGCCACAAAGCTTGAAGAGCAACATGCAACAGAAAAACACATGTGCCACGTTGTCGCATGTGCGCGGCCGCTCACGCTGCAAGAGATGGCGGACGAAACGAAAAAACGGATGCCCGCCTACTACGAACCATTCAAGCAGTCCAGTCGGGGACTGGAAGAACTACCTGACAGCAGTGGCGCAGCGGCGACAAACAGGCCAAGAAAAACTACAGGCATTATTTGGGATATGCCACGAACTCACAATATCTAGTGAAGGTGTTCTATTAAAGGGAGACCGGATCATCCTACCAAGTACGCTGGAAGAAAGAGCGCTGAGCCTAGCACACAGAGGCCACCAGGGCATAGTAAAAATGCCATCATACCTAAAATCTAGAATGCGGATGACCCGAATACAGCAACGCGTGATAAGCATGGTCGAGTCATGCGCAGCATGTCAATCGTCAAGAAGGCTAGTGGCACCAGAACCAATAATCAGCCCAGCACGAAGCAAAACGGGAATCCATAAGCATGGACTTCTGTACCATTTCTGGAGAAGGGTACCTCCTGGTCCTGGTCGATGAGTTCAGCTGCTACCCAGAAGTCGAGCATGTAAGATCTACCAATGCTGAATCTGTAATCACGGCGCTAGAAAAAGTATTTGCAGTACATGGGATACCTCCCAAACTAAAGAGCGACAACAAAAAAATCACTCCCTACTGGCCGCAAGCCAATGGCGACACGGAGCGTTTCATGGGGTTACTGAATAAGGTCATATGCATGGCAAAAGAACACAACCACCCATGGCTAGCTGCCATATACAGGTTCCTACAGGCCCACCACCAAACTCTACACATGTCAACAGGCGTGAGCAACGCAGCGCTCATGTTCAATGCACCCAAGCTGGGTAACCCCAGAACCTAACATACCTCTCATCGAAGAAATACCAATCCATACATGCCAACATTCAGACGCACCTGGGAGGGAGATTTCCACAGAGAAATCGGGAGACACACATTTTCCTATAGGAATGCATAGGGGCTACAGTTATTTTAGGCGGGAGACCGTGAAAAATAGCAATATTTTTCACTGAAAAATCGGGAGTCTCCCCCCCAAATCAGGAGGGTTGGCATGTATGCGAATCAGAAGGAACAAGCAAGAGAGCCAAGCATGCCATGCCCAGCACAGAGAGCTCCAATCAGGAGATACTGTACTAGTAAAGAACAGGGCACCCCAAAAGAAAATGACACTGAACTTCGAGTCCCGCCCATTGACGGTACGAAACACCATAAACAGCATGATAACCGCTACCCGAGGGACCAAAGTGGTGATCAGGAACGTGTCTCACTTCCGGAAACGATGTGGGCAGAACAACCAGAACACCAGTCGACAAGTGATGGCCCGCCACCAGGGCACGAGGCAGCAGAGCAGGCGGTGGGTGACTCAGCATCTCAAACAGCTCCCCCAACTAGACACGACCATCCAAAGCTTCCCCAGAGCGGAAGAGACTTAGAGGATCCATCCTCGCTACCAGCTGAGAGAAAGGCCAAAACTCTCCTCCCATCTCCACGGATACATCCTAAAAGTAATATACTGCAGAAGGAGCGAGGCGGAGGTACGCCAATAGTAGACTATATGTTTAGAGTTATTTTGTTCAACAATCCAAGTTTGGGAGGAATGTGGTGTCACGCACTGTACAACGGGAGACCGGTGTCACATGATGAGGGTTGGGGGATTAATAAAGGAATCATCGGAACTACGTCAGTCCAGGTTTATGCAGCCTGCAAGTGTGTTGTGTCTTTCCTTTTGTGTGCTGTATGTTTGGCAGGCTTATGTGCAGGCTTATGTTTGCAACCCCGACCTCCTGCAACACTGGAGGCTGGGCGGATCACAACAGAACACCTGTCTGTAAACCGGAAAAATAGTAGCTATGCATTGTGGTAATATTGGAGTAATGTGGCCCTAAGGGTTCCGGCGACACAACCAAAAAGGTGAAGTTGGTTCCTGTCGTGAGGTTAGTACCTCACGGGTATTACCCGGGAGGACAGCTCAGCGGCAACGTGCTCCCCTTGGAAGCAAGACGATATAAGACAACACAGGTTCGATCCCTGGGTCCGCGCTTAAAAACGTCTGGGTATTTAAGCACGTTATAAATACGCAACTAAGATTTTTTTTTAAAACAATTACATTACGCAACTAAAAAAAAACAATTCCTGTAACAGCGCCTCGATGCCCGCGGGCTGTGCGAGCGCTTTAAAAATGCAAAATAAATAAAACTGTGAAGGGAAAAAAAGAGGTGCAGGGAAGCAATACGTTTTTTATGATGAATTAGTAATCATATGAACATTTACTTCGCTTCAGTCTTATTTAGCTTGTGGGGTTGTACACTGTATGTATACGTAACCATGATGTATCCAGAAACTGCCAGCATAGTTGATGCTTAGAGACTTTCCGGCCAGCAGAATTCTCCTAAGTGCCAGGTGATCACACTAAATTAAATGTTCCCCACCGTCAGTACCTACAATTCACTGGTCCGTTGCTCAAAAATATCAAGGTGAGCACTATATAATAAGTCTGTGTTATACTTTGAAGGCGTATTCTTCACTCTAAAAACACGGAAAGTGTTGCTGCTTTAAATAACTGTCTACCTATGCAGCGTGCAAACGACCTGTCACTCACGGTTAGTTGCAACCGCCCCTCCCATCTGCTCCAAATGCAAGATCCACAAATCAGATGTCAGCACGTTGAGGCACAACTTCCCGTTCCAACATGGCACTCACGAAGCTAACCTTAATAGTTTCCCGTTTTAGGAGGGCGTTTGGTTTAACAGGGAAAAGGGGCGCCATCTTCAAAAGGGAAACTATGCAACCCCAGCCAATCGTGTAACACTGAGCACGTTATGCATGACTCTCATCGCAAGTACTTACGATAACAGAACAGACCGGGGCGAGGTACAATGAGTAGGACGCGGATTTTGAATACTGAGGCGAAAAGGGGATAAAACGGCTGGCAAGATCTTGGTGTTCACTGTTAGAAAAAGACACTAGGCTGTCTGTGGAGGGAGCACCTTCGGTGAACTCCGCCCTCATGCCATCGTAGCCTCATTGTCGGCTCCCATTGGACAAGCGAGCGAGTCTTCCTATTGGCTTAGGCTCATGGAGTGGGCGGTGGTGGAATAAAGGGTCTGAATAACAGCAACATTATGATTTGCGGGCGTATTTGTAGTCTTCTATTTAAACTAGTAAAAGAAAGGGAAGAGCCCCCACCTCATGTCCTCAACAAAGTACGGCACATGCCACACTCTGGTAACGTACGTGTTTGCTAACTCACTGTCAGAAAATCCAATACCTGGTAGTGACTGCACATGCTCAGTAAGTAATTAACAGGATAGGATCTAGCCTTTCTTGCTGCACTTTCAGTGTAGTGTGTTTAGTGAGGGTGTCGTGCTAAATGGCATTACACGGCGGTGGACCAAGGGTGCTTGCATCCGTTTCGAAAGCAAGTGCTCCGCAGTTGGGTATCGTTTAGGGCGCCCATGGATGCAGATGCACATAGTGCCTCATTCGGGTGTTTTATTTTGGTTATTGTCACGTTGACAGTTGACCCGGGTAAGAGGGAGGCTGGGTGGGAAGTGACGTGGGAGGGCGGGGTATTGGGCAGTTACAGCCGTGTAGTGAATAAAGGAAGACGTGTTTCAGAAGGCTCCGTGTCTGTTATTTATGTTGCGCAGCTCGGCACGTGATCGAGGCCACCACAGTTATTGTCAGTGACGAGGCAGCACGTTAGCTGGCTGCAGTGCAGGCTTGTCAAGCGAACAGTGCTACGGTGGCGCAATAACATATTCGGTGCCTGTACTGACCCCAGTTCTATATATGCCCGAGGCAGGGCAACAGTGTTCATTTGAAATACTTTGGCGGACTCATGCTTGCGTGAACGAAATTAAACTTGCTAGGCAGTTGCTACCTCCCATTCCGGCGTTGTGGCGCTATTGAATGCTGTGTGTTGCAAGGCAGAAGGTTTTGTGGGTTAATAAACAGCAAATGCGGCTGTACCCTGCTGGATCGCACATCTGTGTGTATGAATATGATTGAGAGTTACTTATACGAGGCTTGCTGTGGATGGGTAGCAAGCTTCTATGCAGCTAACGGCTTGGCTAAAAATGAGTAGAGCACTAAAGGACATAATGTATTCCAAAGGAAAAGCTAAAGTAGCGTAGAAATTTTCAGGAGATGTCAGACAGCACGAAGCTTAAATAATAAATGCCCACTGAGGAGCGAATTCTTCTTTGCCAGCAAGTGGCTGAGGTGGAAGGTAATATAACACTAATGTATATCCCGTGGGAAGAAAAAGAAGCTTGTACTGCAAGTGATGCAAGGCGCAAATTTTACTACCCCCAAAACGAAAAGAGAGAAACAAATGTATTGCCGTTTTATAAGAACGCTGACTGGCAACATGGAAGCAGTTGCTGTACCCCAAATGAATGTGAAAAGGTAGAAAGGCACTGATGCGGCCCCTGGTTGGATGAAGACTCCGCATCCAAGCTTTGTGCCCTTCAGGCAAGGTTAAGGGGGTACGTTTGTAGAAGATGGTGGTATGAGGTACTAGCTGGGGAGTACCCAGCATTGCAAGAGGGGGTCGAGGGGTCACGAAAAAAGTCCTGCTACTCCCCCCAACCCACATGCAGAGTGCACAATTTCATACGGTGTAATTCGGGCCCCAAACCTCCCACCCATTCCCCATTCTGCCTTTCTTGTTAACATTAGTTGCAGATGGCATTTTAAGACATATCAAAAACAAATAGAACTGCAGGACCATTACAGATGATATGATATGGCATTTGTAACGCGCCTATACACAAGTGTTTCAAGGCGCGATGCAGAAAAATCAAATATTAGCGCTCTGGCCTGTTGCTCTGGGGCAAAATACACGCAACCCTCCTAATTTGCACATGGATTGCACCAACAGAAGTGACTTCAAAGAAAATCACATTGCAGGGAGCATCATCATTCTTTGAATAAGTTGCTATAAGCAAACCAAGTGGCAAATAACTTGGTGCAAAATACCTACATTGCACTATTATTATATATGGAGCAACTCTTGGCGCTTTGAAACGCTGTTCAGTTGTATAAGGCGCCTAACAAATGCTCAATAAATAAAGACATTATAGTCGTTAGGCTTTAAAAAAAATAATAACATGACATATTAACATAACCTATGTAGTGATTCAGAATCACTTAGACAACTGCTGATAACACAGTGCAATTAAATGATTTGCCCAGGATTACACACTTTGGTTATATGGGGAAACCGGGATGTGGACAATTTAAGCAACTGATTTAGTTAATGTAGATATTTATTAACGTTTTGCTTTGCATTGTATGTGCTTAATACTTTATAGCAATGCCTTGGAAGCAAACCACTTTACATAATAACCTTAGCCTTTCATACTAAACAAACTATACACACATTGTCATAGAAATATGTTGAGAAATAAGGAAATATGTTGAGAAATAAGAGTACGGCTTTAGTTTTAGTCTCCCCACCCTGCATGCAAAGTCACAATAGCATGATGCAGATTAATGTGAGCCTAACAAATTCCCCTTGGGTTTTAAAGCCATAGTCATTATTTCATAAAGCATGCTACATTGTGCACCCTTTTCACTTTGGATCCCTCCCTCCCCCTTCCCATTTCTAAAGGGACAAAACTTGTAGTTGTAGAAAGTGGGGGAATATTTCATTTCAGTATGAAGATGCGTTACGGTCGGTGTTCCAATGGTTAGAATCACAGGCTGGGGGGGAGGGGCTTTCATGTCGGGATAGCAGCAGTTTGCCAAGTAGTGAATTTTTCTAGACCACAATTTGGTGCGCAGCATGGTAGCATTGTCATCACACCTATTATTAGATAATTTTTGTAAATACATATGTGCTTGCCAGATTTTGCCATTCTTCTCCATTAGATTATGAGCTCCTGAACATTCCCTTGGAGGTCTGAGGGCCTTCTGCCCCATTTTCATTTAGAATAAAAGTCTGTTGCAACGTCATCAAGGGTGCATCCTGACCTTTCATTTGAAGGTTATTCTATAAGGCGAACTAGAAAATGCATGTATGTTGTATTGCGGGCATCACAGATATCAGAATGGGACACTTGATGAAGTACACAAACCATTTTGTAGACCTGAAAAATGCTAACATTGAAAACTAATAAAAGATGTAAAAGAATGCTGTGGGTTTAAGCTCCCTTGCCACGGCAGTAAAATGTGTCCTGGCGGCTCCGAACATGCACTGCTCTGGAGGTCAGTCCATCAGAAGAGGCAGTCTGGGAACACACATGATGGGGCTCTGGGCTCAGCCCATAAGAAGAGGTAGTCAGGGAGTACGCGTGATGGGGCTCTGGGCTCAGCCTATCAAAAGAGGCAGTCTGGGAGTGCCATGACAGGGTTCCGGCCTCAGCCCATCAGAAGAGACAGCCCGGGAGCGCCATGACGGGGCTCCAGGCTCAGCACATCAGAAGAGGCAGTCTGGAGTGCGCGTGACGTGGCTCCAGGTCAGCCCATCAGAAAAGGCAGTCTTGTAGAGCGTGTGACTGGGACCGAGTTCAGCCCATCAGAAAAGGAAGTCTGAGAGCATGCAAGACAGGGTTCTGGGCTCAACCCATCAGGGAGCGCTCATCCAATCAGTATGAAATGGATAAACAGATAATGCAAACAGAAGTTGATGCTTTTAAAATGAGGCAATGGAAAGACATCTCCTGAGTTTTGTTCCACTCGATAGGGATGTCTAAAAACCTGCAAACATGGAAAAAGCAGGGGATGTGGACTTAAGAAAAGGCAGTGACCCTTCTTAGTGAAAACGTGCAATTGAGCTTTAAATGAATGTGCCAGCTGCATTTCAAAAAGCAGCATTTCTCTGACTGAAGGAGCATTTCAGGGGGCTCTGTGTATATGGTTTATATGAGCTGCGAGTAAAGACACACTACTAATCACAAATGCTGACTACTCCTATCATATGTTAATGTTCGGAATATGTTTAAGGAGTTGATAAAGCTCTTGCACAACATGAGGCTTCATGGCACTGACACTAAGAGCAAGGGGAAATTAATTTGAAGAGATACATTTTAGTGGTTAGGGAAGCGCCCAGAGAGAGGAATCGCTTCAATTAAATCAATCGAGCATGACAAAAATGTGAAATGGTACATGAGGAAACAGGTATTTTTCTGCTTCAGTTACTTCTTGACTGCTAGTCTTCTTCATTCCCCAGCATTTGTATCTCTTGGTTGGTAACACTTTTATTCAATGAGAGAATTAACTTTATTGCTGAGATAGGAAGTGTTAGGATGATGTCCTTAACTGAAACCAGACGAGAGTCACTGCATTATTGCTGTGGCTTCTGGCGTGGTTCTATAAATGGAGATAACAATTGATTAACATCATAAGAGAATTAATGAATTATATGTGCACCTGGCCAAAGATCTCCAGTTGCCGGTCCTGTACCTGCTATTTCTGCGTAGTATTAGAGCCAGCACGGATCTGGCTTCATTGCTGTTGTTCAGACCAGGGATGCTTGGCCAGTGGCCCATCCTGTATCTGCTGTTGCTGTGCAGTTTCAGAGCCAGCACAGATCTGGATTCACTGCTGTTGTTTAGATTATGGATGTTAGGCCAGTTGCCAGTCTCCCTAAATCTCAGCAGAGATGTGACTAATCCATAAAGGCACAGCTTTTCTGTAACTCACATTAGAGTAAATAACCTGTGTGTAATCTCTGATGTATGTAAGGACATGTATAGCATTTTGCAAAAATATAATAGCATTTTATTGCCAATAGATAATAGTATTTTGCTAGTATGCAATATAGCATATATTTCTTTTGTTTGCCAATATAATATAGCATTATTGGTAGTATGCAAAGAACAGGATTTACATCACAGCCAAGCCCAACTTGAAATTGCAGATATTCAGAACACACATAGAAAAACTTAGTGTGCTGCCAGGTCAAATAATGAAGTGCACCATTTTTTTTGGATGCTTCATGCATGGAAACTACATTAGAATATACATAACTGACTAACATTATAACATTACTAAAATACTAATTCTAACTTATATAACATTAAAATACAGTCTTCTATGCAAAATGAGGTGAAATCCATGTTTTGGTGGCACTGCTGAGATTCATTTTTAAATGCACACTGGCGTTTTCTTCAGCTTCTGGAGAAAAGAAAAATGCAAGCGGCAGGAAAATGTGAAACAGTAGCTCTAGGTCTAAAGCTTTCGTTGTTCTGAAAATGAGGGCTGATACAGAGCACATTATTTTTACTATGGTGGAAATTGTAGGCAGACAAGGTACGTCAAAAAGGGGATGGATCAGAGTTTTCTTAGTAACAAGAAATCGGGAGAGGAGTTAGTTCATGCTGGGCTGAGAAGACTAATGGAGGTTCCAGGGGTAGAGCGCTAGCTGTGGGACATATTTAGCTGGCGCTCCCCACACAAGATTACAGAAGCATTTCATGCTGACACAGGGTCTGCATTTGCGAACACAGCGAGGTTGTGCAGAGGACTTTAAAGAAAGGCCGACCTTGGTAAAACAAGTGGAAGTGAGGACCATATAAGAATGCTGTATGTGTGTCTAGGATTTATTACAGCGTAGGGAAGTTAGGAAATCATTGCATGTTTATTTTACATTATTTTCAGAATGTGGGAACATTAATCCATGTTTAAAAAAGAAATATCTGCTTGTTCTGTTTTGTCTCTTGTATTGCAGACGATGCTGTAATTAACCCATGGTAAGACTTGGTGACTTGTAAATAAGATGTAATACAAGAAATATTTATAAAAACCAATGGGATTTTTGTTTATTTCATGCATCTGTGAATTATTTACATAAGTGATGTATAAAGGGGATGCTCATATCAGTGCAGTAGTTTATTTGCAAGTTTACCAATGCAAGTAAAATAACAAACAAGGGAAAGCTAGAAATAAACAGTTATAAAGCAGAGGTGTGTGTGCGGTGTGATGAATGTTTCCTTCCATGCATGCTGATGGGAAGGTGTCTGCTCTGATACATAGTTTACCGGACGTACATGAGCCAGTACTGCCTTAGGGCACATAGATTACTCGATGTACATAGGCCAGTAATACCAGCCACAAACTGTAGGTGTCACTCTGAATAAAATCATTGGGTTCTGTTAAAGTGCATAAGTCTGGGGCTCTCTACAGACAATTAGGAGGTATTCTAATCGAAAGGAAAGGTTTGTTTTATGATGGGGTTATAGTATAAAAAAGAAAACCATGCTCACCACTATACCACATAAATAAATACAGCAAAACAAGATACCACTAAAATTACCACCAACATAAACTAACAAGGTATGGTCACTAAAATAGTGTGATGCCAAACCCAATCTAAATGCAAGACACATTTACTGCCTAATTACGCCAACATTTTTACGGTAAGAAAATACCGCCAAATCCCGAATTTACCTCATAAAACAAAATCTCTTACAAATAATGGTGTGTTGGCCAGGAAAGTGACTGTAGAGCACCTACTGGGTGTGGCAAGTGTATTCCCCACTACCATATGTGCATTAAAGGGAACCCATTTTATGAGAGCAGTGTGACACTGGAAGTGAATCTCAGAATTTCTCAAATGGAGGCCACATTCCCAGAGTTGGTACAATATCTGGAGACAAAATGATATGCACATGGGACATGGTCCTCAAATAACTCCACAGAGTGGCATGACCATATCTATGGGGAAGTGCAGAAAGAACCATTGGACAACATTTTTGCAGAAGGTAGCATAATTCAAGTCTGTCTTCTGAGATTATTAAATGCTGCTGATAAACATGCAGAGAAAGATTGCCTGATACGGCTATGTGCCAAGACATGGTTCATTTTAAATAGATCTCTTCGAATGCAAGAAAATGATGCCAAGCTGATTAGCAGATTAAAAATTGAACTAGATGGAGCTAGTGAACAAGAGGAAAAGTTAAGAGCAGAACTGGAGGTATGTCAAAAGCATGCAGTCAAAGTGTAAAGATCTCGACACTCAATTGTCCCAAAGAAAGAAACAGTATGAGGATAGTGAGCAAGAATTAAAACACTTGAAAGGATTGGTAGATCATATTAGACCAGATAAAGACAAGGTTATTTTGGAAATGCAGATTTTACAAAAAGAACATTTAGAGAAAGAAAGTGATCTTCAAAATGCTGATCAAGAGTTAGTTAAAATGTTTCAAAAAAGAGACAAGAGATACAAAGAATTCAATGAATGCCAAATTCAAATGAGTGATATGCAAAATGTGATTATTAAGATGGTTGATGAAAACAATTATTTGCGTAAGGAGGCAGATCGACTCCTTAAAAAGTGCAAGGATTTGGAACCGCAAATATGCACTTCCAGGTCCCAGGACAAATGACAGGGCACCACATTCAATGGAATTGAGGTGAATTCTATTTCTACATGAAGAGATAGTGCCCCAGTAGCTGTGCCGGTGTCTGAACTTGGTTGTAGCGCCCTTGGGGTATTTGACACACCCATTGGGGGCCACCACCAATCCCATACCCCTGAAACAAGGGTTGAATCACAAAGTAGTGCAATCCCAAGCATAGCAATAAGTAGCCCTATCAAAATAATGAAATCAATCAAGGCCCTAATCAAACCATTCAAAAAAGGGGGGAGTGCTGTATAGAAGACCATTTAGAAGCGGTGCACGATATATATTTAAAGCCCTCCAGATACCTAAGGAACAATACAGACAATACTTTCACTTAACTTTGGACGCTCCCACAGCCAGTATCAGTAGAGGATTAAATGAACAACAGAACATGACATGGGCAGAGTCTGAAAAAGAGATTAGACGTAATTTTTCTCCATTCCAGTCATTACAGGAGGCAAGGAAAGTTGCCTACACGATTACGGCTGGGCCAAATACGTCCCATCGCCAGTTTTTGCAAGACTTAAAAAGAGCTTTTTCTTGCTTTGATGTATCTTTTGATCCCAATTCCAATGAATTTAAAACTGCTTATTTCTATGGGTTGCAAAAAGACATTATATCACAGTTAGTCCGCAAATTTGATCGTGACAAGTCCCTTGAGTGGATTGTGCACCAAGTACAAAGCTATATGAAGTACTATACTGTCAGGGTATAGAGAGTGATAAAATGAAAGATACTAGACCAAAATCTAAAGAATCCTCGGCAACAGTAATGGAGATCAGGTCAGCTAACATGTCACTTGAGTCCGCTCAAAGTCCAGGCAAAAATAATGTGACACCCGAACAGAGGGGTAATCAACAGAGGTTGCCGCTCTCTGCACCGATGTTTCAGTCACATGATCCTAGTAATAGGGAGAGCTACATAAGCCCTAGGTACTTAGGAGACAGGCCCCGGGCGGGATTTCGGCCTGATATGTCAGGTATGAACAATAATCAGAGACAAAGCCAGGATCAAAGAAATAATGGTCCCTATCAGACATTGGGGACACAGAGCAGATTTGACCCCAACACCATGATATATGGCAATCAGGATAGACCCCGGTATGTGGATCGATTTACTGAAAATGGGAATCAGCATAGGGGACAATACTGACAAAATGAGAGACAGAGTAGGAATTATGCCCCACATCAATACAATGAATCACTGCCACCAGGGGAATACAACCAAAGGATAGGTACACCCCGCTCCCCGCCCCACATGAGTCAAGAGTTCAGAAAAAACCCCAATCGGAATAACTCTCTTGAGAGATATCAGAATAGATTCAACCAGAGGGAAAACAATCAATATCCGCATAGGCCGCAAAGAGAAGTTTCTAGAGAGATGGAAAGATTCCAGTGTCTCGAGGCCCAAGTGAAAATGTTGGCTGAACAAATAGGAAAACTCTGTACGGTTCAACGACAGACATCAAAGGAGGGGGAATAAGGCCATAGTAGTGACCGGGTGGTTTCCGATAATAAGTGACTGAATCTTCTTGATAACTCCAATGATAAAAATACAGATTGCCCTGATCTGGTTCTGCATAATGACTCTGAGCTGTTTAAGGATTTAAAAACAAAAATATCTGTAAATGAACATGAGGCAGAAATTGCAAATACATCTAAAAAAGAGGTTTGGTTTAACCTGGAGTTAAATCAAATGTTGGAAATATGCACAAATGAAAAAGGAAAACAAGAAAAACATGAAACTCCAAAAGAACAAAGAGACAGATTTAAAAAAGAAAACTCCTGCATGGGTAAAATAATTGATCAGGGAGTAAATGTTGGGGGTTAAAACGCTCTCCCTAGACAATCAAGATGCTAATAAATTACAGGCAGGAAGAATAAGTACTCAAAAGGAGGGTACAGATCAGTCACCTGAAGAGTTCTTTGAGCCACAGATTTTTGAGGAAGTTAAAAAGACTGGTACCATGCCAAATACCCACAAGTGCTCAGAATTAGAAAATGACAAATTATCAGGTGATGTGTATACGCATATTCAGTTGGAGAAATGTAGTGTGAACTCTGATGGTCCCCGGACGGAAGGGCGAACAGTGGCCACACTCCGAAGGGACCCCTGAATTTGGGGAGATGAGTAAGGTTTCTCAAACGGAAATGGACAGAAAGGAGGGAAAAATGTCCTTTCATTTACCAATGTGTTTAGCCAAAAGTGAGAATGGTCTGAGAAAAGTGAATCCTGAAATCAGTAATAATTCGCACTTTTTGTGTGTGTTAGAGGAAGTTGAAGACAGATATTATGTTCCCATTACTGTGGAAGAGAAATGCAATACATTTGCAATGATTGAAACAGGTGCACAGGCCACAATTATGTCCAAAGAATTGGTAAAAAGTATCAATGAAGGGAGATCTCCACAGAATCAGATCACAGTGAGGCAGCGTGAAGGCCCAATGCATAACTTTAACGGTGAAGAGGTGCCTATTGTGGGTGTTACTGAGGTTGACATAAAGATAGGAAAACACAGAATGAAACAGGAAGTATTGATCACATCTATTTGTGAAATTCCATTCCTGATGGGAACAGATTGCCTGAAAAGATTGTCTCCTCTCATTGATGGGGTAAATGGGGTACTGTGGTCCTTAACCAAAAAAGCATTAAGATCTAAGAAAATAAAGTCCCAAAACAGCAGTGTAAATGAATGCCATACTGTTGCCAAATTGAATGAGGCAGTGGAGGTGTACCTACAGAATAGCTGTGTGCCTAGTGTCACTGTCATTTTGATGTGCCAGAATAAAATGCAAAGTGAAAAAGAAAAACAATCTGTGCAGATTTATTTGGATCCTAGGAAGAAATGGCAAACTGAAATAGATGAACACACATTGCGCTTCTATTTAAAAGAGAAGAAAAGCAAACAGAACACTATTCCTAAAGCAGACACAGAAAAACACATCACCACCCTTGCTGAAATACACATAGAAGATGAGCAGACATGGATTCACATTGGTATAAATGACCATTCTAAAATGATAAAAGCCACTTTGGCGCTTGAACAGGAAAGGAGTTTTATTAATGAGAAACTACTGCAGAGAATAATGGAAAGGGAGGAGATCCCAAAATGTAGAATTAAAAACCAATATGTCTCTGGTTTGGACGATCCAGATTTTGAAAATCGAATTGCAGGAAGGTACATGCTAAAGATTAACATTGGAACACAAAATTATTTTTATCTGGGCAATGATATCATGCACCGTATGTGCATGGTATTAGATTTGCTTAACCAAAAAATATGGTCCCGACTAGGTGGGCCTGCGCCCGAATTTGAAAACAAGAGAAAGGCTTATCATTGTGCACAATTGGTCCCGTATGCAATTGAATTAGGTGAAGAAGGATATTACAATTCCTGCATTCACCAAGCAGGTTGCTATAACACTAAAGTGCAAGAATGGACAGCAAATGAAAGATTCTGGTGTATTTGTGTGCTTGAATGAATCCATAAAACAGCAAGGCCTGGATTATGAATATACCCCATTGATAGATGTTGGGGAAGGGTCTGTCAAAACTATGGTGAATAATAAAGGATGTCAGGATATTTATTTAGAATAGAGTTCTTTCTTTGGAATGGCCATACAAAAATCACATTATACTGCAGATTTCAATAACATAGTGATTGGAAATATCCCTGAGAGATATGTACATGCACAGGGTGGGATGCCAGAATATCTGGATTCTCAACCCAGAGGGATCTTCAAAATTCAATCGGTGTACCCTTATGATTCCAATGAGACAGTGTGCTGTCACCAGGAGAATTCTATAGTATTTTATATGAATGAAAATGAAACAGAAAACCAGCACATTGAAATGGAAGCTGATCTGCCAAAATATTTAAGTGGCAGCTTTACAGAGAGATACAGCAACACAGTTAGAAGAAAGAGTTTGAACAATCACCACACAAAGCTTTTGATGAAAAGACATGCAAGAATTTACCAACTGTATATGTGGATGGATGTGCTTTTCACGTTGAAAATGACAGCAGTAAACAGTTGGTATCAGGGATAGGAAATGTCTGGTTGATATGTGAAGATATTCCTAGTATAGGGATGAGAATTGGGGCTAGGAGTAGCCAGGTAGCAAAATTAGCAGCTATTTATAAAGCAATTACTACTGCAGTTGATAATAAATTCAGTGAAATTGTGCTGGTGACTGATTCTGATTATGCACAAAATAGCTTTGTAGAATATTTGCCTGGCTGGAAAGCAAGAGGCATGATCACATATAATAAAAAGCCCCGCAAGCATGAAAAAACGATACAGGCTATAGACAAATTAGTGTCAGAGAATGATTTAACAGTATATAGGAGGAACATTCGTGGACATTTAAAGGGAAATGATAAAGCAGATCACTTAGCCAAGATTGGGGCTGTAATGGGAGAGTTGTTACCCATTGAACACTTACTGATTGATTCATGGAATTTTTGCGCCGAAAAACAGGGATTTGTGCACTATTCTGGCCGCAAATCCCCATTTGTTAAACAGGGATTTGCGGGCACAATGGCACACAAATCTCAGTTTTTCGGCGCAAATAACTCCATGAATCAGCCCCTTAATTGGTGAAATACAAATAGATGCAGTTACACGCTCTAAGGCTCCAAAAGAGGTAGAACAACAAGTAGTGCAATTGTGTTATGATACACCAGATCAAGATCTGATTAAGGCGCAAAAAGATGGTCCAATATTGGGGATCTATTATAATCATTTCATGGACCCCAAACAAAATCCTTTAACTGAAAAAGATTGTATAGGAAAAGAAGAGTTGAGGGTGTTATTAAAGAATAAAAAACGGATTAGACTACAGGATGGACTTATAATCAGGGAATCCATAACAGGACAGATACAGTGGGTGGTACCCCTTTCATTCAGAGGGCTGATGCTACACCATTCACATGATGCAATAACTGCAGGACATAGAGGTTCACAAAAGACTTTAGAGATACTGAAAGATTATGATTACTGGCCACATATGTCCCAAGATGTAGAATTATAGACTAGGGGGTGCCTGGTATGTGCCCAATTTAAACCCACTTCACCAATGCATAGAGCTCCACCGATGAACAGAGGCTTAACCTTTCCATGGTCAGATTTGCAAATTGACTATGTAGGGCCTATAAAAAGGTTGAGTAGGGGGAACCGTTATCTTTTGACTGTGGTTTGTTTGATGTCAAAATGTGTAGAGTGTATTCCTGCACCAGATTGTAGTGCGCAAACAGCAGCTACATTACTGGTAAATCATATATTTTCAGGATTTGGATTACCACAAAGATTAGGAAGTCATTTCACAAGAACCTTCATGAGTAAGGTGTGGCAGATATTGGAGGTGAAAAGGAAATAGCATATTGCATACCGGCCCGCCTCTTCTGGAAATATTGTACGTTGCAACAGGTCTGTTGTGGAGATATTAAAGAAGTTTGTAGCAGAGCCAGGTTCCATTTGGGATTTACGATTACCTCTGGTATTGATGGCAATCAAATCGACTCCCGTCAAGGCGACAGGTATCAGTCCTCATGAGGTATTAACAGGAAGCAAAATGGTACTGCTACAACATTTATTATACAGGACACATGAGCAAACACTTGTGAGTGCATCTACAGGTCACGAATATGTGGAAGAACTGAGGAAGCATTTACAACATGCATTTGCATTTGTGCAGCGAAATTTGGAGAGAGCTGCTGACAGTGCAAAGTCATAATATGATAAAAAAGATGTCTGTGAAAGAGTATGATGTAGGGGATAATGTATATAAATTTAATTTTGGAAAAGGTAAACATAAACATTCTAAATTTCTTGCGGCCTGGCAAGGGCCATTTCGAATAGTGGATAAGGTGTCCCCAGTAGTTTACATAATGTTGAAGACAGAGGGTGAAATGGTGACAGAACAATTTGTTCATGTTAACCAAATTAAGCCCTGTCACCCCAAAAATGAAATCAGGAGGCTTGAGCAAGTATAAACAGCTTAAGTGCCCTGAATACATGGAAAGAAAGACACAGTGGCCGGATTCATAGTGTCCCACACCATAGAAAAAAATAGATGTAGTCTTTATTGTAGAGATATATGTAGATGAAAATACCATAGGTGATACATTGATAGAGGTGCTAAATCAGGTTGATTTACTATGGTATAATGTGCTAAAATGTTTTGCATGAAAATTATTTTGATGTATGATAATCTCATATGTATGTTGTTTTCTCTTTAACATATGCTTGGTTGCAGGTATTAAAATCATATTTTAAGCCACACATTTACTTTTGGCAAAGTGGTAGAAAGGGCAAAATTGGTATTGTGCTATGTACTTAATCTGTCCTTTTTCTATTTAATTTAGACAAATTAATTGGTCTTTGATTGGGGTCGGAGGTCGCAGGACCGGAGGACATGAGAGATGATGGAGTCCTGGAGCCTGCGGGAAGAAATTCCAAAAAAGCCTCGGGACCGAAGGAGGGAGGTGAAGACAAAGTGACTGGGATGCCTAAAGAGATGATTTCTATGGAAAAGCATCCAAGAGCGCCAGGATAAAAGAGTTTCACCGAATGAACCAAATGATGAAAGGTTGATGATCGGCACATCTCAGGGGTGTGGTCATAAAGATGGTGAACGTCATTAATGGAACAGTAGTGAATTGAACTTAATTCTGCAGTGTTCCTGATGAAGATTCTATGGGACTGAAAAGAAGTGTGGTGGAGAATTACATGATCATTATTTTAATTATTTGTTTGTTAGTTATATAAGTCATTTATTTTATTTTTTTATTTTATTGTTTTTGTTATCATATATGGAATGGTGATGTCGGACACTTTGGTTGGAAAGAAAGTTATACATGCACATATGTATGAGGACTCATGGACCCATTTGGGACATGTTTTACTTTTATTATGATTAAGCTGTGGTTTATTATGAAATATTTCAATGTTCATTTTATTGAGTTGCTATTATTTCAATTGTGATTCATATAATGGAAAGAAAAAGAACAACAATTTGGGTTTCCTCCAATTGTGGATATGGGTAGCCAGAATTGTCGGAAAAAAGGAGGGTATGTAAGGACATGTATAGCATTTTGCAAAAATATAATAGCATTTTATTGCCAATAGATAACAGTATTTTGCTAGTATGTAATATAGCATATATATATATATATATATATATTTATTTGCCAATATAATATAGCATTATTGGTGGTATGCAAAGTACAGGATTTACATCACAGCCAAGCCCAACATGAAATTGCAGATATTCAGAGCACTAATAGAAAAACTTAGTGTGCTGCCAGGTCAAATAATGAAGTGCACCATTTTTTTTTTGATGTTTCATGCATGGAAACTACATTAGAATATATATAACTGACTAACATTATTTAACATTACTAAAATACTAATTCTAACTTATATAACATTAAAATGCAGTCTTCTATGCAAAATGAGGTGAAATCCATGTTTTAGTGGCACTGCTGAGATTCATTTTTAAATGCACACTGGCGTTTTCTTCAGCTTGTGGAGAACAGAAAAATGCAAGCGGCAGGAATATGTGAAACAGTAACTCTAGGTCTAAAGCTTTCATTGTTCTTAAAATGAGGGCTGATACAGAGCACATTTTTTTTTTACTATGATTGGTGGAAATTGTAGGCATGAAAGACAAAGTCCACAACAAGCTACCTGCTAATATCGTATAGGGCTGAGAAAATTAGCATTTACCCACTGCAAAAGAAAAATGAGAAAAATGTCTTGTCAAACATATATAAAGACGATATGGTCGGAGATTTATCTAAAAAATAGAATCTTTTTTATTTATCCATAATGCACAAACATACTAAAAAAACACTGGACATCAGGGAAGTGCCCAGATCCATAAAACGAATATATACACTTGAATACATGACACAAAAATACTAGTACTGTGTATCATCCAAAATTGATTCC
Source organism: Ambystoma mexicanum (assembly GCF_040938575.1). Lineage (NCBI taxonomy): Eukaryota > Metazoa > Chordata > Amphibia > Caudata > Ambystomatidae > Ambystoma > Ambystoma mexicanum. Next base: position 919,533,198 of record NC_090934.1, on the reverse strand, counting down.
CAAGTCTACAGGGTGATGTTAGTAACTAATGGGTGACTTTTTTTTTACATTTCTTTTTACAAAGCAAAACAAGAGATGAAACCCATTTAAGAAGTGTCGACAGTAGTAAAGAATCTGTTTCCAGCCTTTGCGCGATAAATACTAGTGCCCCAAAATTTAGGGTCAGTGGTAGAATGATGTATTTTCCGCTTAGGCTTTCCTCAGGACACTTGTGATCCAAGTAGAAAGGATTGTCAAATGACGTATTTTCAAACAGCAGTGCTAAAAAACACATATAAAAAATATTTATATACTGACCAAGTTTATAAAAAGCCCAAAGTATTATGCTTTTGCACAGGTAATAATCTATATTTCAAAACAGCCTGAAGTAATCAATATACGTATCAAACAAAATAGTTTATATATAAACTAGTTTAGACAAAACCAGAAATGAATTTGGTATAGATGGTGATTGTCATTTCATCGCCATTTTACATTTCAAAGAACAAACCAGAAATGACATATTTGCGAATTTGTGCTCAAGATAGGAAGGGGAGGAAAGAAGGAAGGGGGAAATGGAAAGGAAGGGAGGAGAGACAAGGGAGGGGTTAGTGACATCTTATATATATCCACTTTTGTATAAACCTATGGAAATTGGGGTTATACCCTTAAAAGCTGGCCACACTTGGCAGTCTTGCTGTATTTTAAATGACCGGATATTATGGCCAAAAATCAGAGAATAAATCTTCTGTTTATTCAGCTAGGAAAAGGGACAATAAAGTAATGAACCCTATATTGTCTTTTTGTTCCTGGACATTTTTTCAAGCGTGTCTAGTTCTGCTTGTTGTATTTTGCCTTTTTTGACAACCCAAAATGTATGAAAAGTTTTAGTGGTGTTGGAAATAAATGTTCCCGTGACTGGATCATTCTCATTATTGAGATAGCAGAGGAGGAAGGCAAAATACAACAAGGAGAACTAGACATGCTTGAAAAAAAGATAAAAGAGGAATCAATTATTCCGGATATAAAATCTGCTCTACAGAAAATGAATGAAGAAATGTCTAAATTCAAAACTTTCACTTTAGACAAAAAATTTGGAAACTAAAAAAAGACATCACTAACTATCAAGAAGAAACCACGTACCCCTACCTTGTGCCTGGATTTTTTCATATGTATAACAATAATCAAACTGGCTGGAAAGGTCAAACTAATTCCAGACCGCAGAAGAATAAAAAGTTAGTTACCTTTTCCAATTCCTCCAATAGTAGTGACTCTGACACCAACACCCCGAACAACCCCCCACAAAGGGGTCAGTTTTTTGAACGACCAGGGAATCATGGCAGGAACAGACAGTGGGGCAACCACCCAATGCGGACCCGACAGTGGATTCCTCCGCAACAGTGGTAAAAGCAATAAACCCCATTTTTAATCTTAGCATACATGTGCTTACTAAAACTGAGGAAACTGTTCTGACAAAAGGTCTCTCTTTTGTTCCTGTATGTAGAGCTGATGTTTTCCAAACAGAAATTGAAATGCAGAACTTTTTCCGTCTCATTAGGCTTAAATATTTCTTCCATGACAAAGACAACCCCAAAGTTATGAATGATAACTACTCGGGAAAAAAAAACCTTCATTCACACCCTTGCAATCGATGACATCACCAGAAATCTTGGCATTCGAAAACAAAATTCTGAGAGACATGAGATTTTTATGTGCCAACAAGAATAGATATAAAGACAATCTCTCAAAAGCAGAACGCCTGGCCTTAAAAAATCTGGAAAATAATAACCTGTTTGTCATCAAACCAGCTGACAAAGGTGGAGGTATTGTCCTTTGGGATTCCCTCATGTATAAAACCGAAGTTGAAAAACAACTGTTGGACGTTAATGTCTATAAACAAATCCATTCAGATCCCACTACCAAACTCATGGAAGAAATAAAAAGCCTTATGACACATGCACATGACCAGGGATGGATCAATGACGAAGAAAAACTTTTTCTGATCAACACACAACCAGTGACTCCGGCATTTTATTGCCTCCCCAAGGTCCATAAAAATTCTACTACACCTCCAGGTCGTCCCATAGTGTCAGCTATAGGATCACTCCTCGAGCCTTTGTCAATATATGCAGATGTTTTCCTGAGTCCCTTTGTAAAACAAATGAAGTCTTTTGTACAAGACTCGACGTCTATGATTAAAATTCTTGATGGACTGAGCATCGAGACCCAAGACATTTTTGTTACTTTAGATGTAACTTCTCTATATACCAACATTCCCCATATGAAATGCATCAAAGTAATGCTGGATTTGTTGGAAAAGGGAGAACAAAAAAATCCTCCATCCGCTTTCATCGCAGAATGTATTCACTTGGCTCTCACCAAAAATGTCTTCATATATAATAATACGTATTTCCAACAACTGTATGGCACAAGTATGGGGGCCACTTTTGCCCTGGACCTGGCCAATTTATATATGGACTTTTTTGAGAACTCTTATATATATACGAACACAAACCCATATTTGGCTAACATCCAAGCTTGGTACCGCTACATAGACAACATTTTCATGATTTGGCAAGGCACTATGGAAGATCTGAAATGTTTCAATCTATGGCTTGACAATCAGGAGGCTACAGTCAAATTCACATGCGAGGCAAATACAGAGAGAATTGCCTTCTTAGACCTTTCTATCTTTCGGATGCCGAATAAAATCATTGGCACCAGCCTTTACAAGAAACCCACGTAAAAGAACACTCTCTTGCAATTTGACAGCTGGCACCCACAGGCACTAAGGGAAAACTTGCCATTTGGACAGTTTCTACGTATTCAGCGTAATTGCACCGATACACAAGACACAAGACTTTAAACTACATAGTGACTTTTTGAAACAGGACCTAAAAGACAGAGGCTATCCATCACATATTATAAGAAGAGCCTATAAAAAGGCCAAAAACATACAAATAGGTGATTGCCTTCAAAAACAAACCAAAACTGCTCTTGAAAAAATCACGTGTTTCATCTTTTACACCGATCAGTAATGATCTGAGGAAGTCGATTCTAAAAAATTAGAAAATCATTAATACTGAATCCTTCCATATTTTACCTCCTCGTTTTGCTTTTCGAAGACTTCCGAATCTGGGTGATAAATTGGTCCATACATATCCGCAACAACATAATGTGACTAATACTCAATCCACACTTTGGGATCTTCCACCAGTCACTGGCCATTATAAATGTGGCAACTGTCTGATGTGCAAATTTACCAAAAATCTCAAATCCATTGATCTTAAAGGAAAAATTTGGCACTTAAAATCTTTTACTAATTGTGCCACAAAATGGGTTATCTACTGTATCATCTGTCCATGTGACCTGTGGTATATTGGAAAAACCAAAAGAGCGATCCGAACCAGAATTGGGGAACATCGCTCCTGTATCAAAAATGGCACTACCGACAAACCACTGGTAGAACACTATAAAAAAATGAAACACAGCCATGACAATCTGTTTTGGTGTGTTCTACAAACTCTAAGTCCTCATCCACGAGGGGGGGACAGAGATCTGAAGCTCTGCAAACTGGAACAAAAATGGATTTATAATCTTGACTCAGTTAGCAAGGGCCTTAATCTCTATATTGAATGGAATCTTTTTCTTCATAAGTGATGCTCCTTTGTTCTTTTAGTACAAAATGTATATATCTATTATGTACATATTACATGGATACGTTTGGCAGAGCATCTCTCCATTTATCACATATGGTATTGACATATCATGGGGGCCCTCCACTCTGGTGGTAGCACTATTTGGTATCACCCATAATTAGTGATACAAATGCCCCTTCATAGATATTTCTAGTGATTCATTCTACGGACTTTTTGTACAATTGTACATCGTTTTGTATCCATTAGAACCTCCGCCTTTTCTTTCTAAGTACCTGGCCTCTTTAAATTATAATGGGACAGCACGTACAACGTCTGCCCACAGGGACCAATAAATAACCACGTAGCACGTGACCCCGTGACCAGGACCAGTTGAACTAGATCACGCTGAATCGGTGCTTAGCAACGTTTTTCCTCCCGTGACGGACGTGCTGTGAATTCTTTTCTCTCTTGTTCCGTAAGTGTGAAATCTCCTGCCGCTCAGAATTCTGGAAGCGAATGTAGAATGGATTCTAATTTTCCACATTCCCTGCCTCTGTCCAGGGTGTACGACAATCAAACAGTACTCACGCATTTAACAATCCGTGACGGAGACGCTGCCAATTCACTTTGGTCGCCGCCCCCACCATCCATAGACGCCGTGGATCTACCGCTGTGGATGCCGTTTCGACATCGAAGGGGAAAAACGTATACCTCTTAGTACTTGAGAAATAAATGCAGCCAGGCTGCTGCTTTTTTTGAACATAGAATGGATTTAATCTCTGTATACTCTGCACCTTTCTTTAGGGTGAATGATCACATTATTCAACAGGACAAACGCAGAAAACATCTCTTGATCATGCAATTCTGCTCTTCGATTGCAATACACCTTTGCATCATCTGGTTTTTCTCCAGGTATATGCGACTCATAAATATTATATTCATCTTTGGAAATAATAATGTCCAGGAACAAAAAGACAATATAGGGTTCAATCCTTTAAGAATAATTACTTTATTGTCCCTTTTCCTAGCTGAATAAACAGAAGATTTATTCTCTGATTTTTGGCCATAATATCCAGTCATTTAAAATACAGCAAGACTGCCAAATGTGGCCAGCTTTTAAAGGTATAACCCCAATTTCCATAGGTTTATACAAAAGTGGATATATATAAAATGTCACTAACCCCTCCCTTGTCTCTCCTCCCTTCCTTTCCATTTCCCCCTTCCTTCTTTCCTCCCCTTCCTATCTTGAGCACAAATTCGCAAATATGTCATTTCTGGTTTGTTCTTTGAAATGTAAAATGGCGTTAAAATGACAATCACCATCTATACCAAATTAATTTCTGGTTTTGTCTAAACTAGTTTATATATAAACTATTTTGTTTGATACGTATATTGATTACTTCAGGCTGTTTTAAAATATAGATTATTACCTGTGCAAGAGCATAATACTTTGGGCTTTTTATAAACTTGGTCGGTATATAAATATTTTTTATATGTGTTTTATTAGCACTCCTGTTTGAAAATACGTCATTTGACAATCCTTTCTACTTGGATCACAAGTGTCCTGATGAAAGCCTAAGCGGAAAATACATCATTCTACCACTGACCCTAAATTTTGAGGCACTAGTAGTTATCGCGCAAAGGCTGGAAACAGATTCTTTACTACTGTCGACACTTCTTAAATGGGTTTCATCTCTTGTTTTGCTTTGTAAAAAGAAATGTACAAAAAGTCACCCATTAGTTACTAACATCACCCTGTAGACTTGGGAATCAATTTTGGATGATACACAGTACTAGTATTTTTGTGTCATGTATTCATGTGTATGTATTTGTTTTATGGATCTGGACACTTCCCTGATGTCCAGTGTTTTTTTAGAATGTTTGTGCATTATGGATAAATAAAAAAGAATCTATTTTTTAGATAAATCTCCCACCATATCATCTTTATATATGTTTGACAAGACGTTTTTCTCATTTTTCTTTTGCAGTGGGTAAATGCTAATTTTCTCAGCCCTATACGATATTCGCAGGTAGCTTGCTGTGGACTTTGTCTGTCTTTCATGGTCTTCAGTCCTCTCCCAACAAGCCCCTAAAAAAAGAGGACACTTTGATCGCTCGCTTCTTAATCACAGGGAAATTGTAGGCAGACAAGGTGCGTCAATAAGGGGATGGATCAGAGTTTTCTTAGTAACAAGAAATGGGGAGAGGAGTTAGTTCATGCTGGGCTGAGAAGACTAATGGAGTTTCCAGGGGTAGAGCGCTAGCTGAGGGACATATTTAGCTGGCGCTCCCCACACAAGATTACAGAAGCATTTCATGCTGACACTGGGTCTGCATTTGCGAACACAGCGAGGTTGTGCAGAGGACTTTAAAGAAAGGCCGACCTTGGTAAGACAAGTGCAAGTGAGGACCAAATAATAATGCTGTATGTGTGTCAAGATTTATTACAGTGTAGGGAAGTTAGGAAATCATTGTATGTTTATTTTACATTATTTTCAGAATGTGGGAACATTAATCCATGTTCAAAAAATAAATATCTGCTTGTTCTGTTTTTTCTCTTGTATTGCAGATGATGCTGTAATTAACCCATGGTAAGACTTGGTGACTTCTAAATAAGATATAATACAAGAAATATTTGTAAAAACCATTGGGATTTTTGTTTATTTCATGCATCTGTGAATTATTTACATAAGTGATGTATAAAGGGGAGGCTCATATCAGTGCAGTAGTGCATTTGCCAGTTTACCAATGCAAGTAAAATAACAAACAAGAGAAAGCTAGAAATAAACAGTTATAAAGCAGAGGCGTGTGTGTGTGTGCGGTGTGATGAATGTTTCCTTCCTTGCATGCTGATGGGAAGGTGTCTGCTCTGATACATAGATTCTATGACAAGATGGAGGCGAGCATTATGCTTAACTCTTTAATTTGCCACCAACACAGCAATTCAACATCTTTAATTAACTTTTTAAAAACAAATGTTTCTTTCTGCTTTCGGTAAAAGAAATCTTAGTTTAAAAGTTTGTTTCTCTTTCCAGAGGATCTATATCGATCTCCTACAAATCCCAAGAGCCTCCTTGTAAACAGTAGTCCTTCCTCCACCAATCCGGTGCCTGACTCCCCTATAAGGACTCCCCGTACAAGGTTCCTTCCTCTTTCTTTTTGCTGCCAACAGACGAGATAAGTGCTTATTTTTCTATATTAAATGTGACTCTAAAGTTAATTTTCATTTCTGAATTCGATTAAAACGACTATATTGAATGTTAGCACGCAGCGTATACACATATAAAAAAAAAGAAAAATATCTAGTTTTGAATATTATTATTTACATTATATTTCTTCCGTGACTACTGCTCTTGCGAGTGTATTTATAGAGCGACGCCATTGCACACGCTCCAATTCTTATTAAAGCAGCTCGGAAGAGCTGCGCTACGAATAGAATTAACCCGAACTTCGGGAGACTGTGGAGGCGGAGCCGGAGCCGCGGGCGCTCTCGCCTGTGAGAGGCATCTGGCCCGCTCCACAGCGTGTCGCACGGCAGGTGTGCGCTAGGACCCTGGGGAAGCGAGAGGTCTCGAACCTTTCCCAGAGCCCCTCCGGCATTCGTATTACGATCGCGAGCGAGAGGAGAAAAGCTGCGTGGAGTGCCCTCTGAAAAAAAATTACTTCCTGTCACGCAGCACGTGCGATTACAGAAACTCTTGCGTGACTCCAGAAGGCCTGCAGTCTTACAGCTGCCTCATTTTGTGAGCCTGATCTTCTCAGTCGACAAAGAACGTTAGCTCTGCTAACTAAAGGACATTATGGCTCATTATGAAGGGGAACATTCTACGACTTCTGAGTATACCGAAGAAGAGTGGGAGGAGGAACTTTCTCTTCAAGAAACTGACCTGTCTCTCAGTTTTAAAAAAGTATTGGGCAACTCCCTTTCTCTAGCAGTTTTGGAAGGAGTACAACCTATTGCTCAGAGACTTGACATGCTTGAAGCATGGATATTACAAAAAGAGCAGGAATCCCCTAGGAAAAAGAGGGCGCTTAGCCCAGGCGAAGGCCCGTCGACTGGACACCCTCATAGTGGGGTTGAGAAGGGGTGTAAGACTCGGAAGAGCAAAGTCTCTTTGACCCCCCCGAGCAAAGAAAGGAGGGTTGACCAAGACCCCCACAAGACAGATGACCACGTCGCAAGATTGAAAAAGGCCTTCCAAGAAAAATCAGCAGAATGTCTGCCCAGACCCCCTGCCCCAGGGGTGAATAATTTAGGGGACATAGACGAAGGCTACTCGCCCGACGATGAAGGAGGGGAAGAGGTAGACCTTCCAGGGCACCCCGCAGCAGGTGAGGCGACTCTAGATCAAGAGGAGTACACGAACGATATGGTCGATCCGGAGGCCATTAGGCATCCAAAATCATCGGAGTGGATACCTTCCCCGAAGGTGGCGCTCTACATGGCGCAACATATACGCAAACCACTTGAGAGAGAAGTAAGATCTCGCATGAGAGCAGAATGTCCCCCCCAGACCTCCCTGACAAGTTATCGGAGACCCCCGATCTAGACCCGAAGATTGTCACATTCGTAACGAAGGTTTCTAAAGACATTAGAAAGGGCGTAGATAAAGTGTGGAGAGGGTGCCAAGACAAGGTACTGGATTTAGCGGGTCCACTGGCGAAAATTATGGATCTGGCTGAGAAGGCCAAGGACACTGGGACCCAATAGATCCTCTGGTACTAGCTAACTGGGCGCAGAGAGCCATGTGCTTCGTGGGGAATGCCAACTGGGCCCTCTCTTCTGAGAGGAGAAGAGGAGTGCTCCTGAAAATTGACTCAAAACTAAGCGATTTAGCGTCGTATGAGGCAGGGCAAGGAGCAAAAGGTCTGCTTTTGGGTGAAGCATTTGCAAAGGAGATGTCGCAATTCGTAGGAACCTCTAAAAAGCGCAGACCTCCATTAAAAGAATCTTTCCCGGGAGAGTTTTTGCCGGGACCGGACGACAAAGGGGGCGATCATCCAGTCGATATTCCTATCATCACAGGCCCCAAGGTCACAGAGCACAATATTGGGAGGGGAGACAACAAGACACCTTCTTCCCCTCCAGGACGAGGTTTCCGAGAGGTCGCAGGCAAAGAGGATCCTACAGACATGCAGGCGCCACTGGTGGTGAGTACCCCGAGTGTGCAAGTGGGGGGCAGGACCCTACATTTTCTGGACGCTTGGCGCGTATTATCCAGCGGTGCTTGGGTTTTAAACTACGTAGCAGGCTTGAGCATAGACTTTTTAGGTGACCCCTTTCAATGCCAAGAGCCGCAAGCGATACACCTATCAGAGCAGGAAGCAGCGCTTCTTCAGAGCGAGCTACTGAAGCTTCATCAGAAAGGTTCGATAGAACGCGAGACACAGTTTTCCCCTGGGTTTATAAGCAATATGTTCCTCGTCCACAGAAAAGAAAAAGTCCATCCAGTTATCAATCTAAAAAACTTAAACGAATGGCTAAAGTACAATCACTTCAAGATGGAGGGAATCCATCTTCTCAGAGATTTGTTGCGCGAAAGGGATTGGCTAGCACGTCTAGACCTGAAGGACGCGTATCTTACAGTGCCCATAGCAGAAGCTCATCGCAGGTACCTACGCTTCCGCTGGAACAGGGAAGTGTGGCATTTCAAATGGCTTCCTTTCGGTCTCGCCTCAGCCCCATGGGCCTTCACCAAGCTGATGAGGCCAGTTGCCGCGGCCATAAGAGAAAGAGGTATTCGGATCATAATTTTTCTAGACGATATTCTAATCCTAAACCAGAACAAATGCTCTCTAGCCAACGATGTGCGTTGGGTTTTCACCTTACCATCTTTGCTGGGATTCCTGGTGGACCTCGACAAGTCTCAATTACAGCCAGTTCAAAGAATAGAATTCCTGGGGTTTATCATAGACATAGTGAAAGCAGCACTGGAACTCCCGAACCAGAAAGTGAGAGCGATAAAGAAGGAGATCAAGACAGTCCTAACGAAGAAGACCATCTCACTTCGATATCTAGCCAGAATAGTAGGGCTTCTGGCAGCTTCCATTCAGGCCATCCTCCCGGGCCCCCTACATTACAGAGCCCTTCAGAGGCTCAAGACCAGACACTTGCAAGGAGGTCTAGGCTACCATCAATTGATAACCTTAGACAGCGAAGCAATCTCAGAGCTTCACTGGTGGCTGCAAAACATGGAAGCCTGGAACGGTCGCGCCATCTTCGGCGACGGGCCAGAGTTCATAATAGAATCCGACGCTAGCAGAGCAGGGTGGGGAGCAAGATGTGGTCAGTTAGAGACCGGAGGAAAATGGTCAGAGGATGAATTACATCTGCACATAAACTGCCTTGAGCTATTAGCAGGCTTGTTCACGGTTCAGTCTTTCACCGAGGACAGAGTCAAGTGCTCCGTACTGTTGAAGATGGACAACGTCTCCGCAGTATGATACTGTCAGGATTTGTAAATCAGGGAGGCATACTGGCAATCTTTCCCTTCTTACTCGCTTACCTTCCTCACCTGGTTTTCCTTCGCTTTTGTCACGGAGACGCTGGTTAAGGACACAGAAGTTTGCTCAGCCAGTTCGTTCTGTGTCCTTTAAGCAGCGCTGGGCTTTACCATGGAAACGCAGTCACTCTGCGTACTTGAGGTCACGTGTCTTTACACATTGTTAGACCCTTATGTGACTTTTTGGTTTTCGTTCTTATGCCCCGCCTCCCCACTACTCGCTGCTTCTGAAATTGTTATTTCTCTTGCCGCTACGTACCTTGCTTTGCTCCTGTTGAATTAGTGTTGGACCCGGATCGCCTACTGGACTCCTCCTGGTTTTCCCGTGTTTGTCCCTCTTGTTGTTGCCTCGACCCTCGGAACTGCTCATTGGAATTGTTACGGATCACGGATGTCTGCTTGAATTTTGCCCACTTGGTTTTCGATTCTTGGAACTGTTCACGGATTTTGTCTTGTCCTCATTTCGGCTGGTGCTGCTATCTACGTCCTCCATTCTACTGCTACTGGAACTTTTCTACAGACCTGTGGATACAGACTTCCTCATTGCCCCATGGAACTGGAGACTCTCTAGTGTACTAGGCGTCCGCGTGCCGTCGGTTTCAGGTGGACATTGTTGTTTACCGGATTCTTGTTTAGGTGTCCTCGTGCCGGCGGTGGGTAGGTGGATCTACGCTCCTGCTTGCGGATCACTTCTGCTCTTCATTTATTCCTCCGGATTTTGAACTTCCTTGGAAACTCTCAACCGGTAAGACTGTTCCTATATATCTAATTCAAGTTTTGATCCTGTTTGGGTTCCGGTGAATTACTGGTTATTTTTTTGTCCTCTTAGAATTCTGACGCCAACCTTACTATTCTGATTTGCCATTCAGTCAACTACAGTCTATTTTCAGGTACTAAGAGTTTGGGTTTTACAAAGGTTTTACAAAGGTAGCGGGCGCCCCTCTCTCTAGAGTTTGGGTTGTCTGTGCATTGCTATTCAGGTTGTCTTCTGTCACTAATGTACAGTTCCTTTGCAGGTTAACCGGTTCCTGTGACGTTCTCTCATCTTTAGGTCAATTGACAGTTCAGGGAGTTTCTTCTACCTCTATGTTGGGTACATTGACAAAAAGAATTCGTCCTCTACACGACGAGTTCAAAATCTTGGAGTCAGGATTCTGGTTACCGTGTCAAGGAATATACCCTGACTTAACATATTCAGAAGCCTTATTATGGACGTCACAGGTGGCCCGTTAACCGCATTGGCACAACCAGTGGCTGATTTACGGGCTGACATGACAGCAGCTCATGAGGACACACAACGCAACATCCATGAGTTGCGATTAGGCCTTCAATCTGCTGGGGCTGGCACGTCTGGTTTCTCCGCTGGTTCTGGTGCCAGTTCGTGATCCGCTCCTATTAACCCAGAGAGCGCTCCCGTGGTTCTTGCTGCCCAATTCCCTCTGGCTCCACCGGAGCGGTTTCACAGGGATCCAAAAACATTTCGGACCTTTATTAATCAGTGTCGGTTGCATTTTTTGTGCCGCCCTACTTCATTTCCTGATTCCACTACCAAGGCAGCGTTCGTACTGTCCTATTTAGGTGGCACAGCGGCAGTTTGGGCGAATCCCCTGTTGGAGCAGGATAGCCATCTACTCTATGATTGTGACGCATTAATTAAAGCCCTGTCACAGGTTTTTGATGCCAGGTATAAAACCCAGGCCACCGATCTGGAACTTCTCTCTTTGCAACAAGGTGACACTACGTTATTGAATTATCTGGCTAGGTTTAACCAGTTGGTAGCAGAAGCCGGTTGGCCTGATGAGAAAAAGGCAGCCCTTTTTTACAAGGGTCTTTCTGAATCCCTGAAAGATATATTGGCCACAGTCCCGGTAGTACCCTCCACGTTTCCGGAACTGTTGGATCTAGTCCTCCAGATAGATGCCCATTGGGCAGAACGGAAGGGTGAAAAGCGGGGCCCCGTTCCTGCTCCCGCTTCCATAAATGCCCCTGTGCCAGGCAGCGAGGAACCTATGCAGGTAGGAGCAGTACGGGGTCCCTTAACCACGGAGGAGAGAGAACATCGCAAGAAAAGTAATTTGTGCTTTTATTGCGGTTCAGCCGAACATTTTTTGAGACAATGCCCTAAAAAACCCAAGAAACAGGGAAACTCCAGGGCCCGGCAATAGATGGAGTCCCATTGCCGAGCAAACTAGGTCAGGACTCCAGACACTCCGTCCTTTTTTTTGTTCCAGCTACTTTAGTCTTTCAGTCTGTCAGTCCATGGACTGTCCATGCTGTCTTGGATTCAGGTGCTACGGAAAACTACATAGACGGACAGTATTTACAGGAATGGAAGATCCCTGTAGAACCAAAGGAATTTCCAGAGGTGGTCAACGCTGTTAACGGCACCTCCCTATTGTCAGGTCTGGTCACGGAGCGTACCATTGAGCTCACCATGACATTAGAATCTGGCCATACGGAATCAATAACTTTTGATGTCATTTCCGCACCTCAATATAAGATCATCTTGGGGTTACCATGGTTGGTGCGCCACAACCCATTGGTCAATTGGCAGTCTGGTTGTATTATGTTCTCTTCGGACCATTGCAAGAAACACTGTCTGTCAGTACTTACGAATTCTTGTGGGCCGTGCATCTCCTTGTTGGATACGGCCGCTGTGGTTGGAGGCGTTTCTTCAGCCTTGCCAAAGGTATATGAGGAGTTCAAGGATGCATTCGATAAGGTAGGGGTCCGATACCCTTCCGCCTCATCGTCCTTACGATTGCCCTATAGACTTACTGGAAGGCGCTAAAATACCTTCAGGACGCATATATTCACTTACTCAAAAGGAAAATCTCGTTTTGAAGGAGTATTTGGATAAAGCCCTAGCTAATGGTTTTATCCGTCCTTCTCGTTCCCCTGCCGCGTCTCCACTCTTTTTTGTGCCGAAGAAAGAGGGAGATCTGGGACCATGCATAGACTATCGCAAATTGAATGCTGTTACCATCAGAAACCAATACCCTATTCCGTTGATTTCTGTTCTCTCAGACCAGCTGGGTTCTTCAGAGTTGTTCACAAAACTTGATTTACGCGGAGCCTACAATTTGGTCAGAATGAGGAAAGGAGATGAGTGGAAGACAGCGTTCAAAACCAAATATGGGTTATTCGAATATTTGGTTATGCCCTTTGGTCTTTGCAACACTCCGGCAACTTTCCAAAGGTTTATCAATGGCGTGTTCAGCGACATGTTGGACCGCCACGTCATTGTCTATCTTGACGACATATTGGTATACTCCTCATCCTATGAAGAACATGTAAAACACGTATCTGCAGTTTTGCAACGTCTTCGAGAAAACCGCTTATATGCCAAATTGGAAAAGTGTTTGTTTCATGTTACGGAGGTAGAGTTCCTTGGTTATGACATAACTAACACCGGCATAAAGATGAGCAATGTCAAGGTTCAAGCAGTGTTGGACTGGCCGACGACTCCTACTATCAAACCATTACAGTCTTTCCTTGGCTTTGCTAATTTCTATCGTCGGTTCATTCGTTCATTCTCTGAAACAGTAGCTCCACTCACTGCATTGACCAATAGTAAACAGCCTTTTGTTTGGAATACTGAGGCACAACAAGCATTTGATGCTTTGAAACAAGCCTTTACCACTGCACCGGTGCTTCAGCATCCAGATTCGACCCAACCATTTTTTGTGGAAGCAGACGCGTCTGAAGTTGCGGTCGGCACAGTTCTGTCCCAAATGTGTAAAGATACTGGTTTGCTCCACCCGGTGGCTTATCATGCACACAAACTCACCCCTTATGAACAGAATTATACTGTTTCGGAATTGGAGCTCTTGGCCGTAAGGGATGCCTTCATTGTTTGGAGACATCACTTACTGGGGGCAGTCTTACCTGTGCAAGTGTACACTGATCACAGGAATCTTCTGGCCTTACAATCCTTGCAGTGTACTACGGCCCCCCATTCGAGGTGGCATGATTTCTTCTCCATGTATAACTTTACTCTCACATATCGTCCTGGACCTTTGAACTCCAAGGCTGATGCCTCGTCAAGACTGCATGGAAACGCACCGCGTTCTTGGGGATGTACTATTCTTAAGAGTCACCAGGTAGTCTGCGCCTGTACCTTACAACCCTCACTAGTCTCGTCCATCTGGGACTGGGTGGTCTCAGAACCAAGTGAGTTAAAAGAATATAACATGGACATCGTCAATTCTTTGCCTTATGTTCAAGGTCGTTTATATTTACCTGATCTGGCTACGCGGCGCACGGCAATGCAATGGTGCCATGATTCCTTGCTGGCGGCCCATCCAGGGAGATGCAAGACTCAAGAATTGTTACGTCGCTGGTGTTGGTGGCCGTCTTTACAGCGAGACGTCTCTGTTTATGTCTCCGCTTGTTCTGTCGGTGCCCAGTGCAAGGGATCTACCACGAAACCTATGGGACTTATGCAACCCTTACCTGTCCCTGAACGTCCATGGTCGATGATATCCATGTATTTTATTGTCAAGCTCCCAACTGTGCAAGGTTTTGATACGGTTTGAGTTATTGTGGACTATTTCACCAAACTTGCTCGTTTTGTTCCCTGTCAAGGTTTGCCTACTGCTCCTGTTCTTGCGGATCTATTTTTGCGTCATGTTTTCCATGATTTTGGTCTCCCGGATATTATTATATCTGACAGGGGGTCTCAATTCACCTCCAGGTTCTGGAGGCATTTTACTAGTTCATTGGGCATCGACGACCGCTTTTCTAGTGCTTACCACCCACAAACCGACGGTCAAACCGAAAGACTCAATGCCACCCTCGAGCAATATTTGCGCTGTCTGACATTGCAATTCCAGGAATCATGGTTTGCGGTGCTGATCCATGCCGAGTTCGCATATAACAACTCAATTCATACTTCCACCGGCACCACGCCATTTTTTGCTATGTATGGCCAACACCCCCGAACCCTTCCGCTGGATTTGGCCACGGACATTGCTAATCCGGCAGTACAGGGTTGTCTACGAGACGTTACAACCGTTCATGAAGCTGTACTTCGCCAATTAAAATTAGCAAAGGATCATGCCAAGCAATATGCTGACCGGCATAGAGAACCAGCCCCTCAGTATACGCCAGGGAACAAAGTGTGGTTGTCCACCAAGCATCTCCGTATACCAGGTCGCAGATGTCTTTTGCCTCCTTTTGTGGGTCCCTTTCCTGTGCTTTCTTTGGTTAATCCGGTTGCGGTGAAATTGGATCTCCCGTCATCCTGGAAAATTCATCCAGTTTTTCATGTCTCATTACTGAAACCTTGCCTCTCACCGGTTGGTTGTCCCCCTCGTCCACCACCGGTTATGGTCCAGGGTACTGAAGAATATGAGGTACAGGCCATTCTGGATGTCAAAACGGTCAGGGGCAAGCAGTTGTTTCTAGTGGACTGGAAAGGTTATGGTCCCGAAGACAGGACCTGGGAACCGGCCTCCAATATCCATGCGCCTGATCTCATGTCACGATTCTTGGCCTCTCGTGGGGGTAATGCTTCATTGGGGGAGGATGCTGTCAGGATTTGTAAATCAGGGAGGCATACTGGCAATCTTTCCCTTCCTACTCGCTTACCTTCCTCACCTGGTTTTCCTTCGCTTTTGTCACGGAGACGCTGGTTCAGGACACGGAAGTTTGTTCAGCCAGTTCGTTCTGTGTCCTTTAAGCAGCGCTGGGCTTTACCATGGAAACGCAGTCACTCTGCGTACTTGAGGTCACGTGTCTTTACACATTGTTAGACCCTCACGTGACTTTTTGGTTTTCGTTCTTATGCCCCCTCTCCCCGCTACTCGCTGCTTCTGAAATTGTTATTTCTCTTGCCGCTACGTACCTTGCTTTGCTCCTGTTGAATTAGTGTTTGACCTGGATCGCCTACTGGACTCCTGCTGGTTTTCCCTTGTTTGTCCCTCTTGTTGTTGCCTCGACCCTCGCAACTGCTCATTGGAATTGTTACGGATCACGGATGTCTGCTTGAATTTTGCCCGCTTGGTTTTCGATTCTTGGAACTGTTCACGGATTTTGTCTTGTCCTCATTTCGGCTGGTGCTGCTATCTACGTCCTCCATTCTACTGCTACTGGAACTTTTCTACAGACCTGTGGATACAGACTTCCTCATTGCCCCATGGAACTGGAGACTCTCTAGTGTACTAGGCGTCCGCGTGCCGTCGGTTTCAGGTGGACATTGTTGTTTACCGGATTCTTGTTTAGGCATCCTCGTGCCGGCGGTGGGTAGGTGGATTTATGCTCCTGCTTGCGGATCACTTCTGCTCTTCATTTATTCCTCCGGATTTTGAACTTCCTTGGAAACTCTCAACCGGTAAGACTGTTCCTATATATCTAATTCAAGTTTTGATCTTGTTTGGGTTCCGGTGAATTACTGGTTATTTTTTAATCCTCTTAGAATTCTGACGCCAACCTTACTATTCTGATTTGCCATTCAGTCAACTACAGTCTATTTTCAGGTACTAAGAGTTTGGGTTGTCTGTGCATTGCTATTCAGGTTGTCTTCTGTCACTAATGTACGGTTCCTTTGCAGGTTGACCGGTTCCTGTGACGTTCTCTCATCTTTAGGTCAATTGACCGTTCAGAGAGTTTCTTCTACCTCTCTGTTGGGTACATTGACAAAAAGAATTTGTCCTCGACACAACGAGTTCAAAATCTTGGAGTCAGGATTCTGGTTACCGTGTCAAGGAATATACCCTGACTTAACAGATACATAAACAAACTAGGGGGTACCAGATCGAGATTGCTTGCAGAACTAGCGAAAGACTTCTGGCATTATTGCCTTCAGCATCAGATAACAGTAGCGGCAGAATATCTTCCGGGAGTTCAGAACGACGTAGCAGACTGGAACTCTCAATACCTGACAGATTCCAGCGACTGGAAACTGCTTCCCCAAGTCTTCCACAAATTAAACCAATTGTGGGGTCCCCTACACACAGATCTGTTTGCATCCAGACTGAATGTGCAGACAAGCAATTACTTCAGTTGGAGGATGGACCCGGGTGCAGCGAGAACATATGCGTTCCTACAGATGTGGACAGGAGCAGTTCATTACGCGTTCCCGCCTTTCTTAATGATCACTAGACTTCTAGCGAAGGTTCGCAGAAACCTAGCAGAGTTGGTACTAGTGGTCCCCCTTTGGAAATCTCAGCCCTGGTTTCCAGTAGTGATGGAACTTTCCTCGGATTTTCTGAGGAAGATTCCGCACCGCCCGGACCTCCCCCTCAGCCCATCCGGCCAGTATCACCCTCTAGTGGAGGCGGGCTCCCTGCATCTCATAGCATGCAGAATTTCGGGAAGAGATGGGAACTGCCAGGAATTTCACAGATCGCAGAGATTCCTGGGCGCATTCCACCTTTAGGAGCTATAGTTTGTCACGGGATGCCTGGGCGCGATGGTGCACAAACCTGCAGTTGGATCCCGTTTCAGCACCTGTAGTACAGGTCGTTAACTTCCTAGCGAACAAATTTCTCGAAGGCTGTGCTTACAGGACTCTGGGAGATTATAGATCCGCCCTATCCGCAGGGCACGACAGGGTGGAAGGAGCTCTAGTAGGAGAACATCCAGCAGTCCACAGGCTACTGAGAGGGATTAGATTAAAGAGGCCGCCGGGCCCCAAATATTCTACCTTATGGGACGTCCGTGATGTCCTACAGTTGTTTATGAGATGGCCAGAAAATAGTCAGCTATCCAGATCTCAGCTTTCAGGGAAACTGGTGATGTTACTCTGCCTGACAGTATGTCGGAGAGTTTCAGATGTAAAAGCATTAGAGATAGACAGAAAGATCTTTTATCCGGAAGGTATTGCGTTTACTATTGTGCAGAGAACGAAATCCGATTCCAGAGTGATTTCCTATCCCTATTTTCACGATAACAAAAAGCTATGTGTAACGCAGTGCATTAAAGACTACGAGGCTGCTACAGCGCTGGTTAGGCCACAAGTCTAACTGTGCTAATTGTGCGTAGGAAGTCCCATCATGCCATAGCTACAGCGACAATCGCTAGATGGGTGAAAGAAGTGATGCAGTGGGCAGGCATTGATTTAACCCTTTTTGGTCCACATTCGGTTAGAGGCGCAATGGCTTCTAGAGCTTTTTTGGTAGGAGTGTCTTTACAAGACATCATGAAATCAGCTGATTGGTCCTCAGAATCTACTTTTAAAACTTTCTATTTTAAGCCAGTGTCATAAATGGCTAGTAGGGTGGTACAAAGCTTTGAACATGCATAATGCTCGCCTCCGTCTTGTCATATAATGAAGATTGCCCATGCTAACTGCACTGGTCAGTCTTGATTCTATTAAAGACAAGGAGGCGAGCATTATATCCCACCCAAATGAATGCAATAATGCGGAATTAAGATTGACTTTGTAATGTATTCGAAACTGTTCAGATTGAGTCAGAATATTGCATTCCCTCCCTTACATTATTTTGTGTCTCTCGTAGGAGAAGAGCAAAAACCTGCATGAAAGTATCGCTAGCTAAGGCAAGAGTGATCCCAGTTGTCCCGCTGGACCTTATGGATAGCAAGCCAGGACTGCAACGTCCTCGAGGAGGAATTTAAAGTTGGAAGGTTATTCAGACTTGAGATTTTCTGCAGACAAAGAAAGAGGAAGGAACCTTGTACGGAGAGTCCTTATAGGGTAGTCAGGCACCGGATTGGTGGAGGAAGGACTACTGTTTACAAGGAGGCTCTTGGGATTTGTAGGAGATCGATATAGAGCCGCTGGAAAGAGAAACAAACTTTTAAACGAAAGATTTATTTTACCGAAAGCAGAAAGAAACATTTGTTTTTAAAAAGTTTATTAAAGATGTTGAATTGCTGTGTTGGTGGCAAATTAAAGAGTTAAGCATAATGCTCGCCTCCTTGTCTTTAATAGAATCAAGACTGACCAGTGCAGTTAGCATGGGCAATCTTCATTACTGGACGTACATGAGCCAGTATTGCCTAAGGTCACATAGATTACTGGATGTACATAAGCCAGTAATACCAGCCACAAACTCTAGGTGGCGCTCTGAATAAAATCATTGGGTTCTGCTAAAGTGCATAAGTCTGGGGCTCTCTACAGACAATTAGGAGGTATTCTAATTGAAAGGAAAGGTTTGTTTTATGATGGGGTTATAGTATAAAAAAGAAAACCATGCTCACCACTATACCACAGAAATAAATACCGTAAAACAAGATACCACTAAAATTACCACCAACATAAGCTAACAAGGTGTGGTCACTAAAATAGTGTGATGCCAAACCCAATCTAAATGCAAGACTAATTTACCGCCTAATTACTGCAAATATTTTTACGGAAAGAAAATACCGCCAAATCCTGAATTTACCCCAATAAAATAAAATCTCTTACATGTGTCCTTGAATGTTACATCTGTGTAAAGTGCATACCACATTCCGTGCACTCGTAGGGTTTCACCACAGAGTGGATCAGATGTTGATGGTGCCGGTTTCCAATCTGTGAGATCCAATTTCCCCCAGTGTTTTGGGAGGGGTCAGAAATGAAAGCCAGACACAAGGTTGTCATATTTATAAACAAAGACACTTTATTAAATAAAAAGGGGTTGGGAAAAGGCCTCTCACTTTATTTCTAAAGAGGACTTTTTCCTACCTAAAAAAAGGATCTGGCTATGTCAGGATGTCAGTAACTGAAAAGACATATTTGTGTCCAAAGCCTGACCCTAACACATTAAACAAAAGAAAACAAGGTGCACGGAAATGTCTTTGGTTTGATGTTGGTAAAAAGTGTTGAAACACAAAATAACTCCAACGAAAATGCTCTTCAAGGAAAAGATCATTGAATCCAGAGGGTCGTTCCCTTCCCCTTAATAAGCAAAATAGGATGGCAAAAATGTCTCTTTAACTAATAGTTCCTTTGCATCGTCACTGGACTCAGAAAGCTCTTGATTAAACAAATATATTCTGCAACAGTCTTTCTGGAGTTTTCTTGTACCTTTGCTGATTCCCTGGTATACTCCCCTGCCAGGAATCACCTTTCAGTTTCAGTGGCCTGGTGTACTCCCCTGCCACGACTTTTCGTTATGGGTTTTAGACTACCTGGTGTACTCCCCTGCCAGGAATCTCCCATTCATCAATACAGCTGCCTGGTGTACTTGCCTGCCAGGACTTCTTATGTGTTTCACAGTTCTCTGGTTGAATATTCACACTTCTTCCCCACACTGGCATCTTATACAATGGTGTTGGATTGGCGTTAGCTCTTGTACTTTGCCTTGTCTATATTCTTATTGAGTGTTGAATTGGTCCTTGACTGCATGGTACTTGGCCCTTGAACCTCCCTTCAGCGGTCTGCGCGGCTCCGAGGTCACAGGTTGGGTTGCCTCTCCGGTCCAAATAGAAGAATGCTGCTTCCTTGCACGGCCCGAACCCTGGATATCCTGTGTGGCTTCCAATATCTCTGTGGCCTACCTTGCTCTCCTGTATCGCCCCTCGCCCGGTACAAGCAGGCTTCTCAGTTCCTGTGTGCTTCATATCTATGGGCCTCCAGCTGGGACCGTTCATCCTCTACTGAACTCTCTCCTCCAGTAGTGCTGCTTTCATTTTTAAAGGTCCCGCACACTGAAGGTTTTGGAAAACAACTAGTCTGCACATTGCTCTTTGAGCTCTGCATGTACTCCCTTGTCGTCGTCCTCGGCTCAATACCTGAAGGATTATGGGAGTTGGGAGTCCATAGATAGTTTTGGACTTGTCACTCTCAGAGGTTTCACAAAAAGGCCCATCAGAAAAAGGTGTTATATGTGTGTTGTAGATATCTGGGTCACAATTGGGGGCCTGATCAGAATAATGTAAGAAAAAAGTTTCTTGAATTGCTCTACCAGGGAGCACTGCTAACTGACAATAGGCTATTGCAGTCTCAGTTGTCGGAGGCTCTCCCTCATGGGAACTGGGTCGGAGGAGGTGGGTAATACAGCATCTTTTCCAATGAAGTCATCATATCTCCCCAGTATTTGTCTCCTCCCATGATCCTTCCTCATATAACCATCCCCAGAATCAGGAAGTGCCTGACGTCCCCTAGCCACATGGAAGAAGGTCACTGCAGGGGGAAACAGTAAGGTCTCTCCCCTTTGTGTAGTATCTGATGTATCCAAAGGTGTGACTTCTGATTAAAGTGCTTACTGCATTCTGTGTGCTTTTATAGATTCTCCCCAGAATGGATCTGCTGAGGCAGGCCCAGAGTATGCCAATAAACTGAGAAAAGGTGGGCACCACTAATATTTATTGGAAAAGTTCACTTTATTTCAAGATTAATTCTCTTTTTGCGGAGCAACCAGTCTACACGGGTCCTTGTGACACCCGGACCCAAAAAAGTCTAGTCAGAGAGAGAAAAGCTGGATAAACCATCCAGCAAAGATTGGTGCTCGCGCTAGTGCTCAGTGCTCCGAGTTTACTCTGTTGGCGTTTATAAGTTGTATTAGTATGTTAAATAATGATTCTTCAAAAAGTTCGGAGTAAATTGTTACTTCACAATACATTTTTGTTGTGGTTTATATATACCAAAATGGCTCCTTTCATATATTTATCTGCGTCATAATTGTACATAAAATCATCCTAGTCGACTGTAAAGGAGTTGTGGTTGTGGTTGTGCATGCCTATGCATTTCGGAGTCTAGCTCTTTCCTCAGGGCCTAAACCACATTCTAAATTATAAGTTCAAGCATCGAACAACAGATGGAATACAGATTTAAGAACACAGTTACAATATAAGTAAATTATCAATATAGAAAGCAATACATACCATATAGCACATGTAATTGTATGGTACATAGAAGGGAACAGAAAGTAACAAATACAAGATTCAGTAAGTCATGAACAAAGTCCCACAGTGTCAAAAAGTAATCATTCCAAACTTAAACTTTCCACAAACACTGTACCTGTCAGTCAACAATCTTATATCTAAAAATGAAAATAAAATAGAAAAAATAAATTCATGTATGGATATGTATATGCGAATCTGCATGTGAGAGGCATCAATGCAGAATGTTTTTTTTGACCTTGTGCGCAGATGTAAATGGTGGAGTAAGTAAAACTCCCAAGTAATCTAGATGAGAAGGATACACAAAAGAAAAAAGAATCACAACGAGTGACAGTGTTAGAACGTGGTAGGTAACGTTGGAGCTACTAAATGAATGGATTTTGACGGACAAATGAGTCCCTCACCGTTTGTCAGAGTTGCGTGCTGATGTGCAAGACCTCGCGGATCTTCAAGCCCAAATGGCGGCTACTTCCTTATTATTGTAGTTGCCATGGTGAACCTGACGTGGCATCGCAAAACGTCGTTAGGCGTGCCGATGCTGCAATGCATCGCGTCCTGCATCCCCTTGAATGCAGGGGAACGGGAATGAGGAACAACATGACTTGCTTGCAATATGCTAATGTTCGTATGGGTGCCAAGCGCTCTGTGCATGTAAGTCTGCCAACAACGATTTGTGTCAGTGCAGAATGCACTAAAAGATGAAGAATCTCAATAGTGCCGATTAAAGCCTAAGATTGATTGATAAATAAAATAAAAGAAATCTATAATATGTGAACCGATAAATACGTTGTACACAATAGACTGAAATCGGTGATAGATAGATTCTCCGATGCAATGGCCCTCATTACGACCCTTGCGGAAAGCGACTGACCGGAGCGCCACAGCGTAAATAGCGTTTCCGCCATTGTACGAAGGAGCAAAGTGCGGCCCATTCCGACCCATCGGGCACGAGCACCACGCCACGGCGGAAGTGCAAAGTCCGCGATGGCGGAAATGACCCCAAAACGGCCCACACCGCCGCCGTACGGCGCCCTAGGTGCAATACCGCCACCCCTCTTAGCGGTCACCGCAGTGTGCGCCTACCGGAAAGTACGGTGCCCGGAAATATACGGAAACGGAAGTTAAAACATGGGCCCGGAACGGGAAACATCCCGGCGTACACCTATAAAAACACCAAAACAACACAACCACTAAAATCACTACCCTGAAACACACCCCAACCCGTCAACCACCCTAGCGAAACCAAGAAAAATGGGAAAAGTAGCGAAGAAAGCGTGCGACCGCAAGCGGCAGGTCCACTTCTCCCGTGAGGAACTCACCGTGCTAACAGAGACCCTCCAGGAGAATGCTGCCGTCGTCTTCTCCACGCAAATGACCAGGACGGCACTTGCAAACAAGAAGGCCATATGGGCTCTGGTGGCACAGCGGGTAAGTGCGGTGGGGACCGCACCCCGCACCCCACAGCAATGCCGCAAGCGATGGGACGACCTGCGGATACGCGTCCGCAGCATACTCTCTGCCAACCGCAACATTGCCACAGCCACCGGGGGAGGTCCTGAATCACCCATCAAGTTGACCCCCTGGGAAGAAATCTGTGCCTCCACCATCGGAATGGAGAGCATAGAGGGAGTCGGAGGGATGGAGAAAGGAGTGCAGACATCCGAAGATTCAGGTAGGTGGGCCAGATAAAACAATGCCAAATCCACAAAGTCCATCCATGTGAAGTACCATGCGTCCACATAGTGCAACAGAAACACATGTCCAGGAGAACGCCCACACACATCGGCCTGATAGCGCACGTTAAAACCCACAATAAATACATAAATAATTAAAAACCCCTAATACACGCACTACACGTGCAGCAGGCACACCCTAACTGCAGGCTGCCAAACAACTGCACCCTCACTCCACACACAAATCAAAGCACCTCCAAGACCCCGACCCAAATCACCCTCAGGTACCACCCCAATGCATGTGATACAATGCCATTCCAATTCCCACTGACCCATCAATAACCCTCGCCCTCCTTTACTCCACCACAGGGTCCGATCCAAACGACGAGCTACAGGACACCCCTACCAGCACACCTGCAAAGAGGGCCAAGACCAACGGCCAGAGACCCTCCACCTCAGCTGCACGCATCAAGACACGGCAGCAGCACAAATCAGGTGGCAGCACAGAGGAGGGAACATCAACAGGCACCCCAGCAGCCAGCATGGCCACAACACCACCACCACAGGTCCCCCCAATGGATCCCACAGAAGGCACTGCCTCTGGTGGCAGCAGCACCATAGGTGACACCCCATTGATGGCAGCATGCTCGGACACAGAAGACGGGGATGTCGAGGTCAGATCCATCCATGACCTGTCCCAATCCCCCTGTCTGTCCCCTCCCGTACAACATGAGGATACCACGCAGGTGCAGCCACAAGACGACGACTGGCCATCCCCCACAAGCCCTGTGGCAAGGCAACATGAGGACAACAGCCCCTCTGTGACACCACCGCAAATGGCCATGGCCCAGCAGAGGCAACAGTCCCTCGACAAGTTAATCGTCCAACAGCAGCAAATGGCCACACTCCTCAAGGGCCATGCCGATGAATGTGGGGGCACCAAGGCAGACATAGAAACATCAACAGAGACACTTAGGGCAGAAATGGAGAGAGGTACAGAGACGCTAAGGGCACAAATTGAGAGTAGCACCGAGAGCCTGAGAGTCCAAATGGAGAGTAGCACCGAGAGCCTGAGGGGGGAACTGCATGCGACGTCCAAAGACGTATGTGCCGAACTTGCCGCAGTGCGCCGTGTGCTCACTGAGCTCTCGCAAACCCTTAGGGACATGCATGGACGTGAGCAGGCAGACACATCATCCGTTGCAAGTTCCGTCCAGGGCAGCCCCCAACGTAGATCTGGAAGGAACCTGCGCTCCACAGGCAGGGGTGCCCCTGATACCCGCAGAGGGGGCATGCAATAGCGACAGCCCACTGACAATGAGCATCTTTGGACACTGGTGTTCGGGGGGGAGGTAGGAGGGTGGAGGGGGTGTGTTGGGCTCACTTGGGTGGCGGGTCGATAGGGTGTTCAACATGATATCACATATGCCATAAAAAGTGCACGATCAACCAATGAGAAGTGTGGACATTGATCTTTGTGTACTAGGCCATCATAGGCGTACAGTCCATATTGTGCATGTCCCAGACACACGCAGTGCCACGAGTCCCGTGTCCATGTATCAGCCACCAGGCGTGAGTGCTAGAAGCATACATCAATGAGATGCTGACGAATGTCACGGGCCTCCGGTGCCTCGCAGACTCCATGAGGTGCTGCCACATCCCCACCCTCATCATGACCATCATCAGGTGCTTGCAGTTCTGCGTCAGGGGGCATGGGCACATTTCTACGTACGCACATGTTGTGGAGCATGACACATGCCATCACCATCTTTGCAACCTTCTCATGGCGGTACAGGAGTGCCCCGCCAGACCTGCTGAGGCAGCGGAAACGGGTCTTCAGTAGGCCGAATGCCTGTTCAATGACTACACGGGTACGTGAGTGGGCATGGTTGTAGTCCTCCTCATGCTGGTCCCGTGGGTTCCGGACTGGTGTGAGGAGCCATCTCTTCAGTGGATATCCAGCATCACCTGTATGTGGACGAGAAACGTATGATGTGGAATGCCATTGATACGTACGCACACCCCCCCCCCTTCCTGGCAGGTCATTGACAATTCACATACCCCACATCATCATGCATGTAATGAGACTCACCGAGTAGCCAGGATCTGTTCCCTGCGTGTCGCTCCATGTAGCGTGGTATTGTAGAGTTCCTCAAGACCATAGAATCATGGGTTGATCCAGGGAATCGGGCACAACAATGTGTAATGATCCTGTTGGAGTCACACACCATCTGTACATTCAGGGAATGAAATTGTTTTCGGTTGCGGTACTGGGCCTCCATGGCATGTGGGACGACCAATTCAACATGGGTGCAGTCGATGGCACCAATGCAACCCGGTATGCCGGCAAGTGCATGGAATCCCACTTTTGTGTTGGTTATTTCCTGCTCCGAGCGTGGTAGAGAGATGTAGTCGTCTGCGTGCTTCAGGAGGGCATCGAGCACTTGCAATAGTGTCCGTGAGAACAGTGGCTGAGAAATGCCATGCAACTGTCCGACTGTGTGCTGGTAGGTGCCTGTGGCCAGGAAGTGGAGTACAGACACCACCTTCAGTAGGGGTGGGATGGCGGTTGGGCTATCTATCATGCTGACAAGGTCAGCCTGTGTCATGTCCACAATGGCGGCTATGGTGTCCCGGTCCAGACGGTAGAGGGTGTGGATCTGCTCATCAGTGAGGTTGAACGGATGTGCTCGGAGGCGTTGAATTGCGGGCTGCCTGCGTGGTGGTAGTGGCTGTGCTGGTGGGCCTTGCTGGCCCTGCCTTGGCCTCCTCCTCCTCCTGCGTCTCCTCCGTGCGGCTGGTTGTAGTTGGTGTTCGTCTACTTCTTGGAGTCGGAGCACTTGCAGTGCTATCAGGTCCCCCAGGGCCAACATCGCGAGTCCTGCCGGTAGCATTTCGGTGTGGTTGTGGGAGGAGACTGGCTGTGCAATTTATGTGTTTTCAGGCTGTATGGCCTCCACCTGTGGTGATTGATTCCACCTGTGCAAACTGCTCTCCCCTTTGGCCGAGCACGTCCCGCGCACAACGCTGCAATTCGGGGAATTGTTTCTTGCTATTGCAATCATGTATTTGTACCCGATGGCCGTGTAAGATTGGTTGATATGTTCATTCTGCTGTGGTCCCATTGTTTCACATACTATCTGTGCAGTCGCGAACAGACTTGTGAGGGGTCAGTGGGACGTAGTACTCGAGTAACGGTGGGCCCTCATGCATCACTGTACCGAGTTGCAACGACGGGCGGGGCGTCCCATTCGTGGGTGAAGGCAGTTGCCATTTTCACACACAGCCGCACTCGATGGAATAATTAGTGATTTCAAACGGCCACAGATGCCTTTTCGACGTGATGTTGCAAATGAGGAATTCGAAGGGCGGCGCTTTCGGTTTCCAGCTAGCGGCGAGGAGATGCCCACAGGTCTGACTGCAAATGTAACGTTCTATTGTTCTATGTCCTTGAGACAGGGCCCATGGCGAGGGAGCAATGATTGATATGAATAGTTTGGGATGCGCAATAGCTACGTGGGCGATGAGGCCGTCCGTTACCAAATACATGTTACTTCACAACACTGGAATTACGGGCTGGGGCACTGTGGATTTAGCAGGCTGCATAACGCACAGACTCAATGGATGTTTCTAATGTTATGTGAGTAATTATTCAGGCATTTTGATCCCGGGATGAGGGAATGATGGATGGATGCATGGGCAGGTGATTTGATACAGAGTTTGCCATGTACAGGGCTTCTTGGGATCTATCCGCCTCCCCTACGCTATGTGATGCAGGGCTGCCATAGTGGGACCATCGTCCATCTGGCCTTGTTGAGCCCTCCCTGTCTCGAGGCGCCCTCAGACACTCGTTTGTGATGGTGTTTGCACCTCAATATAGATGGTTATGAGTCGCAAGTGGTTTTGGGGTGGTGATGTTCCTTTGGAGTGGGCTAGCATGCATATGGCTGTGGATTTCGTGTGATCATTGAAGTGAGTTGTTGGTATGTAGTTCTGATGGCCATTCTGTTCTTTTTCTTTTCTTTTGCTGTATGTGCTTTGTGGTTGACAGGTATCTCCTCCCCTTTTGCCACTGCCATCTGTATGCCACTCCTGCAGATGGATTTTACTCCCGACACCTGCTGCTTCGTGTTAATCAGTGGAGCAGCATTACGATCTTATGGGACGATCGCCAGTGGCCCACATGCCCTTACGCAGTACTGGTGGCTCGGAGCAACATTTCGGCCTTTCAGCTGGACTAGTGCCTCCCCATTGGGACGGCCCTGCGGTTCTGTGCGCTTCCATGTTGCCTTTTCGTACATGAATGTGGCTCTGTGTACCATGGGGGAACAGGGCGACACACAGGTAGTGGCTGGTCATTTCTTGCGGAAGCAGCCCACAATGGTGATTGGTGTTTTGGAGTTCATGGCCTGATGGCTGTATGTGCTTTGTGATTTTGATGTGCATAAAATTTCTATTCTGATTTGGCCCGTGTAGCGTTTTTCTTTGCAAGTGATGTGGCATATGCCTATTTGGGGGGCGATGTATTGTGAGGAGATCTGCATTGGGTTCCAGCTTCGGGGTTTAGTTGCGTGGTACTGTGCTGTGCGCGTTTGCCTACGAAGCCCAGTGGGGTCAGGGATGGGGGCTGCCAATATGCCAGTTTGAATGTTGTCATGCTCAGGGGCGGGGGATTGGGTTTTGTGTAACAGATGCCGGTCAGCCAGGTGGACTGGTTGAATGATGTGGTCTTCGGAATATTGCTGGTCACAGGTGCCTGTGTTTGCGTGCGTTTCTTGGTGGGGGACTGTGGTCATGTCCATTGGGATGGCTTCTGTATTCGTGCCATCTGTGCCCTGCAGCTCCCATTGGCCCCTCTTGTGTTTCTTTTGTTCGTTGGCATGCATGGGTGACTTGTACATTTCAATGGTTGCATTGTGGCTTCATTGCACCTACGGGGAGTTGTACTTTGTGGGCAGGGAGCGGTGTACAGGCACTCAGTGGGGCCGTTTACGGTTGATTCGCGATGCCGTACTTCTCGCCATGGCGGAATGGTACATTCCGCCATGCCTGATGGCGTTAGGTACATGTCCGCTAGGGTCGGATTTGGCGTACCGTTGCACCATGGTGGTGTTTGCGGTTTGGCATGGCGCGCGCGCGCGTGCTTGGTGCAGTTAGCGTTGGCGTTCACTACGGTGTCGCTAATGGCTTCGTACTTTGCGGTGACGGGTCATAGTCGCACCGAGCGCTATTCGATGGCGGTATTGCATTTCCGCCATCGTTTTTCGATTTCCGCCAGGGTCGTAATGAGGGCCAATGTATAGATATGTACTGGGTGGTTGTAAGGTGTAGGAAACCTATGAAATGTATGCAAATGCAGATCCCTTGTTGGGAAAGACAACATGACAATTATAAATACAAGAGACAAAAAATAGTGAAAATTATGTCTTATGTGTTTTCTTGGAACGAATAGATGCCTCATACTCTGTGCACTTAGAGATTTTTCTGCCCCTGTGAGATCTCCTGTAATGGCTAGACTGAATCCGGTAGTAAAGCACTTGCCACAGGTGCTGCAGGTAAATGCTTTCACTGACTTGTGGATGTTCAGGTGAGTTGGAAGTGCTGGATAAAGCGATTCTTGCAGTAGATACTAAAAGGGTTTGGCCTTGGTACTATGTCTGAAGCAGATTCAGGGTAGCTGTGGTGTGGCTTGACACAGGCTCCAAACGTCGTTAGGTCCTTTCCTCTGGCTCCTCTTTGCAGAGCGGCACTTGGCGTCCTGCTCACTGCCAAAGATGTGCTTCTCCGTGATCTCCGTGGACTAGTCTCAGAAAAAGGTTGACAGTGGCATTGCCCTAGGAGGGTGAGTCGCGAGCAAGAGGAGTAAGAGTCCTGCCTGTAAAGATCCGTCCAGAAAGGGACCCATGTCGGCTATGATAGCTATGGCTGCCCTGCTCTGTTATGACTGACTAAAACTGACCTCCCCGCTGGCTTTCCTGTCCTTACCCTGTGCTGCCCTTACCCACCCGTGCAGCCTGTAGTGAGCAGTGAGTGCATACTGTAGTGGCTGTCGAAGGCAGTTAGTACGGGTCATGCGGACAGTATAGTACAGGGGGGCGGAATAGCGGCCGATAGCAGTTGTGCCTGTGCCTGTACTTGTTTGACCCACAGGATCCAGGGGTGTGGGCTCTGCATTGTTGTTCTCGTTGTTTTTCTTCTCTCGGTCTTCGCACCTCTGGTTGTGATGTGCTCGGATTTGTGTCCTTTGTGCCCTTGAACAGTGCAGTTGAGGGCCTGCCAGTTGTCTAACATTTTGGCCACCACTGTGGTCTATCGTCTGGTTGAGAGGCTGTTCCGCGGTCCTGTGATCATCCCTCTGGGTGTTCTTGATAGCTCTTAGGTCTCCGACTGCCGAGCCTCGTGGGCATTGTCTCCATGTTGGAGAGAGCTGGCAACAAACAGGGGAAACAGTGTGCGGCTTCCCTGCTTGTGGTGAATTTGGGACCAGTTCCAGGACTAAATGCTGATACTGAGATCAGATGAACACAGAGCCTGTGAAAAGTTTCAGCTTTGCATTTGCATTTTATTTTTATTCCGGTCAGGGTTTTAAGGCCTTAAGGTTTTAACTTTTGTACAATGTTTTAACGTTTTTAGGTTTTGTAACCTTTTAACTTTGCAACTTTGCATAATACCACGCACAAACCTGAGCCCGCAATTTGTGGTAAATTGTGGTAAACTGTGACAAATTAATTAATTTAATAAGGACCAGCACTGCAGTTCGTAGCTAGTTCTTTTATTTTACTACAACTTTCCATTTAAATTTTTAAATCATGTCACAGAGGAAAGCCATCGCCGAAATATCGCCGTGGGGAGGCTTGACGAGACTCTTCAAAATTTTTAAGCAAGTACAGGACATGAACATTCTGATCACAGAGATAGAAGATCTCCTACACAGCATTGAGGGGGGACCTGCATTTGTACCTAGGATGATTAATTCGAATTGTACAGTGATTGAGCAGGACAATGTCATCTCTGAGATTTACTGAACCAGTGCCCCAATGGAAAAGGCCACTATAGCGACAGCGCAAGGAGATGCATCCATGGGAAAAGCACCACTACTAAGGGAGAATCACTGGATGAATTTGTTTAAAAAAGGGGGCCAGCAGGAAGGCAAATCCTATAAATTAAAGGCAGTGAAGCTCCCTGTTAATGGGAGACCTTCCCCGTTTGTGCCGGAGGCAGTGGCAGCAGTAAAGTATAAGGCACAAACTAAAACTAGTGTCCCTGTAGACCTGGTTGTTGACACTGATCAAGCTGGGATGATGGTGCATGCCTAGGAGGGTACTGTGTATGAAGAGGGGGAGGTGGGTGAGGTATGCTATGGATAACCACTGCAAACAGGTTAGCCCCTTTAGCCCCCTTGCCTGCCCAGAGAGTGAAACTATTGGGCTGACGAGGGAATTCTGAAAGGATTGCAGATAGCATGGGGAAAGATAAATCCCCCGAGTGAGAGTGCAGGCCCCCGGTAAAAGCGAAGTGGGCAAAGATCCCGGCCAGTAGGCTTGTAACCCCCCTTAGAAATGCTAAGGTAAGCCAAAGGAAGACAAAAGGTCGCAGAGGACTCCCCATGGAACAAAATGGGGGGGGGGGCAATTGATGGAAAATGTGTTGACTGACATAGGGCGGCTGGCGGCTAACACCACTCAGAAGTGTTCCCACTGTTTAGGGGCTCAAATTAAAGCACAAAGTGAGAAGAACCTTTGAATTGGGCATTATCTGCACCGATGTGAAAATCAAGTTAAAAATAGACCTGCCCCAATGATATAGCCGAGGAGCCCACAGGGGCATGCCCTGGGGGTGGGAGAGGGCAACAGCTGTGCCAACCCACTGTTGGAGGTCATTAAAAATCAAGTTGCCAAAGGGCACCTGTCAAGTAGGGTTGGAAATGCTTGTATAACCCCCCCTGTACTTCCCATGCTAGGGAACGGCCTGAGAATCCCCCAAAGAGTTCCCATAGTCTTAAAATCCATGGTTGCCAATAGCCATGCACCCATGCAGTTACCGTCCAGAGGCCTGACTGACTGGAAGGACTTCTCGACTCAGCATAAGCACTTGGTGGTAATGGCTAATGTCCTGAAATTGCGGGAGGGTAGTTATCAGGACCCAGGCACGATGTTGAATAAAGTAATTCATTGGATATGCACTAGGAGATGGTGCACTTCAGTGATACAAGAAGAAGATGTAGTGCACTGTAGCGAGGCAGCCATTTGGGGGAGGGAAGGGATTACATCCAGATTTACCTGAGGGATGAGTGGCTAGTACAAGGATTGCTTGATATTGAAACGCTGTGGGGTGAAAGATTTCACTGAAGGCTGCCATACCCCCGAAATGAGAAACACATGGCAGGGTCCAATTGGAGCAGGGGAATGGGTAGCACAGCGACTTCGGCACCCAATAGGTCCCCCATCTCAGAACTCTGGGGTCAGAGTGATAAAGGCGGCCTCAGATCTAGAGGCGGTAGTTTGGCTACCAAGGACCACAGATCTCCACATTGACCCGAGGCTGACTCCAATAAAGTTATTGTCCTGGAACATAGCAGTTCTCTTGAAACACCTGCTTGATAACAAATGGGTGGGGTCATTTTATCTGTATGACATCATAATGTTCCAGGAGACATGAGCCACAGAGGAAATAAATATGCAGGGGTATGCACTTTTTGAGATTAAACCCAAGCACGGTCCTAAAGGGAGACTGACAGGGGGGGGCTTCTTGTAGGGGGAAAGACATCATGAAACTGGGTAGCCAAACAAATAAACACAGGATCCTTAGATCTGCTGTCCTTGGAGGTCTACATTTCCACTTGCGGAAGACTCCTTTTGTCTAATGTTTATAATCAACCTAATATTAAGGCCAGGACTAACGCAGTCTGGGCACTCTGTGATATTTTAGAACACTGAGTGCCAGACGATGGTGGGAAGAATTGTATCATTTCAATGGGGGACTTTAACACCCAGTTAGAACCACCTAAATTATTGGAAGGTCTTTGGGGTGACCAGGATGAGGCTTGGGGCATCCCGGAGATAATCGCTGATACACCAGCAAGATTACACCCAGCCTCCTCAGAGACCTTTAGAAGATTGTATAATGTGGGACTGAGACCTTGCCATGGCCGGTTTGCTACTGACCAACCAGCAGGGTATACTTTTAGCAGCCCAAGAGGTCGCTCTAGAATAGATTATGCCCTAGTGTCAGGATCGGACTGGCAGGTAATAGAAGGGCTTTTAGGTTTTAGGGCGTCTAGAGAGTGATCATAGGCCAATACTTCTCCAATTAAAAGACCTTTCACCAGAGCCGGACCTGACAGTGAACAGGGTAGTGCCCGTGATGGTCCATGGTAACGTTAGGCGTACTGTGAAATGGGCGACCCTGAACCTGGGCGATATTGCTCCGGTTTGGTACAGCAAAATTATACTGGAGCTCGAGTGCATTTGTGAGGCAAGTACATCTCTTGAAAGTAAATGTGCAAGTTATCTTCCTTTAATTGAGTCGCTAAGAGAATCCCTGACC
This sequence comes from Ambystoma mexicanum, assembly GCF_040938575.1. Taxonomy (NCBI): domain Eukaryota; kingdom Metazoa; phylum Chordata; class Amphibia; order Caudata; family Ambystomatidae; genus Ambystoma; species Ambystoma mexicanum. The sequence goes on along the minus strand of NC_090934.1, from coordinate 919,500,069 downwards.
GTGCCAGTAAGGTGACTAAGACATGAGGGAAAAAAATCTAACTTGTGGTTCGACAAGGTGCGCAGAGAAGAAAAGCGGGCCCTGGGCACATGCCTGAGGGGCACTGGCCAGGTAGATAGAGCTCATGCACATTAATTGCAGAGGGTATATAAGGTGATTATAGCCAGTACAAAATCTCAATACCTACATGATAGGTGGGCTACCCTGACCGAAGGGGTGCAGAGTGGGGATCAAGTTGGGTTTTGGTGTCTCATTACGGATATGGATATAAAGGGTGATGCAATCGACTCTGAAAGTATAAGTCTGAACGAATGGTATGCCCGCTTTGCGGGTTTGTACTCATTTCAATCTGAGGGGGAAGGAGCATGTATGAGCCCCATATTGGATGGGGGCACTGGACCTGAGCATGATAGACTTGCCAACCTAACATTCACACTTGCAGAAGTGGAGAGGGATATAAGAGCACAGAAGGCAGGTAAAACGCTGGGACCCGATGGCGTGCCGGTGGACCTTTATAAAAGTGAGCTCGCAATTTGGGCCCCATTATGAACCATGGTATTTAACACTGTAATGCAGAGTGACCTGGTGCCTAATATGTGGACATCAGCGATAATAGTGCCCATATATAAAAAAGGTGACCGAGCAGACCTGGGAAATTATAGACCCATATTATCCTTACTGGATGCCGCAGGAAAGACATTCGCTAAGGGCCTGCTGAGGCACCTAGGTGCATGGGTGGGAGGATACCAAGCAACTAAGACATCTTCAGGCTGGCTTCCAGGCAGGAAAAAGCACAAAAGATCAGTGCTTCCGGTTCTACTTAGTGGTCCAAAAACAACTGAGAATCTCAAAAATTAATTTATATGGGGTATTTGTGGATCTCAGGGCAGCATTGGACAGATTCCCTAGAGATACCCTGTGGGCAATTTTGCGTGCCAAAAATATCTTTATAATGACAATACGGCAACTGTCCACTGTGGGAAGGGAGGGAAAAACAAAGAAGTTTTCAGAGTGGTCCGAAAGGGTCCGACAGGCTTGTGTCCTTGCTCCAGTATTATTCTGTTTGTACATCAACTCTATTATTGAGAGACTGTTGGCGGTGAGCACAGACCCGCCAAGGTTTGGGGGATCGCATCCAAGTCTTGTTTTTCACAGATGACGCAGTCCGATTGTCCACCACCCAAATGGGACTGCGCCTTGCTCTGTACAGCCTAGCACAGGAATGCAGTACATTCTGACTGAAAATAAATGCCACACAAACTAAAGCTATGGATTCTACATCAACACCATTGAAATTGGTGGTGGGGGGTTAAAATTCTAGAAGAGGTGGGTTGGTATGGTTATCTGGGGATTCGGTTCTCAAGTGGGGGACGTTGGGTTGATCAGGTTGCCAAAGCCAACATTCTACTGCACAAAAATAGCGGGCCCTGGAAGCCTACCATGCTACCCCCTAACAATTACAGATAACACATTTCTGAGAGCGATTTTGCTGCTTCCCCATTGCAGACCTACTAGTACAGTTTGTATGGAGTGTGGTCTCTTTCCCATTGGTGAAGAAATAAGTATTATACTGGTTTATTACTGGCTCTGGGTTTGGGGAAACCAGGAGCTAGTGGAATACCGGGAAGCATTAGAGCATCTGTTGACATTGGGGGGATGGCACAGGATTCAATGGTTGGTCCATGTGAAAAAATGGCCTGCCCTCTTGGATCTATATCCATATTGTCAAAATCTGCAGCTTTTGGGAGATGACGCAAAAGGGACAGTCAAGATGGCCTTTCAAAGATATAAATTAACAAGGGCACAGATGATCACATTAGCGCTGGCAACCGGTCCAAACTACTTAGAGCTCAAAGCTTTGGAGGGCATGGAGCTATACCTGAATACAGTGGAGCCAGCCTATGTCCACGCCTTGTACATGAGGCTACACCTAGGTTGCTTTCCCGTGCGGGAAAATATAAGTAGGTGGGACGGGAAGGGTAGCTCTTGAGTGCCCAATGTGTATCAAAGGTGTAGAAACAATAGCCCACTTCATACTAACCTGTGAAGCCTTAAAAGAATTAAGAACCAGGTATTTGAAACCATTGTCCTTGTTATGTAACATTACCACCGCTAGGGAAGCTCTAAAGTTTTGTAAAAGGTCTAATGACTTAAATGCGGTTTACTTTGTCACCAAGTACATCCATAGGGCTTGGCTGATGAGGGAAAAGTATTGTGTAGCGTTGTTCTGACTCCCATTGATAGGAGTCGGTTAAGTGTTCTGTGATGGTCTTGACTTGGGATAAATATTATGTACCATAGTATAGTGTTTTATTTTTTAGACTTGTTTATATTGTATAACATGTATTGCATTATATGATGTACCTAAATGGCACTTCGCCAAATAAAGGTTGTTCTATGAGTATGTGAATTTTGACGAATTGCGAGATTCAATCACTTGAGGCAAGAGAGATGAGCCTGCTGTGCAATATTCCCCCTTGTGGTGGCAGGATACAGGACCTCACAAGAAGGGAATCCTACATTCCATTACGCGAAAGAGAGTGGAGGGGTAGTTTTATGGCAGCAGTACTGACAATGTGGAAGTGAGTCCAGCAAGCTGCGAGGTACGTCGGTGTGTATATAATGATTAGGAAAGGTCCAGCACAAAAGATCTGCAGTGTAATTGATACTGGGCAAGGTCTAGCATAGCAGATCTTGGTTCAGTATGACTAACAATGCTGCAAAAGCAAGCTTTGAGAGAAGAGGGGAGGGGGTTTTTGCCCCCCTCCATGCTAAGGGCACCTCTGAGGTCAGTCGTGAAGGGTGCCTAACGGACATGATATGGCTTGACTATGCCCACTCCTCCCAACATGAACGGTGCTCTTTCCAGCCCAGGACAACCTGAAAGGGCAAGACAAACTCCTCTGGGACAGTAGGCTGGGGAGCTTTGGCCAAGAATGGAATTGATTGTAATATGAGGGGAATAGAGGAGAAGGAAAAAGAAAAAAGAAACCTCTGAGGCATTCGGCTGGGGAGTTTTGGCCAATAATGTATTGGATGGAAAGTTGAGGGGGAAGGACAGAAATGTAACATGGTCTGCTGGTCGCAAGGAGTAAGAGAATGTAAAGAATCAATAGTAAAGAATCAAAGTGTACTTAATCTACCCCTCCCGCCCCCTCAGGTGGCCCAAAAAAGGCGAGAAGATCTGTTGGGGTGGTCGGTTACTCGTTCGTGTCAAGGGCCTAATTGAGGTGGAGCAGCCATAGAAGCGATCACAGCAAGTGCATTCAAAGAACAATGGTGGGGGAACCAGGAATGAGATGGGGACAATTTGAGGAATATGTGGAGGCCCTCTCACAGAAGTGCAAAAGAACAGGGATCTTGGTAGTACACCTGGGCGGCAACGATTTGACAGGCGTGGGAAGCGGGTTATTAATTAAGGAGATAATGGTGTCACTGCAGAGATTAGCGGCTCGCTTGGGGGCAACTGGGATCATGTGGTCAGAAATAATGCCCAGATTTAAGGGGAGAGAAACCAAATCTCACCAGGCAGTCGAGAAGTCCTGAAAAAGCCTTGGCCAAGTTTTGCAAAGGGATGGGTTATTCACGAATACGGCATGGCCTGATAACCCTGGTTGTACCTGAATATTATTTGGAAAATTGGGTGCTCTTGTCTGAGAAAAGCATGGACCGGTTTTTGCAAGGGGAGGATGAAAGTTAAAGTAGCCAGCTTGTCGCCACATCATTTTGGTTATCATTTTGCATGTGATGCACTGATTATTGAGAAATCATGTAATTATGGTTTTGATTTGCAGTGATGTTAAGCATTTTAACATAGACATTAATTGAGTTTGATGTCTTGTTAATGCAACAAACATGTGGCATTTTAAGCCACAAGCAAAAAGGAGCCTCCAATTGCATCACTTTTGAAGAATCTTTCATGTCGCAGGTATGGTGAGTTAGCATGGATTTATGAATGGCAAAGGGCCAAGAAGTGGCCTAGAGCAAGGGATATGGCAGGAGTGGAGTTCCCTGCTGAGGGAGTTGGCCACTGAGCTGTTGACGTTGGACAGGTGAGAGTGACATTCCTTGTATCGGGGCCCATTTCAACAGGACCTGTGCCTCAGTGGATAGGATCTGCAATCTGCTGTCTATCTGTTTTCTGATGTAGTACATTGTGGTGGTGTTGTTGAAGCACACCCTCGTTATTTTTCCCTGAAGCTGGAGCGGAAAAGACCTGAAGCCCCAAAACATCTTCCTGTGCTCTAATACATTTGTATGCAGTATTTGTTCCCTTGTCGACTAGAGACCTCTGGCATGGATATTCCCTGTCTAGGCCTTCCAACCGTGCATGACGGCATCCGTCATCACTGTTACGTCATGACTTGTGGTTGGGATGGGTGCTCCTTTTGTGAGGTTTTTGCTGTCTTGTGACTAAAGAAGAGCTTTGTGGAAAGCACTGATTAGCATGATCTTGTCATCCCAATGCATGGAAACTTGGTCCTAATGGGCATCCACAAACCCCTGCAGGGGACACATGTAAAGCTTCAGTTATGGATCAAGGGAATGCAAGATAACAGCATGCCTAAGAGGGGTTTGATTGTATTTGAGATCAGTTACCTTTGTTCAGACAAAGTTTGAACTTTGTTGAGCATTTTCCGGATTCTGTTGTCTGAGGGAGGTGCCCTCGAGGACACCATACCTTTAGGCGGAGTACTGGATGACTTTCCATAGTACATCGAGATGCCCAATGATGTCAAACAGTCCAGGAGCAGACATTCCTCTTCATCATCAAAAAAGTCAAAGAGAAGATGTAGATCACTCTCTTCTTCCTCTCCTTCTTCCTCAGAGGAAAGGAGCGTAGTCTGCCTGACTAAATTCTCCACTAAGGATGAGGAGGACCTTTTCAGGAAACAAATAGTACAAATCTTTGAGAAATAGGCCCCTTCCTCCTCGAAACACAAAGAAGTGACCATGCTCTATGCTCTAGTCGATGACAAGCATATGGCCAAAGCAAAACTCTGCATGCCCTCGAGCCCGGGTAGTAATTCTAAGACTTCTCGAGATTCATCGACTGCTCAAGGCAATCAGAAATCATCGAAGACACCATCCAAGCACAATTCCCCAAAAAGGTAGTTGATACTATCGACGCCACAGACATTGACACCGTTGATGCCATTGATGCCGATTCAGTCTAAAAGCAAGACATTGACGCCGATAGTGGATTAATCGACGCTGTTGCCACAAAAACCTCAGGAAAAGGAAAAGGTTTTTAAACCTTTACCTAAGAAGGACTTTTTCAGGTCTTTAACTTCAATATATGAGGGTTAGGAGATGTCAGGTGACAACCCACCATTTGGCCTTCAATTGGATACTCCTAATATACGTAATGATTCTAATGTCCCAGAAAGTTTCATCTCAGAGGAGAACAGAGTCAGGGAGCTGCATGATACCCTACAAACAGCTATTGGGGTTGACACTTCTCCAGAATTAGTTTGGGAAGCCAGACCCAGCTGATCATGCAGATGCTTCATATAGAAGGCTGATGACTAGGGTTATAGATTTCCTAGGATGGAATAGACCTGCTCCTCCATTTCAGCAGGACGATCTTACGGACATATTGAACAAAAGGACCGTATACTACCCTTTCATGTAGCTCTCCAAAAAAGAGTATTGTCAAACTGAGAAGTTCCGGAATCTAGCCCTGCAGTTAATAGAATCCTCACCAAAAAATACGGGCCATGCTACCTGTAAAAACATCCGACACCGGAAAGTTTAGGGGTCCAAGCAGCTACATCCACCTCTAAGCAAGTTGCTTACCCAACTATCCCTCCAGACAGAGATGATAAACGTTTTGATTCATGGGCAACAAAAGTTTTTTTGGCTGGAAGCATTGCATTAAAGTCCGCTAACTCTGCATGTGCACTAGCAAAATTCACATTCACCCTGTTGGACTGTATAGCTATGGCGGGTGATAACCTCCCAGAAGGGGAGGAAAGAGACAGCTTCATGAACCTGATAAGAGATGGAAAAGAGGCCATGTGTGAGTCCCTTCAATCAGGTCTGAACTGGCCATGGCGGTAAACACTGTTATACGCAGTTTTGGAAGGCTGAGGAAGTCCGGATTTGCGTCGGACCTGCAGGCTAGACTCTTCAACATGTCCTTTGACCACTCTCATTTATTTGGTAATAAGGCTGAGGAAAGCCTTGAATAGCTGCATACCTCAAAAGCGGCAGCCAAGTTCCTAAGTGCCGCCATCAGGCAGTCTAGTTCCAATGTAAGCCAGTCTAGACCCATAAGAACATTTATCATGCTTGATTCATCATAGATGCTTGGTTAATACAAAGTCAGGCTACAGTAAAAGATATACAGGCTGCTACACCAAAACATCAGCCTAGCGAGGTAACACTACATATCATGCTTGCTTTTGTCAAGATGCAGAGTAGTAAATGTCATGCCACAGTAAGCAATGGCTAGACTGACTGCACCAAAATGTCAGTCTAGCCAGTTACTCACTCATACAACTTTTCTTACCTCCACCCATTGCTTCTCTACACAGGCACACATCCACCCACTCAGAACATTTAAAAACACACCATCACATTCATACTCATTCACCCACCAGTCACTCACTCATACACCTTTTCTTACTTCCACCCATTGCATTCTCTACACAGGCACACATCTACCCACAACATTCAAAAACACACCATGCCATTCATGCTCATTCACCCACCAGTCACTCACTCATACACCTTTTCTTATCTCCAACCACTGCATTCTCTACGCAGGCACACACACACCCACCTAGAGCATTCAAAAACACACATCACATTACTTCTCATTCACCCACCATTCACTGTAAGGAACTCATGGTGGCAACAGTAAAGACAGACTCAAGTCACCACCGTTCAAGGGTGTTTATTGAACTTTATAATGGGTGAGATAAACGCCTAATCTAAACCTAAATCTAAGAATGGAGCAAGCTACGACCATCAAATAATAACAAGGCAGTCCTAGTGGCGTCTTGTCAAATAAAAAGGGCCTATACTAAAAATAACTATTGCCAATTCTTACTGCTAAGTTACAAAAAGAGTGTGGGATAATGTTTGCCAGAAAAGAAAGAAGTGTTCACAAAATGATAAGTCAGAATAGTATGGCTGGGTCTCCATTCCCCACGTTTTTAGCACAGTACAAGGTGGGACCTCTTGAGCACAGCACACTCCTGGGCCTCTTCAGCACGAGGTTCACAATTACAGTTCAACGATACCAGCACCTTCAGGGGCCAAGTCTCTTTTCTACAAAGTCTCTTGCCTTAGAAGGCCTGGTAGATCAAAACAACAAATAAACAAAAGTTCCTTTGTTAATCTTGCACCTTGGGTGATTGCTCTTCGCTCCTTGAATCTCCCTCCCCTGGGATCGGATCCTCCTTACACCTTGGGTCTCCTTCCGTCGGGTTCACTACAGCCTTTCAAATGCAGCTTGCAATATTCAAGAGCCTTAATGTCTTTTCAAACAACTTCCTACTGTGGACAACCCTAGTCCAGGTTAATTAAACTGCCGAACTTTGAGGCATATTATGTGGCAGCGCAGCTGCAATATGTGTCCAGGTGGCTCTCTGACGATGAGACCCCTGAACACAGGCTGTTTGGGAGGGATTGTTCCCCTTTTTATCTGCGAGAGGTGATCTGGGTGACAAATGCATGCATGAGGGAGCGGCCTGGAATGCTAGCTTTGGGACGGAACATGTGGAGACGGGCCTGCCGGATGATGGGTAACCCTTTGCCGTGTGTGCCGCAGTTACCATTGGTCGCACTGGCGAAGGGAGACGGGCAGCTCAGAGCAATCATCCGGACATACTGGGAGTCAGTGGGGTTGGTCACCATGGGAGATATTTGGCAGGATGGGACCATCATGGAGTTCGAAGAACTAGAGGCAGGGTCGGGATTGCACAGGGGTCAATATGTGACATATCACAGGATAGTGCAGGAGATCCGGAGTAGGTGGCCTGAAACTACCTTGGCCGAAGAACCGGACGCCACGGTGGAGATACTATACGACACATCGGAGGGCGGGCATGAGGTCTCTAGGTTGTATGAGATGTTGATGACAAAGGTTGGGAGTGATTTAGTGCACTTGAGACTGGAATGGGAAACGGAGATGGGGGCCCCGATGGCAGACGGGTTGTGGGAGCGTGCCTTGGGGTATCATAAAAAAGTATCGAGGAATGCCAGGTTTAAGCAAATACAGCTTTATATAACGCACAGGGCATACATGACCCCCTTGAGAATATCCAAATTTCGGGACGTTGGACGCCAGGCGTGCCCCAAGTGTGACGAGGAGAATGCAGACATGATACACATGTTCTGGGCGTGCCCAGTAATTGCAGGTTACTGGGGTGAAGTGGCGCAGAAACTGGCAGGGAAGGGTGTCACGCTCAAAGTGGATTCAGCCTGGGCCTGCTTACTGGGGGGATATCCCAGAGCGCGTAAACTCAGACATGTTGAGAAATTGAAAGATCTGGCTTATGTGCTTGCTAAACGTAGGATTGCAATGGGATGGAAGGAGTGTCATAAGCCACGAGTGGAGGTCTGGTGGAGGGATCTCCAAAAATGGGCAGAGGCCGAGACGGCGGTGTGGCGGGATAGCAGTATTGCAGGGGAGGAGGAGGAAATGTGCTCCCTCGCGGCATGGAAATTGATGATAGCCGAACTGTTTGGAACGGGGTCGGCTCCAATTGAATCTGAGAGCGATGACGCCCCTCCGTCCACAGCGGATACCGATGGCGGACACCATACAGGCTCATAGGGGGGAGGGATGAGGATTGCAGTGCTTTTGTTGTTAAATGTGTTTACTTATGTTCTGTTGTTTTGTTGTTTGGTTTATATATAAAAATATATTTAAAAAAAAAAACCCTAGTCCAGGTTCACTATTGTCGCACAATGTTCACGGGTGTATTACTCTTCACCCCAACTCGCAAGCATCCCTCTGTCGGGTTCATATCTGCCGATCTCACAGTTCACTTTGCTTTACCACGATACGGGATTTACTTGTCTTCGCTTTTCCCTTGGCAATGGGTCAGAGACTTTTGAGTGTAGTTGTAGGACGACTACAACACCTCACGTCGCCCTTTCGTAGTGACTTCTGGTACTTGCAGTTTCAATACAAAAGGGCCAGCAAGAGTCCTTCGAATAAGCACTCCTGCTGCGCCTGACCGCTCTGCAGATGGCCCTTCTATGGGCTTTCTCAAAAGTTCAAACGCACAAGTTCTTTGTTCTCAAGTTTTTCGGTTCATCTAATGTTGCCACTTGCAACATTGGGCTCAAACACAGTTCAGTTTCCCATCAGCTTCCTCTGACTCACTGATTGTGTTGAGTCCACTTGGCTTGGCTTGCTGCTGGAGTCAAGAATGGTACCATGGTAGCCAGGATGCCTCCCCGCCTGTATTATCAATGTGTCAGGCCCCCATGCACTGTTGGCATCTGTTACTACACACTTCAGCTATGTTTGAGTTGAAAAGGGCAAGGGAATCCCCCCTTCTTCGTCCCTCCTGGTCTCGCTGCCTTTCTCCTCCGTTTGAACTGCCGGTTCGGTGTAGCTGATTCATCTTTTGTTCGGCCCTGCTTGTAGTGTGCTCTCGTGATACGCCTTTTATCCCTGTGGGGAAGGTAAAGGGCCGTCAGTTGTGCGTGGTTATTGTCAATTGCCTGACTCTGCCTGACCCGTGTGTTGGGACATGTCAGGTAAATGGCTCTGGTGCTAGTCCATTGTCTATTACGGTGTAAGAAAGTGTTTGTGTCGGAAAAGGGGGCAGGGGTAGAGCTTCTAAGTATACTATAGGGTAGGATGGGGAAAAGGTGTTACAAGGAAGGGGGTACCGCCTCTCAACCTTCGGTGTCCCACTTCCACTCCCCGAAGACCTCTCATCCAGGTGATCCTCCCCCACTGGCCCACCCCCTGGAACTGGATCCAATAGCGATGTCTGTGTCCTGGCCACTCAGATGACCATTCTCCGGGGACTAGTGGGTGAGACACCTTCAGGTTTCTCATATCACTTACATACAACTGACAAGCACTTCACACACGCATTTCAAAATACACATCATATATTTTTTTAAAGCTTTCTTACTTTTTTCTTGCAGCTTCGGTGCATCCTTCCAGGCCACCCTTGGCTCCTAAGTGCTGCTCACAAACAGGAACCAGCAAGCTGCAAGAGCTTCCTTGTTCCTGAATGTGAGCTGCGAGGAAGCAGATGGAGAAGGGCTTGAATCTGAACGTGACATGTTACATGTGCGACATGTCATGGTCAGCACCTTTGCTAATCTCTACTGAGCGCCTCTCCGGCCCAGCCTTCACCCTAATGGGTGTGGACTGGGCCTGGGAGCACCCAGACCTGGTGTGGCACCAGGGGGGCTGCAGGCGCCCCCACTACAACAGGAGCTTTCATTAAAAAAACATTTTTATTGTTTTAGTTTACGTTTAGTTTATTTTCTTAAATAGCGCACCTCACCCAAGGGTTTCTGGGCGCTTATACTTAGACAATGAAGCAGAGTTACACACATCAAAGATACAAATCAAATACAAAGCCCGCCAGGCGGGGAGGAGGTGAGTTACAGTTCACCTTATTGCAGAAATGGGTGCTGGAGGTGTGTTACAGATCACCTCGAAGGCAGAGTTAGTGAGCAGCAGATCTTAGCATAGGAAAGCTAATGGATTTAACAAGCGTACTGAGCTGGTTGATCAAAAGGCTAGGCAATTTACAATATGACAATAATTATTAATGGTTACATTATACATAGATTACATAGAATTAGAGCATTGCTGAGTTTATGAAACCCAGCAGTGGACGCACTTTCAGGGCTTTAGGAGTCGTTTGGACTGAGGAGTCAGGCTTTGGTTTTTGCTCTAAAGGTCCAAAAAGTGGGCTCTGCTCTGATGTCGGATGGGAGGGAGTTCCAGCATTTGGCCGCTAGTACTGGGAAACTGGTCCCTCCCTCAGTTTTCAGGTTGAATTTGGAGTATTGAAAGCTGGTTGAGGTAGTTGGATCTGGTGGTTCTGTTGGTCTGGTGTCTTGAGAATTTAGCTGTCACGTACGCGGGAGCTTTGTTGGCTAGGCACTTATGAGTGATGACCAGTGAACGGAGAGTAATTCTGGCCCGGATAGGTAGCCATTAAGCTTCTCTTCTGAGGGAGGAGATGTGGCTCGATCACGGGATATTGAGGGCTGTTCTAAGGGCATATTGTTTTGCAACACCTGAAGTTTGTTTAAGTTCCGAGCTGAGGTTCCGATGAAAAGTGTGTTGTAATAGTCAAGCTTGGAGAGAATGAGTACTCTTGCTAGAGTGGCACAGCTAGAGGTAGATAAGAAGGGCTTACACGCATTGATCATTTTGTTAGTATAGGATGTGGTGAAAGCTAAAGAGTTAACTTGTCCGTTTAAAGTCAACGTGGAGTCGAGGTAAATACACAGAGTTTTGACTTCCCTCAAGACTTTAATGATATTCCCGTCAATGTTGAATGACTCATAGCGGGAATCTAATTTGTTTAAACGAGTTTGTGAACCAATCATAAGTAGCTCAGTCTTATCATCGTTTAAACAAAGGCTATGAGTGGCCATCCACGCTTGGATCTCTAGATAAATGTCGTGAATGAGTTTGGTGTCTTGAGAGTGAAATCCAGCAAATGTGATGAGGATCTTGGTATATGTGACACCCAGGTTATCGAGGCGGTCGAATAGGAGTTTTGTGAATCTATTGTAGAGTGTGGGCGACACACAGGATCCCTGAGGAACGCCACAGGTGATGGGACCTGGGGGTTCTGAGGCTATAGGTGAAAAGACCGTGGTGGTTCTATTGGAGAGAAAGGATTTGATCCAGCTGGCTGCATTCGGTGAGAAGGCGGCTGCTGATGTTAGGTGTTGTGTGAGGATTTCATGGTCAACCAGGTCGAAGGCAGCTGATAGATCCAAGAGCAGGAGAATGGCAATCTTTCCTCTGTCTTTAAGCTCATCCATCTGTATCTTGAGATCTAGCAGTGCCGTCTCAGCACCATGTCTAGGTCCAAATCCAGATTGATAGAGGCCTAATAAGTTGTTATCTTCAAGGTGTTTTTGTATTTGTATATAGGCTGCGCATGTCAAGGAGTTCCCCCCTTCTCACCTGAGTTCGATCTTTGCTGGATTTCTTGATCGATGCCTTCTTGCGTACTGCTCAAGTCTTGAATAAGGCTGCACGAGTCTCTTCCGACTCCAGCGTACGTTCAAGAACCGGGATCCAGGAATCCAGGAAATAACAGGGTGCGCAACTAGCACACAAGTCCAGGAATCAAGAAAGGAAGGAAAGGGACTAGAATTGCATTAGAGTGGAAGAAGCAAGGGAAACAATACCGCGAGCTACGGAGCACACGTCTGGTCGCTACTTCGCAATAGCATTGAGACGCGCAGGGCCGTGGCATATTTATGGAATGTACTACGTCCGCCGTGAAGGTTGGTGCGAGGCGTGTTACGTGATACGGCCATGTTGGAAGAAACAATGCAAGCCCCGCCGTGACAAGGACCAGGAAGTCCAGAAGGGGCGCGTTCTGTGGGTCATGACAGCGCGGTCCAAGATCATTAGGAGAAAAGGGACCGGTGTGATGGGCCTGTAATTTGTGGGCACATTGGAGTCTAAATTAGGCTTCTTTAATAGGGGCATGACCTAGGCTTCCTTGAGGTTGCTGGGTACTGCACAGTTTTTGAATGATGCATTTATCAGAGTGGTGATAAATGGGGCTAGTTCTCTTGCACTGTCCTTGATGACTGCTGCATGGCATGTGTTACCCTGACAGTTAGAGGGTTTAATTCATAGAATAATATTTTTCACATCTTTGATGGAGACTTGGGAGAATTGGAAGGGGGCACACAGTGGAATATTGTGCTTAGAGTCTCTGAGTGAGTGGGAATTGGGGAGTAAATTGTTTTTTTTGGTGTTGATTTTGGATTGTAGGAGCGCTATTTTGTCTGAGAGGGCCTTTTGGATGTCTGCGCACCAGGTCGAATTTGTGGAGCAGTCATCGATGATAGGGGCAGGGGACTGTAGTTCCCTCGGGATAGTGAAGAGTTCCTTAGTGATTTCATTATAGATTTTGTTTTTAGTCTTAGTGATGGCTGTTTTGTAGGCAGTGGCAATAGCCGTGTATTTTTATTTATTAGCTGATGTGGGTTTTCTTTTTCCAGAAGGTTTCTGCTGATTTTTTTTCAGTCCGGAGTACTTTCAGTTCCGGCGTAAACCAATGTTTAAGTGGGAGGTGGGTTTAGCTTTACGAAGTTTATGCAGCGCAATCTGGTTGATTGCTTGCTTCATTGTAGTGTTGAAGGTGTCAACTAGATCTAAAGGGTTAGTATCAACGTTCAGAGGGGTATTAGTGACAGGAAGCTTTCTTCCTTTATCATGTTTAGGTTTGAGGATGTGAGAATTAAAGCCAATTTGAGAAATGGTGTTCTCTAGAGCAGTGGCGTTAGTGTCTTTAGGATCATGGAGACCTAGATTCATGTCTCCAAGGAGAATGATCTGAGAGCCTGGCTTGGTCTTTTGGGTGAGGAGGGTTGAGCTGTCTTCCTCAAAAGAGGAGACGGGGCTGGGTGGACGAAATTTGAGGTGTAGGAGTATAGTACTTGAGTGGGATAGGGGTAGTTTGACTGAGAGCAGTTCTGCAGAGGGGAAATGGGCACTAGGTGGGATTTAGCAATGAATGCTACGCCGCCTCCTTTCCCTGAAGTTCTGTCTGCTCTAATTATGGTATAGTTGGCAGGGAGGGCTAGTGCTAGACCTGGCCCTAATGCCTGATTGAGCCAAGTTTCAGAGATGGCTAGAAAATCCAGTTGGTTGCCGATAATGAGGTCAGCAATATCGGTGGAATGGGCTACTAGAGAGCGGGCATTGATCAGGGCTCCTTTGATGGCTGGTGAGGCAATGTGGGTATGTTTACTAAGCTTTGGAGTGTGTCGTTTGTGCGTTGCAGCTAAAGTGGGAGTGATGCTGGAACTGATGGGCAGTGTGGTTTCTGGAGGGTGTTTGGCGGGGGTCACCTAAAGTATTTAGTGCGAGGAGTGAGCATAGCACAAGTGGTGTGGGTGGGTTGGCGAAACGGTGGATCCCTTCTTCGGGGGTGAGGTGGCTGCAAGTATCGAAGGGGGGGACCCATAGCAGAGGTGAGGTGACGCAATTGTCTAACTGCAATGCTAAGGAGCGCTAGATGAAGGAGCACAAGCGTGAAGGCTGCACGGTGGGGACAGGCAATTTAGACGTGTAGCAGGTCAGTAGTAGAGGAGATGATCAGCGCTATGCTGTGGTAGACAGAGACAAATGGCAAGCGACTGGGAGGAGGTACAGGAGTGCGGGTGGGTGTGGATAGGGGTAGTAGTCAAGAGGGTGACATGTGCAGTGAATGCAGTAGGTTATGGCGAAAAGAAATGCTAATCACACATTTAGTAATTGTACACTTGGTAATAGTAGAGGGTATCACGTGAGGACAGTACGGCAATTGAGCAGTAGTGGGTGCTAATCAAAAATACACAGTATATGCAAATACCATAGTAACCCAGAAGAGCAGATCAGGCAATCGGGTGTATTGGACAATAGGTGGAGCCTGAAATGTTAACGTTGTATGAGTTAGTAAGTATAGGGAACAAAAAAGGGGGCTCCAACCACAGATATAGTTATTGACAATACCCTTATGTCGGGGTGCCTAGGTAGTTTTGTTCAAATTATTTCAAAGTACTGTTTCAAGTAGTAAGCCAAGTATCTTTACAAATAAACAATCAGGTTACCAAATGCAACCAATATATATGACAAAAGCACTTATTAGTATAATAGTAATTGTTTTATTCAATTTGTTTTTTTCCCTGTTTTTCTTTTTAGAACAAAGTCATAAAGAATGAATGAATTGTAAAGGACATCAATACAATGCAAAAAATATAATTCGTAAAAAGAAGAGAAGTTGTAACTTTTCAAAAAAACCTGTTATCCAATTTCCACATAATTAGTGAGTTAGTATCATTTAGGTGCTGCAGAGTCATATTGAAGCATGTAGAAAAGGAAAGCAGAAGGAAATATTTTTGTTGTATACAAAGACAGTTCAACAGTTATACAACACAGGTAAAAAAATATAGTGACCAGTTCATCGGTCCACAAGTTTTAGCAAGGCTAGCTAGTTGCCCGGCTATACTACGAGTACCTAAAAAGTCAAATTTACAAACTGAAGTGAATTCAATCGAGACAGGACCAAAATCATTGGTCCAAATACTTGTCACCTATTTAAAAGCAAAGAATCCCCAATTGGTAGGGCCTCAGGTATAGCAAGGTTAACCGGCTGCCTAGCTCTACTGTGAGGACCGGAAGAGTCAAACCAGGGGAATGAAATAAATTCAACAAACAGATGACCAAAACTATCGGTCTACGTCAGGGGGAGGGGCCCCCTATCTAGTTGGAAAGGACAGTCAAGCACACTAAGTGCTTTGTCCTAGGGTGTGTCGGCTGATTGTTAGAACACCTTCGTCTGGGCCTCTGGATTGGAAATCTCTGAAAAGATAAGTGAAACAAAAAAAGGGAGGAGGGAGAAAGAGGGAAAAGGTAGATGAGATCTGTGATAAGTCT
The DNA here is from genome assembly GCF_040938575.1 of Ambystoma mexicanum. Classification (NCBI taxonomy): domain Eukaryota; kingdom Metazoa; phylum Chordata; class Amphibia; order Caudata; family Ambystomatidae; genus Ambystoma; species Ambystoma mexicanum. Next base: position 919,484,456 of record NC_090934.1, on the reverse strand, counting down.
CAAAACCTAGTGATAGCAATAAATACTGCATAAAATAAAACATTGCTGCCTAAAAATGCAGCCATAGTAAAGGATACTTGTATTTTAGCAACAACAAAATCAGCCGTAGTCTGATGTGTTCATGTGGAACTGAGTAGAGGCCAACCTGTGGGAAAGGGACCGCTGCACAGGGCTGCGAAGGGGCGGTGTCCTGGAATCACATTGTCAGGTCTTTAGCAGGCAGAAGGAATTCTGCTGTCTTTTGTAAAGGAAGCTTCAGGTGGACTTGATCTAGAAGCTAGCGATGATGTTCACGGTAAAAAAGTGAGGCTAGAAGAATATAGTAGAAAAACACATAGAATTAAGTCAACAGGTGTACTAGCTGCTTGGTGGGGGCACATAACACACGTGAAGTGCAGTAGAAGGAAGAATGCGAGTATGTGGCCATACCTGTATGTTAGGTAGCAGAATTAATGCTGGCCATCAAGGCGACGAAGTACGATCAATCTTACTTCTGGAAAACTTGTCTCTGTGGCGATACGTCACGTGTAGATAAGTGCGAGGCTGATGGATGAAAACATCAACATTGGGAGATAAGTATGGCTCTGCTTGTGGGTTGCAGCAACAGAGGGCAGACACCGTCCTCCAAATGGCTCTGTACCTCCTAGTTGCTTACCTCTAATTCAATGTAGCCTGATAAGCCGAGTCAATCGCTGGGGTCTGCGTTCTGTCAGACCGCAAGTCTCTCCAGCAGCCGCGGGAGAGCTGTACCTTCAAGGATTGTGTTGCGCATGCGTGTGGGCCTATTGTACGTGCCCTCACGCATGCGTAGAGTGTAGGTTTGTGTCTAGTCGTCATGACAACGCTAGTTTGGTCAACGCCGCTATTCGAAAAGCTAATCAGCGCGAGTGCACAGACTCCTAGCATAACCCGGACTCGTGTTGGTCAGGATTAACGGGTCTTGGACTCACAAGAAAAATCAGGTGACCTCGTACATGCAAAACATTTTTTTTTAACAATTTAAAAATGTATCTGCCGTAGCATATGTGTTACGTGGGTACAGATGTACCAGAGATGGCGCTATATGTAATAGACATAATGTGGCCATGAGGATGTTGACGGATAGAGTTTTAAGCAGAGCTTGGTCAATGTAGCATGAGACCAGAATGTCTGGTGTATGCGGGTCACCATAGCTTGGTATGTATATAGGTATTGTGACTCTCCCATTTATCACGTGACAGTGGGATACAAATCCCAAACAGAGCAGTAAAAGGCAGCCCTGTATCGAGATGTCAGTCAGCGGCCACCTAAATGAGTAGGTGTAGATGGTGAATCAAAAACGTCAGTGTGCGTGAAAGGGCAATAAACATAGAGATTGGTGTCGGTTGTTACTCCCATGTAACCTTGGCCTTGTTAAGGCCATGAGTTATTGTCGGCAGTTTAAAAATCCACCACGCTTCTTTATGTTTCAGAGTATTCCTGATGTTAGTATTGCTCTCCACCTTATCAATCACCCACCAGGTGAAGTCATCTGGGCCATGACGGAATTCCAGGAAGTGTGCAACCATTGGAGCATTGTGTGTCTTGCGGCGGATGCGTGAGCGATGTTCGCTTATTCTTTTGTTGACAGGTCTCTGGGTCTGTCCGATATACCTTAAGCCACAAGGGCATTCAATTAGATAGATTGCATTGTTGGTCTTACAGTTCGAGAAATGTTTAAACACCCAATCCTTGTTGCCAATCTTAAATGTTTTAATCTTTTTTGTGAGTTTGCATGCTACGCATTGGCCACATGGATGGTGGCCTGAGAGGTCCCTCAAATTCCTCAGTGTAGTACGGGTGGTTTTCTTCATGCGAGCATGGGTCAGATGTTCTTTCAAGTTTCTGGCGTGTTTCAGTGCCATTCTTGGTGGTGCTTCAGTGGGTAAACTCAGTTGTATTAAAGGCCAGAATTTTTTAATTATCTGTTGTATTTTAGTGGTGGTTTGTCCGAAGGTTGTAACACATGTTATTCTGTCATTATCCGTATTCCTGGTTTTAGGAGTAAGAAGGGCATCCCGTGAGGTGTACAGTGCTCTCTTGTTGGTATTCCTTATCAATTTCTTAGGGTACCCCCTTGCCCTCACTCTCTGTTCTAGCTCTGCTGCGTGTTCTTTGTACTGTCCTGTTTCTGTACAATTACGTCGTACCCTCAGGAATTGCCCGTAGGGCAAATTATTCCGTAGATTTCTGTGATGATCGCTGTTGTAATGCAATAGGGTATTGCGATCAGTCTCCTTTCTAAATAGATTGCAGGAAAGTTTGTCTTCGTTTGTCTCTATTTGGAGGTCTAAGAAGTTAATACTTTCCATGCTGCAATTTATGATAAATTGAATTTCTGTAGTTTGGAGATTCAACCATTCATGAAAATCATTAAGTATAGTCATCTCCCCATGCCAGATAAAGATAATATCATCTATGTACCTGAACCAATCTGAAATGTGACCCAAGAAGGGATTCTGCTGTGAAAACACATATTTCTCTTCAAAGTTGGCCATGAAGATAACTGCAAGACTTGGGGCAAAAGCAGCTCCCATGGCAGTACCGTTTGTCTGTATGAAGAAATCGTCATTAAACGTGAAGTAGTTTTTAGTGAGGGCCAAATCCAGTAGTTCAGTGATAAAATTCACTGGAACACGCTTATCTATCAGGTGGTGGGTAAGATGATTCCTTATACATTAACCACTGCTGCCTCCTGTGGAATGTTGGAATAAAGAGCAGCGATGCCCATAGTCACCAGTAAATCTGTGGTTTTGTTAAACGGAAGGTTCTCAAATCTATTGATGGTGGACATAGTGTCCCTGAGATATGTCCTGGTGGTTTGATTCAATGGCTTCAGAAAATAGTCTATAAATTTACAGATCGGTTACAGGATGGATCCACACCCGGAGACTATTGGTCTCCCTGGGGGGTTTGTTGGGTTTTTATGAATTTTGGGGAGGGCATAAAAGGCAGGAATTCTGCCCTCTGCAGTATTGAGATATTTTTCTTCTTTGTCAGTAATCCATCCTTTTTCAAGGGCAAACCTGGTTGTCTCTTGGATGATGTTTTTAATATCCTCAGTCGGATCTTTTTTGATTTTCTTATAATTTGTTGTGTCATTGAGCAATGTTGTCACCATTTGTTTGTATTGTTGGACACTATGAACAACAATTCCCCCTCCTTTGTCAGCACTCTTAATGATCATTTCAGTATTACTTTCCAAATCTTTAAGAGCCCTTCGTTCAGCATTCGACAGATTATGTCGTATTGGTTTAGAATCCTTCTGGAGTTTACTCACTTCTCTACGTATGCATTTTTCAAAGGTGATTACCGAATCCGGTATATCATTGTCACTTGGATTAAATGAAGATTTAGGATGTAATCCGGTGTCTTCTGATTGGTCATCATAGTCAGAGGCCCTCATTACAACCCTGGCGGTAAGTAGCGGACATTACCGGCATGGCGCAAGTAACGTGTCCATGCTGGCCAGATACCGCTAAAAGCGGCACATTACGACCTCTCGGGGACGAGCATTGCACCATGCCGGTAATGTAATTACCGCCATGGCGGTAACGTCCAAAAAACGCCACTTACCGGCATCGTATGCCGTGCAAATAGCACCTCCGCCACCCTAGCAATCGATATCAACGATCACCGCTAATAGCGGTGACCGCAAATAACGGAAACCGCTATTTGCGATCACCGCTAATAGCGGTGACCGCAAATAACGGAAACCGCTATTAGCGGTGACCGCAAATAAGCGGATCCGGAAGTTGCGTCACTCCACAGGAACGGGAAAGAGCACAGCGGCCATCTTCAAAAACACAATCCATTGCCATCCTCCCCAACCAGTGGACACCTGACCCCCACAACCACTACAAACCTTCACCTACATCCATCAATCCTCACAATGCCTAAAGTTGTGAAAAAAAGTTGCGATCGACTGCGGCAGGAGCACTTCTCTAAGGAGGAGCTTAACATGTTGGCAGAAACACTACAAGAACATGCCGACGTAGTGTTCTCGACGAGATGGCCAGACCTGCAATAGCACGTAAGAAGGCCATATGGGCCATGGTCGCACAGAGGGTAAGTGCAGTTGGCACTACACCCCGCAATGCAAGACAGTGCAGGAAACGGTGGGATGACCTACGGCTCCACGTAAGGAGTATACTTTCTGCAAACAGAAACCTGGCCATGGCAACTGGTGGAGGAGCAGAGTCACCAATCAAAATGCAGCCATGGGAGGAGATATGTGCTGCACTCATTGGCACAGAGTGCATAGAGGGGGTCGGAGACATGGAGAGAGGAGCCCCAACATCATGTGACGCAGGTAGGTGCTTTAAATCCAGCCATGCCAAACTCACTGAAGTCCAGATTCATGGGAAGTGCAATGATGCCTGACAGGGTTAACACAACACATCAGCAGAAGACTGCGTACAGGCAGTTCTGACCTCCACCTTGACCACATGCAGTATGCGCACCCTTTCTGTAGGCACCCACATGCCTCCATGCTTACCTAAAAGTGAGGCAACCTGTATGTCACTGCCTCCAATGTGCAACATCTAGCAATCAATATGAATGCAGTCATCACAATGCCTGCTCAATGTCCGCAGACCCATCAATAACCCTTTCCCCTCTTTGCTCCACCACAGGCTCTCATTCGGACAGTGACGAGGAAGACACTGCCACCACACCTTCCAAGAAGGCCAGGCCCGATGTCCCCACACACCAACCCTCCACCTCTGCTGGAAAAAGCAAAATCCCTCCGCAGCTGAAATCTACAACCACGACACAGGCCAGGGCACAGATGTGCACCAAGTCAAGCACCATGTACCACTGGGTCTGCCGGAAGCAGCACAATAGGTGAGACTGCTGCCACTGCAGCTGGCTCGGACGATGATGCAGGGGATGCTGATGTTGTTGTGGGTCCCCCCACTGCCCACCTTCATTCCCCCTACCTTTACCCATGCAGCCAGCATGATGAAGGCATACAGGGGCAATCCCCTGATGACTCTTGGCCAGCCACTCCATGCCCAGTGGAAGATTTGCAGGAGGGGGGCTGCACATTCGACACGCCACTGGCATTATCCTTAGTCCAGAAAAACTAGGAGTCGATGGAACAAATCATCACGCGCCAACAACAACTGTCCTCACTCATGAATCAGCATGTGGCCGAATGTGGAAGTGCAAGGGCGGAGATGCAACAATGCGCAGAAACTGTGAAGGCAGCAATAGTATCCACCTCCAAAGATATCTGTGCAGAATTAGCCGCGGTGCGGCACGTACTCTCGGACCTTGTTCAGACCTTGAGGGACATGCATCCTTGCGAGCAGCCAAGTACCTCCTCGGCTGCCAGTTCTGCCCCATCCAACCCTGTCCGCAGATCGGCCAGGAACCTGCGGAGTACAGGCAGGGGTGCCCCGGGTGCAGGGAGAGGGGGGTGCCAATAGAGTCCACCCAGTGGAACAATTCCACATGATGCACTTGACCACAGGCATCCACACACTTTTGTGGGGATTTGAGGGGGGTGGGGGAATGGGGTGTGTTGGGGAGTTGAGGGGGGAGGGGGGATGGGGTGTGTTAGGGAGTTGAGGGGGGAGGGGGGTGGGGTGTGTTGGGGAGTTGAGGGGGGAGGGGGGATGGGGTGTGTTCATTCAAATCACAAAATCAATACACTTTTCGGTTATGCACAAATCACGTGTGGACATTTCTCATTGTGTACGTGTGCTTTATTGGTGAACAGTCCACAGTGTGCATGTCCCAGACACACACAGTGCCCCAAGTGCCATCTCCATGTGACACCCACCGTCCATGTGTTCTAGAAGCATTGGTTAATGAGTGTCTGACGCATGGCACGTCCCTCCTGTGCATCGCTTCCTCCCTGATGTGCTGCCCCATCCCCACCCTCCTCATCGTCAGGTGGTTGCAGTTCAGCGTCAGGGGGCAGGGGCACATTCCATCTGATGCACATATTGTGTAGCATTAGACATGCCATGACGATCTTTGCCACCTTCTCATGGTGGTACAGGAGTGCCCCACCAGACCTGCTGAGGCAGCGAAACCGTGCCTTCAAGAGGCCAAATGTCTGCTCTATCACCACACGGGTTTGTGTATGTGCACGATTAAAGTCCTCTTCGTGTCGTTTCTGTGGGTTCCGGACTGGGGTAAGGAGCCACCTCTTCAAGGGATAGCCTGCATCACCTGTATATGGGCAACAATATATGTGTCAGTCATGATATCAGATTTCAAATCATGATGTGACACCATGGCATGCATTCATCTCTTACTTTGAACCACATTTCCATGCACGAATGGAGTCACACGATGTGACCACTATATTTGTATTCCTCCAATGGACTGTTTTGCATGCCATCAACCAGTGTATGCAGGGGGGTCCAGTACCTTATGAGTGCCCATCCACTGTGTTAGTACATGGCGGTTGTTTAGGTGATCTGGCCGATGTCCATGTGATTTCAATGCTCTCCTCATGGCACCATTGCTGTCAGCCTCATGATGACCTCACTGAGCACGACAAATGTTGTTATGCAATTTATTTGGGCCTCTGTGTCAGTGTAGTGGTGTATTGATGTTTATGTCTCTCATGTGACTCCTTTGTGCGCATTTATGGGGGACTGGCATTTCAGTTGATGGTGTTTGGTGCCGTGTATTGGCTGAAGTCATTGCATGTAGGTGCATTTCGTTGAGGTGGATGCCGTCTGATTTGGTACAGTGCACATGCAGATGGTTGTGTCATGGTTGGAACACATCTTCATTCACATGGTAGGGCTGCTTACATCTGGCATTATGTGGTCAGGTGTCAGCTAAAGTCTGGGCTGCTTTAGGGTATGAGCTGGCTCCATTACCTCTGGTACTCGCAGCCAGGTGAAGTATGCATCTCTCCCCCCCCATGTCAGCCAGGTAAAGTATACATCTCCCCCCCCCCCATGTCAGCCAGGTAAAGTATGCATCTCCCCCCCATGTCAGCCAGGTAAAATATGCATCTCTCCCATCCCCCATGTCAGCCAGGTAAAGTATGCATCTCCCCTCCTCCCCCATGTCAGCCAGGTAAAGTATGCATCTCTCTTCCCCCCCATGTCAGCCAGGTAAAGTATGCATCTCTCCCCCCCCCCCATGTCAGCCAGGTAAAGTATGCATCTCTCTCCCCCACCCCCATGTCAGCCAGGTAAAGTATGCATTAGTACGTCAATCACCTACCCACTTCACATTTCCATGGCCATGACATGAGACTCACCGAGTAGCCAGGATCTATTGGTATTGTGGTATTGTGGAGTTACGCAGGACCATTGAATCATGGGTTGATCCTGGGAATCAGGCACAACAATGTGTGATGATCCTGTTCGAGTCACATACCATTTGTACGTTGATTGAGTGGAATAGCTTACGGTTGCGGTACGCTACCTCCATGGCATGTGGACCAATTCCACATGGGTGCAGTCGATGGCACCAATGCAACCAGGTATGCCAGCCAGTGCATGGAAACCCACTTTGGTGTTTGCGATCTCCTGGGTAGACCGTGGTAATGAAATGTGGTCATCTGTGTGCTTGAGGAGGGCATTGAGCACTTCGTTCAGCGTACGTGAGAATAATGGTTGTGAAATGCCATGCAAGTGCCCCACTGTGTGCTGCTAGGTGCCTGTGGCCAGGAAGTGGAGCACGGACACTACCTTCAGTAGGGGGGCGGGGATGGCCGTGGGTGTTTCAATCATGTTGTTGTGTATCATGTCCACGATGGTGGTGATGGTGTCCCGGTCCAAACGGTACAGGGTGTGGATTTGCTCAGCGGTGAGGTTGAATGGACTGGCTCTGATGCGTGGGATTGTGGGCTGCCTGCGTGGTGGCACTGGCTTTGCTGGTGGGGCTTGCTGGCCCTGCCTTGCCCTCCTTCTCCTCCTGCGTCTCCTCTGTGCTGCCTGTTGTTGTAGTTGTTGTTGTTGTTGCTGTAGCACTTCCATTGCAATCAGTTCCTCCAGCCCCAACATTACTAGTCGTATTGGAATCATTGTGGAGTGTGACTGGGTGTGGGAAGGGGTGGGGTGTGCTCCTTTTGTACTTGGCCAGTCTGTATTGCCTCCACCTGTGCTGATTGTGTGCACCTGTGGCAGCTGGGAACACTGCACATGGCCATTTATGGTTGGTCCGCGATGGCGGTATTAGCACCATGGCGGTAAGGTACTTTACGGCCTTCGCAGGGGCGTTAAGAGCATGTCCGCTTGACTCGTGATATTCCCCACTTTGCGCCATGCCAGTATTTACGGCATGGGAGGTCGCGTGCACGCGCGCTTGGTGCTGTTAGCGGCACCGTTAACTACAGTGCCGCTAATTGCACTTTCTCGGGTCATAATCGGACCTAGCGGTAAGCAATGCCGGTAATCCTTTACGACCCTGGCGGTAAGTGAAAAATGATGGCGGTAATGAGGGCCAGAATCTTGGAAGAATATCTTGAGGCGTATAGTTGTAAAGAAACCTTGTAATTCTTTATCCATTACAAAGCAATCGGTAGGGTTAGTAGGAACATATGGTAGCCCTTTCCAAAGGACAGATAGTTCTGTCTGTGTAAGAACAGTGTCTGATAAATTAAACACTGGTATTTCCACTGTTAGAGTTGTTAAACCTACCAGCGGTTGCGTCGTCGTCCTCTGTTGGGTCACCAAGGTGGATATTGGAACATGGGCATGGGTGGGGGGCCCAGTAAGGTCCTTGGGACCTCCCCCCCTTGGCCTAAAAAAGGCAGTGGTAGAGCGGTGGGAGGAGGATAGGGAATATTTCTGTTTGGCATCGGTGGGCCATAAGAATTGTTGGGATCCCCATGGCTTGAGCCTAAGCCTGAGCTGGACGGGTCAGTGAAGGAGACCCACTTTCTTCTTTGTTTAAATGCTGCCGTCTGATTTTGTATCCTTTATTTCTCTTTATTCTCCTTGTATTCCGGGCATAGGTATGGATAAACAGATTCCAGTTTAAAGTTTTTAATATCCTTTGCCATTTTTTTAATGTTTTTTCTCTAACGTTTCAGACATAAACTGGTCCATGGTGGTATTTATTTCCTTCGGTTTTTCTCTGGCATTGTCCAAGCTACTTTTTGTCAGGAATTCTCTTCTTCCTTTTTCAATTCCCCCTGTATTTTGGTGTGGATTCTTCTAGCAGTAGTGATCGTCAGGGCCATCAAGTCCCTACTATATTTAGTGGAAATACAGCATATATTCAGGATCATCTAGAAATAAATCTGGTTCATTCCTAACTTGTAGACCCAGGGGTACCAGGTTTACTCTTAGGTATTCACATAAAAAGTGCCCGTGCACTTCGGTTCGGAAACACTTTTTCTTGAGTTTCAGTAATTCCTCACCCGATGATGTTGTAGCAATCAGTTCATTTGCTCCTTGCATATTGAACATGGATGGTCCAAGTATAATATTACTAATCTGATCTTCAGAAAAACTCAATGTGTGTTCCATGATAATGGTGGGGGGGAGAAAGAAAAGCAGAAGGAGAAGAAATTAAGTGGAGCAAGGAGGTGAGGGAAAATCAGCCAGGCACCAAGTAGCGCTACCCACAGATCCCACAGTGTAGCCAGCGCACAGTTCCAAAGATATTGAATCTCTCATAGCAAGATTCTCTCGAAATTAGTGGTCTAGTGATCACACTTTTTTTAAAAAAACAAATTTTATTAATTTTAATCAAACCAAACAACAATACAACCAAACACGCAGTGCGTTTTACAACAAGACAATTGTATTAACACTCAATCTTAGTCACTGCTCCCCCCCTCCTGCCCCCCTTCATGAGCCTGTCTGTTCCTTGTGCTCTGTATCCGCCGCACGTGGTGGGGTCTCGCTTCCCATAGATTCTGTCCGATCCTGTGATGCTCCAAACAATTCCGCTATTAATGATTTCCATGCCATCAGGGTACCTGTCTCTTCCTCCCCCCCCTGCAGTGCTCGTCTCTTGCCATACCATTGTTTCTGCCTCTGCCCATTTCTGTAACTCTTTCCATCACACCTCCACCCGTGGCCTGTGACGAGTCTTTCGTTTAGCAAGCACATATGCCAAATCTTTCAGTTTACCAACATGTTTCATGATGATCTGGGGAACCCTCCCAGCAAGCAGGCCCAAGCTGAATCTATGATTATCGTGACCCCCTTTTCTGCTAGTTTTTGTGCCAGTTCTCCCCAGAAACGCTCAATTACTGGGCATGACCAAAACATGTGTGTCATATCAGCGTTTTCCTCGTCACATTTGGGACACGCTTGACGTCCAACGTTTTCAAACCTGGATATCCTCATAGGTGTCATGTATGCTCTGTGCGTTATATATAGTTGTATTTGTTTTAGTCTCGCATTTCTTGACACCTTCTTATGGTATCCCAGGGCCCGTTCCCACATCCCATCCTCTATCGAGGTTCCCACTTCCGCTTCCCAATATAGCCTCAATTGTGTCAAGTCCTTCCCGACCTTAGACATCACCATTTCATACAGCCTACAAATCTCATGCCCCCCATCCGATATATCATATATTGCCTCTATGATGGCATCTGGTTCTTCTTCCAACACTGTTTCAGGCCACGTTTTCCGAATTCTCTGCACAATTCTGTGATATGTGATGTACTGGCCCGCATGCAATCCCGTTTCCTCTCCAAGGACTTCAAAGTCCAAAATGGTCCCTACTTGCCAGACGTCTCCCAACGTTACCAGCCCCACCGATTCCCAATGGGTCCTGATTATCACCCTTAACTGCATATCTTCCCCTGCCAACGCGACCAGCGGTACCTGCGGGGAGCATGGGAATGGGTTCTCCATCATCCGGCATGCCCAACGCCACATCTGCCACCCAAGCATCATCATCCTAGGGCGTTCTCTCATTTCGGACTTGGGCAGCCAGATCATCTCTCTTAAGTGAAATGGGGCACAATCATGTTCAAATAGCCTAAGTTCAGGGGTTGCTGAGAGCCACTTAGCCACATAATGCAGCTGACTTGCTCCATAGTACACCTCAAAATTGGGCAGTTTTATCCCCCCTTTTTCATAAAAGTTCTGCAGCTTCCACAGCGCCACTCTGTTCCGGGTACCATGCCACAAGAAATCACTACACATACTGTTCAGTTTTGCAAAGAACTTCTTGGGTATCATGTATGGATTATTGCTAAAATAATGCAGAAGCCTAGGCAGGACCAACATTTTTAGCATTGCACCCCGTCCCATCATTGCTAGGGGCAACTTCACCCAGAATTGCATACACCTCTCAATTTTCCCAATTGCCACCTCGGTGTTATGCTTATGTTCCTCCTCCACCGTGTGGTACATGTCTATCCCAAGGTACCGGAAAGAACTAACCGGCCATGGTATTTGTAACACCGGTAGCCGTCTCTCAGGGGTTCCCTCATAGCCACCCAGCGGAAACATACTAGACTTTTGGGGATTCACCGCTATCCCGGACAGTCCTGCATACCTCGCCATCACCTCCAGTATGTACTGGAGATTTTCCTCTGGATACCTTAAGTATAGCAACAAGTCATCTGCATATAAGAAGATCAGATGTCGTTCCCCCCCCCCACTTCAATACCTATCATATCATATTGTTGTCTGAGGTATATTGCTAGAGGCTCTAGGGCTAATATATAAAGCATCGGGGACCAAGGGCATCCCTGCCTAGTGCCTCTACTAAATTGCCAGCTCTCAGATATTACTGATCCCGTTCTAACTCTGGCCAGTGGTTCGCTATATAGCATCTTCACCCACCTCATATAACCGGGCCCCATACCATACCTCTCCAAGGCTGCCAGCAATCATGGCACTTGACCGAGTCGAAAGCTTTGACCGCATCTAAGGACACGATCGCCATTTCGCCTTCAGTCGTACTACCCCATTCAACAACCCGTCGGAGTCGCCTGTGATTATCAGTTATATTCCTATTCGGGACATAGCCCGTCTGGTCGGGGTGTATTAGCCTGCTAATCACTCTCTGCAATCTGTTTGCCATGACAGCCATCAATATCTTGCTCTCCTGGTTCAACATCGAGAGAGGTCTATAAGAGCCACAGCTGTGCGCAGGTTTATTAGGCTTGGGAAGCGGTATTATGACCGCCTCTCTGAGTGATTCCGGCAACAGTCCCACCTCAAACGCTTCATTGAGCATTTCTAACATAGGGGGGAGCATTTCCTCCCTATATGTCTTATAGAATTCACTCGGGAGCCCATCCGCCCCTGAGGTCTTGCAGGTAGGTAGCTGCCTCACCACTTCTTCTAACTCCTCCAGGGTGATTGGTGCGTCTAGCTCCTCCCTTTCCTCCTTACTTATCATGGGTAGTCCTATGTCTTCTAACGTTTCTATTATTTCCTCACGGCTGCCTCCCTTCTCGTCTGCATACAGCTCTTTATAATATTCTGCAAACTCCTCGTTGACCCCCTCTTGGGTGTCCACTGCGCTGCCATCTTCCCTCATTATCGTTCTAATCGTGGGTCTGGGAGCCTCGCTCTTGTATAGCCATGCTAACAGCTGCCCTGTTTTATCCTCTTCCGCATGCTGTCTCTCAATGTACTTTTTGTCGTTAAGGTTGCAGAGTCTTTCCCAGTGCTCCGCACATTTCGGCTGCAGCCGAAGTACCCGCGCCATGTCTTCGCATCCGCCCTTTAATGCTCGCTCCAGTTCCTCTTCCGTCCGTCGTAGGTCAGCCAGAACCCTGCCCTGCAGGCCTTTTGATTTTGCTGTGGCAAATCCTCGCATTACTACCTTAAAGGCTTCCCATAATGTACTTGCTGAGTCAACGCTACCCGTGTTCTCCTCAAACTAATTAGCAATCTCCTCCCTTATATCTTCTCTAAAGACTGGATCCTTAAGCGCCTCTGCTCGAAGGCGCTATGTCGGAATCCGTGCCCTCGGGGGGCAGTACTGCCACCCCAGAACCAGTGGCGAGTGATCTGAGAGGACCCTCGCCTTATATTCTACCTGAATAACATCTGCCATCACATCCGACATGGCAAAGACGTAGTCCAGCCTCGTATGTACCTGCTGAGGGGCGGAGTAATGCGAATATTGCCTGTCTTGGGGGTATTTCGTTCTCCACACATCCGCCAGACGAAAGTCATCTAGCAGTGTCTGTAGTGCTTTCGCCGCTGGGGAAGGTCTATCAATCTTGCCATCCGATCTGTCTACGTTGGGGTTCAGTTAACAATTAAAATCTCCACCCATAAATCACTGCGCTACCCATACATATGCCGAGGCTGGCACACAGAGTCCTGAAATATGCTGCTGTGTCCCGATTGGGGGCATATGTATTTACATTGCTTATCTCCTTATTCTCCACCAACCCTCTCAGCATGGCCATCCTCCCATCCGTCTCCGCCACCTCCTGCAATGGTTGGAACGGAACGTGCGGCGCCACCCAAATTAGTACTCCCCTGGCATACGCAGAGTATGTCGAGCCCACCACCACCCTTTCCATTTCTTAACAATCAACTCCATCTTCTCCCATGTCAGATGCGTTTCCTGCAATAGCGCAATATCTATCTTTTGCCTTCTTAGATACAGCATGAACTTATTCCTTTTCAAGTAGCTGTTAAGTCCCCTGACATTCCACCTGATTATTTTAAGATTCCCCCATGGCTCATTACAGTCCCCCTTGTCCACCCCTGACAGATCCCACCCTCCCGCACGATACAGATTCAGCCATCTAATTCTTCCATATAGGCTCATGTTCAAACTTAAACTCCCCACAACTATATACACCCCAAACTTTCCGCTCCCCCCCACCCACCACCCAACCCTTACCCAACAACAACTGTTGCCGAGCTCCATCCCTGGATCTCAGGCTCCCCCGCATCTAGCTCTTTCTGGCTCACGCCTGTACTCGATGCTCCGCAGGGCGAGGTCGCCCTAATGGCGCACCTACTACTACTACAACAATAAATCGGGGGGTAGGGTGCTGTCGCCCTGCCGCTCCTACTGAGCTTAAAGTTGACTACACTTTGCTACGCAGTTTGCGTATGTATTCGCGCTACTATATTCAAGTCCTTCAAATACGTTGCATTGGCGGCAACTTGTCAAAAAATCAGCATCATTTTGCCACACCCATTAATCAACGTTTTTAACTAGTCACCCCTAGAGTGCCCATCTTACACCATGACAATGTGTATACAATGTCTCAGTCAGTTATCCTGTTCCTCCCGGGCCTCCTCCGTATCTCCTTCCGGGCAACCCTGCAAATCCAGCCATGTCGATGCGTCCTCCGGAGTGTCAAAAAAGAACATTTTACTCTTGTGCACCACCTTCAGTTTGGCTGGGTACAGAAGCATATATTTTATCCCAGCCGCGCGTAGTCTCCTTTTGATAGCCACGTAGCTGTACCGTTGTCTCTGGACCGGCATTGTGTAATCCGGATACGCTGTGATGGTGCTTGAAGCTCTTTCGATTGTCTTACCTTTTTGGAAGTACTCCAGTATCTTCTTGCGGTCTTTATAGTTCAATATTTTGGCGATTATGGCACGGGGAGGGGCCCCTGGTCGCGGTTTCCTCATGAGGGCTCTGTGTGCACGTTCCACTGCGAATCCTTGCGAGAGTTTTTCGGCTCCAACTCCCTGTAAAAGTAATTTCTCAACATAGTCCGTCGGGTCCCGTCCCTCCTCTCCCTCTGGCAGGCCCACCACGAGAATGTTATTCCTTCTCGCTCTCCCTTCCGCTTCCTCCGCGCGAGACTCCAAATTGGCTACCTGTTGTTTGAGCACATGGTTCTCCTTTGCGTTGCTGGAGCTGGTATCCGGGTTCGTCTTCACCGCACTTTCCAAATTGCTTGTCCGTTCTGCCAGACCCCTGACATCTTGTCTCAGCAGGGTGACCTCTATGCCTACCGCGTCTATCTTAACCTCCAAGGAAGAGCGTAGGTCCGACATTGCTATCCCCCATGAGTCTTTTAGTTCTGTGATAGCAGCTAATATGTGATGGTTTTCCGTTGCCGCCGCACTCTCCACTGGTGTCTCAGAGTTTATGGGCGTCGTGGCAGCCAGAGATTGTTGTGTTTTAGCAAAAGTGTCCATTGTGGCTTGCTTAGTCTTGCTTTTACTGGCGACCCCTCGCGCCGCCATTCTGAGGCGTGTGTCTTGCGCCCAAGGTTGCTGGAGCCCCGGTGTGACAGTCCTGCTTCCCTGTATCGATTTTGCGCCACTGTGTCTTCCTAGCCGTGGGGTGATTACCATAGAGTAGCCCTTATTAAGAGTGGGTTGTGCCCTCCCACGTATTAAGTGTTTTACAGTGACTCAGAGGCCACTTTTTCCATGTATGTCCTTATCCGCTGGATCCCACTTCAGATGTCAGATTTATCTGATTCGCCCACACCATATATTGTGCCTCTCCTTGGCTGCGTCCTTTTTCTGACTCCCCTGCCCCTTGGGGTCATCTGCTTATCTTTCGCCCGCAGAGAGCCCTCGGCTCCCTGTGTTGCACTTCTGTCTGCCTTTAGGTGCGCAGGTTCTCTCTCTTCTGTGCCAGCACGATGATATATTGGTGTGTTCACCCGTGGCCCCAGTCAGCCAGCGTCCGTTTCCTGAATGGGCAGCTGTGTGTTTTGTTAAGGAGCAGCCGTCTTGGGCCCAGCCGCCCCTACAGCACGATTTGCGCGTGCCTTCTCCTTCAGCTTGGTTGTCCCGCTACAATAGTTACACTGCGCTGCTATAGCGCATTTGCTGTCTCCGCTACAATGTATCGAATACTGGTGCGTGGCTCCTGCTCATATCACAGGGAGACCGCTCGGGCAGCCGCGCCTGTTATTTATATCTCGTGGCGCCCGGCCACTTCAACTTGCACAGTCTGCTCCACGCGATGAAACGCTCGGGGAGTGCTGCCGGCCGCCACTGCTACTTCCCAATCCTCTGCCTTAGTCCTGCCGCGCCCCTCCGCTCACCGGTACTGTGACAAGATGTGTTCCTCCAGGTGCCCCATCAAAGGCCAGCTCCTCGCACACTGATCCTGCCTTGCACCGCAGTCGCAGCGGACGAAGTCTAAATGTCTTTGTGGTCCGCCATTTTGTGTGCCTCCGTGCTCGCCCATGTCCTGCACACAAAGAGCTGTATCTTCGGCTCGGCTACTCCAACCAGCTCGCGGTTGGACAATGTCGTGGGACACGCGTTCCGACGCATGTGCTGTTATTTCCAGGGACTTTGAAGTTGTTAAAAGTGCATTTCGCCGGATCGCCGTCGGATCATATGGAGCTGCAGTGTCGGAGCACGTCCTACTCCTAGTTAGCCACGCCCCCCTCTAGTGATCACACTTGACAATAATTGTCGTTAAACAGATCATAGATCCCTAATACAGAAGAACTTTAGCTTGATACTTTGTAACAGAAGGGATGGCCCCTAATATGGAAGGATAGAAGGGCTATTATACAATAGGGAACAAAAAACGGGGCTCCAACCACAGATATAGTTATTGACACTACCCTTATGTCAGGGTGCCTAGGTAGTTTTGTTTAAATTATTTGAAAGTACTGCTTCAAGTAGTAAGCCAAGTATCTTTACAAATAAACAATCGGGTTACCAAATGCAACCAATATATATGAAAAAAGCACTTATTAGTATAATAGTAATTGTTTTATTCAATTTGTTAGTTTTTTTTCCCTGTTTTTCTTTTTAGAACAAAGTCATAAAGAATGAATGAATTGTAAAGGACATCAATACAATGCAAAAAATATAATTCGTAAAAAGAAGAGAAGTTGTAACTTTTCAAAAAAATCTGTTATCCAATTTCCACATAATTAGTGAGTTAGTATCATTTAGATGCTGCAGAGTCATATTGAAGCATGTAGAAAAGGAAAGCAGAAGGAAATATTTGTGTTGTATACAAAGACAGTTTAACAGTTATATAACACAGGTAAAAAAATATAGTGACCAATTTATCGGTCCACAAATTTTAGTTGCCCGGCTATACTACAAGTACCTAAAAAGTCAAATTTACAAACTGAAGTGAATTCAATCGAGACAGGACCAAAATCATTGGTCCAAATACGTGCCACCAATTTAAAAGCAAAGAATCCCCAATTGGTAGGGTCTCAGGTATAGCAAGGTTAACCGGCTGCCTAGCTCTACTGTGAGTACCGGAAGTGTCAAACCAGGGGAATGAAATAAATTCAACAAACAGAGGACCAAAACCATCGGTCTACGCCAGGGGGAGGGGACCCCTATCTAGTTGGAAAGGACAGTCAAGCACGCTAAGCGCTTTGTCGTAGGGTGTTTCGGCTGATTGTTAGAACGCCTTCGTCTGGGCCTCGGGATTGGAAATCTCTGAAAAGATAAGTGAAACTAAAAAAGGGATGAGGGAGAAATAGGGAAAAGGTAGATGAGATCTATGATGAGTCTGAAAACCTAGTGATAGCAATAAATACTGCATAAAATAAAACATTGCTGCCTAAAAATGCAGCCATAATAAAGGATACTTGTATTTTAGCAACAACAAAATCAGCCGTAGTCTGATGTGTTCATGTGGAACTGAGTAGAGGATAACCTGTGGGAAAGGGATCGCTGGGCAGGGCTGTGATGTACTGGAATCACATTGTCAGGTCTTTGGCAGGCAGAAGGAATTCTGCTGTCATTTGTAAAGGAAGCTTCAGGTGGACTTAATCTAGAAGCTAGCGATGATGTTCACGGTAAAAAAGTGAGGCTAGAAGAATATGGTGGAAAAACAGATAGAACAAAGTCAACAGGTGTACTAGCTGCTCGGTGGGAGCACATAACACATGTGAAGTGCCGTAGAAGGAAGAATGCGAGTATGTGGCCATACCTGTATGTTAGGTAGCAGAATTAATGCTGGCCATCAAGGCGATGAAATACGATCAATCTTACTTCTGGAAAAATTGTCTCTCTGGCGATAAGTCACGTGTAGATAAGTGCGAGGCTGCTGGATGAAAATATCAACACTGGGAGATAGTATGACACTGCATGTGGGTTGCAGCAACAGAGGGCAGACACCGTCCTCCTAATGGCTCTGTACCTCATAGTTGCTTACCTTTAATTCAATATAGCCTGATAAGCCGAGTCAGTCGCTGGGGTCTGCGTTCCGTCAGACTGCGAGTCTCTCCAGAAGCCACGAGAGAGCTGTAACATCAAGGATTGTGTTGCGCATGCGTGTGGGGCTAGTGTACGTGCCCTCATGCATGCATAGAGTGTAGGTTTGCGTCTAGCCGTCATGACAACGCTAGTTTGGTGAACGCCGCTATTTGAAAAGCTAATCAGCACGGCGCGAGTGAACAGACTCCTAGCGTAACCCGAACTCGTGCTGGTCAGGATTAACGGGTCCTGGACTCACACGAAAAGTCAGGTGACCTTGTACATGCAAACATTTTTTTTTAACAATTTAAAAATGTATCTGCCGTAGCATATGTGTTACGTGGGTACAGATGTACCAGAGATGGCGCTATATGTAATAGACATATTGTGGCCCTCAGGGTGTTGACGGATAGAGTTTTAAGCAGAGCTCGGTCAATGTAGCATGAGACCAGAATGTCTGGTGTATGCGGGTCACCATAGCTTGGTATGTATATAGGTATTGTGACTCTCCCATTTATCACGTGACAGTGGGATACAAATCCCAAACAGAGCAGTAAAAGGCAGCCCTGTATCAAGATGTCAGTCAGCGGCCTCCTAAATGAGTAGGTGTAGATGGTGAATCAAAAAAGTCAGTGTGCATGAAAGGGCGATACACATAGAGATTGGTGTCGGGTGTTACTCCCATGTAACCTTGGCCTCTTTAAGGCCATGAGTTATTGTCTGCAGTTTAAAAATCTACCATGCTTCTTTATGTTTCAGAGCGTTCCTGATGTTAGTATTGCTCTCCACCTTATCAATCACCCACCAGGTGAAGTCATCTGGGCCATGACGGAATTCCAGGAAGTGTGCAACCATTGTGTGTCTTGCAGCGGATGCATGAGCGATGTTCGCTTATTCTTTTGTTGACAGGTCTCTGGGTCTGTCCGATATACCTTAAGCCACAAGGGCATTCAATTAGATAGATCACATTGTTGGTTTTACAGTTCGAGAAATGTTTAAGCACCCAATCCGTGTTGCCAAGCTTAAATGTTTTAATCTTCTTTGTGAGTTTGCATGCTACGCATTGGCCACATGGATGGTGGCCTGAGAGGTCCCTCAAACTCCACAGTGTAGTACGGGTGGTTTTCTTCATGCGAGCATGGGTCTTTCAAGTTTCTGGCGCGTTTCAGAGCCATTCTTAGTGGTGCTTCATTGGGAAAACTCAGTTGTATCAAAGGCCAGAATGTTTTAATTATCTGTTGTATTTTAGTGGTGTTTTGTCCGAAGGTTGTAACACATGTTATTCTGTCATTATCCGTATTCCTGGTTTTAGGAATATGAAGGGCATCCCGTAGGGTGTCCAAAAAAAATGAGTTAGTAAGTATGGCATATACAGCTTTACATGCAAATTACGGACAACAATATTTTAACTACAATACATTTCGGACACAAGCAAGGACTTCTCACATTAGTGTTACTAAAGTCGGTGAAGATGCATGCGGGTTCTGGATCGGGTAGCGCTGTGGGGAGCAAGGTGGGCTGCGGGGGCAGAGTTTGGTGCCCTGGTCCTGACAGTCCTGATCAGGCACGGACAGGTGAAGGCCTTGTTCTAGAGGCCTTTGTCTGGGGAGGCCGGCTTCCGCCTCTGGTTGTGGGCAATTGGCTATAAAGCCATTGTTCCGTAGGTTGCTAGGCAACCAGTATGAACAAAGGGCAATATGGCCCAGACAGAGGTGATGAGGGTGGTGGGTCAATCCCAGCTGTAGATGCAGCCTATGAATGCCACGGAGGGCAGCAGACTTTCTGATTTAGCTGCGGAGAGGGAGCAGGCTTTTAAATAATTGGGGTCGCAAGGAAGTCCACAGGGGTTGCAAACTGTGCCCTGGGGTCACAGCTGCCACCCCTGGTGACCCCCAAATGAAGTCCCTGAACTAGTTGAATCTTTGCCCAATGGGAACACTATAAAAAAATTCAATTTGAGTCAGTTGCCATTGAGGTGACCCAGACTGCTATACTTAAACTTAGGTCTGTATCTCCTGCTGACTCGATTCCTTTGCGGGTAGCTCCAGACGCTCCCTTTGAAGACTGTCACTCTGTTCATGAAGGCTTTGCACCATTCTTTTTTCATCTGTGATGATCCTGCAGTCCTTAAAGCATGCATTGGTCCCTCCACTGTTAAAGAAGGCCCATCATGACCCCTCTATGGCAGAGAACTACTGCCCCATCTCTCTTTTACCAGTTCTCATGAAGTTGATGGTGGCCATTGTCACCCCGCAACTGTCACAATTTCTTGAATCTCACTGTATCCTGCACCCATTTCAGTCTGGCTTTAGACCTCTTATGGACACTGAGTCAGTGTTCATTTCCATTCTTTGGTGATTTTGCCCTGCTTCAGGACCGCGGGATGGTCAGAGTTTTGATTCTCCTGGACTGCTCTGCAGCCTTTCACACTATCGATCATGGAATTTTGCTACAGAGGCTGGAAGGCCAGACATTTTAGGCTATCCGCTTCTTTGGTTCTCTTCCTTTCTGTCTGACCATTTTCAAGCAGTGTTTCGCCCTCCTTTCAAATCTCCCCCAGTGGCATTGACATGTGGTGCCCCACAAGGCTCTGCTCTTTCTCCTCTTCTGTTCAATTATTGCTAGTCACCAGGTGCAATTGTATGTATATGCAGACGACACACAGGTGTTCCTCCGCCTGAATTCTCCGGTGCTAGTCCCCCCCCAACCCCCTTGTCTTCAATTTGTTAAATTTAAATGGAGTAAAAACTGAGGTTCTAGTGATTGGTTGTCTCTCTTGGGGTGCAGAATATTGGCCGCCTTCTCTTGGGCGCTGTCCGTTGCCAGCGGATTCAGTTAAAAAGCCTGGGTGTTCAACTTCTGTCCAGTGGCACTAGAGAAGGGCAGATCTCCTCTGTCTGCTGGTCTGGTTTTGGTAAACTGAGGGTTTTTAGGAAGATGTTACCTTTCCTCCCCCTTGAGTCTCGTGCCAAGGTAGTGACCTCATCCATCATGGGTTTAGTAGATTACTGCAATGGTATCTACCTTGGTCAGGCAGTTTTCCTACTCCAACGCCTTCAGATCTTGCAGAACTCTGCTGCACGGATGGTCCTAGAATGTATTACCCAGAAGAACTCGGCAAAGTCCATAATTTAGGGGAAAAAACAAAATGTTCAGACATTTGCCACCAGAAAACCACCGAAAAATGCAGGCAACAACACATGTCCTACCTTGCTACATTCCCACAGGTGTCCCGACTAAAACAGTATATATATATATTCTACAAAAAGAAGGTATGCTAACGGGTGTCTAAAACCTGACAAATTACTATGACAATGGGTATATCTGTTACCCCAAAATTCACACATGAACGTTAAAACGTTTTTTTATTAAACATATAAATGCTAGTACTCATAAAAGGATCACATTACATAAAACTCCATAAAAACATGTAAAACATATATTACACAGAAACACTGGAATGGTGGAAGAAGTTGGTACAGGTGCTGGCTGAATGTTACCAGGCAATGGGGTCTGTCCTGCCTGTGATTGGAACAATTGTCTACTTATTTCGTCGGTACGATCCTTAGTAACAATCAAATCCCCACTAAGAGCGTTGGTTTCTTGCCTGGCTGAATGTACTTCAGTGCGTAATTGTCCCAACAAGTGGGCTATCTGATCAATCTCTGAAGTCTCCATGACGCCCAGGTGGATAATATTATTGAGGCTTCACGTTCTGTTACGCTCACCTGGTATCCACGGGGACGCCACCCAGCCCTGGTTGAATGATTTGCACTCTCGAACCCTCTCCCGGTCCTTTGGTAAGGCCTCTGGTTAAAGATGGGTCTTAATATTGTAAAAGGTGGATTCTCCGTCCTGCTCCTCGTGGCAGGAGCCGTAGATGTGGGGGGCGAGCAGCGACCAAGTTACTTCACTGGTGCAAGCCCCCTGTGGGAATCCAGGCCTGCTGCGACTCCGTAGATTTGCTGCTTTACAGTCTTTATATGCAGTTCTTATGTTCCTCTTAATTCGAATTATAATGTCTTGCTTCTTTCCTTTTAGGTATGGAAAGGTATTTTGGTGTTGTCATGCAGTTTGAAGATGAGCATGGGCTGTTAGGCGAAAGCGCGGTGTGCGCGATGCTGTCCGGTGAGTAATGCACGATGCGCGGCGCTTTTTCGCCTTTTATATTGCTAACCTGTGTCTTTTCTCTCCTTGCAGGTCGCAATGTTCCCCGCCGAGCGCCGTGATGTTCCAGCGATGATTCTGACCAGGAGATGACTACCCAGATAAGAATTGTGTGGCTTTCTTCGTTCGGGAGGAATCGTGAGTAAATGCTTACTAATGCGGTCTTTCTTTCTCCTCTTTCCAGGTTATGCTATTCCAGGATGCATGCGGTGCCGGATGATGGACTTCGTACCTTCCGGTGAGTGGAACTGAAGTCGGCGATGGATTGAAGACAGGATACTATATCAAGTACATTTTTGTAGTGTTCTTTCTCTCTAAACAGGTCCTTGGTTTCAGGTAAACTGGCATCAAAGAACTGGACACGGTGAGTGTTAACGCTGCCCACAGCAGAATAACGCGAAGCATGTTCTGCTGTTTGGGTGCTGTTTAAATAGTCTCAGGTAAAGTAGTCCAGGTAAAATAGTCCAGGCCTGCCACACCCAAAGTAGTCCAGGTAAAGTAGCCCCAGGCCTGCCACACCTAAAAGACTAGACCGCATAGCTCAGTTCCTTGTAACTGAGCTATGTGTGTGCCTCCATGTTGGCTGAACCCCCCAAGTTAAATAGTCCCAAGTAAATAGTCCCATTCTAATGTTGGTCTTCATGATGGTTATGAGCCTAGCGCCAAAGGCGCCAGGACTGACTCCAAGAGAGTCTTGGATGAGGTTTTAAGGCCTTTAACCTGGCCCTAACTGGAAGGCTGACTTGCCAGTGAGGGCTAGGGGTAAGGGTCATGACACCTCCTCCTGGTCGTGCAAGTTCAGGACACACTTGTAGCTCTCCTAGGTGCTGAACTTTAGCCCTGTTGATCAAGGTAATCTTGTTGACAGGTAAGGCTACTGCTTTGTAGGGCTTGACGTCTGCCAGGTGGTTCCAGACCTGCTTACTCTCGAGTTTGACTGCACGATCAGCCACCTTCTCAATGACATGCAGACATAGGCATTCCAGCGCTGGACAAAGTTTCTCAGGAGGACAATGTCCCCTACATTCACAAGGCTTTTAAATTCAGAGTCTTGTGGTGCGCTATCGCAGTTTCTCTCTTTGCTATCTTCTGGTGCCTCTCCAGTGTTGTTGTATCTGGTGAGAGATAAAAGAGGCGCTAGCATAGTGAGACGGGAGAATCACCTCCATATGTGAGCAGATTAAGATCGTTACCAGCAAGGAGACAGTCAGGAATGGCCATCCCCGCCATGGATGGGCTGACGATGGGAGCCGACTGCGAGTAAGGGTTTACACAGTGTCCCTTACTGGAAAAAGGGGGAGCAAGACCACAGCATATTCCATTGCCGCAGATGGACAAGTATAATTTAAGATGCAAACTCCTGATTTTGACATCGGGCGCTGGGAAATGGATATGAGTTTGAAAAGATGACAGGAAACACATTGGCCATAGGGGACATTAAGGGTCTCTTAGCAGCTATTATTGGAGAGAGAGCTGATGACATATGGAAGAGAGCAGGATATGCCAGAGTAACAGCAGAAAATATAGCGCATGATGGCACGCCATTTAATAATTGTAGAGCAGACGTGTGGAGTGTTCTCAGGTTACAGTATCCTGACACATCAGATATGGGTGCAATCATGACACGAAAAATGAAAGAAGATGAAGACCCTATTGCTTACATTCAGGATATTCAAGAGTGGTGGCAACTTGAAATGAAAGAGCCGTGGGACAAAACAGTGGTATTATTTTACCACATTTTATGTCAAGGGTTGCCTGAGCCAGTTCAGATACAAATGAGGAAATTGGTGCGAATGGAAGCCAAACCATGGGCTGAGATACAGATGACAATAGTGCATCACTGTCGGCTATTGCAGGAGAAAAACAAGAAGAAAGATGAGGTCAGGAAAACTGAGGAAATTTAGTTCAGAAGATATTATCAATACCGCCTCCTCTATGGCATATTTTGACAAGCGGATGAAGGATTGGGAGTGCAGCAAATAGTGGGTGCAGTGCAGGCAAATAATTAACGCGTGATGGACCAAGGAGGGAATGATTCATGACAATAGGCAGAGTTATGGAGAAGGTGGATTTAAAACAATCAAGGTCCGCAAAATGAGAATCAGAATGTGCAAGGAGGATTCAATCAAGGGGGACTAATCAGGCGGTCTCCCCTGTATGTTGGACTTGTGGGATGACAGGGCACATTGCGCATTTATGTGGGAGCCAGGGGAATGTACAGAATGGACAATTCACAAGAGGGGGGACAGCTTATCCTCCACCATATAACACACAACCTAAGGAAGGGTTTGCCCAAGATCAGACAGTGTATCAGATGCAAGTGCAGCGAATGCAACAAACACCACAACCAGAGCAAGTGCAAATGAATTCACCACAAGGGCAATCGCAACACGCCCCCATGCAGACACAGCAATATGCAAACACGGGACAATTATTGACACCTAGAATAGCAGGTGCCACTGTAGTCGAAGATCATTTTTTCACAGGTACAGGGGTATGCATGTACCCACAATAGGAGAGCTCACAGGGTGATTTATGTGTTCGGTACTATCTGTGACACCAGATTCCCAAGAGGAACCAAGGATGGATGTGGCAATAAGAGGCAAATCATTTTCTTTTTTAAGAGGCACTGGGGCTACTCGATTATGTATACGAGAGGGAAAATATCCAATGTCGGGTATTGCCATGCTCAAGGGTTCTCTGGAGCTACAAGTTGTGTTCCTTTTACTGATGACTCATCAGTCTCTATAGTGGAGTGTGACATGTCTGTTCCATTGTTGTATTCAGTATAGACACCAGTTAATATTTGGGGAAGAGATTGAATCAAAAAACTTTGACAATTTCATTTACTGATGAAGGGATAGTGTGTTCCACTCCAGGAATACACTATTTAAATGTGGGCGAATTTATACTGGCATTCACAGGGCAAGTGGCTCATCGAGGCATTCCAGTTGAGCCAGAGATTTTTCTTAATGTGGTGAGCATTCTATTAACATGGTTACCTGGCTTAGTGGGGAAGACTGTGAGAATACCTGACAAATTCTTGTATAGACCACAGATACCTTTGGACGAAGATGGGGAACAGACTATCCATATAGAGCTAGAAGCAGCGATAGTACGAAGGGAATTGGCAATGCTCGAAGGAACGGATCATGAGGATAGATCATGGAAGACAGTGATAGCTCTCGAAGAAGGCTACAGGTTGACTGATATAAGTGACAATTACATGTTTAGGGATGACTCAACAGACGATGAAGTAGTGTTCTTTGTGAGCATTACATATTGGATAAGGATAGAAAAAAGAGAAGTCCCACAGTGAATGGCAATAATGCGGCAGCGTCCAACATTTTTGAAGAAGACTTAGAAAAGGTGCCAAGCATCCTTTGGACCATGGGCCCATATAACATAGGTTTGTTAGAGGGGATAGGGGAAGTCAAAATAAAGTTGAAGCCAGGGGTGATTTTACCCCTGCTGCTATGAAGTATCCCGGTAGAAGCTCGATATTTTACGGTGATTGATTTGAAAAATGCATTTTTCTCAATCCCATTGCACAAGGACGCATAAGACTTGTCTTCATTTACGTATCGACAGACTCGTCTGAATCATACTAGGCTGCCCAAAGGGTACTGTGAGTCCCCATCAATCTTTAACAGAGTCCCTCCAATGGATTTAGGCAATGTCGATTTGAAAAGTGAGATGATACAGTACGTAGATGACATTTTAATGTGTAGCACTACAGAAGATGAGTGCAGCCAAGACTCGATTCAGTTGACAGCCAAGACTCGATTCAGTTGATGACTATCCTAGCCGACAAGGGATACAAGGTGGACAAAGAACAATTATAGTATTACCACAAAGAGGTGTTATACATAGGACAGTGGATCTCACATGAGGGAAAGAAGGTGATACCTAAAAGAGCTGAGGCAATTATGAAAACTGCAAAACCACAAACAGTAAAACAGATGCAACCATTTTTGGGACTATGTAATTATGTTAGAGCCTAGGTGTTTGATTACAGTTCATACACAAGACCCCTTTTGCAGGCTTTAAAAAAGGCACAAGTGGACAAAGTTACAAAAGAATGGACTGAGGAAATGGAGGAAGGATTTGAGGAGTTGAAAAAAGCAATGTGTACAGCTCATGTTTTGGGGATTCTCAATTATGCTAGGAATGTTATTTATTCTCACACACAAATGGGACAGTCATGACTGCAGTACTTACATGGCAGACCACATTGGGGTATAAGCTATAATGTATTACACTGGGATTTTAGACGCAGTTATGAAAGGACACTTTCCTTGCGAACAGTCATTGGCAGCCGCCGTATTCGCAATTGACAAGTCTACAAGCATTGTGATGGGCTGCTCTATGACTCTCTTTGTGGAGCATGCTCTGTTCGCCATCTTAGAGAAACCTAAGGGCACATTGGCATCTCAGAGAGCTTCTGTCTATGAAGTAATGATTTTGAACCCAATTATCAAAATTGTCAGGTGTAAAATATGGAATCCTGCCATGTTTATAGTTGAGCCAGTGGCAGAGGGTGGCCATGTGCATGATTGTGCAAATTAAGTTGAATTTTATGATGCTATACCTTGTATAAAAGAAAATACACTGCCAGGAGGGAAAATTCTATTTATTGATGGTTCTTCAAAAATTGATCAAACTAGTGGAGAAAGGCATTCTGGCGTAGCAGTAGTGAGGCATAGAGCAAATGGCGAATTTGAAGTGGTAGCAAGTGCAAGACTACCGTCTCACTTTTCAGTGCAAGCAGCAGAATTGGAAGCGCTCATTGTGGTATTACCCAAATTTTTCGTTTACAATTGTTCGAATGAACAATTGACTAAATTTAAAGGGCCACAATTGACCTTTTCACAATTGAGCGCATATATATATATATATATATCGCTTTGGTATATATAATAAGGGGTTTTGGGCGGGTTTGGGTTGGGTGGAGAGTTGCGGGGGTTTTCCCCCCGCATATATGTTACTATTGACCTTCACAATTCGGTCAATTGTGAAAAGGTCAATTGTCATTCGAACAGTTGTATTACGAACAATTCGTATACAACCCTCATTGTCACGCTCCAGAAACATGAAGGACAGGAAGTGACGGTGTACAGTGACTCCGCCTAGGTGATGTCAACCGTACACGCAGGGCTAGCGCATTGGAACAGGAGGGGCTATCTTTGTGCGGATGGCACTCCAGTGCAACACACATCCTTATTAGACAGGCTTATTAAGGCACTAGAACACCCAGGAGCCATAGCGGTTGTTAAATGAGATGCTCACACTAAGCAAACAGACTGTATTTCTTGCGGGAACGAAGCTGCAGATGTAGATGCCAGAAGGGTTGTATATTCTCCAGATATTTCAAGTTTTGATACACCGAATATCAAAGAAAAAGTAGTCACAGTTATGGTGGAGCAAGAAGGATTTCATAAATGACTGATGGCCCAATTAATGGAGATTCAAGGAAGTGCACCACAGGAAGAGCAGGTATTATGGAAGCAAAGGGGGTGTTCCTTATCCCCCACAGAAGAATTATGGCAACAGAACAGCACTGGAAAGCTGGTGAAGCCAGTAGTATTATTAAAGGTCACGCTTGAACAACTGCATTACCCCGCGCATGTAACTAGGGGAAGTCTTGCTGCAACAATTGCAGAAGACTGGTTTATTCCAAATCTGTTAGCACACGTTGCATGTTATGTAGTAAACTGCATCGTATGTCAAAGTTTACCACTGGGCATACACTGACAACAATTAAAGGAGTAATTCCTCAACCAAAAGGTAATTTTCACCATTTACATATTGATTATGTTGATATGCTGCAGGTGTGTAGTGGATACAGGTATCTGATAGTGGTGCTATGTCCCTTTTCCAGGAGGATCGAGGCAGGTCCGTATACCCACCCTGACACCACTTCCACAGCAAAGTTTCCAGTGCGCGAAGTCTTTACAATATGGGGGGTGTGTGAAGTGCTGAGATCCAATAATGGGCCACATTTTGTCAATGAGGTGTTTGAACAGATAGCACTTCTATTAAATATTAAGCAAAAGTTTTTTTCTGCTTATCACCCATAAGCAAATGAGATATGTGAGAAACTCAAAAGCCTCCTTAAAGAAAGGATTGCCAACATCAAGCTAACTTTGAAGAAGGGATGGCTATATTGCCTGCCCTTAGCTTTATATGCCCTAAGGAAACAGCCTGGTTTGGACCATCACCTCATCCCCCATGAGCTAGTAACAGGGAGGCAAATGAGAACTCCTCTTACACCTCCATCGAGGAGTAGAAGTGAGGCCCAGAGAACAGTAAAAATGTTAGGAAATTAATTTAATGAATATTTGACATGTATGAAGTCTGGCATCTCTCTCATTTACGATCAACTCAAGCACCAGGATGGTCGGTCTCAGAACACAGATGAAAACCATTCAGCAACTGGATCAACTGAATTATTATCGGCACCTAAACTGTTTATTGGAGACGCTGTATTAATTAGAAACTTTACCAGAAAGTGGCACAAATCACGATTTAACAGCCCCTTTTGTGTTGAAAATGTCACACCCTCAGCAGTGAAAGTCCAAGGCAAGCGAACTTGGCTTCATTTGAACGATGTAAAATTGTAAACCGGCGAGACCGCACCACCTCAACTGTTGATTTAGAAGCAAGACAAGAAGAATGTGAGCGTGTGCAGACTCGATCGATGACAAGGAAAAAGGACGATAAAGCTACTAGCTGATAAATGCAGATTTGCATTTGGACTGTGACTCCACTTGGACACTCCTTATAGATATTATAGCGGGTGTGCAATTCTTTGCTAAGAGTCACAGGAATCTTTGAAAATGAACTTTAGAGAAATATTGATGTATCACGATTATGCCTAAATGACAACACCTGATTAAGAATTGGAAACAAGAGCAATACCCCTACTTGTTTCTCACTGAGAATCTATTTGGCTAGCTCTATGGTCCTCACAAACAGTGATGTGCATCGTCTTGTGCTTGCTGTTTTTGTGTTTACTCTTCACGATTATCCTGCTCTTCTCAGAAGAGATGCTGATGTTTGCACTTTTTTACAAGATCCTAAAAATGTGATTGGAAGGTTGCTAATGACAATTATTGAACAGATATTACAACTACAGGAATAAAAGTGTCTCTTTTCTTTAAATGAGCCCAGTAGAAAGGAGGAATAACGAGGTGAACATGATTTCAGGGAATGTGCAATCCCAAGAAATTCCAGAATGGCACAAGTGGTGGGGATTAATGTGTTGGTTCGTGATATACATATGTGCAATTATGCTTTGTGTCTTTCTATTTCTCCTGATTTGCCTTTTCCATTTTATTGATCCAAACAAAGCAGATGTCACTTTAATTCTCCCCACTTCAGGAACTATTTTTGATTTGCCCATTACCAATGAGCCAAAGCACCTTGTGTTGTCTTCCGTAGTAAAGCTGCATTAGAGATGCTTCCATGGGGTGCAACCATTCTGTTAGGGAGACAAAGAAGAAGCGTGGAGGATGATAATGAGGGAATAAATACATACTTGGATAATGCAGCAAACCTGGGTAATAACATGTGGTATCAGCACATGAAAAAAGTGGGAGAGAGAACATCGAAGAAGGGTTGCTATGTGTGTTCCGTCATACCTTATGCTTTAGAAACCTCCGGAATATTCATACCCACAGAGGAATCAGTGAAAAAAGACCATTGCCTGACGCATCTTGCACTTTGCCTGACAAGAGGACAGTTCCAAGGTAGTGTGGATGAATAAAGCGACATGTCAAAGAGAAGAGAATTATGTATTTGTACAATTTAAAGACAGGAGAGAAGCCAGAAACAAGGCATTGAATAATAAGATATGAGTAGCCTGGAATGGATGGAGCTGGAATCAAGGTCGAAGAAAATAGGATGCTAGTTTGCCAAGGCAAGACTGAAGAAGAGATACGGATAGGTTGGGAAAGAGGACAACTACACATGAAAGGAATACTGACTCACGAAGGATGGGTTGAAGGACTAGTTGTGTGCAAAGCAGCAGCATTGACTGGACAGTGGGAAGCAGTTGTGGAGAATGCAGAAAAAGAATGCAAAGATCAATGGCCGAAGATTACAAAAGTGTTGACATGGGTTGACGATCAAGGGGGACCATTGCAGATAATACCCCTGAAGGATGCTTCCTTGTGTTTTCAGAAATAATGGTACGAAGAAGATTGGAGAGAATCACCAGCGTGGCTGATATTTTTGATGTACCAGGTATGAAGGAAGGGACAGCCGTCTTAATGGATCATTATTGGCCTTGTGGGACCAAAGCCCTACATGAAGCTGCACAAGGATTGGGGAGGAACGCGCTCCTTAGTGCTTGTCCATGTTCCAGCGTTAGTGATCCCTCAGAGTGAACTGAATATTGGTGAATTTCCAAAAGCAAGTGCCCATCTAAGAAGAAGATCACTCGAATTTCTCAATCGAACAAGAAGGGAAAATAATTTCTCAGCAAAATCAATAGAAGTCTTTGATGCTATCCCGCATGACCAGAGGTTGTTCAGCAAGACTGCCTCAATATTTACGGTTATCTTTATGCCTGGGATTCAGATTATGGCTAATGCGAAGTGGTCACAAATCACTCGCTGGGAGCTTCTGCAAACAATTAACACAACCATAAAAGGATTTAATGCTATCAAGGAAGAATGGAGGGCCAGACGACTAATGACCCTCCAGAACAGAAATGTCTTAGATATGATCACAGCGATGGTAGGAGGAATTTGCGCCAAAATTGGGCCATCATGTTGCACATTCATACCTTCTCATGATGACGAGAATGGCACCTTGACAGTGGCCATAACGTTGCTGACGAACCTGCATAACAAGATGGAAGATGAGACAGAAGACATCATGGGTCCCACAGTGGTTGGCGAACATCTTCAAGCTTCTTTGAGCGATATTGGTGATGGTGATATTTGTATTCTTTGTTCCTGTATCCGAAGAACCACAAAAAGTATGTGGGATGATGGGTCCACTTTAATCCAAATGGACAGTGTAGTTACATGACCTGGAGTTTGGACAAACAAGTTAAATCAGCTAGTTTCCTGAAGGGAGTGATGAAGATTTGGACTCCAAAGAAGCACTTCTTCAAGAAAAAGTATCAAGATGGGGATACTGATGAAGGTGTGGTTGATGACTCAACCATAGGAGGGAGTGTAGAGGAGCATCTGAATGCCTCTGCAGGAAGTCCCGCCCTCTAGTGTCTGTATGTTGGAAGCCTGAAACTGCACCATGCTTGACATCAGTAGTTGTGACCATACCGCGACAAGTGTTCAAGAAAAGGGACCCAATAAGAAAGCCACACCAGATGTATGCACAAAGAGATGATAGTCTCTTGGAAGAGGTCCCCGAAGGAATATGAAAACAAGAGAAAAAGAAGCTGGTGACGATGTCACAAAAAGTGAGAGTGACGCACTAAGAAGATGAGAAGATGATGATGTATGGACCTTATAGAAACTGATGACAAACTAAGAAATCAAGTGAACGTCCTTTTGAAGAAAGGAAGATTGCGTGTGTGTTTGTGACACACTGCAGAAAATGCAAACTGTTCAATGAATGTACAGATGCAGTAACGCAGGTAAACTAAGTGATCATAGAAGCTGGCTATGTCAAGGAGTTCCCCCCTTCTCACCTGAATCCGTTCTTTACCGGTGTCCTTGGAGGCTGCCTTCTTTCGGATGGATCGGGTTTTGAAGGAGGCAGCCCGTGTCTCTGCCGAATCCAGAATGCGTTCAGTTTTCCAGCAGGTCGAATCCAGGAATCCAGGAGGCAAGGTAAGTTCGCTAGAACTAGAATCCAGAAGGAAGAAGAAGGGGGAGGTTCGAGGAAGGGATAGCGGAGTGGAAAGGGAAAGAACCGCTAGCTACGGAGCACACGTCTGGTCGCTAATCGCTATAGCATTGAGACGCGCGGAGCCACGGAAGGCGTGGTCTAGATAAAGAGAAGGTTACGTCCAACGCATGGAGCGAGAAGGGAATGCGTTGGATGGCCATATTGGAGGTATTAATGAGTATAAGTCCGTTGTGACAAGGACCATGAGGCCCAAAAGGGGCGCACCCTGCGATTCATGACATGCTATACGTAGTGAATAGACTGCAGGCGGCGCCGCCATATTATAGTGTCTGGACATTGCTGCCACAAATTTTAGTAAGTTCAAACCCACAGAGAAAGAAGGATCGAGAGCTTTGTGTGTTGCAGCAAAGAATTAGCTGGAGATTGCAGACTTGAAGGGGCGAAGCTGTTTGGCCTGGTATCAAAGGTGGAGCAAGCCAAGACTGGTTATCTATCCATGAAGAACAGTGAACGTGAGAAGCTGAATTATCCCTCGTTAAGGTGTAAGGAAGGAACACTATGAGTACCAAGTTTATTAATTCAAGACAATTAAATGCTATAAAATCGGCTGAATTGTAGTCTTGTGTCACTTGAGCCAAGGATGGAATTAGGAGTTGAGCATGCAGACCCGAACTGTGATAAGCATGTACCCATATTCCATTTAATTCCCAGAGAAGAGAATCTACCACAAGGCCAAGTTCAAAGACAGTCTGCATGGCAGAATGTCACGATTCGCTCCCTTCTCTCCCGTTCCCACCACTTGGGGGCATGATTTGGGGTTTAGCCCCTACTGGACTTTCCATCTGATCCTTATGCTACAGTGCTGTGATGAATTGGGATCGCTAAATCCTTATTTTCCAAGCTTATTCCCATCCAGATCAATTCCAGATTTTTGGCAGCCAGCATGCTGCTTTAATCAAATGACTATGTTTCCCAGAATGCCTGGCCCACAGCTTTATCTCCACCCTTGCAGGACAAGGCTGGGTGGAGGATGGGCAACACCTGTGGCTGCAGGTGCAGCAAGCAGCACACCTGAGGTGTGTGCTCGTTAAGCAGCTTTAAAAGCCTCAGTTTGCTTCAGTCCAGCGCTGGTCATTCATGCAGTGTTCCTGTGTGTGACTAGTCCTTTGGTCCTGGTTCTTATCTTTGTGCCTAGTTTTAAGTGTCTATTTCTTGTTCCTTATCCCTGGATTTCGAATGTATGTGCTTAATTGATTTCTGCTTCCTAGATTCCCTTTCTGTCTTCCTCTGTTTGCAGGCAGCTTTTCTCAGTGCTTTCCCTTTTGGTGCAGCCCAGTTTGCCTGTGTTCTATATTTCTTTGACTGTCCTTTGCTGCTGTAAACCTTGATGCTTTAGTGTTTCCTCTTCATAGATTTAGCTTCTTGCCTTTTTCCTTGGATGGGTGGGGGAAGTTTGCATTTGTAATTTCGTTTTTCCTGCTCCTCTTTCTTTACTTTCTCTTGGAATCCATTCCATGTTTTCCCTTGCACTTCTGCATTTATTTCCCATTGATTATTAGTTTTGGTGTGCTGTTGTAGCTAGCACCTGTGTGAATACCTATGTTTTCCTCACTATTCTGTAATCACTATTCCTACTTGCCCCTTGTCTTGAGTCATATGTGTTTAGTTATCCTCCCATTGCTGTTATAGCCTTTCTGGGTCCCTGTTTGATCAACAGGGTTTGTGGGCTTGCTGACATTCAAGTGGTATTTCTCATCCTCGTGTGTACTGTTTTTAAGTTCCCTTATTCAATACCATCAAGGTATGCTCACAGATCCTGTCGTTGCTTGCCCTCTACGTGGGCTTAGCGCTGTCAGTACCTGTAACAGCAATTGTGGGTAAGGAGCCTGCTGACTTTCCTTGCAGTCCTAAGGAGCTTCTAAGTGCTTACCCCACATCCCTTTTCACATATTTGTATTGTTGTCACACTCTATTTGCACTCCTGGGTTTTAGTATACACGAGTCTTGGTTCCTGTGTGCATGTTGTTTGACCCAAAGATATTCACTGATTTTGTGACATTTCCCTTTCCATATTCACTGCCTTTGTCCTCACCTGACACAGAAGGCATGGGCAATGAGAGATGTGGGGATAATTGGGTGGGAAGCAAAGTCATGTCCACCTCCTGGCACCTGGGTATGAGCTTATGTGCTGCTGAGGAGCCGAATGTTCCAGACATGAGACGAGTGTGCCAACCAATTATAGAGGGCCATATAACAAAGGGCCTTATAGTTTAAGAACCAATAGTATTCTGTGTACTTAATAAGTGTTGAGGATGACTTGAACTAGAGGCAGGCTTAAGTTGTCCACTTGACAGTAGATGTCATATCACAACCCACCCCAGTATAGAAAGTATACTTAGATGTTCCCCTTAATCCAATCCCAATCCCTTGTAGGTATTTCTTATTTGGTATGTAGTATGATGTCACATATGGCAAATTGTTAGTATAAAAGACTGTTTTTATGTGATTTGCGCTTAGAGCATGATTGAACGTCCGTTGATGTCCATTGTAACTCCCTGTTTTAGACAATTGATATTAAAAGTCGAATGAGACTTTGCCAACTTCCTGAGTTGGTCTGATTACTTGGTGTAAGAGTTATTCTTCATCCCATCCTTTGCATGACATGTTACTGATGAAGGACCTTATGTTCATAGTTCTCCCTTGTTAGTTTGCCCTCAGGGTCGGGATTAGGAGATTCCCTGGGAGTAAGGTGGGAAAATCCCTAAGGCTTTTCACATCGCACTTCCGGAGGGGCAGTACCCACCTGCAGTGCACAGTTCCTTTGCGCGCACCATGGAAAGGTTTACAGGAGCTGTGCTATCAGAATTCCTGTCTGTTGTTTGGAGTGGGGCGCTGTCCCCGGATTGTGCAGGCCATTGATGGAAACCTGTTACGGAGGATTTCAGGAGAGCATGTAGATGTAAGTGAATCTTTTTGCAGAGTATGTAAGGGGAGAGTGAGTGTTTGTTGAAGTAAGGAGTAGTGTGAGTGTAGAGTGCAAAAAATGGATGGAAGGGGTGGAAGACCACGTGGCATTGTATATAAGTTGGGTTCGTTGTTATATAGATGACCGTTGTGTAATGGGACCCTTCCTGTTGTTAGGGAAGAAGACAGCGCTGTGCAACAAAGGAAAAAGTACAGATCGAGGCTCTGTATATTTAGTGGGCCTGGGATCTCTCCACCCTGTGTAAAGAGGGCACGAGAACGACAGTAGTTGTGGTAGAGGCCACTTGTGGACATTGGATCTCCCCAACTGATATATAGGAGGTGTGAGAACAGAAAAGTCATTTTTATTGCGATTGTATTGTTGGTGGTTTTATTGTGACGAAGAGTGGCTTAGGGAGGGCCAGAATTTGTTATGTGAAAGGAGGTTAGCGGGTGTTGCGAGGACACGCATTCGAAGAGTATGAGGGGATTTGAGTCTGGGGAAGGGTGGGGCATTGGTAGTGTGTGGGCAAGAGGGGTAATGGGTGAATACAGCCCTGCTGCTTCAGGGCATAGTTAATTGGAATATTGTAAAACATGGTGGAGAGGTGGCAGCGACAGAGCCGGCAACCCCTTTTGATTATATGTGTAAAGCTCTTCCTCGGTACAGAGAAAAGATTGTTATATATCATAAATAATTACATAATAAATTGCAATCTTTAGATTTCAGGTGCCAAAGTAATACATTTACAAACACCAATGAGTTAAGACTGCATTTGATTTATTTCAATTGAATTCTATCACATGTATCAGATATTGGCTACTAACTTTGTTGTTTTACTGGTTCTTATCTGAAATGTACACAAGCTCCAGGTCTTGTCCAATTAAGTTAAATATTGTGTTTTTCAATTTTAACTGGTTTCCAAACTTAACTGTTGCTCTTCAGGAGATTCCATCTTATAATTCTGGTAGTCAGAAATAATTGGAAGATTTGCTTTTTTTTCAAAATGACTGGTAGCCAAACAAGTGATTTTTGTGTTCAAATAGCTCATTCAAAATCCCTTTCTGAGTTTTCAGAACCTCCTTTAGACCTCTTTTTGTTAAGGTTAATTGTTTTTGTTGAATTGATGAGAAAAAAAGGGAAGGTAAATTTGATAAGGAAGTGAAAAAGTTTGTTGTTTAAGAAGTATCTCATTGGTGAATATACTTTGGAAAGTTGTATCCCCTTTCAAAGTTGAATTTAGGCTTCACTATTAATGCACACTTTAAATGAACGTACTCTGCTTAATTGATGCAGGTAATAGCATTGAGTCACCAGTCAAGTAGTTGCCTATTCTTTCTGGTGGGTGTTTGAAAATTCTCCAATTTCTAGAGAAAAAAGAAAACAAGAGGGCAGAGTACAAATGTGTTTGAATTGGGGTTTTTGAGCCACAATCATGTTCAATGTAGGTCTAGAACTGTTACAGTAGATAACATGTATAGTGACAATTTTAAGAAAGTAATAAGTGAGGTCTGGTAAGTTCTTTATGTGGCCTTTTGGCCTTTTACTTACATTCTTTGCCAGTTCAGGATTCAGAAGGATGAAGTCGTCCTTGCTGGATAGCCCATGGGTGACAGACTTTCAAATAGCCCCTGCTTAAATACGTGTGTGCATTTTGAGCATCTGATGACACTGCGTATCGTTTCTGATCTCACTGTGTATCGTGTCTGACCTCAGCGTGTTTTGTTGTTCCGCGATGGTGTCTTAAACTTTTGGAATTGAAGCACAGCATCGCCGTGTTGGTGTTCGTAGTGCGACAAAATGGCGATTCTGCGCATATTACATTAATGCTCTATTGTGTCAGTCCATATGTTAACATGGAATGAATTAAGGACTTCCATATGCCGTACTCCCTTTAATTGTGAGATGTTATGCAAAACCTATGATGGAAGCAATTACATTACATTTAAGTCGTTTGGATTTTTGTCATGTAATTTGGTCATAAAGTGGGTGGGTTCCATTGTTATAAAATTGCATTTATGGGGATATTATTGGAAAAAGGTGCTATTTGAGGTTTTGAGGCATAGTTTAGATAATTGTCTCTTATTAGCTGTCTTTAATTTGAGTCCTTAGAGGAATGACCAATATTCATTGTCCTGATTAAGACCACTATGATAACTATCCATTTAAGTTATCTATTTCAATTCTAACAGTCTTAAATTCTTGATTTTATTTCCTCCTCTCAGAGTTTCCTTTGTGGTTGCCAATCCTGCAAACTTGATTTCTTCGGCCTTCTGATTATTGTGTTGTGCATTGTGATGAATAGCCAATGGGTATCTAGGATTTTGTTTTTTTATTGCTTGTATATGTTCCATTATTCTTATTTTTTATTTCCTGATGGTACTCCCTGTTGGGTTGGGGATGTTTTGTTATTTGTGAGCAAGATTAGAAGTCAAATCCACCCGAGCCAGTAAAGTTCATAATAACATGGAATAGGCTCTTAGGTGTTAAATTTATGGTTCATACTAACAATGGATTAGATATTGTATAATGATGTTTTAGATTGTTTGAAGTTTTACTGAGGATAAATTGTTTTATCATTGTATGGATTGTGAATGATTTTCTGAATGACTTGTGTATGTATGTGGTATGGTTGTAGTGTGGTTGGATGTGATTTATGGATGGGAATGTTGTATCAGATCAGTCCGATAATGAATTGGAGGGATTGATCTACATGAAATATTGTTGATACTAATGTTGTTGTATGTTTTTTACTAAAATATGACTTTTTTTAGTGATTTATTTAATAAATGTTAATAAATAATAAACACTTAATTGTTTGAGCGTCTACTGGGTTGAATTTAATCGTTTCACCTCACAGAGTTGTTATATCATGACAGACGCATGTGCTTCATGGTAGTTTTGTATACTCAGAATTTAGTATGAGTATGTAGGTTTTGTTACTACACCAACAGTGGCCACCTGAACACTTTACTACTCTGACCTTTTATGTTAATTTTGTGTATGTTCTATCCAGGCCAGGTCACAGTATTTAGATATTCCTGGTATCCCCTGTTACTCTAGTTTTTGGTACTCCCTGTATACCATTTGTTGCAATGACATTTGATTCCATAGACCACGAATTGTGTGTTCCAATATATGAAGTCTGAAATTCTTTTGGTGATGCCGTTTGACAATTGTATTTCTTTCAAATTGTCCAATATTTGTGGACACACTGTGCATCCTCCACATTTATGGTTTCCTAAGATTTCGGTAATCTGCCATATTGATTCAATGGTGCCTGATGGTTTTGACTGTGTTGATTTCATGTAGCTGGGGTTGATAATTGTTTTGATAGATGTCGCTTTTCTGAATGTCATCAATGGTTTATGGTCAAGATGTTTGCTAGGGTCGGATCAAGTAGGAGGATATTCCAATGTTTGTTCAGTATTTTTCTTATTTTGTAGTGGTCAGAGCTGCATGTTGTTACTAATCTAATTTTTCTCTCTTCTAAATGGTTTTCTTTTTTCCCCTTTTTTGTCCACTAGCAGCTCTGCTCTGTATTGTTTAGTGCTCATGATCTTGCTGTATTCAATGTGGGATTTGGATATCTTCGCTATCTGAATTTATGATCACTGCTCTGCATGGTTGCTTGAAGCATGAAGAATGCTACTTCCAGCCATTGGTTTAATGAATAAAGTTGTATGGATTTCATGGTCTTGCACAGACATTTCCAAATCTGAAAGTTGATTTTTTCAGTACTATTTTCCATTTTTAATATGATATTTAAGTTATGATTAAAATATTGTGTGTATTTCAAGAGTGATTTTTTTTGTCTCCATTCCAAATCATTAGGATGTTATCAATGTATCGACCCCAATAGACTAGTTTGTCTGTTTCTGTGAACACTTTGTGAGCCCACATATGTTCCAACTAAATAAAAACCTTAAATAGGTTTGAATGTGGGGTGTGTATTTTACACCCATTGCTGTTCTTTGTGTTTGCCGATATATTTGATTATCGAAACAGAAGATGTTGTTCATTAACGCAAATTTCAGAATTTCAATGATCATTTTGTTTTGTTCATGAAAAGACATTGAGCTGGATTTTAGAAAGTATTCTGTAGCCGCTATGCAATTTTCATGTTCTATACACATGTTCAATGACTTCACGTCCATAGTTACCAATCTGTACTGTTCCTGCCACAATATTGATTCGATTTGTTGGATTACATTTTTTGTGTCCTTAATGTAGGAGACTACATCTTGGGCTACACTGTTCAAGAATTTGTCTATGAATTCAGAGATTTTTTCTGTGAATGATCCAATTCCATTTATGATCAGTCTTAGAGGTGTGAATATGAGATATGAAATGTATTCATGGATTTTCAGGAGAAAGTAGATTGTTGCCAATGTTGGATTTGGCTCATTTAGATACTCATATTCTTTATCACTCAATAGGCCTTGCGTTGCCAATCTTTGCTCAAATATTTCCACATTCGTCCAATTTCTTTCAGTGGATTGTTTGGTAGCTTTTGGTAGCATCTAACATTGTTTAGCTCTTTTTTAGCTTCCTTGATATAGTCTGGTTTATTCATAATGACTATTTTTCCACCCTTGTCAGCTGTTTTGATGATAAGCTTTTCATTATTTTGTAGTTCCTTAATAGCTTTTCTTTAAGTAGATATTTTTAAATCTGCTGTGACTGCTTTATTGAAGGTGTCTATCACATTGTCAGGAGGTAATTGTGGTATGAATTTTGATTTTGGTTTCAATTAACTGTCCTCCGTTTGAAAGGTGTCTATACCTTGTTCCCTCATTAGATCTTGAAAAGTGAATTCATTTTCAGAGATGTCTAGGTTCATCAATGTGACAATGTCCTGAGCTACAGCGGATGATTTTATAGACAGTGGGTTCAAATTTTCCGTATGAGTTTCCCAACTGTTTTGTGTTAAAAAAAAACATTTTTTAAGCGTGCGACACCTGCAGAATTTATATAGATTGACATTGATTTCAAAATAGTCAAAAATGCTTGTAGGGCAAAATGTAATTCCCTTGTTTAGTGCTGAAATTAGATCTTTGGTCAATGTTAGTTTCGAGAGTTTAACAACTAGATCTGCTTTGGAATTCATTTGTTCTTCAGTGATCTTGTTATTACCCCTCCTTGGTGACTCTGGATTTATTCCCAGCTCTTTTGCTCCGACGATGGATTTTGGTGGAATTGTACTACTTATTTACATTTTTATGTCTGTTGAGGATCCAGTTAGAAATTGATATCTCTTTTTACTTTGTTTGTGCCTTTTTACCTCCTCTAAAAAAGGACATTCAATTGTGGTTTTTGGGAGACTTTGATCTTTGATAGGGTTTGTATCACTTCCGCTTTAAGAAAGATCTGTTTCTGATGAGTAACAGAAGTTGCCGGTTGCAGAGAAACTGTTTTATTAATATCTTTTTTGGTGACCTGTTTGTATTGGTCACATACTTTTTGAAATGTGTAGATTCTTTTTTTACATAGTCTTTTTCATCCCATTTCAAATGTCAGAGGATGTGGCAGATGTCTCTATTATCACGCTGAATTTGGGGTATATGGAGGAAAACTGATATACCTGAGTCTTGTGCCAGACGATGCATCTGTGGCAGTTTATCAGAGTATATTAATGAAACAATGAGGCAGCGACAAAATACTCTACTCTCGCTCCCTTCTGGAATTTCAGATTCCTTCTCACAGCATAGCTATTCAGCCTGTGTTAAGAAACCGGAAAACATTTGGGTGTATTTGGCCCGGCATGTTCTGAACATTTTGCATTTTTGTTTGGCAGATGTGCATAATTCTGCAAACTTGATTTTGACATGTCTGATAGCCATTCCGACATCCGCCCCCGGTTTTACAAGTACTGTTCGGGGTGTTACATAATGACTCTTTGGTGGAACATTCCGATGTCATTCATCTTTTTTCGATGTATGAGTACTGTCAATTCTGTGTGGATACCTCTGACAGATGGAAGAACATGACTCATATTCTTACTCATGACATAGCTCCGGCGGATATCTGTTATCAAATGACTTGTGATCCAGTTCATATTGGCAAATGCCAGCAACATAATTTGGACAAGGATGGAAGAATATTTGAACAACGTTTATGTGCAAGATCAATGAGTGTTTGAATGGATGTATTCAACAATATGTTGTGTAATTTTACTGTATTTACTGCTAGTCACCTGAATTATGTAAAGCTTCCTTCAGGTTGGTTATTTTCCTGTGGTAACTTTACGTATGCTTATATTCCTGCTACCATATCGGGTGGCCCGTGTGCTTTGACCTGTCTCTGTTTAATGAAGTTCCCTTTGCAACCTGCAGTTAGGCGATCTATAAGTACTGCCTCCTGTACTGCTCTTTCGCCCAACTGTAATTCGGAAGTGCATTTGCTTTCTGAGGCTGAAGTGTTAGCTTTAGCGATTTCTATAACTGGGATTTGGGGGTTAGCATTTGGTGGGAGGAAATGTTTGCGTGGGTTTCAGAAGCCCTGCAGGCAGCGCTTGCTTGGATTTTTGGTGCTTCTACATTAGTAGTGGGTCTTTGTTGTTGTGCTTCTTGCATCCCGCATTTGTGGAGTATAGTTCAACGATTATGGGTACCTCCTGATCTTCCTCCTTCGAATTATGGTAGTTGATTGTCCAAGGGGTGGAGTGTAATGCTTGTACGAAAATCTGAGCTAAAATAACATGGAGCCGGTGCTCACCTCCCATCACTGTAATAAAGCCTACGTTTTTCGTAAGCTTTGTGATCTCAGCAGAGTAGACATGCAGCTTGTTAGCGAAGGCAAAGCAAGGTCACGTAAATATTGTTGCTGTATGTACTTACTGTGGTTAATAGTTATGGTATTGTCCGCTGAAGGACGAACTGAAAAGGGAGTCGGAGCGCAATGCAGGTGCAGTCATAAGGGGTACTGGGCATGAATGCGAGGAGAGGGAAGATGGATTTTTCCATTTCTGGCTAGTTTTTTCCACTCTTTGTCACTTTTACTTGTGATCTGCTCTTTGGCCGAGGGCAGCCATAACTGAAAGAGGCGGGGGAAAATCCCCCCATAAAGAGAATAGGCTTCTAAGCCGTAAAGTCAGTCAGAACTTGGATCCCCGGGTGATGTAGTCTCACTGGATGGGAGGACGCTCCGCTCCAGATCCCGTTATTGTGCGTATCTCTTTGCCTACCTGCTCTGGGACTAAGTAGTGTTTTAGTGGCTAAGATGAAGGTGTCTTCTGCAGCAGCTGTGACAGTGATGATGTTACTTTTCTAAGTTCTTGTAAAACCAACTATATGTTTATTTGGTGTTTCATATACGTATCTATCTACATATATACCAATAGATGTCTATACCTGTGTATGGATAATAAACAGCCTTTTATAATCAATTATTGGCTGGT
Source organism: Ambystoma mexicanum (assembly GCF_040938575.1). Classification (NCBI taxonomy): domain Eukaryota; kingdom Metazoa; phylum Chordata; class Amphibia; order Caudata; family Ambystomatidae; genus Ambystoma; species Ambystoma mexicanum. The sequence continues at coordinate 919,442,059 of NC_090934.1, read as the reverse complement.
ATGTGTCTTATTTTTGCCTGTCTGAGTCCAACAGTTCATTGTGCGGGAAGGGCTGGGGGCAGGTAAGTCAGAGGTGTTTCCCAACATGGCTAAATAAAAGCGCAACAGGAATATACCAGGAAGTTGTCCTCAAGAAGTTGTTGTGGAAAAGAGACACTTTTGCCATCTTTGAAGGTACAGTTGTGTAAAAGAGACACTTTTGCCAGCCTTGAGAAATTGTTGTATGGAAAAGACATGCTCACCCTCCTTAAGGAAACATTATTTGGAAAAAGACACTTTCACCATCCTTCCTGAAATAATCCAGGGGAAGGAAACACCCACTGGATTTAAGGACCGTTCCTTAGAGGAGACTATTTTGTTGGATTTATCCATTTGCTTTACATGAGAAAACATTTTCTAAACCTAAATCAGTGACATTTTTCCTTGCACATTTCAGTTGTTCATTTCTAGTGCGAGGGTCAAATATGTTTTGGACACAAGGACAGTTTGATGACGAGACACAGACTGATCTTTAGTTTTAGTTTCCTATGCAGGAAACTCACTTTAGAATAGGGACAGACAGGCCTTTATCCAATCTCATTATTTTAATAAAGATGTCTAATGTTGAAAACATTATAACTTTGTGTCTGTCTCTCATTTCAGAACCCGAATTTACAGTGCAAGTGGTGAAAGGGTGAATTGAGGTCCATGGATGCCACGTAGATAGGAGACTCCAAAACCTGTACACGTTTTGCCAAGATGAGGTAAAAATGTAAGCACTGATGTATTATACCACTGCCTGGGCGAAAGGCTGATCGCGTGTTTGATCAAATCTGTCAGCCAATCCTCCGGGGGCTTAAAAATGAATGACAGAGAATAACGGAGATGTCCCATTTGATAGGATTACAGGTGGTACGAGATAGGAAAGGATTTACTTCCCTTTTTAAACATCAAAACAATAATTCTGCTGCTGTACTCAGGCGCAAGGGAATGTATTGTTTTTTTTGCGCATTTCAAGAAACTTTGAAGAATTAGGGATGCCTGCTGAAATGCGTCAAAAGCCCACCCCACCCTCCATCCCCACCCTACATATTTGTGCAATGCCTCTGGAAAAGGGCATTGGAATGTGCACGCCTATGATGCATTCATTCAGGTGTGCTGTGTGCACAGGACTAGCGTATCTCATCAGTTGCGCCCAAAAACCTTTGAGCATCTGCCACTATGGCGCACATGAATATTTCTTAGCGTTTTTAGGTCATCACACCAGCTATACATTTTAATTTTTGATCACAAATGCCAATGAGTGTTAATAACTATCTGAGGATTTTGTAAGCCAGCGGAAACCGGCGCATTTTAGTTTTAATTTGAAGCACCAGGGAACCTCCCAGCTCAATATAATTTGGGAGCAGTGCTTACAAGCCTTAAGCGCCATATTATTGTGTTCGTTTAGTTTAATTTCAGTGCAGCGCAGGCAAATTGGTCAGGGCCTTTTCCTGTTGGAACAAGAAAAATCCCGGCACACAGAGAAGGAGATTAGCTTTGGAGTTAGAGGATAGTCAGATCAGTGATTGGGTACAGCTGCTGAGGCTTCCTTAACCACTAGGCTTGTGAGTTAAACAGACATAATTACAGGTTATTGTGTGTGAAAAGCTCTTATTATATCCTTGCTTGTCTGGGGAATTGTCTGCAGGCTGCAGTCGTTTGTTCTCTGAAGCGGGAAACACACTATGGGTGCTACAGTATAACCATCAACGGCACACTCGCCTTCATTTGATTTGAGGATATGTGATAGAGGTTGGTCATAACAATCTTCGAAGCTATTATGATGGCATGACCACTGTTATATCTGTAATGTTTCAAGGTGCACTTCTATTTCATCCCAACTGCCCCTAATCTGTGGACCCATCCCACAGTAGTGACAGTATTGTGAATAGCATATATATGTCTGTTATGGTAAAGTCTCAATGCTAGTGCTTACGAACGCTATCTGGGTGTGATTCTCTCTTTCAAATTACTTGAATTCTTTCCCTACCCCCAGCACCTCACCTCACTCCCTGTACTCCTTTACATCCACCCCATGTGCCCCTTCTAAAACCCAACCCAAGACACTCTTTGTTGTCCCTGGGCTGCATTTTTCTCTGCCACTGTCAGATGGTAAGATTTTCACGCATTTCTCTGCACTTAGTAATGTGATTTTGAGTTGGTTGTGGAGGAATGAATGGACTGTGGTGATAGGCATACCTCTATGTGGTGCCATAGATATCAACATTTACACAGCTCGCGGTAGCAGCCGTGTAGTTGTTGTTAAATTGCTCATCTCATAGTAAGACCACTTTTTGGCCGGCTTATAACTTCGCTCCCACTGGACGAATTTGCATAAAACTTTGCAAAAAAAGTATATGGCCCACTCTGAATTTTTCTCGGAAGTTGGTTGAGGTTTCGTGGAGGGGGGGCAAAGTTATAGGGAGTCACCCCAAAATAAATTTTCTCCATAGATTGAATGGACAAAAACTTTGCCCACGTCGACAGGCCCAACCGCTGCACGGATTTTGCCAAAATTTGGGCCAGGAGCGGCAGATTGGTTCTGAAAGCGTGCTTCTGTACATTTGGTAAAAATCCGTCCAGTACTTTCTTTAGAAACAGTTGAAATGTACGTCTCATTGGCCTGGAGTGTGGCATGATGTCGGCAAACATTGGACACGCCCGGTGGTTGGCTGGAGGGAAGCGTGATGTGCGTCACAATTTTGGGAAACATTGCCATGTTGTATCAGAGGATAGTGCGGCACCTAAAGGGGGTGTAAAACATGGTTTGCAGCATCTGGTGGTGGGAAGAGGGGATGAAAAGGGTGGGGGAGTGAAAAATTATTCATATGATATATCTATTTAGGTGGAAGAAGATGGTGGTGTGGGAGCGGTGTCTGCGAGTACTGCGGCTATATTTGAGGGTAGCTCATCAGGCGACTAACTTCTGTGGTGACTCCAGGGACGCTGAATTGTGGATGGGGAGTGCATTGCAGACGATATCAGGATATTTCCATTGGGTGTAGTGTTCTGTGTTTACTGTGGTAAGCACCTAGCGGCTTCAGTGCATGGGCGGAGCCCTTGCACCAAAGAGTATGCCCACTGGTTGTAAGTATGTTTGACACTGTTGGCTTGTGTAAGTCGTTTGTGCGCAGTGTACACATTGTTGGTTGCATGGCTGTGGTGATTGTTAGCACGTCCTACAGTTTTCAGTCCATGCCTGGAGGGGAAGGAGTCAATTGACCTGTAGTGTGTCCACTGGGTGAAGTGTTGCAATACTGTATGTTTAGAAATGGATTGGGTTCCAGTGGACGGATTATGTGTTTGTGTTGTGCTATGATGTATTATGTATTGTATTATGATGTATTGGTTATCAGTACTTAGTACAGTCGGGGATGCAGGGGCAATGTTCCCAAGATTTTGTGGTTTGGTTGGAAGTAAAATTATAGTATGTAAGTGGGTAGGGGTTCCGGAGGTTGTGCTATGATTGTGGGTTGTGGTAAGTGGCTAAATGTTTGGCTGCATGGATGTATTGTGTTGCGGGGTTGGGTAGGGGTGCCAGTGCCTGTGTTACGTTTGTGGGTTATGGTAAGTGGCCACATGTTCCCATGCATGGCTGCATTGCGTTGCAGTGGTCGTGGCCAAGGCCTAGCCTCTTGGGTGCATGTATACACCCAAGAGGCTAGGCCTTGGCCACACCCACCCCAATGTCATGCAGCCATCCATGCAAACAGTGTCATACTGGTATATGGATTCCACAAATAGGTTTATGGAGTGCATTTTATTTTTCCTTTGCTTGTTTGGGTAAGTTGTAATAACCATACATTGCTCCATTGTACACCCTTTCAAATCTGCATCTCTCCTATGGGTGGTCACCAATGCAGAAAGGTTATGGAGGATATTTTAGACTTGGTAGAGCACCAGAGGTGACCTGAAATGCGTGTAGTTGGATATGGTGTACTTCATTACACTTGTTGCCCTTTACGGAGTGACATGTCTCTATTTGCATTTGGTATGATTTGCCCCTGATAACACTCTGCTTAGGGAGTGAAGTAAGATATTACGACTTCAAACAAGTTCCTTACCATCACACATTTGAAATATGACTAATGTACACAGCTACCCACATATAATTGAAGGTGTACTTCACATACATGGGTATACAATGGTTGCTTTACAGACATGCTTTGGAAAGAAAACATATCCCTTTATAAGAAAAGGAGCACTTTAGAATGACCTTGTGCTACATAATTGGTCAGCCAAATCAGTATGCTGTTATTCTTTTCTCCCCCATCCAGCATGGAAGGTACAGCAGTACTAGACACACTACTGTGGGGGACAAAATGTACACTTCACCCTGAAAATTACACTCTTACTTGCCAGACACCATGCTTCACTGCCGCTTGTAGTCACTCCGAGTGCACATTTCTTAAGGGACAACAGTCCTTGCTAATATCCCCCTCTGGCCCCTATTGATGTTTATGTGCTGCCATTGCAGTGATCTGTTTACACAGAGCAACATCGTCAAATGCTGCACATCCTCAGAGAGCTCCCCTACCGCTTTTCTGCTTTCGCGTCAATCATCACACAAGTGTGAGCTCAGGGCACAAAAGCTTTTTCGCAGGCAGGGGTTGAAGGCAAAATCGGCATGTTTAGAGGTCCGCAGACATTGCCAGAAAATCACTGGACAAAACCATCTATGCGGGTAAGTGCCGCAAAATACAGGACAATTGGCTATCTCATAGATGCCAACATTCTGTGACCAAAAATCTGTAGGAATCTTAACGTTTCAAAAATAGTAAGTAGCATAATGATGAGATCCCAGGAAATGGTGTCACAAATGACAGGGGATGACATCACAGGACATGATGTCATGAGAACTTTGAACTTACAACATCACATGAAATGACTTCCCTTGACATATGGCCTTGAAGAGATCGCAGGAAAGGACTGCCTGTCCTCTGACCCAACATGAGAAAGAAATGTACCAAATGTGTGAGCTGTGAGCACTATGACCAGCTTTGTCCTCATTAAGACATATTTTCCTCTTCAAACATACAATGAGGTGATAACATATCTGTAGACGCCAAGTTAGGTGATGGGCACACAGAAAAATGCAGATTGTAAAGTGAGCGCTGCAAAGCGCACATTTAAAGCCCCCGAACAAAAGTAATATAGAGAGAAATTTATTGTTGTTATATTACACTGCTGACTTGCAACATGAGGTAGTTGCTGTGGGCCTCCCTGCGCCTCATGGCCACTTTCTACTGAAAGAGTGAAAAGGCCCTGATGCCGTCCCTATTTTTGACACCTGAATCGGCAAATACTTTTTTAAAAGTATGGCAGTGTGAAAAGGCAATGAGGTGATAGTGATAACACTTCTGTATACACAAAGGGAAGTTACAGCTGCAAAGGCTCCAGCAAATGCAGCTTGTAAGACGAGCACTGCAAAGTGCATATTTAAAGACCCACAGAGAAAGTAATATAGAGAGAGATATATTGGTGTGTTATGAGACTTCTGGCTGAGAAAATGGAACAGTTGCTGCCCCCAGACGCTTCGGACTCAGGGCTCCTTTGAACTGAAAGAGTTGAAAGGCCCTGATGCTGTAGTGAGACAGAGCACTGCCTCAGAGCTCTGAACAAACAGTATGCTTGGAAGAGCTCGGACAGGCAGCTCTGAGATGCACAGGATGTTTGTGGCCGGAGCTGCTAAAGGAGTCTTTAACTTTTGGCTCTCCAGATGTTTTGGACTACAAATCCTAATATCCCTCTGCATTGACATTGATAGCTAGGGCAGAGGAGAGCTGTAGTTCAAAACATCTGGCGCGCCAAAGGTTGCAGACTCCTACGCTATTGTATTCTATATGAAACAATTTCTAGAAATTGTTTTAAAAGGCAGAATCTTTGTTACTGCACCCTGGAGCTGGGAGCCATTGCATTAGAAAAGTGTTTAAAAACAAATAGTAAAGCGTGTTTTTCTGATTTGCTGTTGTCATTTTACTTTTCTGGTCTATGTTTTTTTTTTAAAGGGAACAACAACATGTCCTCTGTCATGTCCACTTCATGTACAAATCCTTACCTGCTGAGCTACTGAAAAGGAGAGAGCATGGGAAAAGTGTCAGAGAAAGCTTCACAATAGTGAGAGTGACATTGAACAAACACCACAACACACCAAGGGCCCAATTCATGGATTATTTGCACAGTTCAAAGTCAGTGCACGTGGTTATTTCTGCAGTACTAAATGAGTTTGCACTGACTTTATACTGCAAAAATACACTTTGCACAGTTCCATGATTCAGGGTTTGTGTCGGCAGTGCAAAGTCATTTTTAAGCAGTGCAAAGTCACGTTGAACCGTGCAAAATGTCAATGAATCAGGCTCCAAGTTCTGATTAAAAAGTAAGAGGAGTTGAATGAAAAATGCTGTGTGACATTACGTAACCAGGTATCTTGAATATTTTTGGACTTGTTAAAAAATGTGTTTATGTGGTACTAGCGTTCTATCGCTTTCCACATCTCAAGCCAAATCTACGTTTCAAATGCATTTTAGACCTCTCTGTCATGTAAACAAATTTGTCCCAAAACATAAGCATTGCTACTTCACTTTGACATTTTTCGGGGTGCCTGGGAAAATCGACTGTGAATATAAACTTTGCCAAAAATCCAACATTATAGCAGTGTATATATTCTTGCTAGCAGGTAATTACAATAGCTATTACAAAGCGTGGGCAGGGATTTGGACACGCATTGGGAAGGAAAGCCAGTGAGTTTAACTCAACCCCAATATCCTCTGTTGGCTCCTTTTTGCCTGTCAATAAAGCAACCGAAAACAGGTTGCTATTAACAGTACAATACTAAATGGAATGTATATATCCAACGTCTGATGCAGTAATCACAAAGAACTTGTGCAGTGGTACTGCCATATCTCTGAATCTGTCAACACTGGCAACGGGTTCTCACAGATATTGAACTGCAGCATAATTTATGACATCTGTCACGCCAAAAAACTGGTCTTTGTAAGTCTTTATATATAGCAATATGTTGATCGAAGGCAAAGTTTGGTCACTTGAGGGCACGAATTAGCCGTAGCACCAGCATTCACGGAGATGAGTAAATTCTGAAATACAAGAATGCTTTCAAAAAGGAGAAACGTAGCTTCATTACGTGGAGCAAGAAGACAATTATTCCATCAGCCCCATGCGGCCACAGTACCTTTGAAACCACCACTGATATTCTTTGAAATCTGAAGATTCTGCTGTTTACTCATTTGTCCTTAGATTTAGTTATATGGGAGTAACCAAGCAGCAACAGTGATGCCATTTTCCAGACTGACTAGAGACTGTCACACTTGCAGTGAAATCCTTTCTCCAACTCTACAAACCGAATTTAACACTTTACCTTATGGTTCTCAGTACAGAGACGGTATGTCTGTTTCATGGGTCATGCAAGGCCAAGCAGCACATCAATCAAATTGATGGGGCATTTAAAATGCCGTCCGTACACTGGAGGATGCTGTTCCTTGCTCCCACTGGGCCTCAGGCAGCCAGGGCTGCTGCAGCCATAAATCGGTAGGTTTGGACAGCAAAATCCATAGGCGGTAGAACTGTTAAGGATTTCAATCGGGCGACACACCTTTGTCTTAGTCTAGGACGTAGCGCACAATTGGAATGCTTTCTCTTTATTTTCTATGAATTCAATTTGAGATGGCACACAACCCGTCTCACACCCCCTTCTTCAAATACCCCAGGTCACAATGGACCATGAATCAGGCCAGTTGGTGAGAATGCAAAATGTATTGATTTTTTAAATTCAAAGAAAATCATACAATTTTTATATTGGGCAGCAATCAGCAATGGGGTGATAATTACAATGAAAACCACTGAAATACACTTGGGTAACCTTCTACAAGAACATATCCAAAGCACAAATGAATAGGAGCACTTTTTCCATAAGGATAGATAGCACCAGAGTTACGATTTCCCCCTGCAATGTTCCCTCAACTCACAATTAATCTAATTCTGAATGGATAGAAAGAAGCAGCAAGTAGTCAGAGATATGTGCTAGCAAACAGAATCAAAATCCGACATTCCCTCAAAAAATAAGAGGCAAAATGTTTTGCAATGGCTTAAAATGACACTCTAAATTGGCAAATAAATAATGAATGCGCGGTTAAATCTATGAGGCAAATATGATTTCTCGCAATAGCAGGAATGTATAAACACTGGCAATCACAAGGCAAGGTGTCAACCAAAGGCATACAATTCAAAAGCAAGTTAAAAGTAGGAACACAGTGCAGCCGGAATCACACGTTGGAAAGTTGCATTTTTCAAATGGCACAAACTGTTTTTAAGAAAAATTGGTGAAATACTTGAAATCGGAATGCGGTTTTTGGGCTGGGGGATAGATGCACATTACAGGGACAATATAGAAGTGAAAAGTTGTTTCTAGCTGAATAACTGGATGAGATTTGCAAGATAAAAGGAGGTTCAGTTTTGGTAAAATTAAGCAGTGAAAGAGAGAAATTTGGATTGGAAAGAAAAAAAACAAAGTTTACTTATACTAGTTTAGCAAGAAGTTAGCGCTGCCCATGAAACAGGTTAAGTCGGCTGCATTAACCCGCTCCACACCGCTTATTTCTTTATGTGGAAATGTATTAAATTATTCAAAATATTGCTAAGGAGTTACAGGATGGGGTGAAAGAAAGAATGGTGCTAACACTAGGAAATCACGGCCAAGATGCACAGAGAATTTCTGACAGTAGGACAAATTACCAAGGCATGGATAGGGTTGCTTAGAGAGTGGAACAAAGATAAAAGGGCCAAGATGTGGTAGGCTAAGTGTTTCTATGGGATGGGAAAATACTCACAGTCCATGCTAGAGTTGGGATTTTGGGACAGTCACCTGGGTTCTGGTCACTGCACAGCTTGGGTCACCAGGTAGCAGTGGACTCTCTTAGCAGAACAACAGCTGGGCCAGTCTGGACACTGGATAGCAGTATCGCTGGATAGCAGAGGTGCAGAGGTACAGCAGGCATGCAGCTAGCGGGAACACAGCTGGTCAGGTCACAGGATGCTCCACACAAGGCTACTACAGCTTTTCCCCTTGGTTAGTGTTATTTGTTTTGTGGGATTTCTAGTTCAAGGCCTTTCTGGGATAGAGTCAGCTATGCTTGGCCTTGCAGTGGAATCTGGAATCTGGCAAGATGAATGTAGAAGAGCAGGAACGCAGGCACTGTAAATTCAGGAGAGATTGTGTCTAGAGTTCTGGTAGCCACCCTTATTTATAAGGCCTGGTGATATCATAGAATTATTGGTGGGCAGAACTGAGCTAGGCCTACCCCCAAGACCCAGATAGGACAACCAATGTTGGTTGTCTCCTCTAGGAGGTGACTCCGTTTATGGAGTTGGACTTTATGATGTGCAAAGCCTTCCCAGAGACCTATTTGCCAAAAATCTATCTTAACAAAATGTACACATTTTTACAGTTGTGGCACTTTAACAAATCACATGGGCAGATTACATATTTTACACAGAGCATGTCAGTCCAACTCTACAGTTTGTAAGACTTTGTTTCATACCTTTAACAATTTTTCATTGTTTTCAGTAAGAAATATTCAGCCTAAAATTCTATAACTTTATACATGTGTATAGAATATTATTAGGTATATCAGTATTGAATTTCAAAGTGGCATTATGTATAGAATATCCACTTCTCTGCCATTTCTGTTCCCCATATGGCAGTGAAGGCTATAACATCTTAAATTAAAAACCACAACATTACATTTACACTGTTAACTTTTTACATTCCAGCAAAGTCCTGTTGCAAAGATACAAGTCTTAAAAGTGTATTAATACAATAGTCTTTTGAAACAAATGGGGCTGGCCTTTGTCCTTCACTTGGCCCATTTTTTTCTCAGCTACCACCAACTGTCATTTCAGCTCAGGCTAGCCATGGGGATTTCCCAGTTTAATTGAATGTTTATGGCCACCCCACTTCACAGGTTGGCGTCCCAGATTCTATTGTCTCAGCCTGGAGCACAGGCAAAAGTCTGATTAGTATGTGATATGCGTCCTTGTGGTCCTATTCAAAGTTTTCCAAGCTAGCAATTATCACTTATGTGTCCCGGAAGTTTATGGTGGCTCCTTTTGGGGGAAGGCCTCAGTTTAGCCAGCAGAAAGACCTGTTCTGGAGCTTGCAAAATCCAGCCAATGCATTTTAATTCCTTTATTATCTTTTATTGTGTTATAAATCAGAAACAAGCCTGTTGAATAAAACATCCCATATATGTTCCCCAGCAAAATCCCCTTTACATTTCTAGGCAGGGACACGTTTTTATTCAACATTGTACTTTTAAAACAGGAATTTTCTTTTGGTTTGCAAAAGCCCATTTTGACACATGGTGAAAGCTGCTAGGATTTCTCTTTTAAATTCTGGCTATCTCTTCCATCTGGCTTCCCAATATTGTTTTACAGCCATATTCAGTTTCTTTTATCCAGCCGTTTGTTCAAGCCACAGGTTCACTGAAATTGATATATGCCCATAGAGCTAGGATTTCTTTAAAGCCTTGATTTTTGACATTTTGTAACCCAAAAGTTAAGCGTTTTCTCGCATGCTGAAAGTGAAGTTTCTTTGGATTTCCCAGATTTGGCTCGGCACAGCCTGTCATTCAGGGATCATGCTTTCTTCTGCTGAAGCACAATGTGAACATGGATGGGCATGGCAGGGCCTTATTGATAAAATCAATGTGATGTGGAATAGATCAAAATAGCGCCAGGGCAGCATCCTTTTTAGTGTAAAATATTCCCTTTTCAATGGGAACTTTTTGCAAGCAGCTGAACAGCGCTGTCTTTTTCAATTTGCTTCTTTTGGTGCATACAAAAACACACACTGGCACTTTTCTCAATGTGCTCCCTGTTCCAACTCGCCTTATAGGTGTTTGGCAAGATGGTGCAGCCATCCTTTTGTCGCTGCAAAACACAGTTTTGATGCAATGGTGCTCCAAGGAGCCAGCACAGCCATTTTGCTGTTGATTGCAGAAGCGCAGCTTGGTTATGGATGGGAATTCTGCTGAGTGGGTCAATGTAGCCCACAAATCCCCCCGACTCTTCTGAGATCCTTGTCGAGAGACAGTAGAGCAAAGTGGGGTTCATCAGTAGGGCAAAGTGGGTTCATCAGTGGGGCAAAGTGGGGTTAATCAGGTGGAGTCCTTCCATCAGGGAACAGTACGCCACAATCCTCCCGTTGTCTCTCGTTGGAGTATGGAGCGACACCCACAGCTTTCTCTTGGGTCTTTCTTTGTGGTGTGGAGTGACACCCCCAGCTTCTTTTTCGATCTCTCCTTTCCAGGTCCCCGGGGAGGTCCTCCTTGGTCTATGACGAGCGCAGCCAGTATGAGTCTATTAAATAAATACAAACCGGTTACTACATTTTCCCACTGACTGTCCCCCAGGAAGGTTGACAACAGTGGGACACACATGCATTCAATATTGACAGTATTTAGACAATAAAGACAAATGATCAGTCACAAGACACTGAAAACTATGGATTTGGCTAGAATTTTGGGGAATCCCTTTCGTCCTGACAATGAAGAAAAATACTCCCTGTTAAATAATTATACCGATAAAACTACCTGTTGCCTTCTGGTTCTTCTTCTTCTGGTTCTCATTCTCCAGATGTCTCCTCTATTTGATTTGATCTGGGCTCCTCAATTAGCTGCAGCGTGTGCCTAGGGTGACAACTTTTTAACTGATTTAATATGGACCCATTTCTCTTCTGTCAGTTCTCCTTTGGGGATGCGGTTACTGTAGGTGACAGGCGACATTTTATCTATAATTTCGAAAGGGCCGCGCCAGCTGGGTAAACATTTCTGCTCCTTGGTCCAGTTCCTTTGGAAATTGTACAAGTAGACCCTGTCTCCTAGTTGGTATTCCTTTTTGGTGGTTTTTAAGTCATATTGAGTCTTCATCCCCTCTCCAGATTTTTCCAGATTCCACTGAGCATACGCAAAAGCATGTTGAAGGTGTTTTCTTAGATTCTCAACATGAGTTGTGGAGGCGTTTATCAGTGTCTGCTCTTGTGTTCTATGGAGCAGATGCTGAGGTAGCACCATCCTTTGTCCAGTCATCAGCTCAAATGGAGACATCCTGGTCGCAGAGAGTTCATTGTGAGCATTTGTCTGGGACCTAGTGATAGCATTGACCTGGATTTCCCACAACAGGGACTCGATCCCAAGGGGATCCCCCTGGATGGCTCTGGTTTTGGCCAACTGATCAGCTAGGTCGTTTCCAGTTTTGTCTGGCCCCTCTATTCTGGAATAACCAGAATAAATGGTCATCCCACTAGAGATGACCAGATCATCAATATTTTGGATAAGCTTGCCATGTTTCAGCGGTTTATTATTAGCACATAGCATGCCTCTGGTTTTCCAATTAACCAGGTGTTCCACGAACCTGTTCCGGACATAATCTGAATCAGTGATTATGACCAGTTCGTGGAGTTGGTGTTGGACGGCAGTGAGGATGGCCTGGTGAACTGCCATCAACTCTGCCACCTGACTACTGCGGGGACCGATTTTGTACCCAGCGGAGGGTTGCAGGGCATCATTCACCCAGGAATTCCCAACGCCGGCCACCAGTTCCTTTTCCCCGTTGTTGTCAACATGGCAGGAGCACCTGTCCACATAGACTGTGGGCATTCCCTTGCACTTGTCTTCTTCATAGACTTTGTGCGGGGAATTCAGGTACGCCTCCATGTTGGCCTGGGTTTTAAGACTTTCGTCCTCGAGAAAGTTTTCTCTGGCACAATTATACAAGTCAGCCAGACCTTGCGTGAGGGGACTCTTCTTGTTTTGGCCATATCTGACCTCCACACGAAAGCCTTGCATTGACAGGATCGAGGAAGTAATTCTGGAATTAATCACATTTCGGGCACGGATTCGGTCACTTTGGAGGTATTGCAGAGGCTGGTGTGGAGTCTTCACTGTGATGTGATCTCCCTGGAAGACCGGCAGTAATTTTTCAATGCCCACACTGTTGCCAGGAGTGCGTTTCAACAATCGTTGAATTTTTCCTCCACAGAGGATAAAGTCTTGCTTGCATAGGAGATTACTTTATTGACCTTGTCATGCTTTTGTCATGATTCCTGCCCCTCATGTCCCCAGGCCACGATCACCTACATGGCCCTCAAGGGCCTCTCCATCCCCCCAAAGACCCACTTGGAGTCAGACTTGGCGCTTGTGGCACCAGACTCACTCACTCCCATAGGATAACATTGGGGATTGGACTTGTAGTGCATTGATGGGGACAAGATGGATGCCCCCACATATTTCGGTTCCCAGAACTGCATGTGCAGTCTAGTCTTTTGGGTGTGGTTCAGCCCAGAGACACCTGGGATACCCAGAGACTATTTAAGCCACGCCCAGGCTGAGAAACATGCTTTGTGTTTTCTGCACCTGCAGCGTGACACTCACCGTGTTCGGATCGGTCTCCAGTAGGCCTGCATCTTTCTTCTGCGCTCAGCTCCTGCAAGAACAAGAACACTGTTAGGAACAGCCTTACCTTGCAGCGCTTCTGCCCATCATTCATCGCTCCTTCTGTTCTGCGGGCATCTTCGGCGGTGTCATTCCCATCCCGGCACGCCTCTTCCTAAGGGAAAATAACAGAAAAAAGGCATTAGTAAGCATTCAGCAAACCTTCGCTTATTTTTAAAGAGTGTACGAGCTTCAAACGCTTACCTGAATCCCAGCCGCTCTGGGGGATCTCTGTCTCCGGAACTTCTGATCCATCTGCAAGAGGGAAAAGACACTCCAGGTTAGCGTGGAAACATCTAGAGGCACCGCATACCATGCTTACTCACCGCATTTCTTCTTCATAACTGGCATTCCACGCTGAAAACGTCGCAGCACCTAAAAGACACAGAAAAAGAACTCAGTTCAATACAAATATGAAAGGGTCGCATCGCGCATCGCACTCTCACTCACCTTCAGCGCTACTCATCTCAGCAGCACGTCACCATCCCCGGACGCCGGCCATCATCTAAGGAAGGAAAGGAACGAAGTTAGAGAACTGTTCAAAAGACTCATTATACTTACCTGTCGGACTCTTGCCAGTGAAGTAACTAGGCAGCAACGAGCCCGCATCAATCAACACGCCCCTGCGCTGAAAGCAGGATGGACAGCACACTTTCCAAGAAAACAAGGTGAGCTGTGGATCAAAGGGAAGGGTTGGACCCCCGGGAAGAAGGTGTTCAAGCACACAGAGACAATAGGGAGTTAAACTCTACCAATCCTGTGTTTCAGGCCCAGTCTCCAGTTGAGTAGACTCCAGGTAAGGGTTTGAGGCCGTAAGAGGTCAGAACAGGCTGAGTGACGTCCCTGTGGATACCAGGTGAGCGTTACAGCTTTTGATATAATACTGCTGTCAAGCATGTATTCGAGAACCCCGTCTCCAAGAAGAACTCCTTGTTTTTGATAGGGTAAGCTAGACAAGGCGCTTGTGAGAGGCTTCTTTTGAGTTGTTTTACTGCCTCAGCTTGTTCTGGAACCCACTCGCACTTGACCCACCACCCTACAACAGATGGATCAGGGGTCTCGTGACCTCTGCATAATCCTCCATTAACTTACTACTGTAATTAGTCAGTCCAAGGAGGATTCTTACCTCACGCAGAGTTGTGAGGTCTTCTAGGTCTCAGGAGTTATCTCATGTCCCAAGAAGTTGACACAGGTCATGCACCACTGTGACCTTTGGAAGGACAGTTTTGCTCCGGCAACCCTCAACTGGGTCAGAACATAATGGATTTCCACCATGTGTTCCTCCACAGTTGAGCTTTTTATCAAGACATTGTCCACATAGGCCAGGTTACCCCTTCCACCCCAGTCGGGCATGGCCTTATGTAGGAAGATGTTGAATTTGTTGCCGGAGTTGATGTATCCAAAGGGATTCTGGGTCCACGTGTACTGCTGCCCTCCGAAGGTAAAGGCCAGCTTGTATTCGTCCAACCGCCATTCCAATGTTGGTGCCTGCGCCCAGAGTGATACTCCTGAGGTCGCTGTTATCCACCACTATTGGAATGGTGTTGCGTTCTACATTGACTAATGGGGTTCGGTTTAACCCCAACCCCTGCTGTTGGAGGTGATCATTGAGGTGTACATATGTGTCAGGATTTTGCAGTTTCTATCCTCTTATAGTTTTTAATTCAAGTGGGAATTGTCGGGTCCGTCCTGGGATGGTGACCTCCTCAACTGCATACGACAGCAATTGGGCTGACAGAAATGCTTTTTCAGAATCATCAAAGCTCAAGGGATTGCTCCCTAGTAGGGACAAGGCTTTGTAATTTATCATTTCCAAATTAATGGCAAACCAATTGAGAATGTAACTGCCTAAAAAGAATGCAACAGGGACATCTCGCATAACCCAATAATTATGTTCTATACTTTTGTTACCTATAGAAATTTTGAGCATACACCTGCTAAGCAGGAGATGTTTGGAATTGGGAGTTTCCAGGCCCATTTTCCACTTGTTGATCAATTTAAATGTGGGAATGGCTGGATCTTTTGGGAGCTGTCTGAACATGGCTTCGCTGATGAAGCTCTTTCCATTGTTCACGCACACTCGGGCGAGGACAGACTCCTTCCCCTCATTTAACTGAATAGGGATGAACAACTGTTCTCTAATTTTCTGAATATGAGCTAAACTTTGAGCTTCTTTCTCATCACTTTTGACTATAGGATTGGGATTTTCAGATTGTGATTCAGTCTAAAATTTCAAAGTATTTCCTTCCAGGATGGAATGCCACTTGAAACGAGAAGGAAGGTTGATTTTCATGAATGGAGAGGAGTTTCCATCGCCAGTTTGCTGTCCTACAGCAATTGCTGTCAAGTCAGGTATTGATTGTTCTGGAAATAAAACTCCATATTATCAGATTCTGGTTCAACCATGTGGCATGTGCCATTTAAACTAACATGGTTGACACTCTGTTTTTATTTTATTGCCCTGTTAGTTTGAGTCCAGAGGACCTTATTCACATAGTCTATTAGGGGGGAAACAACCTGCACAGGATGTCTCCCTAGTAGACAGGGTGTTCCCTCTGGAGTCACGACTATGGCCGATTGTTTCACTGTGTGTCGCCCAATTTTTATTTCCGGATCTGCAGTCTCCTCGACAGGAATTTCATTCCTGTCGAAGTTCTGGAGTTGTCCATGAAGAGGGGTGAGAGGGATCTGGTATCTCTCCCCCCCCTTCCTGAATTTAGCTGCTCAAAGACCCTTTTTTGCAGAAGAGTGTCTTGAGATCCAGTGTCCACCAGTGCTGAAAATGTATATTGCCCTTGTACTTGGACCGGGGCATACAAACTCCCCTCCTACTCCTCAAGCGGACAAAGGAAATGTGCATTTTGGGCAAGCTGGGTGGTCAATTCCTTTATTTTGGACTCTGCCACGGTGACATTTTGGACTATTTTCTGTGTCAGAGTCTGGGGATCTGTAATAAAAATTAGGAATCCCCTGTTTCCCTTAGCTCTGTGCATCCCCCGCTTACCGAGTGGCAGTCACTACAACCATTTTCTTCTCAGGGGACTATTTTCTTCTAAGGATGACAATTCTGGGGTTCAGAGATGGGTGACTCTGAATCAGTCCCAACACCCACCCAGTCTTCATTTAGCTCTCTTGGGACCAATTTTTCTTTGGGATGAGTTCCCTCGTCCCTGAAGGAGAAGATTTTTTTCCCAGAATCCTTTGAGGATTCTTCCCCTTCAAATTGGAGGACACTAACTTCCTCCACAAAATGGGCCTTTTTACTGTCTTTATTACTCCTACCCACCCTCTGTCCCCTGGGTTGCAGATTTTTGGGGGCAAGGGATTTTTGTTCCGGTACCTGGGTGTCCAGGGGCTTTTCACGGTTGAGGAAGGAAGCTTCCTCTAGGGCTTTACACACCCCTTACCCCCGTGCCTCCTCCTCCGGAACCAGTGAGTTGTCGGGGTTCTCTCCCTGTCATTGTTCTGGAGTGACAGACCCTTGGTTTGAGGGATTCTGAGCCGCCATAGTCATTTGAGGGTTCTGCTGATCCTTCAACATGCGACCCAGATCCTGTGTGAAGTTCAGGACCTGGCGCTCCAGTTGGGACACCCGTTCCGGCCGGCACGGGGGTCTCTGTTCATATCGTGGTGGTTCTCGGGAAGGGTAACTATCCCTTCTCCGGTGTACCCTGGATATTGTGGATTTTGGTAACCCTCCACCCTTGGCCTCCCCTCTCCCAGATTGGGTTGTCTGGGCTCCTGACAGCAGGGAAAGAAAGGAGGGTTGTCCTGCAGGTTTGGGTTTTGTGGATACTGGGGAACCCATTGGTGGGATTACCTCCCTGACCGCCACCTGTTTGTGATTGGCCTGAAGGCCTTCTTGGCCTCAGTTTTTCTGGTTTGGGATTGGTGCATTTTTAGGCTCCCTCATCTCTGGGTCCAAAATGGGGGCAACCTTCACCTCTGCCACCTTAGCAGCAGCAGGGGTGTTGGTTGGCTTGGAGCTTTTAACAAGATTTTTATTTTCTGCAGGTTTTTGGACTTCATATATCTGGGTAGCCTGTTCTATTACCCAGTCCAAAGATCTTTTATCATGGAAATCCCCCACCTGATGGGTCATAATGTATTTTGGGAGCGCCTGAAAGTAGGTAGTGATAAACTCCCTGCTATCCGTGCGCACCCTCCTGGTGGTTAGGGCAAAGGCGTGATTTAATTCCTGCACAATCTCTCGGGGGGGCTGATCTTCTCCACACTGTACATTCTATGGCAGGACAGAGGCAAGCATTATGCTTCAACTTTCTTTATTGCTACCAATGCAGCTGTTCAAATTTTAAACATTTAAACTCACATACAATTTCAGTTTGGGATAACAAAGAGATTTTCTTTCAGTTTAAATTGTTTAACATCAATATGGTTTAACATCAATATCCCGAGGCTTCTCTCTGTCTAAGACTGCAAGTCCCATGAGCCTCCTCTTTTTAGGTAGTCCTGAGGCTGCCCTCTTCAACAATCCGGTGTTTGCCTCCTCTATAAGTGTCCCCCACACAAGGTTCCTTCCTCTTTCTTTTTGCTGCCAGTCATTTAAGTGATTTATCTTGTCTTTACATCTAATAACCAATTTAGTCACCATTTACATTATATATTGTGATTAAGCTTTAATGCTGCACGCATATATATATATATATATATATATAACGGTAGTGGCCGTGCAGTTATGGTTAAGTTGCTGTTTCCATAGGAAGAGCACTTTTTGGGCGGCTTATAACTCCGCTCCCCCTGGACGAATCCTCACCAAACTTTGCAAAAAAAGTATGTGGTCCACTCTGAATTTTTTTTGCAAAGTTTGGTGACGTTTGGTCCAGGGGGGGAAAACATATAGGGGGTGTCCAAAAATGTCTTTTTTCCCATAGAGTGAATGGGGGAAAATCTTTGCGCACGGTTACAGGTGTTAGTGACCATTGACATTGCGTTCATGTTGTTATTACATTACATTTTCCTATGGGTCTCTTATTGATTAGTGCGGTACCATGGTTGTGACATGCTGCAGTGGTTACGGACAGGGCCTAGAGTCTTAGATGCATGGCCGTAGGCCGAAGGCCATACTTCCAAAACTGTAGGCCCTGGCAGCATGTCACAACCATAGATACACCTGTAGTATTGATTATGGATTATATGGTTGTGGGGAGTGTGTGCTGTGTTGGGTGCTTGGCTGAAGGCCATGCTCCCAAAAACAAAGTTATAAGGGCTGGAGGTATAAGCCAGTGCACACCAAAACATTGCAATATCTATGGATATACATCTAGGCATGCAGTCTGTGGCGAGATGAGGTGAAGCATACCACTCCTATCAATACACCCCTACCACTGTACATCACTGAGTTGGTTGTGGGCAGGATGCAGAGTGGTGGCTGCATGGCTGCAGGCTGTAGGCGATATACAATACATCTAAAACCCAAGGCCCTGTCCAGAACCACCACATCATATTACAGCAATGCATACACCCGTGGTATAGGCTAGCATGTTAGATGGTTCTGGGGAGGGCGTACAGTGCTGAATGCATGGCCGAAGGCCAAGCACCCAGAAACGATCTTATCAGCAGTGCAGTTATAAGGCAATGTACACGTATACATTCAAATGTTTGTGCGCACATATCCAAATGTGTAGGTCCAGCCCACAACCACTGCAGCATATTAGACAAGCACGTTAGTGGCTGTGTTGTTATGGTGCAGTTGCTGTTTCCATAGGAAGAACACTTTTTGGCAGCCTTATACCTGTGGTACCCTTGGACGGTTTGTTACGAAAGTTTCCATAAAAAAAAAACTAACACTCTGACTTTCTTTGGAACATTTGTTGATGTTTCGTGCACGGGGGACGAAAGTTATAAGGGGCAGGGGTTCTCAAAACGTCTTTTTTCACCTTAAAGTGATTTGGGTAAAAAGTTTGTGACCGCAAACATGTGGCTCTTTCTCTGATTGCTTGTAGAACAGCATGAAATACGTCAGCTTTCTTCTATGGCCCCCCTATCTTTTATTCACGTTTTAGTGTACGCGCATATCGCCAGAAACTCATGTAAAAGAAGACAGCATTGGACTTGTCACATTGATGTAATAATATTTCAGAAGGACACGTTTGAGGGGGCCACAATGGGATGTGGAAGCACAAACTGAAAAAGTGCAATTTTGTTGTCACCAAAGTGATACGTTTAAATGCAAGCTTCTGCTCACTGTACCACGACCAATTACGGCGTGTGAGTTACAATGTTTTTGTTATTAAATTGCGGTCAGACTGGCATAGTTAGTTTACAAAACAACTAAGGCCACCATCTGCAGTGTTTGCAGGAAACAGCACTTCTGGAGGTGTATGGGAGTAGCAGTTCTCATAATTGGATTGCAATATGTTGCTTCAAAGAAAGAATGTATTTGGTTTCTCAGTGAAGGCCAGTTGAGTTGCTTTTTTGGTTGACTGCTCAATACGCCCGCGCATCCGAGTGAATGTATAAGGAGCAATTGTTTTTTGACCTTGACTGAAAGGGAAAGTTACTAGAAATTCACGGAATGAAAGGGACGAAAAAAATAGCAATTAATAAGGTTATGTTTTAAAAAGTTTGTAGGGGACTTGCAATATCAGTATATGAGGACTCTTCGCTGCGAACACATTGGCGTGTAACTTGCACAAACAGAATGGAGGCAGTAAATATTATGTAAGTTTATTTTTGCACACTGTACAGCGAACCGTGCTTTATTGTAGCATTACTGCACATCTAATTTTGCTAATGTACCTGGCGTATTACCTTTATGCACTGTCAAATTTTTTCTGTAACGTTGCAGAGTGCCCTGGTTGCACGTTTGTAGCTTATGAGTGCACTCATCCATTTTTAGCATTATTATTTTTTATTTGAAACAGTAACTTTGTCCACATAGCTTTTGGTGTAACTTTGCACGTTTTTCTGGTATTCTTTGAAATCAGGAGACATAATTTTTTTTAATTGTCCTTTATATTTAATTTCATAAACCATTTATCCTCTTCCTGTGTACTTGCTATTTTTTGTACTCTTACGGCTAGGGTGGCCAACTGTCCTGGATTTTGGGGGATTGTACCGCAATTAGGTGCTCCGTTTAGCGCTTTGCAGAGTGGCTGTGCGTGATGCAGTTTGTGCCGACTTGCGTCGGACCAACCTGCCTCCAGCACAGCCACTCTGCAAACTGAAGGGGCCATGTACACAGCACGGCGCTGCCGCCTGCTGATTTTCTTGCCCGTCGGCTCTGCAGCCTTAGCTCCTTTTGAGCCTATAGTTGGAACTGCAATGCTCTGACACCTGGCTTCATTGAAATGGTAATGATTTGTTCCTGGGGTCGTGATGGGCAAGTTTGCAGTTAAAAAACGTGATCATTACCTCCCAAGGACAAACCATTTGCATTTCAATTAAGCCAGGAATTAAGAGCCATTACAAAAAATTACATTTAAAAAGAGGGGGGACAAGTGAATGATGTGACGTCATGACCGTCTTGTAGGCAAGTGTCCCGTGACAGACTATCAAAGAGTTGGCGACTCTACTTACGGCGCATGCAAAATGTGGCCGTTTGTAGCCTACTACTATATGTTCTCCTGGAAATTAGTAACATTTTACTAACATATAATGTTTGAACACGTACGTTTGTGTTGTACTTTGCACATTTTCTGTGTCTTTTAAAAAAAAAAAATGGTATAGGTTGGTTATTGACACTTACTTTCTTTACCTTTTCCCCCATAGGTATATCATGCCATACTGTGTCTGCCATGGTTTTCAAATGCCGAGTGAGGGCTTCTTCGGGTGGCAAATGCAATTGCTGGTGAGCGGTTGCCTGTCCATAATAATTATGTGGAATGAGTCTGTAAACCCGATTTGCCCGTACGATGAACTCGCTATTCGGAGCAACGTCACTTCATTTATGGTGGTGTAAGCTCCAGGTCATGACGACTTCTGGGAAATAACTGTGGAAACAAAGCGACTGCTTCAACGAAGAGTCAAATAATTTTGTATGCCAGAAAAACAACGTGTTCCTATTCTTCACCATTTCCCGCCCTTACAAGCAGTGTTGTGAACGTACTGAAAATGTGCTTACTCCGATGGACTCTGCTAGTTTGTTGTTAAATAAACCTACTTTGCAAATTCTATAATGTTCACGTTTTCTTTTATCTTCCACTGTATTATTTCAAAATGTAAGTTATTAGGTTGTACGTCGCTGTATGTTTATTTACAAGTGTTGCGTCACGTCACGTACTTGTGCTTTGTGCAGCCTACCATGGAAAGGGATGAGGGCCTATGTATGCAATAACCGCCTTACTTTTCTATTGCGGACATATTGAAAGAGGATTTTGTTTTGTAATCTAAACTGCCAAAGCCGCCCCGGATTACAACAAGTAAGCGTACTTTTTAGTAGCACATGCTACTGGTTTGCTAATTTAGACTATTACTGGCAAAGATTATTTAGCCTATGTACTTTACTGAGAGATATGCAGTACTTGAAGTGTATGCAAACATTTTTTTTTCCTTGCAATGTGAAAGGCTGTTACTAACGCATTAATTCCTTACTTTACAGGCGCCTTTGTTTTTTGGCACGGCAGGTAATAAGGGAATTTGCAAACCGCAATGAGCAAAAAGGCAACAATATATGGGTAGGTGGATGTATGTCGACAAATTTTATCCGTTTGTTATGTGAAAGGTAGCGCCACTGTTTCTCATGCTTTCACATCACACCTCTGCTGCTGTTTCTTAGGGAGGAAGGACGCCTTCAGCTGATGTGTTCTTCAGATAAGTACAACTTTTGCTACCGATATCTAATGTGTAGTGCATTTCTAATCGCTGCATACCAATACATGTTGGCGTTGTGTACTCAAATGTTGCAGGTGGACATTCCTACATGATTATAAAATGTATTTCCACACTGCCCACGAGGTATAGATCATACAGTTAAGTGTGTACTGATTCTGGGTCATGTCACGGTGCAGTATGCCAGCATACCTTCATGTGGCATTTTTCGCAAGGTGTATACTGTTTACCAAACAATCCTTGGTAAAGGGATGTTATGGTTACGTTGGTCTCCTGAAAATCTGTGACATGCAGTACACAATTCTTTTCTTAACAAGACCTTATACTTACATTGTCCTAATAAAAACGTGTACAATTCACCAAAAAAAAAACTTTGTTAAGGGGACGTTATGGTTAAGTTGCGCTACTAAAAACCTGTGAAATTCACTAAAACTTTTTTATAAACGTGACATAATACAAACGCCACATTATAGTTCCAAGTAAAACCGAAAAACCCCTGAAATTTGCTAGTTATGGTAGCCTAGGCAACCATAACTGCCCCCACCACTGTGCACTGCTAACACATCTTTGATGTCCTCGGTGTTAGTGTATATGCAGCAGTGACTGGCTTTAGTCCGCAAAAGCTGAGCCTCGTGTAAAAGAGAAGGCCTGTGATCAGCAATACAACTGCCCTAGTCTGTGAGCCTAGTCAGCCGACACTGATTAGTTAGCCCTGCTAATACAATAAAAGATGGCTCAATACAGAGAAGATCACTCCACTACACCAGAGTATAGCGAGGAAGAGTGGGTAGAGGAGCCCTCCCACTAAAAGACTGAACTCTCACTCAGTTTTAAAAAAGTGCTACGAGATTCACTCTCCCAAGCAGTCTCAGAGGGCGTTCAGCCAATCGCATTCAGGCTCGACATGCTAGAGGCATGGATGCTGGACAATGATCCTCCAAGAAAAAGCGGACGCTTAGCCCAGGCGAAGGCATGTCGGCTGGACACCCTTTAGATGGGGTTGAGCAGGGGCGTACAGCTCGGAAGAGCTTAAACTCTTTGACCCCCCCGAGCAAGGAAAGGAAAGTCGACTCCGACCCCCAAGAAGCAGATGACCCAGTCACAAGACTTAAAAAGGCCTTCCAGGCGAAGTCAGCAGATCGCCAGCCCAGACCCCCTACCCCAGGGGTGAACAATACAGGGGATATATATGAGGGCTACTCACCCGACAATGAAGGTGGGGAGGAAGAGGACCTCCCGGGGAACCCTGCAGCAGATTCTCCAATCCTCGAGGGAGAGGAGGATATAAATGACATGTTTGACTCTGAAGCCATCCGGCATTCGAAATCCGCAGAGTGGGTGCCTTCACCCAGAGTAGCGCTCTACATGGCGCAGCACATACAAAAGCACTTGGACAAAGAGGTACGCTCGCGCATGAGAGCGGAATGCCCCCGTCCAGACCTGCCCGATGAGCTATCGGAGACTCCCGACCTTGACCCAAAGATAGTCACTTTTGTGACAAAGGCCTCCAGAGACATCCGGAAAGGAGTAGACAGGGCGTGGAGAGGATGCCAGGACAAAGTGCTCGGCCTGGCCGGTATCGAAGAGGTCCATGATATCGAAGATCATGGACCTTGCAGAGAAGGCCAAAGATACCGGGACCCCGATAGACAAACAGCCCTGGTCTGTTTGTTGGGAAATGCCAACTGCGCCCTCTCGTGTGAGAGGAGGAGAGGAGTTCTTCTGAAGATCGACTCTAAGTTGAGTGACCTCTTGTCATACGATGCAGGACAAGGAGCCAAAGGACTTCTTTTCGGCAAAGCATTCGCCAAGGAAATGGCCCAGTTCGTTGGGAACTACTCGGCCCTCCAGAAAGCACAAAATTCCATACAAAGGATCTTTCCAGGGCGTGTTTTTGCAGGGACCGGACGCCAGCGGGGTCGGTCGCTCGGACTTCCATAACAGATCCCAAGGGTATCGAGCACAGTACTGGGAAGGGAGACAGCAGAATGCTTTCTTCCCTTTCAGAGGGAGACTCCAAAGAGGGTGCAGGCAGAGAGGAGTCTATAGACAGCCCGGAGCCTCTGGCAGTGAGCAAACCCAACATACAAGTGGGAGGCAGGACCCTTCTGTTTTTGAGCGCATGGCATACTTTAGCCAGCGATTCATGGGTGCGACACGCAGTAGAAGGGTTGTGCATAGACTTTTTGGCGAACCTATTCAAAGGCAGGAACCACAAGCAATTTGAATGCCGATGCTAGAAGCGGCTCTTCTCCAGAGCGAACTAGCAAAGCTGCAACAAAAGAACGTGATAGAGCACGAGACACAAGTAGAACCAGGGTTTATCAGCAATATGTTTCTTGTGCACAGAAAAGAAAATGTCCGTCCCGTCATCAATCTAAAAAGCCTAAATGAATGGTTCAGTTACAACCATTTCAAGATGGAAGGGATTCACCTTCTCAGGGACCTGTTGCTCTCGGGTGACTGGCTAGCACGCCTGGACCTCAAAGACGCATATCTGACGATACCGATAGCGGTGGCACATCGCAGATTTCAGCGTTTTCGCTGGAACAAAGAGATATGGTGATTAAATGCTTGCCTTTCGGCCTCGCATCAGCGCCTTGGGCCTTCACCAAGCTGATGCGTCCAGTGGCCGCAGCCATAAGGGAGAGAGGGATCCTGATCATTATATACCTGTACGATATCCTAGTACTAGGAGCAGACAAACCCTCCCTAGCCAACAACGTGCGTTGGATTTTCTCCCTACTGTCCTCTCTGGGGTTTCTGGTGAATCTAGACAAGTCACAGCTACAGCCGGTCCAGAGGAGTAAGCTCCTAGGATTCACTATAGACACCGTAAAAGCGACTCTAGAGTTGCTGAATCACAAAGTGAGAGCGATCAAGAAGGAGATCAGAGCGGTGTTAGCGAAGAAAGTTGTTTCTCTTCGGAATCTAGCCAGGATAGTGGGGCTGCTCTCAGCTTCCATCCAGGCTATCGGATACCTGCAGGAAGGCCTCACTTACCATCAACAAGTAGAGCTAGACGACGAAGCCATGACAGAACTTCACTGGTGGCTGCAAAATATGGAGGCCTGGAACGGTTGTGCCATATCCGGCAACGTTCCAGACTTGGTATTAGAGTCCGACGTGAGCAGAGCAGGATGGGGAGCTCGATGCGAGCAATTAGAGACAGGAGGGAAATGGTCCGAAGATGAATTGCGACTTCATATACACTGTCTCAAGCTGCTAGCAGGCTCCTTTGCAGTGCAAGCCTTCACCAAAGGCAGAGCCAAATGCTGGGTGTTGTTGAAGATGGACAACATCTCAGCAGTTCGTTATATCAACAAGCTCAGCGGTACCAGGTCGAAGATGCTGGCAGAGCTAGCAAAAGCCTTGTGGCATTATTGCCTCCACAGATAGCAGTAGCAGCGGAATATCTTTCAGGAGCACTGAACGACGTTGCAGACTGGATCTAGCAGA
The DNA here is from genome assembly GCF_040938575.1 of Ambystoma mexicanum. Taxonomy (NCBI): domain Eukaryota; kingdom Metazoa; phylum Chordata; class Amphibia; order Caudata; family Ambystomatidae; genus Ambystoma; species Ambystoma mexicanum. Next base: position 919,416,284 of record NC_090934.1, on the reverse strand, counting down.
TACTAGTGATTGGAAGCTTCTTCCTCAAGTATTTCACAGCTTACAAGAAGTGTGGGGGCTCCTAGATAAAGATCTATTCGCATCCAGACTGAACGCTCAGACGCACAAATATTTCATCTGGAGGATGGACCCGGGAGCAGCGGGCACAGATGCATTCCTCCAGTCCTGGGCCAGAGCAGTTCATTACGCATTCCTGCTGTTCATCATGATCACGAGGGTTAGTGTGAGTGGTCCCAGCCTGGAAGTCCCAGCCATGGTTTCCAGTACTGATGGAACTTTCTTCGGATTTCCCGAGGATAGTCCCGCATCACCTGGATGTCCTTCTCAGCCCGACAGGTCAGATGCACCCGCTAGTGGAAGCAGGCACCCTGCACCTGTTGGCTTGCAGAGTTTCAGGAAGAGATGGGAGCTGCCGCAGACTGCATCAGGGACTCCTGGGTGCCTTCCACCATTAGGAGCTATAGTTCAGCATGGTATTCATGGGCGTGATGGTGCGCACACCAACAGTTGGATCCCGTTTCAGCACCTCTAGTGCACATTCTTAATTTCCTAGTGGATAGGTTCCAAGAAGGTAACGCCTATAAGACCCTAGGAGTTTTTAGATCTGCCTTGTCCGCAGGGCACGACAAAGTGGAAGGTATTCCGGTGGGTGAGCATCCAGCAATCCACAGGTTACTAAGAGGGATTAAATTGAGAAGGCCACCGGAACCCAAGTACACAAACCTATGGGACGTACAAGACGTCTTACAACTATTTTTGAGATGGGCAGAGACCGAGAGCGTATCCCGGTAGCAACTCTCGGGCAAACTAGTTGCTCTGTTTGACAGCATGTCGAAGGGTTTCAGATGTGAAAGCCCTCAAGATAGATAGGAAAATATTCTTCCCGGAAGGGGTGTCTGTTACCATAACGCAGAGGATTAAAACGGATACTACAGTAATTTCTTACCCATACTTTCCCGACAATAAGAAATTGTGTGTGGCGCAGTGTATCAAAGATTATGAAGCAAATACAGCGATTCTTAGACCGCCAGGCATCACTCAGCTGCTGATTGCGTGTAGGAAGCCTCACCATGCGATAGCCACGGCAACAATAGCTAGGTGGGTGAGGGAGGTGATGCAGTGGGCAGGCATAGATTTGACTCTATTTGGCACGCATTCTGTAAGGGGCGCAATGGCCTCTACGGCGTTCTCAGCAGGAGTATCTTTACAGGACATAATGAAAGCAGCGTATTGGTCCTCAGAGTCTATGTCCAAAACGTTTTTTTTTAAACCTGTGTCAGAAATGGCTAATAGGTTGCTGGCAAGCTTTGAACAAGCATAATGCTTACCTCCGTCTTGCCATAGAATGAAGATTGCCCATGCTAGCTGCACTGGTCAGTCTTGATTCTATTAAAGACAAAGAGGTGAGCATTATATTCCACCCAACAGAATGCGAGCAAGTATTACAGCATAACGCTTATCTGGTATCTTTTGATTTGTGATAGGGCTCCGCATTCCCACCCTCATGCTATGTTTGTCTCTCTCGTAGGGGATGAACAGAAGCCAGCGTGAAGCAGCAGCGGAATGCCGCAAAGGATCTAGTTGTCCCGTTGGACCATAAGAGCCGCAGGTCGAGTGATCATAGATACCTCACTGTGGAGTTTAAGAGACAGTTCAGTTAAAGTTATCATGGGGTTGTGTTCAGCCAAAAAAGAGGAAGGAACCTTGTGTGGGGCACTCTTATAGAGGAGGCAGACACCGGATTGGTGGAGAGGGCAGCCTCAGGACTACCTAAAAAGAGGAAGCTCTGGGACTTTCGGTTTTAGGCAGGGAGAAGCCTCGGGATATTGATGTTAAACCATATTGATATTAAACCATTTAAACTGAACGAAAATCTCTTTGCTATCTCAAACAGAAATGTTATGTGAGTTGAAATGTTTAAAATTTAAACAGCTGCATTGGTAGCAATAAAGAAAGTTGAAGCATAATGCTTGCCTCCTTGTCTTTAATAGAATCAAGACTGACCAGTGCAGCTAGCATGGGCAATCTTCATTGTAGGTCGCTTTGCGAACCTCTTAGGGGTTTCTATTGGTCGAGAAGTGCTTCAAGATGGGCACCTTGTAGGTGGACCATCTTGAATGTTTTTGATCTTCCAGAGTATTCTGGAGAGAATGTCCATTTGGCGTAATCTATACAGTTCTGGCTATCTTTTATATGAAATGTGTCCATCATTTGTTTATAGAGTTCCAAATGCTCCCAGACAGAATATGTTGCATTTTTATTGTACAGTGTCATGAAATTCCTGATGGCCTTGATCTGCCTAATGGGGTCTTTTACCAGAAATCTTTTTGGTTTATCTGCCTTCCTTCGCCGCGTCACCTGAGGTCATTCGCTCTCAGACTCAGAGGTTCTGCTATTTGAGGTCCCCTCATGGTCTTCTAGGTGCTCCCTGATTCTGTGAGCCTGGGAGGGGCTCACAGAATGGTGGGGCCTAGTTTCTTCTTCCCTGTGGCACACAGGAGAGTAGTCTTCTGACTCCTCCCTGCTTCCAGGGTTGGCAGAGTATCCCCCAGACTGCCCTGATTGGGTGGAGGTCTTCAGGATGCTCTTTTAGAGCATCTTTTCCGGTTGTTCTTGTGCAAATTGGGCCAACTGGTCCCTTTGGAGGTAGTGATTCTGCAGATCTAATTCCCTGACTTTCTCCTCATAGGAGGTTTCCTGATCAGAGACATCAGCCTTTCTATTTTTGTATCTGTATAGGGACGCCCGTCCATCAATTTCTGGGGGGCACTGACCTGTCAGTTCCACCATACTTGGCCTATTTAATTCTGATGGCCTCATGGTTTCTGGCTCATGTGAACCGGTAGCCATGAAGTCAGCAGTGCACAAAGTATTAAATGGGTTTGAGTCCCTTAGTACAGAGGTCATCTTACGATGATCAGGGGTTGCCCTCCAATTTGGGTTGAATCTACTATACTCTTTCTCCAACCTTGCTAGTTTTTCCTTCTCAGCCCCTATGTCTTGATAATAGGCAAAGATCTGAGCCTTTTGCTCAGCGATCAGGGCTTTACTGGCCTCTATGACCCGCTCTTGAGCTGCCACTTGCTTGTGGAGACCATCATTCTCCTCATAGAGGGCCTCATTATCTCTTTGTGCTGCCTGTATAGTTTGGGCACCCTGAGCCAAATTTTGTTGCAGGAGACTCACCTCCTGAGTTTGTGCATTTTTGGTTTGGGTATTCTGTTCCAGAGCACCTTCTACCCGTCTGGCGTGCTCCAGTAACTTTCCATATTGTTTTCAGTTCATTTAGTTTCTGGAGGCCTAACTCATTTCTCTGTAAATCAGTTTTTAAATTGCTTACTTCCTGACAAAGAGCATCTTTCTCCTGATTTAGGGTGCCTCTCTGTTCAGCCAGTTCATCCCTTTGTTGCTTGATGGCATTTAGTTTTTGGCGTTCTTGATCAAAGTTTGTCTGGAGGTGAAGCTCTCTATTTATTAATTCTTTCCTCTCCTCTTCCAATTTTTTTTATCTGGTCCTGTAAAGTGACTATTTGCTCTGTGCTGACGTTATTGTATCTCACTTGATGTTTTAATTTCAGTTGTATCTCTTCCAAAGAGGCAACCTTTTCTTGAAACTCCATTCTTAAGGCATTTAATTGGGCCTATTGGTCTACATTATTCTGCTGTTGGAGAGCCAAGTGCTCTTTTAATTTTTTAATGTAATTTCCAGATTCTGCCTCAGAATCTTGACTCTTTTGCAATTTTTGTTCTGCTAATTTTTCGTTCTATCTGGATTTTAGTTAAGAGTTCAGATTGATTTTGCGCAAGAGTTGTATTTTCCTCATGCTTTTCCCACATCACTCCCATATAGAGATACATGTAGGCTGAGATTCTGACAATTTTAATCTGCTCCTCTTTAATTTTTGGAGTCATGTATTATGGAATCAGAAAAAAAACAATATTACGGCTGTTACACCGAGCAAAGGAAAATACACCGACACGGGCTTATAAAGATTCCTAGAATCTTTATTACAAAACTGAACAGTATTCAACAAAGTACACAAATAGCTATTTGGCCGTCAATACATCGCAGAGACCACCAGCAGGGTACAATATGAGCAGTGAGGGAATTTCCTAGCTGGACATCGGTGCTTTTATACAATTTGTAAACTGATGTCCAGCCCCCTTACAGGTTAATCATGCACTGGGCTAGGGTCGCGCCAGGTTCACTTTCCTAATTTACATATCTCGTGCATGCGGTTTACTTTTCAATACATTTACTAACACACTCCATTATTCTTCAATTTAACATTTACACTCTTTATATATTGCTTTAATACAGACCAAACAATGTTTTGCATATTATATTCGGATAGCATTACTGTTATGGTATACTTGTAGTTTAACATTGCTAATTCAAGTAATCCCCTGCTCCGAGGTCAACAAAGGATAAGGTCTACATGCCCCTAACATGTAGCCTGAAGGCAGGTTGGACATTAACTTCCCTACAGAGGTTGGAGAGGTTAAGCAAGAACAAGGACACACGAGACGGCCATTTTAGATTACAGGGTGACTTTGTACGAAAACCCAAAATGGCGGTTTCTAACCTAAAATGGAGGCTTGATTCAAGATGGCGGCTTAGATTAATTTCTAAGGTCAAGACCTTGCCGCAGAGAGTTATTCGCGTACAATTTTCAAGCAACTTGGCGTAGACCAATATACATACAAATCGTTTGTAATAAGAGGCATAATTTAATATCCGGTTTGACAGTATAACTTGCTCAAAGCTTGATGTAATAGGCAACCGTCCTGCCACGTGTCCATGTTCATGGTGGTGACCTGTTGTATCATTTCTTCTAGCTAGACTTTTTCATCCTGCTCTGCCCATTCTGCTATGACAAATACCTTGTGCAGAAGGTGCTCCCTGGCCATATTTATCTCTACTGTGGTCATTTTTTAAAGTGTTCTTTCTTTATTAATTTATTTATGTAAGGATAACCTGTATTCTGTTGCTTTTTGTTTATTTTGGGGTTGATTTAGCTTTAATTTTATACACAGGCCTGGTACTTAGAATATGTGTTTTGGGGAGGTGCTTCTACAGTGTAACCCAGTGTTCCAACCACACAAAGTATTACTACCTTGAATGTTAGTCGGCTGTGTTAAACTTCCACGGGTGGCAACACAAACCCCAAATCCCGGACGAGCCCCAAAGTTTTGTTAAGGATTTCAATAGTGCGACACACCTTGGAATGCTTTCTCTTTATTTTCTACAAATTCAATTTGAGATGGCACACAACCCATCTCACACGCCCTTTTTCAAATACCCCGGGTCACAATGGACCATGAACCAGGCCGGTTGGTGAGAATGCAAAATGTATTGATTTTTTTAAATTCTAAGAAATTCATACAATTTTTATATTGGCCAGCAATCACCAATGGGGTGATAATTACAATGAAAACCACTGAAATACACTTGGGTAACCTTCTACAAGAACATAACCGAAGCACAAATGAACAGGTACACTTTTTCCATAAAGATAAATAGCACCAGTGTTATGATTTCCCCCTGCAATGTTCCATCAATGCACAATTAATCTAATTAGAAAGAAGCAGCAGGTAGTCAGGGATATGTGGGAGCAAACCGAATCAAAATCCGACCTTCCCTCACAAAATAAGAGACAAAAACTCTTTGCAATGGCCTAAAATGACACTCGAAATTGACAAATAAATAATTAATGTGCGGTTAAATCTATGAGGCAAATATGATTTCTCGCAATAGCAGGAATGTATAAACACTTGCAATAACAAGGCAGGGTGTCTATCAAAGGCATACAATTGAAAAGCAAGTTAACAGTAGGAACACAATACAGCCAGAATCACACGTTGGAAAGTTGCATTTTACATGGATGCAGTTTTAAAAGGCACAAACGGTTTTTAAGAAAAACTGGTGAAATACTTGTAATTGGAATGCGGTTTTTGGGCTGGGGGATAGATGCACATCACAAGGACAATATAGAAGTGAAAGGATGTTTCTAGCTGAATAACTGGCTGAGATTTGCAAGATGAAAGCATGTTCAGTTTTGGTAAAATGAAGCCGTGAAAGAGAGAAAATCAGATTGGAAAGAAAAAAAAAACAAAGTTTACTTATACTAGTTTAGCAAGAAGTTAGCGCTGCCCATGAAACAGGTTAAGTCGGCCGCATTAACCCGCTCAACGCCACGTGTCTCTTTATGTACAAATTAATGAAATTATTCAAAATATTGCTAAGAAGTTACCGGATTGGGTGAAAGAAAGAATGGCACTAATACTAGGAAACCACGGACAAGATGCACAGAGAATTTCTGGCAGTAGGACAAATTACCAAGGCATGGATAGGGTTGCTTAGAGAGTGGAACAAAGACAAAAGGGTCAAGATGGGTTAGGCTATGTGTTTCTATGGGATGGGGAAATACTCACAGTCCACGCTTGAGTTGGGATTTTGGGACAGTCACCCGGGTTCTAGTCACTGAACAGCTCGGGTCACCAGATAGCGGCGGACTCTATTAGCAGAACAACAGCTGGGCCTAGAGTTCTGTCAGCCACCCTTATTTATAAGGCCTGGTGACATCATAGAATTATTGGTGGGCAGAACTGAGCTAGGCCTACCCCCAAGACCCGGATAGGACAACCAATGTTGGTTGACTCCTCTAGGAGGTGACTCAGTTTATGGAGTTGGACTTTATGATGTGCAAAGCCTTCTCACAGACCTTTTTGCCAAAAATCTATCTTAACAGAATCGACACATTTGTACAGTTGTGGCACTTTAACAAATCACATGAGCAGATTACATATTTCACGCAGAGCATGCCACTCCAACTCTACAGTTTGTAAGACTTTGTTTCGTCCCTTTAACAATTTTTCGTTGCTTTCAATAAGAAATATTCAGCCTAAAATTATGTAACTTTATACATGTGTATAGATTATTATTTGGCATATCAGTATTGAATTTCAAAGTGGCATCATGTACACTTTCCTTAGAATATCCACTTCTCTGCCATTTCTGTTCCCCATATGGCAGAGAAGGCTACAACGTCTTAAATTTAAAACCACAAAATTACATTTACACTGTTAACTTTTTACATTCCTGCAAAGTCCTGTTGCAAAGATACAAGTCTTAAAGGTTTATTAATAAAATAGTATTTTGAAAGAAATGGGGTTGGCCTTTGTCCTTCACTTTGCCCATTCTTTTCTCAGCTGCTGCCAGCTGTCATTTCAGCTCAGGGTAGCCATGGGGGTTTCCCAGTTTAATTGAATGTTTATGGCCACTTCCCCACTTCAAAGGTAGGCGTCCCAGATTCTATTGTCTCAGCCTGGAGCACAGACAAAAGCCTGATTAGTATATGATATGCAGGCTTCTGGTCCTATTAAAAGTTTTCCAAGCTATCAATTATCACTTATGTGTCCAGGAGGTTTATTGTGGCTCCTTTTGGGGGAATGTGATGTGGAATAGAAAGACCTGTTCTGGAGCTTGCAAAATCCATCAATGCATGTTATTTCCTTTATTTTCTTTTATTCTGTTATAAATCAGAAACAAGCCTGTTGAATAAAACATCCCATATATGTTCCCCAGCAAAACCCCCTTTACATTGCTAGGCAGGGACACATTTTTTATTCAACATTATATTTTTAAAACAGGCATTTTCTTTGGTTTGCAAAAGCCCATTTTGACACATGGTGAACGCTGCTAGGATTTCTCTTTAAATTTGTGTTTTCTCTTCCATCTGGCTTTCCAATATTGTCTTGCAACCCTATTCATTTTCTTTTATCCAGCAGTTTGTTTAAGCCACAGGTTCACTGAAATTGACATATGCCCATAGAGCTAGGATTTCTTTAAAGCCTTGATTTTTTTCATTTCTCGCACGGCTGAAAGTGAAGTTTCTTTGGATTTCTCAGATTTGGCTTGGCATAGCCTGTCATTCAGGGATCACGATTTCTTCTGTAGAAGCACAATGTGAACATTGATGGGCATGGCAGGGCCTTATTGATAAAAGCAATGTGATGTGGAATAGATGAAAATAGCGTCAGGGCAGCATCCTTTTTAGAGTAAAATATTCCCTTTTCAATGGGAACTTTTTGCAAGCAGCTGAGCAGCACTCTCTTTTTCAATTCGCTTCTTTTGGTGCATACAAGAACACACACTGGCACTTTTCTCTGTGTGCTCCCTGTTCCAACTCGCCCTATAGGTGTTTGGCAAGATGGTGCAGCCATCTTTTTGTCACTGCAAAATGCAGTTTTTATGCAATGGTGCTCCAAGGAGCCAGCGCAGCCATTTTGCTGTTGACTGCAGAAGCGCAGCTTTGCTATGGATGGGAATTCTGCTGTGTGGGTCAATGTAGCCCACAGGACTGCTTGAAATACAGTAGCCTACCGCATGAATCAGTAGGGTTCGCAAGTATTGTATTACTATTAGCTTTATTTTGTGTACTTTTTGAGATATGCAAACAATGCGGTCGGCGTTGCCATTCTGTGCTGTTGTTATGTGTGCATCACTTGCACTAACTTTACGTGTGGGCACGCCAGAAGATCACCACACTCACCTTCGTAGCTAAAATTAGTTGTTGATAGTAGCTGCTCAAACCGTGCACTGCAGGTATTTTCAGAACGTGCATGCCCAGCGTAGCCCAACCTGTCATGTCAGGAGCTAGGTCTGGTAACCAGCAACATTAACAGAAGCTAAAGCAGACATGCGCACACAGAGCGTACAGTCGCGGCCTTCTTTATATAGTGGTTGCTCAGAGAACATGTGAATAATTTATGGACAACACTAGTACTGTTGCAAGTGGTTTTATTTTTCATAGAATGTTCTCAAGAAAGTATAAGATGTCTGCAACCACTGCTTTTTTAATTCTGCGGATAAATTACAGCGTAGAATGCCGTCTGTGCTTTTCTGCACTTCTTTTGTCATCTGGCAAAGTAGAAAAGGATTACTTGGTGGTTCGTGTGGGAGAACACACTTTCTTTGTAATTTAGGAAACGTACCAGCTGTTGTCTCTGTGATGCCTTACATCATAAAGTTTTGCAGGTTGCTTCTTATTGCCGGAAACGCAAATGGACATACAGGCCCATAGCGGTCCTCCCAGATACGAATGAGGGAAAACACACCGCTTATGGTAATCTCGCAATGATTGCTTCACCACCTGTCTCCTGGCACGTGCAAGTGTGGCACAGGCAGTAAGATACAAGATATCTGCGAACAAACAGGAATAAGAATACATTTAAGTAGCTGTTATCAGTAGCAGCATAACTGTGGGAAGTATGTCGTAAACGGCCACTAGGTGGCCGGGTTATGGACCCGGTTATAGATCTTTGGGTGATCTACTGTGTGTTATTGAGTAGCATCATATGTTCACCCACTGCCTTGCTCTCTGTTTTGTAGGTGCAACTCTCCTTCTACGGCTACACACATGTTAATTGACTTTGAAACGTTGCCAACACACCCTCCTTTTATGTGTTTGCTTTTCACAAAAGATGTCAGTTGCAGCGAGTGTCATCAGACCCATGGCACATTCTCTGTGTGTGTGTCCAAAGAAATATTTAAAAAAAAATATCTTCATGGGGTTCCCCTCCAATTGCAGGAGTATGCAGGAGATGTTTTGCCAAAACATGCAACACTTCAATATTACCTATCGACGTTTGTGTGCCGGTCGAGTGCTATATGGACCTCTGGGCGTTATTAATTTTAATACAATGAAGATGCGTACAACTCTTAAGTGTTTGAAAGGTCATTGTAAGGACAATACAGGCAATCCAGCAGCACACAATTGATCTTATGGTGTGCTGTTTCAGTGCACGAGGTGCGTTCACTTTCAGTGTTGTGCTTTATGTATACATTTTCATGGGCTGGAGAAGCATGAGAACACTCATATCTGCATTTACGCAGAATGGTGGAGACATGGCACTGTAACGCAGCAGGACCACTGTTGTTACAAACCCCCGTCGAGTACACACAGACAAATTCTGCGGTCTGGTAACTTCATAATTATGCATACAGAACTGTATACTACTAAATTTTAATCCCACTACACATGTATCGTAAAGTTGTACTTACATAACTTCTGCAAATTCCATGTGTATACTGTGTTGATGGGACATTGCTCTGTGCAGCGTATTGAACAGTTGCAGACTAACTTTGCGGAACATGTGCGCAGCCAATATACTGTATGTTATCTTTGATTTTTTTTTACATTTCATACAATGTCTGCCCTTGGAGCAAACCATGCATCCCACTCAAGGCTGTTTTACAATTAGCATTTCTCATGTTGACAGAGAGGTATGTTAGGTTTGGCTTTCCGGCGACCATGCGGCTGCAAAAACAAATTCAAGTTAGTATAAGGTACATGGAGAGATGATGGTGATAACTTACACATGCTGCACTGAATGCACTGATGACAAAATACATAAATGTAAATTTACAGGCACTATGTACTATTTATATGTGCAGTGTCTTACGAAGCAACGGTGTACAATGGCAGATTGTGTGTGCGATGGCTCCACATATGTGGGTGGCAAGGCCATTTTACGCAGTTTGGTGTCTTGTAGCACGAAGATATTTGGGGCTCGCGCTCATCAAACAAAAGGAATTACTTAACACCTTCTTCAAACATTGTAAGGAGGTATGGTTTTCAAGTTGTGTCACCATTACACATTAAAAGCGAGAAGCAGTAGTTTGAAATGTTTTCATTTGTTTCAGAACTCTGCATAGCAGCTTCTGCTGAAAGTTTCTAATACTCTGATTTGTTTGGGTGTTCTACTGGAAGCAGTTTCAATGGGTGTAAAGTGACACCACTTATGTTGTAGGCAGCTAAATCTGTGGGGGCGGTTACAACAGCTGAAAGGTTGTTGTTTGTTAATAGTTGGAGGAATTTACAGATCATTTTTATTAAGAATCTTTTTCCTGAACCAGCTTCACCACTTACATATAGCAGTACAGGTTTGTAGTTTTCACAGGTAGAAGTTTTAGTTTTGTACTGTATACCATGTTCAATTTCTTTCCTTACTTCTAGAAAAATGGTACGCTGCTCATTGTTTAGTTGGGATTTTAGTACAGCAAACTCTTCTGCAGATTGCTCATACTGACACATGGTGGTCTTTACTTCTGTCATGGCTAATTCTGCCTCATTTGCTATGAATGGCTGTCCAAGTGGTTCTTGGCTTCCTGTCACAGAAGGTTCACTGCTCTCAGGAGTGTCTACATTTAGTTGTGCTTGAAGTTCTTCTTCTTGTTGGCATTCATTGTCCGATATTGTTTTGTACTGTGTATAGTTTATATCTGTTATGGTACTTTCACTTGCATTGAAAGCATCTTCATAGGAGGCGTGGGTGGCTAATAACTCTTCTTCTTTTCTCCATGGTTTGAAAAGTTGCAGTAGATCCATGTAGTACAGTTCTTTGTGTTGAGGAGTTTTTTATGATAATTTCATATGATTAATCAGGCTGCATTTGGTATGTTTTACCAAGCTGCCTTCACAACTTTCGAGTCTGTATCTACCTTTTTTCTCATCTGGTATAATGTTATTTTTGTATGAGAAGTTTTGGGCTATCTGGAACAGGCACATGGTTTCTAAAGTAATACTCCTGTTTGGCTAGTATGTGTCCAATACATTGTTTTTCCAAATGTCCTGGCTGTTGGGATTGTTTTTGGCTATTGTCTCTTGGTCTTCGTACGATTTCAGAACTCTTTTTCTGGATGCAGCAGGTCCAAGGCTTAGCCACACTATGTTTTCAGATTTCCCATATGAGGCGGTGCCGGTTAAATGGTCAGCGACTTCATAGCTGCTACATTCTCTATGGGACAGCATTTTTATGCCAAAGCTGTACAATTTCTGTGCCAATGTTTTGTCAGATGATATGTCATCCCAGAGGTCTTTCAGGTCTGTTTTCTTTGCTTTGGTTAAGTAGGCTGTGACATATCGTGCAACTGCAGTGGAATTGTCTGCAATGTACTGTACCTCTACATTCACATTAATTCCATAGGAGGGCAATTATTGCATTGTAATCATTGATGTACTTTGATGCTTCGGTTCTTTTTATGCAATATGTGTTCTTAGGAGATTTCCCTTTCACACTGTGTCGAACCGAAGACATGAAGCTGTTCACTTGGCCTGTTGCTGAAACTGGTCTAGGGAAACCAAAGTGGCATTTGGTCTAGTATTTGCCTTTGTTCTGGTATTTGCGCTGACAATACTTGTCACACTTGTCTTTGAAACAGCAAAATTTGTGCATGTAGGTCACTATGTGCACTTTCTGAAGGAATGATGCAAGTAACATATTTGTGAATGAACTGCAAAACAGTTGCATCACTGTCCTCGCCAAATTTAGGAGCATTTTTAATCCACAAAATCATGTGGTTGTGTGGTGCTCCTCTGGCTTGATATTCTTTTCTCCAAAATAAGTGTTCCACTTCTCCGAGGGGAGGAAGTGCTTTTTTGCAAATGAAGTGCAGCATGGCAATGAAGCGATGATCGAAGTACCTTGATACATTTACAGGATCTAGAGAGCAAAGTTCTCCTGGTTTTTTCATGTCTACACCTGTTTTGTTTTTGTTTGCTATGCGTAGGAAAGTGTGCAAGTCTTCCCATGCATACTCTGCACAACTTAAAGTGACAAACCATGTGGGTGGGCCAAGGTTGCATAGCATACACCACACATTTGCGTGCTGTCGGAACCAGTACTCTTTCGTACCTGCATGTTTGCCAAGAGATTTGTAATACTTGTCTGTAAAACGTTGTCCTTGTCTTGCACCTTTTTTAAGTGGCATCATAGCAGACATGTTTTGAAAATGGGAACAGGTTTTCAATGTGTGTGCAAATCCATAGCTTAGTGTTGCTAGTTCACTTTCAAAAAGGAGGTGAAATATGTATTCCACGTTTTATCTAAATCTAGGGTCTTCACAATACATTTGTAAGGAGCGGTATTCTGATGCTGTTATTTGTGTGCATCTTTCATCGTATCGTCCATCTTTTCCAGTTGGGAAGAGCAGAGGGAAGGCTTGTGCTTCTACGCTTTTTTCCATATACTAATTGGGGATCCTTTGGCTTGCCGCATTTGATATGTTTCTAGTTCATCGTCTATGGTGTCTTTGGAGTGCAGTGGATGAATTGTTTTGTGGTCTAAAATATTGGAGGCTGCAGTAGGATCTAGAAGTTCAAATTGGCCAGTTGTTGAGGAGTCGTGAATTATTTCGGTAGTTTCTCTCAGGTTTTCTTCAGCGTTTATTTCTTTGTAGTATTCATTGTTTTCTTTAAGGCATTGCAAGGCTTCCCTAACTTTGTTTAAGTCTACTACGAGTGCAAAGGCCAATAGTACAATTATCCTGGTAAATGGTGTACCTACAAAAGATTTAACAGTTGGCAGCAACTAGAGTGTCTACATTTAGTTTCAGATCTAATGGTAAATAAACTACTTTCCCACAAATGCTGCTTAGTAATTCAGTGGGGAGGCCATTTTGCAGTTTTTGGTTTGCTTGAAATGGGTGTACTGTTTGGATTATAATGCTCTCATGCAAATTAAGCTGCTGGCGTGCGTTTGGCAGTGGAAATAATTCTAAATTATTACTAATCGCCTGTGAAGGCATTTGGTTATTGTCAAGTTTTGCAGTGCAGTATGTGCACAGTTTGGGTGTTAGTAATTTCGTATTTGTTTTCAGCTATAAGGTACAGAGCTAATTGAAACCATTGGGATTCCTCATTGTCTTCTATTTTGTGCGTTATGGTCACAGTTTTGATGCTCTTTTTATAGAAAGTTCTGCGACAACACACATATACTTGGCTTGGCACTTCAGCAGATGTGCTTTTGAAGTTTCGTATTTCTTTTTTGTATGTGTCACATAGAAAGTTGACATCTGCAAAGTTGTCACTACTGTTGTCTGAAAGTGCTGGAGTTTGTAAGTGCTCTTTAGTTCCAAAATATATCCTTTGGATGTGCTCTATTTCTTCGAGCAGTTCTTTGCCTGTACCGTGCAGGAGAATATCATTTAAATGTTGCAGTGCTAAAGCTGGAGTTTTTGCATAGTACAGTTTGTAAACGTGATTTCTTACAGTGGAATGGTGTGTCGCTAATATTTTGATATGGTGGAATGTGCTTTTTCAAGTAGGTCCAGAAATACAGGCTAAGGAATATCCTCATAGTCCTGTGTATTTGCGCACTGGACAGGAGTCCATAGTTTGTGGTATTTTCATGTTTCCTTTGTTGTTGGCTTTCACATAGTGATGGAGGGACTGCTGCAAAGATTTGATAGAGTATTGCCGAACGTTACACATTGATGTGCAAGGCCATTTGTAGGTGAGGCGTACTGCTTCGGTGGAATGGTCAGTGCCATCTAAGCTTGATCGGGATATTTGTGAGAGCAGTGTTCTTCTTCCATTTTGGTATTGTGTACCTTTTCATACCCTTGTCCACTGCTATTTATGGCAATTTGGTTTGTTTGCTCTTGTTTGTATGATTCTTCATTCAAGTATGGCTCTGTGCTGGTGGTGTGACTACACCCAGCTGTACAGATGGTGCCAAAGATATCTATGCTGACATTGCGTTTGTTTCGAAATAGTGGTTGTAGTTCACCAATTAATTTTGCTAGTGGTTTCATTCTGTTTCAAAATTCATATAAACAATTTCCGTTTCAGGACCATTGCACTGTCTACAAGAGCTTCCAGGATTACTTTTCTGCAGTAAGTTTTAAGGGTTGAGCGTGATTTCTCCCCTCTATTTATAATGTTCTGAAGGACTCAGTGGTGGAACATTTTTTGTAAAATACATTTTTTGGAATGGTTCCTTGTGGTGACATTACCATTTGTACGTGCTCTGTTAGCAGTAGTGTGAGATGCACTCTTTTTAGTGCATTTCTTTTCATTTCTACATTTTGACAAAGAAATTACAGTTTCCTTACTGGTTGGTGATTCTCTTTTCGTTAGTGACTGTATTAGCTCTTCTGTTTGAACTTTCTGTACAAATTCTGCTAGGGGTGGATGGCTACTTTCTATGCTTTTAGTTTGCGCTGATGTAGTTCTGCGTTGTTTTCTACAGAGTGGCTGTTTGGTAGGCATTCTGTAATAGCTGTTGGAGAAAAAAGGAAAGTGTGAGTGTGCAGATTTTGAAATGTATATGAGTTCAAGTGCATAAGTGGTTGAATATGAGGGTAGGCATATAAATGGAAGTGTGTCACTGTGTAATTGGCTCTAACTTTCGGTTGGGAACACTATATTACTATCTGGGGGTTAGTATTATGGTGGCGTGCTGACAATATACAGTGAGGAACTGTAGAGGTGGCATGAGTAAGAATGAAGCACATACCATTGGGTTGACGCAATTCTGTGGCTTACAATGCAAAGAATACTGCACTCTTTTATTAAGACATAAAACAATACAATGGTACAGTACTTACTTTGTTGGTTGGTGACAGTAGGTTTATTCTAGGGTGTATTTTCAAGGTCACATGCCGGTGGTTTCAGGATACAGACGGGTACTGCAACTGGATAAGAAGATGGTAAGAAAATATGATTGTTAATGGCATAGTGATTGCATTTGGAGAATACATTCTTTAAAAGTGTAGGGGGATATCTTGGCAGGAAGAGTTAGTGTGTGTGTATAAATGGATCGCTTACTACATGAATAGGGACTTGGGAAAATCAACATGTTTGGGAAGGGGGTAAGTGGGTTATTTGTAACTGTGTTGTATTATGTGCTCTTTAGCAAGTGTCTGTATTGGTGTAGGAGTATTTACTTTGATAATTGATTACTTCTCATTGTAGAAGGGTGAGAAAAAAGTTTGGAAACATGTACAGATTGCAAAGGAGAATGTTTTTGTGTGTGCAATTACATTTACCTTTCTGCATATATATGCTTGCTACATGAATGGAGCAATTGTTTCAGATATTTCATTTATTTATGCACATTTAGGAATGGTACTGTTGTCAATGCAAACATACATTTTTTTGTTTTTAAGTAATGTTGCAATCTGTGACGTTTGCAAGGTAAGTGGCAGGCTCCCTGTTGTCATGCATGCAATGTATGTACTTGGCTTAGTTTGGTAGGATCTATTCACTGATCCTTTTCTATGAGATTTTTACAAATTTCATAGGTGTGTTAATGGGGGAAAAGGTCATAAAATTGACAGAAAGAAAGAAGACAGTAGCCGTTTGAATATTCCAATGGCTGATATGGGTAAATGGCAACTTTGCAAGCACATAGCACTGTAGGTTGTAGGTGACATTTGATGGTAGGTGATGGGAGAAATGACAGTATGCTTTTTTAGTACGTTATGGGGGTTCAGTGGCAGGTACCCTGTTGCGAGGCACTTATAAAAGAGTTGCAAATGTATTGTATACAAAATATTGATACCTGCAGGTTGTGGTGATGGGTGGCGATGTGGATGAATCTGGATGCAGACATCGTAGATAGCTTTACAGTACTTTCCAGTGGAGGTGTTTTTCATTTAAAGGACACTTGTACTCTGAGTGTTTAATTGTTAGTATGGAGCGTTGAACAGAGATGACACTGTTAGATGCAGAGGTCTTGGATGTGATTGGTGGATGCGTGTGTGACTGTTTAACAGTACCCAATGAGGGAGGGCTGGGAAAAGAGTACTAGAAAGGGAAGGACTGCCCCTGCTTTGCTGGGGCGCGGCCCTCACGGTAGTTGGGGAAGCGCACGTGCCACATGCTGTCCTTCTTACTATGCTTGGCATGGAAATGGGACCGCGGATTATCCAATCAGGTGTTGAGGGTGTGCTTAACAGGAAGGGGTGGTAAAATAAAATGGTATTGCTGTGTACCGTGATGATGGCAGAGATGCCGAGAGGGCGAGTGCTCATCGTCAGTGGGTCACCTGCACACATATGCCCGGGGTAGCAGCATTGATGAAAATTTTGGTGTGGAAGGAGTGCACGCTTTGTGGTGCAGTGTGCCTCTACCAAGTTTGAAAGCTGTGCTTGCGTAGTGCAGAGATGTGGCCACTTGGAGTACTGTTGACATAGTAGTTTTGCATTGTCGAGCACTGCATGTGGCTTTTTGCACTGCTGCAAGTTTGCTTGGTGAACTGAAGGAGGTGCTGAAAGCAGTGATGTGCCTTTTCCCCACTGCAACAGTGGTTTTCTCATGCATACCAACAATCCAGATGTACTTTCTTCCGAGGTAGAGAAGGAAAGGTAACATGTCCCCCATTGAAAATGCTCTTGTGTTTGCAAATCTAAAAGCTATTTTGGAGAAGCTTGTGTAATAATGTAAGGATGAGAAGAAGAGAACAATACCCAACAAATACAAAAAAAGGTGTTTGTTTAGAAAAACCTTTACTAAAAAATACTTTTCACAGCTACCAATAAAGAGGGGACCCTCTACCCAGCTTGAAATGTGTTCCTGCACCTGTGCACAAAAGACAACATGTCCGGTGACATTGCAGCATTTGGAGGTGCGCACTTGCCAAATGTCGCTCTTTTCAGGGTGTGGTGGGACTGTGCAGGTGCAGGGATTGGTCAATAAGATTTCCTGGGTGTGGTGTGTAAAGACAGATTGTACCAGAAGGTGTGTTTGCAAATAAGAGTGCACATGGCTATGACTATGGCTGTGCTGTGCAGGAAGCGAAGTGTATGGCTTTTGGGTGACTACTGGATACATTGGGTGAAAGTGTACGCAGAACGCTGTGGAGTGGCTGTACACCTTGGTTTCCATAATGTGGATATCCAATGGTACGGAGTATGTGGGATGCAGTGGCTGCATGTGGCTCCTCTTTGTGTCACTTTGGTGACGCTCAATCATCTAGACATTATTATTATTATTCATTGTGGAGGGAACAGTTTAGGACATGTTACCGGCATCTCACTGCAGTTTGCGATGAAGGAGACACTTCGGCGAGTCATGGAAATGTTTCCAAAGTCGCAAGTAATTTTTTCTCGCATCACCCAGAGACAGGTATGGCTGCGTTCTTCCTCATTTGGGCCACAAATGGAGAAAGCGAGGCGCAATGTGAACAAGGCTGTTTGCACCTTTTTGCACGACTTTGGCATGTTCTCCATCCACAATGAAAACATTACGTTTCGTAGTACAACATTTTTCGTTCCAATGGAGTCTTATTGATGCTGGCAATCAGCTGATTCTGCGTAATATACAACATGCAGTGCACAGCTTCTTGCAAGAATAGCAAGCATTTCCTCAGTAGGTGTTCACCACTTCAAACCTTCCAAACACAAACAGCACAAAAAGGCTCTTTTCAGAGCCACCACTTCCTTTTGGGAATGCGTGTAATGTTTGTGAAGGAGCCACGCCTCAAATTTTCTGTTGCGCTGTCCACTGAGTTTATAGGTTACACAGTGACATGCATCATTCCATTGGCATTCTATTTTTGAACTGTGAAAGGTGGCTCTGAAAAGGGCCTTTTAACTTTTGTTTTTCCCTTTCTGGTTGTTTTTGCTTTTCTCTTGTTCTTATAACACACGACACAGAAGGAAAGGAAGGGAAGGGAGGTTAGGGAAAGGGCACCAACCACAGGGATAAGAAAGGGCAAGTGGAGACAGGAAGATGTTGGGTGGTCCTTACTTAGGTAGGTGACACTCCTTGTCATGCTCCCAGACTGAAGCCTCGATAGCACTTTGAGGTTGCTCTACCCTGCAGAGTACCGTGTTGCAGTACATGCACAATACAGTCAACTTTGAACGGTAGAACAGTACGGGACTGATGTGGTGCGTATGGCCTGCAAGGCTGGTTTAGGGATCCGCTGCCCACTGTCCCTAGTGGTGGCAGGAGCAGATGCAGAGGATGCTGTAGAGGAAATTAACCTACTGCCTTGTTGGAAGGGACCAACCCTCCGAACTGCTGCCTAGTGGTTTGATTTGAGGTGCCGCCGCATGGAGGTGGTGCTGTAGCTGTACAAGCCAGGTTTTCTGCGACTGCGTACTGTCTTACACTCAGTGCATCTCACCTGGTTCGCACGAGATGTGGGCACGTCTCCTACGGTGGTAAATAGTTTCCACACCCACGACTCATGCTGGCTTTTCCACGACTGAGTACTGTCTTGCACTGAGTGCATCTCACCTGGTTCGCATGAGATTTGGGAACATCTCCTACGGTGGTAAGTAGTTTCCACACCCACAACTCTTGCTGGCTGCAGGCAATGAGGAATTCCTCTACTTTGTCCTCGTTCTCCTCTTATCTCTATCTACATTACCATGCCTGTTCCCTTGTCTTGGCCCTTCAAAAGGAGGTGGTGGTGGTGGTGACGGTATAGGTGCTGCTGAGTAGGAGGCAGCCATGGCTGCTATTAGTTGGAAAGGTAAAATAGCAGAGCAGAATTGCTCACAAAGCAATTTGAGCATGAAGCAATGTGCACCGCTGCTCTGCTCCGGAAAGCCAAACACAGAATGCCGAGAACTTGACCTCTGGGGTGTAGCCTTTTATAAGGCAGCTTTCGAGCACTTGGAACCGGAAGGAGGCCCTAAATCTTTCCCCCAAAAAAATTAGATGTACAAGGGCAGAGTGTAGGACCTCTGTAAGGGTGCACTTTCATAGTTACACTCCCTACATTGCAGAAAACAGTACTTTTTCAATGTCCAAGGGCCCATGCACAGCATAGGTGCGGACCCATGGTGACATCGCAAATGTTCTCCATTGGGATGGCTGTCCGCAGGATGCGTATTGGGTGGGGATACTTTGTGTGCATGTCCATAGGTGTCCTACGGATACCGTTGGGATCCCTGGACTAATTCACAGTGCTACAAACGTGCGCCAAACATTTTGGAACAAGCTGGGTGTTTGTATGGAACAGAAGGATGGATGTTGAGGTGCACAGCTACCCGCAGGACGTGGGTGGCCGCATTGCACTACTAAAAGTATGTCAGATGTTTCTTTGGATATGGATTTGGATTTGGAGTTTCACAGGGGCAGTGTTACCAGGACACAGAGGAAGAGATACGCATGCGCGTAGTTGTGTAAAGGACAAACGTGCGTTCCCACACCTAATTACAGGTGGTTCACACGATGCGTACATGCGGCCCGTAGTGGCATCCTACGGAAGCCTCCATTGGGATTGTGGATAGGCCGGGCAGGTGCGGTGTCCGTAGGACACTTCCATTTTGCTTACTTGTGGTCATCCAGGTTCATAGTCATAAAATCAACAAAAAAAAAGTAAAAAGTCGAAAAAATAAAGTCAAATTTCTTTATTACGTTTTTTATTCGAAATGGGGGGGGTTCCCCTCCAGCCCCCCCCCCTTCTTTTTACCTCTTTTTTTTTTTACACGCGAGAGCCAAAAAATAAATATAAATAAAAGAATAAAACATTTGATTTCGATTTTTTTACTTTTGACATTTTTTTTCGATATTTTGACTGCACACCGGTCATCCATGGGTGGTAGTCCTTGCAGTGCACAGTGGGTGGCGTGAGTTATGGTTGCTTAGCTTACCATAACTGGCAAATTTTTGGGGGTTTTCGGTTTTACTAGTAACCATAATAGGGATACCATAATAGGGATAGGTTGTTATTGGTGCAAAGTAACTATAATGTTTCTTTTAGAAAGCTTTTGCACTGAATGTGATAGCTTTTTGTTAGGGCAGCTGAACCATAATGTCTATTTAACAATGTTTTTTCACTGAATTTTGATAGGTTTTTATTAGGGCACCTTATTCATAACGTTCCTTTAACATAGTTTTTTCACTGAATTTGATAGGTTTTTAGTAGCGCAACTTAACCATAACGTCCCTTTAACAAAGATTTTTCACTGAATTACACGCCATCGGTAGCAGCCATGTAGTTATGATTAAGTTGCTAAACCCATAGGAAGACCACTTTTTGGGCAGCTTACAACTTTGCTCCCCATGGACGAATTTGGACAAACTTTGCCAAAAACTTATATGGGGCCCGCTGAATTGGAAAGTTGGGTAAGGTTTCGTAGAGGGGGGACAAGGTTATAGGAGGGTCCCAAATTTCTCTTTTTTTCCATAGACTGAATGGGCAAATACTTTGCGCATGCCTACAGGTCGAACTGCTGGATGGATTTTAACCAGATTTGCGGTAGGGGCTTGGTTCTGAAAGCATGCTTTTGTGTGTTTGGTGGAAATCCAACCAGTACTTTTGTTGCAAAGAAATGTACGTCTCAAAACATTTGTGATATCTGGCTCTGCTCCGCGGACCCATTTCCCTGTTCGCTCCGGGGACAAAAGTCTCATTGGCTTGTAGTATGCCGTGATGTCGGCGAACATTGTACGTGGCCGGTGGTTGGCTGGAGGGCAGCGTGCTGTGTGTAAAAAGTTTTGGGAAACGCCGCCATGGTGTACTGCACCATGAAGTATTGGTTTTGTACACCTACTAGAGTGCTGGGAGATGGGCCACTGCTGTGAAGATTTTGTGATTGGGTTGGCAGTAATACAATGCTATGTGAATAGAAGTGGGTAGGGGTGCCGGACCCTGTGGTATGTTTGTGGATTCTGCTAACTGTTACATGTGTGCATGCATCGCTGTATTATGGTGCGGGGGTTGGGTAGAAGTGTTGCTGCCTATGTTACGTTTGTGGATTGTAGTACCTGCCCACATGTTCGCCTGCATGGCTCTGTTATGTTGTGCTGGGTGTGGGCAAGGCCTACACTGTTGGGTGCATGGTGAATGGCCATAGCCCATAGGCCATGCACCCAAGAGCCTAGTCCTTCACCACAGCCACCGCAACATAATACCACCATACAGTTTTAACTGTGCATCTCTACTAGGGTGGTGACCTTCAAAGAATGGTTGTGGAGGACATTTAGACATGGTAGAACAGCAGAAGTGAGCTTATATGCGCACATTACCATATGGTGTAGGTTATTCCACGTGTTGCACGTGGTAGAACAGCAGAAGTGAGCTGATATGAGCACATTACCATATGGTGTAGGTTATTGCACATGCTGTGCATTAGGGAGCCACATGCAACCATTTGTGTCTCCTATGGTTTGCCCTTTATAACACCATTCCTATGGTAAATTTGTCAATTGTGGTACATGGCCACATGTTCGCAATCATGGCTCTATTATGTTTTGGTGGGTGTGGGCAAGGCCTACACTCTTGGGTGTTGGCCAAAGGCTGTAGGCCGTAGGCCATGCACCCAAGAATCTAGGCCTTGACGATAGCCACCACACATTATACAGCCATACAGGTTTAACTCTGCATCTCTCTGATGGTGGTGAACTTTAAAGAATGGTTGTGGAGGACATTTTTAGACTTGGTAGAACACCTGAAGTGAGGTGCTATGCGTACATTACCATATGGTGTAGGTCATTGTCCGTGTTGAACATTAGGGAGCCACATGTGAGCATTTGCATTTGCTATGGTGCGCCCCTTATGAAACCTTTGCTGTAGGAAGGGCTTTAAGATATTGCGCCATGAAAGGAAGTCCTCAGCATCACACATTTCAAATATGGAGAATGTACACAGCCACCCACATACCATTCACCACACCCAACGCAACATCCTGCACATGGGCGTAATTATAGGGGGGCACAAGAGTGTTTGTCCCCCCAACATGTGTAGCAGACCATTTTGTCCCATTCAATTGGCTGGGGCCCCTTTCATTTAGATGTCATGTCACCCCCAACATTTCCAGCAAAGTTACTCCAATGGTCCTGCAGCCAAAATATTGCTACCTGTACTTAGTGGTGTTGGGTGCCCCTCTGGGGGAATCTGGAGGCTGACCGTGTTCGATGCAGCGGTCTTGGATGTGATTGCTGCATGCCCGTGTGACTATTTGATAGTACCTAACGAGGGATAGCTGCAAAATAAATAGCGGAAAGGGATGAAGGACTGTCCCTGCTTTACTGGGGCATGACCCTCGCTGTAGCTGGGAAAGTGCACATGCCGCATTCTGCCCTTCTCAGCATGGTGGGCATGGAAATGGAACTGTGGGGATTATCCAATCAGGTACTGAGGGTGTGGTTCACAGGAAGGGGTGGTACTACTATTTTTCATTACTCTGTGTAGTTGTCACGCCTCAGGGATCCTGGCGGCTTTGGAAGAAGTGGAAGCTGCGCCCGCCATAGCGAGTTCCATCACGTCTTTTTGGGAAGCGCGCTGTGCAGGTCTAGTTGTCGTAGCGACGTTCCTGACACCGGTATTTAATCCTTTCACTTCCGGGGTCAGGTGCGTTGCAACGTACAGTGTTTTCGTCTTGTTGCAGCGCTGCTGTTTCTTTTCGTGGAATTTCCCGTTTTCCCTCCGTTGTCCTTCCTTTCTTTTCTTTTCCCGTTCCTTGCGCTCCGTACCTTTTACCAGTATTTTCTCCTCACCTTCTTGACTCCTTCTCCCTTATCTGTTCCGTTCCCGTCTCTTTTCCTTCCTCCCTTCCGCCTTGTGCCTTTCTCTCTATACTTATTCGGTTTAATCTTGCTTCCTTCCTGTATGGTACTTACCTCTCTTGGTCCTCTTCTTTGCCCTCCTCTGTTCCTATCCGTTTACATCTCCTTGTACCGACCATTGCCTGTCTTGTGGATTGCCTCGCCCAGCCCTCACCTGCTTATCCAGTATCGGAACTACTTCCTGTTGATATCCCGGTTTTTGACCTCAGCCTGTCTTGTGGATTGTCTCGCCAAGCCCTCTACTGTTCTAGCTGTTCCGGGACTTTTCCATTTATCTGGTTTCATTCCCGATTCTTATTGGAATTTCTTCTATTTCTGGACCGTGTTCACCAGATTCCTCTCCCTCTGCTGCTGCCTCCGGAGTGTGTTGAATACAACCTCACTGCGTTTGAAGATCCTAATCTTCCGGGGTTTTTTGTGCCACTGGCTTTTTCCCCATTTACCAGCGACCGAGGAGGGTTGCCACAGATCACCCAAAGGGTGTCACTGTGGCGTCCTACCTTGGTCGTCCCTATCTTAAAAAAAAAGGAGTGAAGACTCGAACAAAGGACAATCCAAAGCTGACCCAACACCGGAAACTTCAAGGTGAGGAGGAGGGGGAGGAAAGGGAGACCGGAGCATCTCAGGTAGAAGAGGAGTTTACAGACCTTCCTGACAGTAGTGAGGAGGCTGACATGGAGAAACACGTGTTGATTTTGGGTGATGCCTTTGTGGTAGATCTGCACAAGTATGCCCAGGAAAGACACTTTGATTGCGATTTTGGTTTGGAAAGAGTGGACGCATTGTGGTGCGCTGTGAATGTCCACAGTTTTGGCGTTATGCTTGACCTTTGCAGACAAGTGGCAAGTTTCGATACAGTGCACGTGGTTGTTGTGCATATGATGGCATGCATTTGGGTTACATGGCTTGTTCACGTTAGTTCCATCAATTTAAGAAGTTGATGAATGTAGTGAAGAGGCTTTTTCCCATGTGGTTTTCTCAGTCATACCACCAAGAAGAGTATGGGACTATCCTAAAATATGTTGTTCCCAGCCAGAGGCTGGAAGGGGTCTCATCAACAGAAGCATGTGTGGTTTTTTTCTCCGCTCGTGGGATGTTCTTCTGCAACAATGACAGCATTACTTCTCGAAATGCAGTGCTTTTCCATGCAAATGGCATTTCTTTGTTCAGCATTGATGATGCTCTTTTGTTTGCCCATCTACAGGAAGCGTTGAAAAAAGGTTTACTGTAAGAATGTGAGGAGAAGAAAACAGAAATCCCTATAAAAACCGAAAGTAAAGGTGTTTCTCTAGAAGCATCTAAAAAATATAAAAATAAAAGGCTCTTTTCAGAGCCACCACTGAAGACGAAATCCCCTACCGTGGTTGCAATTTATTCCCCCATGCCCGCACAGAGCACAAAAGCCACATCCGGGGTTTTTGAGGATGGCGGCCATGGAAATGGGACTGTGGAGGCTACAGGATTGCAAAATAACATTTCTGGGTGTGGTGTCTACGCAGAGGAATGTTGTACAGAACTGATACATTACATGGAGAGTTCGTTACTGTGATTGGTGGATGTGTGTGACTATTTACCAGTACCGAATGAAGGGGTGCTGGAAAGAAGACAGTGGAAAGGGAAGAAGGACTGTTACTGCTTTACTGGGGTGCGGCCCTCACGGTAGTCGGGGAAGCACACGTGCCACATACTACCGTTTCAGCATGCTTCCCATGGGAATGGGACAGTGCGGATTATCGCTACTAAGGGTGTGGTTCACAGGAAGAGGTGTTAATACTTTTCTCCATTACTGTGCGTAGTGAGCCGGGCTGACATGGTTGCCATTACTTGCAAAGGCAATGTAGCATAGCAGAAATTGTTCCAAAATCATTTACAGCTCAACGCCATGTGGGCTGCTACTCTGTTCTGGAAAGCTACAAACAGAATGCAGAGCAGTTCTGGGGTGTGACCTTTTGTAGGGCTGCTGCTGAGATCTTGCAACCGGCAAAGAGGCCTACATCGTTGAACCAAATATATACATGTCCAATGGCACATTGTGCAGTGTTTGTAAGCATGTAATTTCCCAATAACAATCTGCAGTTTGCAGAATATTGTACTTTTCTACTGTCCAAGTGTCTGGATCGTGTCCGTGACATAAGGGCACACACGCAACGTGGGTGCGGTCGCATGGTGATGTTGCAAATGTTCTCGATTGGGATGGCTGTCCGCAGGACGTGTGTTGGGCTGAATACTTTGTGCGCATGTGCATAGGTGTCCTGGGATGTCTGGACTGATTAATAGTGCGACAAACATGCATCGACCATTTTGGGGCTCGCTAGGTGTTTGTAGGGGATAGCAGGTGGGATGTTTATGTGTACAGCAACCTGTAGGACTTGGGTGGGCACCTCTAACTACTTAAAGTTAGTCACAAGTTTCTTCGCATATGCTGGACCGGGGCAGTGTTACCAGGAGACAGAGGAAGAGATACGCATGTGCGTACTTGTGCAACTGACAAACGTCTGCTCCCACAACTAGTTATAGGTGTTGCATAAGGTGCAGACATGCGGTTCATACTGGCGTGGTACGGATGCCTCCATTGTGATAGCGGATAGGCCAGGCAGGTGCGGTGTCCATAGGACACCTCCCTTTTGCTTACTTGCGGTCATTCCCACCAGTACTGTGCGCCGCTGTGTCATAAGGGAATTTAAAAACAAAGGAAAAGCCACATATACACTCAGGAACAATTTACATATCAATCTTCATTTGCACACATTCATAAATACTAATAGGAAAAGGTAAGGGGTAGCAGAAGTGGATCAATAATGTGGGAAATTGGGGATTTGTAGATGTTGGTCGTGAGGGCAGTAAGGGATTGAGGTATCATTGTAATGTCTTTGATCACACAGATTTTAAGGGGATGGCAGGCTATGAAATGGGGAAGGGGTACATGTGCAGGTCGGGCAGTGCTATTTAATTTTGTCCATAATATGTCCTTGTACGTAATATTTTAAGGCGGCAAAATTGTTCACCAATTGTTCCATTTTGGCTTCCAGGCTTTCCAGTTTGATATTCACAGAGTTTCTTTCCTTTCCTGTGTCCGTATGTTGTTGTGGAAGAGGTGCCACTTGTGCTGGTTTGCTTTCCTTTCCAAAATGTTCTCTTACAGAAAAGAAAATCTGTTAGGTGTACATGAAGCAATAGATATAAAATATTTCACATTTCAGTCGACAGTGCGTAACAATGGGGTTACTATCGTAAGTGATTTCGTCATGAGGGAAATTATTTTCCAGCCACTCTAAGGTTCTTTCTATTGCTGCGTACAAAAAGAATTGGTATGCTTATCTACCTTTGAATACTGCACCACCTGTGCAATTATCAGACAAACTTTAGTGTGCTTACTATGTTGCAGTGACGTTCTGGTCTTAGTACTTTCCAGTCCTTACTGTGGCCAATCGTTCTTTGTTCCTATGTGAAGCAGCAGTGCGTTAAGATTGTTGAAGGCAGACGTCACTTCACGTGTTGGTGCATTCCATATTGGTGTACTCCCTATGCCTTTGTTCTATTTCTTTCCTAAGTACACATTTTGTAGACCTACTCTATTTTCCCTTGCAATTCATGTAATTGGTGCTGTTTGTATATGTTCCTTGTGTTTGCTGAATGGTACCACTATGTAAGAGAACCTTTGCCGTTCTGAGCAGGTTGGATGCCACCTGATGTCCGCGACCAGACGCATAGTCTGTGACTGCTGTGCGCATTAACATGGTGCCAGCGAGTTCAGTACGTTGTATGGTACACCTTTACAAACTAAGGTTTTCCTGGTAAAAACCTATGAAATTCAGTGAAAAAACGTTGTTAAAGGGACGTTATGGTTAGGTTGCACTAGTCAAATGCTATGAAATTCAATGCAAAAACGTTGTTAGAGGGACGTTATGGTTACAGGTAAAACCGAAAAACCTCAGAAATTTGCCAGTTATGGTAAGCTAAGCAACCATATATCGCGCCACCACTGTGCACTGCTAAGACTAACACCCAAGACATCAGAGATGACATTGCACATGTCATTGATGACATCACATATCTGGGCCACTTGTTTTTGTAGAACAATTCACCAGCTCTTTACCCCCTTTTTGCAAATGGCACTGCTATAACTAAATCGACCTACCCTAGCCATGGCCATTGAGACTGGCCAAAACCACTTGGATGGAGACAAACACTTGCACTCGTACACCGAAGTGATGAGCGGAAAGATCACAAACTCACCAGCCCCAAAACCAAGTATTAGATAGGTAGGGAGACGCCTATAAAACCAAGGAATGAATATCGAAAGCAAGAATGGAACTTAAAAGACCTGACCCTAACTGTAGAGCAGAAAGTAAAAGAGAAGAACCTAAGGGAATCAAATCATCTCCCCCTATTTGCTTTTCATGTAGAGAAACTAGCCACTTGGCCAGAAACTCTCCGAAACATTTAAAAGAACAACCCATGGAAATAAGATGTCTAAAAGGGGAAGAGTGGGAGGAACCCGAAGAAGATCTGGAAACCTTCAGCATATGTCTATGTCATTCCTCCACTAACTTCACATATGAAAAGGCCTTGATGAATGGGAAACTAGTAAAGGCACCAATTGACTCATGTAGCAAACAAACCGCCATAAGGGCCGATTTGTATTTTGTATTTTGTATTTGTACTTTGTATTTTTGCATTTGTATTGTGCACATGATGGACCAAACCGTATAGCGGTGCAGATGAAATTGTAAATATACAAAGCAACACTATCCCAGAGAGGGAATGCAACACAGCAACGCATCTAAAAAGAAAACTACCTAAAAAGAAAAGTCTTCAAAGCTCTGCGAAACTGGCATAAGGATTTAAAGGCCCTAATTTCAATTGGGAGTGAGTTCCAAAGTTTAGGGCCAAAGACTTCTATGTCCTCTTGATGAATAAGCTGAGTGTCGGATTGCCAAAAGATGGAAGTCACTTGATTGCAAAGATCTCATAGGTTGATAAGGCCGAATCAATTCACTAAGATATATTGGGGCCAGCCCATTTAAACATTTAAATATAAGGCAGGCCACCTTTTAATTTAATGCAGTCTTCAACCGCAAGCCAATGTAAGGCTCGACAAGATGTAGAAACATGGGCCGTTTTGCCTAGCTTACCGATCACCCTGATAACCGCATTTTGGGCTTTTTTAAGTCTCAACATTTGTTTGGCAGGAATAACAGTCAGTTGGCTGTTGCAATAGTCCAGGTGTGCATTAGTCAAGTCACCCACCACTGGTGCATGATCTTCCACAGAAAGGTAGGGGAGTACCTGACGTAAAAGTCTCAACATGTAATGCACTGCCTGGACCTTTGCTCCAACCTGACTTTCACTGCCCAAATCCTTGTGACAAACACAGCCTTGGTTTATAACGTTGGAGACAAATGTTAAGCTAGTTCCCAAAAGAACCGAGACCGGCAATATCTTAGCAACCCTGAGAAGATGATTTGGACCGAACAAAATCAGTTCAGTTTTGGCTGCATTATATTGGAGCTGGTTGTTGGACATACAACAACCAACCTCCTCCAAGTACTCCCCCAATTTACCAAATGCTTCCTCAAAATTGACAATCCTGATGAAGAATTGGGTTGTGGGAATTTAAATGATATTATGCCTCCTATCGCAGTATTTGAATGTGTGTTGGCCTACGCCAAGTTGTCTAAAATATCATGTAAATAGACTCCGCGGCAAGGTCTTGACCTTAACGAAGAAATTGTGTAAGTCGCCATCTTGGATTTAGCCGCCATTTTAGGTTGTCTTGTAATGTGGAAGTCACCCCAAACATCAACATGGAGGCCGAATGACATTCTGAGTGAGATTCTGGCCGTTGTGACCTCCGCACACATGAATAAGTAATATGCCTGCAGGCCACTTGTCGGGGTCGCGAACTAAGACTTTGTCCTATCCCTGACCTATGTGTAAATGAACAACTGTATCAGCGGAACTGAACAAAATGCATACATTATGGGATTGACCTGGCAAGGAACCCTAGGCCTGATCCCAAGAATGGTTAACCCGCGAGGGGGTTGGCCAGGGCTGGATAAAGAATATAAAAGCCCAAGTATTCCAATGTACGCTCTCTCTACTAATGCATCGAACCTTCGTTGAAGTTCGTTACGTTACTCTGAGAGCCGAATAGCTATCCGTTTGTCAATTGACTTTTTGGTAACTGTTGTAGCTTTTAAATAAAGCACTTGTATGTCCTTTGTAACCTGTGTTGGTGTGTTTCCTTTGGGCTTCCCAGCCTCATATCAATTTTTATGTTTTCACAGTTGGCGCCCGAATAGGGACCCTCAAGATTGATGCCGGATCATTGAAGGTTGACGCAGACTATCGAACCGGGATCGGACGGTGTGATTCTGCGGGCCCGACCGAACGAGACGCGATACCTCGGCAGCGCTGCACGATCCGATCCTTGAACGATAGTCGTGTGGTCTGACACGGCATCTTGACGAGGGTCCATTTTTGAGGCGGGCAGATTTGTCGAAACCACCAAAACACAAGGTAAAATTCGTTAGGTAAGTTCTTTGATAAACCGTACGGTCCTCCTTAGGTTTGGTCAGGTGCAGTCGTGACCCGGCTCTTAATTTAACCCTGACAATTTGAATTTGGTGTATTGTATCTGCAGACACAATTATTGACCAGGTAACACCAATTTTTTGTGAAATGCCTGGGAAATTGTCTAGCTGCTTTAGGGCTCTGTTCCGCAGCGATCGACAATCTTTGGAATTTAGCCGCCCGGCACCACAGGAGGGGTCGCCGGCATGTACTATACTGTTAGTATGGCATTGGTAGTATAGTATTTAATGATATTTGGCACAGACAGACCAGACATGCCTCCGAATTTCAGTGGCCAATCAACGGCAGTTTTGAGATCCCCCGTATTGAATACCTAGAATCAGTCTTGCTAAAAAAGAAGGCTAGACCTGCAGCCTTTGATGTTTTACAGAATTGGAAAAAGGAAGTGTTACAGCAGCTTAAAAGTAGGGACAAACATGCACGCCGTCATAAAACAAACGCCGAAAAAGCGTTGTTGTATGATAAAGAAAAACATTCAGAATCAGTTAAAAATATGGATAGGGCTTTTTCACTTCGAATCCAGAAAATTGACCCCTCTAAAGATTTCCATGTTTCCGAAGAATTTTGTGAGAAATTGTTAAACGAACGCAGGCCTGGTGCCTCTGCGCCACCTCCGTATGTTCCTATTTTGGGCGCTCTGCCCATTCCTGCTGTTGTTCCTGCTGTTATTCCTGTTCCCCCTGTACAACCTATCGTTCCTAGTCCTCTAGTTGTTGTTCCTCCACCTATTGCACCGCCCCTTCCTTCTGCACCAATAGTTGCACCTTTATTAAATTTACCTGCACCTCCGCTCTCGAGTGGCCCCGTATTGACTGAAGTTGATCCAGGTGCAGGATCAAAGATCGTCACTCGTAATACTGTTTCTGCAGATAAGAAACAGGAATTGTTTGCATGGGCTAAGCACTGTATGGAGAAAGGTGATCAAGTTAATGTTTTTTCCACATTATCTAATTTGAATAGTTTTCCCGAGAAAAATGTTTTTATCGAAGGTTTGGGGACTCATTTATGTGTGATGTGGGGTAGATTACAAAATTCGGATCTTCCACAAGGAGTGAGAGATCTGAATGCTTTGGCACTTTCGAGGGACACAGAGCAGAAAGTATATGGGCATGTTGAAAAATTGTTTGAGTATAGGAAAGACTTTGAAAAGTCACGAGATAAGGATGACGAAGACGATAGTATGTATGTACAGAAACGGTTCCTTCCGTGTCGTAGATCGGCACCTGACGAAGTACGAATTTGTACCAAAGATGCGATCCAATGGATCTCGGATTCATCGATTCCGCCAGATGAAGTATATGACACGTATAGTCAGTATACAGTAGAAATGCAAAGAAAGGTAATTCAGGTAATGGTACAGTACCTGCAAGAAGAATGTGTAAGAAGGAAGGTTAGTTGCCCCATAGAATTGTTGGGGATTTGTAAAAGGGCTTTTTCGCCCGTCACTCCTTCGGCTGCCTTAGCGCTCGACCTGGCTCTGTTGCTTAGTAAGCGGCCGGAGGTACCTACATCTCAGTTGCCTATGAGAGAGGTTCCTCCGACCTTTGTCCCAAAAGTTGAGATCCCCGCCGACGCTGGGACTGGTGCCCCCGCTGTGGATATCCCTGCACATTATGTATCACAATTCGTTCACGTCCCGTTTTCACGACAGGAAGTGAACACTAATAGACAATCAGTTCCCGATATCAGGAAAAACCCGACGGGGTTTTACAAAGAAATAGATTCCGTCTTGCAGTCCTCTGTGTTCACCTTGAGTAATATTGACTTGCCATTTCCTGTACTCCTACCCGTAGATGTATGGAAACAGGTTCGGACAGTAGACGATGTGCCAGGGTTGGGAGATACGTGGGCTAATATGATTAGGATTGATGGGGAAAGACCAACAGGTGAGAAACCACCACAGGTAATACTTACTTTGCCTGATAGAATTGTCGCGAAATTAAAAACTATAATTCCAGAAAAAAGAATCATTTGGGACAAGCTTACGGCCTGTGTTCAAGGAAAAACTGAAGGCGCCACCAAATTCTTTAACCGATTCGAGCAGGTATTTTCTGACTTCAGTGGACAGGATTTGGGTACAGAGTCTGGGAAAAGGTTGTTTGTGGACAAATTTGTACGTGGATTATTGCCTGACATCCAGTCACAGATTATGTCCTCTGAGAGCGCTTGGCAGGCAAAATCTCAATCTGAGGTTTTGCACATGGCTCAGTATTATGAGAACCGTGTTAATAATGAGAAGGACAAAATTGAAAAGAGGAAAGGAGATTTGAAAACCAAAGTATTATTACAACAAATTGTTAGAAACCCCAGAGGAGGCACGACACAGACCAGAGGTCAGTATGTCCCAAAAGGAAATGCTCCTTTGGGTCTTGTGAATATTAATCAATGTGCTTATTGCCGCCAGGAAGGTCATTGGCGAGCACAGTGCCCCGTCCTTCGACAAAGGTCAAACAGTGCGTTTGGGAGTATGGGTAGACGACCTAGGGGCCGCCCTGGAGCAGGGGGCCCTGATAGAGGTCAGTTTTTACAAGATCCTCAGCAACCTTTTTCACAGGAAAATCAGACCTCGAGTGTGGTCTCGAGGAACATATTTGATCACCCTTCTGCTGCCTACCTTTCTGAAGAGCTTCCTTCTGACGAGGCTCTATTTCATTAGGATTGCCCGAAGCAGGGTTTGGAACCTTCACCTATTCCCGTTAATCAGAAAGGCCCCTACGTTGAATTATTAGTAGGGAATAGGAAACACCAGTTTTTGATAGACACTGGAGCACAGAAGTGCTTCATTGATCATTCCCGGGTTCCAAACATTCCACTGTCAGGGCAAACAAATGTTTCCGTAGGGTTTTCTGGTATACCAATTGTCTGTCTGGTTTCTTCACCGGTGTCTGTTTCTTTGGGTCCCTTTACGGACCATTGCCCTTTTCTTCTCACTTCGAACTGTGGAGAGAATTTGCTGGGGTTGAATTTGTTAAAGAAATTGAATGCAGTAATTCATTGTTCCTCTGATGGAGTACGGCTGACGGTTTCACCACAGCAACTTCCTAATTCTCAGTTCCTGGTTCGACCTTTACCTCCTGAGTTTAGCATTGTCCCGGAATGTTTATGGGCGGTTGACGATAATGATGTCGGGGTATTACAGATTGAGCCCGTTAAAATAGTTTTGAAACATGGAGTGAAACTACCACGCCTTCCAGAGTATAAAATATCAGTTGAGGGCGAGCGTGCTTTGAAATGCATTGTCTCCGATTTTGTGCATCGTGGGGTGATCGAGGAGATTACAGGTAGTCTGTGTAACAGTCCGATCTTGCCTGTATATAAGAAAGGCGACAATGCAATTCCATACCGGTTCATAATTGATCTTCGTGCTATTAACAGAGTTGTCGCCCCACAATTTCCAATTGTGCCTGACCTGACGACGATATTGACAATGATCCCTGCTACGGCTACGCACTTCAGCGTTGTGGATTTTAAAAAACGCTTTCTTTAGCATTCCTATACATAAGGAAAGTAGATATTTGTTTGCGTTCACCTTGGGGGGACGCTCATTTACATTTACCAGGGCACCTCAAGGGTATACTGAAAGTCCAAGCATTTATAGTAGAGCTTTGAAAGAGCAGCTCGACACCCTTGAATTGCCACCTACTTGTATGCTGCTTCAATATGTTGATGATTTGCTTTTGGTTGCAGACTCTGAGAGTGCTTGTAAAGAAGGCACTGTACTGTTGCTTGTTCATTTAGCTAAAAATGGTCATAAAGCTTCGCTCAAAACATTTCAATATTGTTGTCAGGAGGTCGCCTATTTAGGCTACCTCCTGTCAAAGGAGGGGAGAAGATTGACACCTGAAAGAATAAAACACATTTCTGGCATGTCCGTCCCAAATACACAGAAGGAAGTCAGAGCCTTAATAGGTATGGCTTCTTACTGTAGGTTGTGGATCCCGAACTTTTCGCTAGTGATAAAACCGATGTTGGCTTTGACGAAGAAGGGCATTTCTCTGCCACTGCCATGGAAATCGGAACATCAACGATCATTTGAGCTTCTCAAAACCGCGTTATGCTCTGCACCGGTTCTGGGTACTCCAAATTATGACAAGGCCTTTGTGTTGTTTGTGCATGAATGTGATGGATGTGCTTTGGCTGTGTTAACACAAGAACACAGAGGGAAGAATAGGCCGTGCGGCTACTACTCCTCCGCCCTTGATCCTGTCGCATGCGCTTTGCCAAGATGTTTGCGAGCTGTCGCTGCTGCTGCCGCGTCTGTAAAACAGAGTGAGGGAATGGTCCTAGGCCATGATTTGATTTTGATGGTACCTCACTCTGTAGATATCCTATTGAACAAAACCCAAACGCAACACTGCATCCTCTGCGCAGTTAACAAGGTATGAATTCATTCTGTTTGCCCCTCACATTCAAATTAAGAGGTGTTGTGTTCTTAATTCGGCTGAACTTTTACCTTTCCCGCAAAACACTGTTTGTGGTGATGAAGAATTACATGACTGCCTGTATACCACTGAACAAGAAACGAAGGGCAGGGTAGATCTTATAGATACTCCGTTGGAAAATGTAGAAGGGGAGCTGTTTTGTGATGGCTCCTGCTTCAAACTTTCAGATGGCACATCTACAGCTGCTTATGCAGTTACTACATTGAGTAAAGTTGTTGAAACTAAGAGAATTTCGCATAACTCCGCGCAGGCCGCAGAGATTATAGCATTGACCCGAGCTTGTGAACTCTCCCAAGGGCGTATAGTAAATATATATACTGATAGCCAGTACGCCTTTGGGGTGGCTCACAACTTTGGAAGGCTCTGGTCGGAAAGAGGGTTCCTGACCTCACATGGGACCTAGATCCAGCATGGCCCCTTGATAGTGCAATTACTCTCGGCACTCTCACTCCCTAAACAGTTAGCGATCATGAAATGTGCAGCACATCGTAAGGTCACAGATGATGTGTGGAAAGGGAACGCTTTTGCGGACCTGATAGCCAGACAAACGGCCACAGATCTTAGCACGAACATGTATGCTTTGAGGGAAATAAGAGATGCTTATATAATGGATGAAGGTATTGGGTCTGTGCGAGATATTCAAACTGATGCCACAGTAGAAGAATCTAAAAGGTGGGCTGAAGGAATGGGGAAACTAGATGATGATGGGTGTTGGGTGGATACATCTGAAGGAAAATGGTTGCTCCCTGATTCATACGTACTGGCAATGGTTACGATGGCACGCGGTCCTACACATGTGTGTGCTCAGCAGATCACGAAAATGTTAGAACAAGTTTGGGTGAATAACAAGATTCCGGAGACTGCCAGACATCATGTCCGAAATTGTATGATCTGCTTACAGCACAATGTGGGCAAGGGGACAGTAACTCCAAGGGGAAGCTTTGGGCCCCCTTCTGTTCCCTTCGAGGTCATTCACTTTGATTTTATTGAGATGGAACGGTGTAACAATTTGAAATATGTTTTTGTAATTATTTGTGCCTTCAGTAAATGGGTCGAGGCTTTCCCCGTTAAAGATGCTATCGCTATGACCACTGCAAAGATTATGGTAAAAGAATTCTTTCCTCGATTTGGGCTCCCAAGGGTAATTTGGTCGGATAATCGTCCTCATTTTGTTGCAGCAGTAATTTTGCAGATATGCACAGCCTTACGTATTGAGAAACGATTTCACTCAGCTAGACATCCTCAAAGTGCTGGGTTGGTGGAAAGACACAATGGTATCTTAAAGAATAAGCTCGTGAAAACATGTGCCGACACCAAACTGAAATGGCCAGATGCCTTACCTATTTTATTATTGGCTATGCGTACCACACCTCAAACTAAGACTGGGCTTTCTCCATTTGAGGTAGTGATGGGGAGACCTGCTAAGATTTGGGGTCTCCCAAAACCTAAAGCCCTGAGAGAGGTCGAAAATGTATTGCTTGTAGACTACTGTAACCAGTTAACTAAAAACCTGTATTTCATTTATCACCAGGTGCACTCAGCTTTACCTGTACGGTTCACGGGCCCAGGACACAAGATACAGCCTGGAAGTTGGGTCCTAGTGAAGGCCTACGAAAGATCTTCCTGTCTCGTGCCTCGCTGGCGGGGACCCTACCAGGTGCTGTTGGTCACCCGGACAGCAGTGCGGGTGGCTGGAAAGAAGCACTGGATCCACGTGACGCATGTCAAAAAACTTCCTCACCCGACGCCACACGTTACAGAAGAAGCAGAACCCCTCGCTGATGCTACAGTCTCTGATCCTGGAGTAGCAAACAGCGCTGTGAGTGCGTCGGAGAATTTCTCTGAGCCCGAGGAGCTTGGGGAACAGTCCATTTCGTCTCCGCACTCTCTTGAAAAATCACTTCCGGAAAATACTGTTTCAAGCTCTGCAACTTCCGTCGCCTCCGACACGTCGCTTCCCTCAGGAAGTGACGACACTTTCTTTTCGGACCACACAATCTTGGGTACCACCAGGTACAACCTTCGACGAAGAAAATAGAACTACGGCACAGGTTTCTCGTGCATCTGGAAAAGGGAAGTGATTGGAAGTTTTCTTTTGTATAAGAAAGTTTCTGTTGATCAAAAGGGATTCTGCTGGCCAGGGTTGGGAAGGACTAAGAAATCGCGCGACCGTAGCGTCGCCAGCAACGAACATTGGGGTCGTCGATTGAGGAACTACAATGCCTGCCACCTCCACTGCTGCTCCCCGCACTGGACTTGTGAATAAGAGGGTGACCAACTTGGACAATGAACAATGTGCCTGGGCCCCGAAAACGTATTGCTGTGTTGTGTTAATAGTAATTGGAATTTGTATAATTACTGCTGTGGAACTTTGGTACTTCGAAGAAATTTACCCTCTAAAACCTCAACTGCCAATTGAGATTGTACCTACTGCTTTGACTCCCTCTGTACACCTTCATACTTTGTCACCTAGGGACTCCCAGCATAGACGAAGGTACCATAATAACACTTTAATGATAGTAATGAATGCAACTCATGCCATTTTTAATAAGAGTAACTGTTGGATTTGTACTAATTTACTGCAACATGGGAACAAGGGACTGGGATGGTATATTCATCCTTTACCTTTAACTACTGCTTGCTATGCCTCTCTTAGAGCACTATTCTTTGGCCATTGGAATGATAGCATCTCAGGGAACTTTGGTGGAACTAATTTGAATGATTTCGAGAAACGTGAATTAACTCCCCTGGGATGCTCGCTTTTTGCAAATAGAAGTAAACCCAATGTCGCTTCTATTAGGCCGTCTGATAAATTATCTCTTCCTTTTCAAACTCTAATTTCCTTTAAAATGGCTCAGATAGGCAATAAGGACGCCGTACCTCCTTCTTACTCTATAAATCATAGCCCTGACTCGGTCCCCTTTTGTGTACAAAGAACTGGCACTCGGCCAATGGGAGATTTTGAAGGTTGTAAGAACATTGTAAATTTGACTGGAGAAAACAGGCCTCTGTATGTAGGGGGCCTGTTTATTTTGTTTGTGGTAGTTTAGCATTTCCCTGGTTGCCCAAGGATTGGCAGGGAACCTGTTATTTAGGAATACTGTTACCCGGGGTATTTATAGCTAGTACATTGGATGTTTCTAAGGCTCGCCCACGGCGGGACAAGAACGGAGATACCCCTGGGCAAGTATTGGGAGATATAGCGAAATCAGTTGTGCCCTTTTGGGGACAAATAACAAACTCTGAGAGCATTAGGGAATTAGCAAGGGTACTGGAGAGAACGATCAACCGGACCACAGACATACTCTACAATATGACCTTAGAACAAAAAGCAATAAGATTGGTAGCACTCCAAAATCGGATGGCATTAGATGTCATTCTGGCAGAACGAGGTGCAGTATGCAAATTAGTGGGGTCCGCTTGCTGTGTTTTCGTACCAGATTCCTCGCTGACAATTTTTAAAGCAATACAGAACTTGCATACTCTTAGTTCTGAAGTACATATCCCTGTAGGAGATTGGAATCTTAGCACATGGTTCTGGGATTCTTTACAATCTTGGGGTTGGAAAGTGCTTTCTGTTATTCTAGTTATTTTGGGGATCCTGCTGTTCCTTTGTTGCTGTTTTCAATGTCTTCCGAGTATATGTGGAATGCTAGGGGGATGTTGTGCCCAAGCAGTGAGCACAATAGGGCGTAGAATATATGCCCGAGATACAGCATCTAAAGAGTTTGTGTTACAAGAGGTTCTGATGAACGACCTAATGACTATAGATATTACAGACAATGATTCAGGATGTATGGATGACAACGCATGGAGTTATTCGCAAAAGTATTAGAAATGATATTAGCACTTGGCATAGGCCAAAAGGAGGGTCTGTTGGAATTTAAATGATATTATGCCTCCTATCGCAGTATTTGAATGTGTGTTGGCCTACGCCAAGTTGTCTAAAATATCATGTAAATAGACTCCACGGCAAGGTCTTGACCTTAACGAAGAAATTGTGTAAGTCGCCATCTTGGATTTAGCCGCCATTTTAGGTTCTCTTGTAATGTGGAAGTCACCCTGAACATCAAAATGGAGGCCGAATGACATTCTGAGTGAGATTCTGGCCGTTGTGACCTCCGCACACATGAATAAGTAATATGCCTGCAGGCCACTTGTCGGGGTCGCGAACTAAGACTTTGTCCTATCCCTGACCTATGTGTAAATGAACAACTGTATCAGCGGAACTGATCAAAATGCATACATTATGGGATTGACCTGGCAAGGAACCCTAGGCCTGGTCCCAAGAATGGTTAACCCGCGAGGGGGTTGGCCAGGGCTGGATAAAGAATATAAAA
The DNA here is from genome assembly GCF_040938575.1 of Ambystoma mexicanum. Classification (NCBI taxonomy): domain Eukaryota; kingdom Metazoa; phylum Chordata; class Amphibia; order Caudata; family Ambystomatidae; genus Ambystoma; species Ambystoma mexicanum. The sequence goes on along the minus strand of NC_090934.1, from coordinate 919,377,590 downwards.
GCCCAAGTATTCCAATGTACTCTCTCTCTACTAATGCATCGAACCTTCGTTGAAGTTCGTTACGTTACTCTGAGAGCCGAATAGCTATCCGTTTGTCAATTGACATTTTGGTAACTGTTGTAGCTTTTAAATAAAGCACTTGTATGTCCTTTGTAACATGTGTTGGTGTGTTTCCTTTGGGCTTCCCAGCCTCATATCAATTTTTATGTTTTCACAGGGTGTCATCAGCGTAAGAATGGAAACTCATCCCAGGTCATCTCAAAATGTCCAGTAGAGGGCGCACATACAGGTTGAACAATAAAGGCGAGAGTGAAGACCCCTGTGGGACTCCACAGTTTAACTTGATAAGGTACAACATATTTTTTCTCGTCCGTTACCTACCTACTGATGGCGATCTGTTAGAAATTATCTAAACAAACCAACTACCTCCTTAGAGACCCTTCTGGTCACTTGGAGTTGATCTAGAAGGATGGAATGGTTCACCATATCGAAGTCTGCGGTCAGATCTAACATTACCAGGAGAGAAAGCTCACTTTAGTCCGCAGTCCTCAATAGATCATTCTGTACAGATAGGAGAGAAGTCTCAGTTCCATACCTAGGTCTGAACGTGGAGTTGATCAAGAAGGATGGAATGGTTCACCATATCGAAGGTCTGAACGCAGACTGGAACATGTCCAACAGCGATTCGTGTTCCACAAATTCTTGAAATTGGGCCGTAAGCTCTTTTTCAAGAATTTATGCAGGCCAAGAAAGACCAGCTATAGGTTGATATTTCGGTAGAATCGCTGAGTCAAGGGTAGGTGTTTTCAACAGGGGTATAACAATAGCATGTTTAAGGCTAGAAGGAACTACCCCCTGTGTTAAAGATTTGTTTGTTTGTTTGTTTGTTTGTTTGTTTGTTTGTTTGTTTATTGATTTATATAGCGCACCAATCCTGGAGGTATCTGGGCACGTTTACAAGTAAATTTCAAATGTTCAGGTTGCACAAAGAATAGTTACAGTCGTTATATACAATAATACAACAGGGAGCAACAGTATAATACAAAAGAAGGTACATTACAATAATTTACATAGCAGAAGAAGGTGTATTGATGTGATAGGAGATCCGTAAAATGTCCTAACAGACATCACATATCATTAGAAACTAGCCAGCTTTTAGTATTTTTCCTAAAGCTAATGAAGGACTGATCTGATCGCAGAGAGGCAGGGAGGGTGTTTTAATAGCTGAGCGGCCCTAACTGGAACGCTGCTTCCACCTGCTTTTTTCAGTTTAAATCTGGGGACTATAAGGCAGAAAGAGTTAGCAGTCCTCGTGGGACGTGTTGATGATTTTGTGACAATTTTATTACTTAGGTATTGCAGGACAGCCTTGTTTAGGCATTTATGGGTGCGGGAGACCGTTTTAAACTGGATTATGTCCTTGATTGAGAGCCAGCTGTTCTTTTGCCTAGCCTCAGAGATGTGTTGTCTCCTGGGAATACTTAGGGCAGTTCTAAGTGCATTATTTTGAAGTATTTGAAGTTTATTGACAATGTATTTGCTAGCACCTAAGTAGAGGGCATTACAATAATCAAGTTTTGAGAGAATTAAGGCTTTCGCTAAGGTGATATAACTCTCAGTGGAGAGGAAAGGTTTACAGGCCTGTATCAGCTTACAGGTGTATGCTGTTGCAGAGGCCGTGACATTAACTTGTTTGTTAATGCCTTGTTTGTTAATTAACTTAGTCATAAATAGTGTAAGATCCAAAGCCAAACGTTTGGCTGCATAGGCTGGAGGAGGAAACAAAGAATCGTTAGTTGGTTCCAGAGTGTCCAATAGCCAATGTACATCTGCTTCTGAGACTGGATGAAAATCAAAGCTGGATGGATAATGAGCTCTGAGAGTTGATTAATTGGCAGTTCTGATGGAGCTGTGGCCAGGATTCAGATTTCTTGGTAATATCCAGTTTAGTTTGTTCAATCTTATCAACAAAGAAAGAATTGAAAAGATTAGCCTGCACAAGGGATGACTCTATTGCAGTGGCCTTGCAACTTGGATGACAGAATTTGTAAATGATAGAATAAAGTGCACTAGGAAGGTTATTAGCGGTCTTAATTTATTTGCGAAGACAATCTCTCTTCGCTTGAAAGATGGCTAACTTGTAGTCATGCAATGCACTCTTGGCCTTTTTCGTATTCTCAGGGGTTGGTTTCTCCTGCCATTTTCAGCCTGTCCTGCTGACTTGCTTATGCAAGGGAATCAAATTCTGTGTGAAACATAGTTTAAAGATTGTTAATTTCTTTGGTTTCAAAGGAGCAGGCCTAGCACAGATGTCATCCATTAACACGACTGCGGCTGCAAAGCATTGTTCACATGGAAGTAGGGGGTCAATAGAAGAAAGAGCGCTTTTAATGTCTCCACCCACGATTTTGTGTAAGTCCTTGATTCTTTGTGAGTGAATCAAAGAGCGGACATTAGAATTGACAATAGCTCCCCTTGGTAGAGTCAGTGAAAAAAACTGAACAAAATGATCAGACCAGTAAACTGGTATGGATTCCTTCAGGGAGGCATAAGAATCTCTCACAATCAGCACATCCAAACAATGTCCTTTTGTATGGGAGGATTGGGTTCCCAAGGGATGCAAACCATGAGTATTCATAAGTTCCCAAAATTCCTTGGAGTCTGGTTTGGCCATATCATCTAGCCAAATGTTCCAGTCTCCCATTAGCAATAATTCTTTATGTTTGCTCCCTCTGGTAACTAAGAAGGAGTCAAGATTCTGTTTGCATAGACCAGGTGGTCTATAGGCTAATATCAAATGAATGGAGGCTCTAGAGGATAAACTAAATGTCAGATGTCCAACCTGAGCATCATCTCCCCAATCAAGAACACAAAAATGGGAAATTTGCAAGGCAATTTTATGAATAATTGCTATGTCATCCCCTTTTTTACTGATCCTGTTAATACATTTAATCAAATAGTCCTCTGGGACCAGCTCATGAAAAAAGCCCTGAGAGGTATCAGAGAACCATGATTCTGTCATCAATAGTCTAAGTCATGAAGTTCTATAAGCTCTAAAACTCTACAATTTTCAATACTAAGTCTTTCTTCCCTGAACTCTCTGATTTCTCCCTCCTCCTTCTCCTCCTCATCTGTATCAGAAGAATCTGTGAGATATGCTGTCTTTAACGATCTTAAAGACAGCATATCTCAAAAACAGAGAAGGAAAGCAAAACAATAGTAGAAGAGGAAATGTAAATAGTTAGAAAGATGAATAAGAAAGCAGCATTGTCAGTAGGCAAAGCGAGGAGCAAGATGGGAAGCAAAACGAGGAAAAACGGAAAGAAGGAATGGAAAGGGGGCCCAAGGAGAAGGGCAGAGAGGCGCCAAGGAAAGAGGCGTGGGGGACAGCAGTAATTCAAAGAAAGTCACCAAACTAGCGTTGAAGGCGCAGTACGGAAACACTGCAGTTGCAATTTTATGAATAATTGCTGTGCCACCCCCTTTTTTACTGATGATGTTAATACATTTAATCAAATAGTCCTCTGGGACCTGCTCATGAAAAGAGCCCTCAGAGGTATCAGAGAACCAAGATTCTGTCATCAATAATAAGTCTGTTCGATAAGCTCTAAAACTCTACAATAGAGTCCTGACACCTCTAGACTATACTCTATAATGATCGGCGTCCACAAGGGACCGCACCTGACGCAGTTAACTCAAAAGTGGAAACCCAATGTGGAAAAACACACAATTTATTATCACATAATTCAACAGATTCACAATTATACTACTGTGAGTATTGAAATTATAACCTCACACAACATTTTATAAATAGACTAATTTTTTATTTGATAAATTCATTAAAAGAACATGTTTGAAAAAATTCGATCATATTATTCAAACTTAATCAAAAATAACTGACTGGTACTCAGTAACCAGAACCACACAATTCTCAAAATGTATTGTACTGAGAACACCAATGGGAGGAACAATAGTCCTACATAGATGACACTCAATACTGCTAGCACTTGGTAAAATCAAACATCCAGGTGCCTAGCATTAAACAGTTAATATCATTGACAGATTCCTTAATTACGGATCTCGAATAGACAACCAATGCCCTTTTATGACTGTTTACTAAATAGAACAGTATTCATAATCCCAACATGTTTAATTCTCATTTTAATCAGAAAATGATGCAGAGAAATTCATCAGGGGAAATAAATCTTGTGCCATGACACATTGGTTTACGATGTTCACCATTACAACATTGGGTTCGCAATCGTGAGTACTCCTCAGGCGGTTTTTTGCTTTGTAATTAAACAATGACTGTAAAATCTTTTCCAATCGCTTGTGTATGCGGCAAGTAGAAGTTTCTTTTAAATAGAACACAGATCATTTGTTTACGTGGTGGCTCCATGGGAGGCTTGGATTCCGCGTTTGGCGAGTAATACCCGCCTATGTCATTCGAGCCATTTGCGCCAAATTCCCCAGTGACAGTGGACAGTCCAGGGGGTTTTCACACACTGTGCCTTCAGGCAGCAAACCTTCCATTCCCTGGTTCACGTTCACAGGACTGATAAGCTCTGCAATTTCAGTAGCATGAGCCACCACCAACATAGCATTACCAAGTGCAGCTTTAAAACTCACAGTTTCCTTATTGGCCACTTTGGATATTCAGATGTAGGTCTGTAAAGATCTAATAACCTAATTTTGTTCAAGGTACGTAGGGAAATATTGCCTTGGGCATCATTCAGCTCTTTCAGTGCACAATCATCATAGAAATGCCCCTTAGCTAGATTAACTCCTACTAGGTTACAACAACAGACCTTGAGGATGCCACCCTAGTTAGAGTTACATGTGTACACAGGGATAACAAAATATACCCCAAGATAACCGTGTATATTAACATCAGGGTCGAGTCATATATTATATCATCAGCCATCATTCCTGGACTCCCCCGAATATGTCATTGTGGGAAGGGACTTCCCGGCATTTTCCACTCTTTTACGGGAGTCTCCAGCTCCCCATAGGGAATGTATACCTCAAGACTACCAGCATTCCAACTGTTACTCTCAAGCGTCTCCAATTTGGGATTGGACAGGAGCAAAACACAAAGACCCTACCATTTACCAAATACCTTCCACGAAACATAAAGAGCACATAAATCCAGGGTTAACCTGTCGAGGACAGTTTATGGGATACATTTGAGAGACAAATAGAAACACTTCGCCTCTGCCAGCACAGAGGAAAAGAAACCCATGGAATATCCGAGAGTCCTTGAATATATCTCGTTCTTGTTCTATCCAAGGTCTTCAAATCAAAGAACCTAGACAAAGAATAAGTATATTCACCTCACATAGGGGAAGGGCATGTGAGAAACCAGAAGGTATCTCACCTACTAGTCCCCAGGGATCTGTCATCCAAGTGGCCACGACACGACCGTTGCTTTTGGATGCACTTCCTGGGGGTGGACAACTGTGCGAGGATCACCTGGGTGAGGGGTCTTCAAGGATTGGGAGTGGGACACTGGATGATGAGACGCGGTATCCCCTTCCTTGTAACACCTTTACCCCATCCTACCCAGTAGGATATTTGGCACTCTACCTCCCTCCCCTTTTACAACACAAACACTTTCTCACTGACAGCCCGTCTAAGGGAAAACAGACTAACACCCGAGCAGGATACCTGACGTGTCTCAATACAATTGTCAGGCAAGGTCAGGCAATTACTGACCATCGCTCACACCTGACTTCCATTACACTTCTCCACATGGATAAAAGGTGGAGCATGAGAGCACACTCTGAGCGAGGCAAAGCAAACGAAGAAACAACAGTTTCAAGATGGTAGTTTAACGAGAGTAGACAGATGTCAAAAAAGAAAGGGATCACAAGGAGGGAAGTACCCGTGACCTTTTCGAAAAGGAACTGTTGCTTTCATGAGTCCTCGAGATTGGAAAACAGGCTGAAGAATCCTGCATTGTGTGTCAGAGATACACGGGGCCCTCCCATGTCACGAATCTTGGCAGTAAAAACTACCAGCCACTGTGGTTCTGTCCTTGGCTCCAACAACAAAGCCGCTTCAGTGAAAACAACATAGCCGTTGAGTTGGGGAGACCGATACGAGACTGGTCTGTGTTGAAGCCAAGTTTGCAAGCAGTAACATTGTATGGCCAGACCTGGAATGAACATTGTTAAAACGTGTGTGATAAGAGACGGAGGTGAAGAGTTAAACTGCTGATGAGTGATTGTGAAAGCTATTGCAGCTTGCTTTAAAGTTCAGAGTGGTCTGGAAACATGTGGGTGCTCAATCGAAAGCCTCTGTAAGGTATCCAGCTGAGGAGTAATGAAAATAGATACATTTGATCCGGGCCCAGCCGAGGGAGATCATTTGAAAGAGAACGTATAAATGTAAATCGAAGTGGTCCTTCAACAGGTATAGCAAATACCTGCTCACAGTCGAAAGTCTTCAATTTTGATGAAATAGAGAACATTTGGGAGAAGACACAAATCTGGTCTGAGCCTGGCAGAGGGAGATCAATTGAAGATTTTTTGTGTTAAAGTGGGTCTGAGCCCGGCAGAGGGGGATCAGGGGTGAACAGTGAATCACCCAAGAAGGTTTTGTATTAAAGTGAGTCTGAGCCCAGCGGGGGGACACGGGGTGAATCAAAAATCACCCAAGAAGTTGTACATGAGAATCCTGAGGAAAAAGTCAGAGTGTGCCGCTTTGTACTGGGCTGAAAACATGGGGAAGGGAAGCCAACAGCTTGAATATCCTGACATATCATTTCTTGAACACTTTTCTTTTGCATAACATTGTTTCCCACACTATTAGTATTTAGAAGTAAGGATTGGCAATAGGTTTATTAGTATAGGCCCTTATATTTTGACATGACACCACTAGGTCTGCATTATTATTATATGATGGTTGTAGCTTGCTCCCATCTTTAGATTCAGATTAGATGGGCATTTTTCAAACCCAATTGAAATTCAATAAACACCCTTGAATTGTGGTCACTTGTGTCTGTCTAACTGTTTAATACCATGCGTTCCTTACATAGATTAGTAATGGAGTGGAGTAGTAGTAGTGGTGGAGGTGGTAGTAGTAGTAGTAGTTGGAAATAAAGATAGCAGATGGCAGAAGTAGCAGAGTAGCGAGTGAAGGGAATAAGTAGTAGGGTGGTGGTGGGTAGTGGAGGGAGAAGTAAACTTACAGTAGTGGGAAGGTGTTACTCTCACCTGGTCTCTGCGGAGACGTTGGGGCACGGTAGCAGCCCTCCTGGGGGTGATGTCACTCGGGTCCGACTTTGCCATCTGTGCTTATGTGGTGACTGGTGGTAATAGGTGATGCTGCTCGGAACTGCTCCTGTTGATTAGTTTTGGCGAGCACTCCGTCCTGCTGCTTCTGGCAGGGGTGCTTGTATGATCTGGACCGAGTTACTTCACTGGTCCCTTGCACGTGGTAGTCCATCCTACTGCGACTAAGCCACTATACTTCAGGTAAGTGTTCCTGTTTGCCTTTTGTCTTTCCTCGTCTGTTTTTGTTGTATTGTAAAGTTTGTTGTCTTGTATTGCTGTCTGTTCTGCTTTTGATGTTTGCTCTTTTGCTTTCTTCCCTTGCAGGTGATGTTGCCGGCCCGGCAGAAGCTGCGGAGCTCGAAGCGGCAGCCGGAGGGACAGAGGAACGAAGCTGCAGCGGTACAGTAGCTGGTAAATTGTTAACTAAGGGGCGCACGGTGTTCAAATGCAGCACGGCCCTAGGACAGATGTTCTAACCTTGTCTTTCTTCTTCTTCACAGGGTCCGAGTTCGTGAATGCAGAGCGGGGTGCTGCGGCATCGGGATCAAGATCACTGGATGTCAGGAGATGAGTCTGCAGATGAAGCAATGAAGCACCGGTTTCCTGGAGGTGAGTATGCAAGAGAACGTCTGGTTTCAAAGTTAAGTAAACTGGCCCAAATGGCGGTGAGCGTCATGTTGCACGTGAGTGCACAGTAACGCAAAGCACCGGCCTTAAAGATGGAGCAGCTTATAAAGCTGAGCTTCTGAAGCCACTCCCACCATGTTCAGCCTGCCTGCCACACCCGATGAGCCAGCACATGAAGACCGGGCCTAGGGAGCCACACCCGATGAGTCAGCACATTAGGATGTTCTCTGTAATAAAGGCTTTCAGCTCCTGGAAAGTTCTTGTAAAATAAAAGCACTCCGGCACGGAAATAAAGTAAAAGCACTCCTGCACTGAAATAAAGTGTTCCTGCTCACATCTCTATATGAGCCTGGCGCCAAAGGCGCCAGGACTGAGTCCAGCCAGGGCCCCTGTGTTTATGGGTCCCATAGGGACATAAGTGAGTCAAGTGACGTATTGCCCCCATTACTAGATGGTGTGGTTTTTGTGTTCTGGGGCCTGTGGCCATGACAGAAGGCGAAGGTAGTAAACAGATAGTCTGAACGATAAAGTAGGAACAATAATATACAGAGAGTGGAAGAGCGACAGTGAGTGTGAGATTAGGAGTGGCTATTTGCGTAGAGTGAAACCTATATTGTATCTAGAAGAATAGTAAGAAGCAGGGTGAAAGACCAAAGAAATATCGAGGCTTAGTACCACAAAATGAAATGCACCAATCACGGACTGAAAAGATACAAGTATCTTTTATTTCTGTGCAGTCAAAGCAAAACAGATAGCTATCTGGCTCCCAACACCTCGCAGTGTGTACCAGCCGACACATTGAGGAGAGAGAGTGCTGGACATCTAAACACAGGCATATTTATACTATTTCTGAAACATTGTCCAGCCCCTCCCCACGCTAAAAAGTAACTGGCTAGAGTTTGTGCTTAGTTCACATGTCAAATATTACAATATTGTACAAGGGATCAAAACAAGTTTGCATGTCCATGAAGTTACAATAAGATTGTTGGTTTCCTAATCCACGGTAAGCCTTGTCCCAAGAATCGCTACAATGTAGTTCAGCCAGACCTGACGGTCTGAGTTTGTTTTCCATTGTCTCTTTTTTTATATAAGGATGAGGCTTGTGAGCGCAGACAACACTTGGATGGCAGTTCATTCGAGTTACAAGGTTTCTTTATATTGGTCAACAGTCTGCTTTCAGTCAGCCTAAACATTAACAGAACTCAAAGGTCGTTTATTTTGGCTGCAAGTTGAAAACACAGTCCACCATTTTAGAGCATAGAAACAAGAGTTGAAATTAAAATGGCGGACAATTCTTAAAATGGCAGCGACATCGATCAAAAAGCGGAACATTTCAGATGCGGTTTTCTGTGTAACGCAAATGGGCTTAGGCCAATATTCATAATAAGGAGGCACTATATGATTACGGTTTAACAAGGGAAGTAGAGTGTGAGGAGGAGGGAAGGGAAGACAACAGAGGTAGAGTGGTAGTGGTAGAAGGTTGGAGGTGGAAAGGCGGAATGAGAGTTTGGAGGGACAGTGACGTGGTGGGAGGAGAACCACGTACGATACTAGTATAGTGAAGGGTCAGCTACGAGAGGGTGTGAAAGGAGTGAGCGTGACAGTGGGCAAAAGAAGGAACAATTCATTACACCCTGAGAATACTAAGCGAGGATAGAAGAGGGAAAGTTAGAAGATCCCTAAGGAGTCAGGTAGCCAACGATTTAGGGAAAACACGAAAGTCCAGGAAGTGAAAGACAGATAGAGGTTACCTTGTGACAATGCTCTTTCGTATTCTCATATTTTAAGTTCATCAGGTTCCGGTTGAAATTAACCTTTTCCCAGGGTATTGGGATCACTGGTACTTCTCTTTCTTTATTTAGCTTTTCAATAATCAATTTTTCAGTATAATTACACTTTAAATGTACGTGATTCAAGATTAACTTTGTTTCCTGACCAACACTGGGGTAAGTTGGCTGTACGGTATAATGATTCCCTCCTTGAGGCCACCCATGACTCCTGTTCTCCCGCTTACCTTTGTCTTTACCGCAGAACGTCTTCCGGAGTCGGGTTCCTCGGAACCCTGTTCACTTGGTTTGGTCCGCCGGTGCCTTTCCTTCACCGGCACTTGCTGTCCATTGGCCCCTCCTCTCGTCCTGGTCCCTCATCTCTTCTCTGTGCTCCGGTGCTTCAATGTGGGAGCGGACACCCTGTGACTTCACACTCAGGGTGGTGTTGGTGAGGTTTTGCTGACCAGTGGCGGAGAAGTGCTAGAAGAGTGTGAGAGCAGCCTGCAGTTGATTGCTTGGAGGGTCGGTGCTTTGTGGATCCTTGCTGAGAGTCGGCGCTCTACTAATTTACCTGCAGGCAGCAGTGCCAAAAACACCCAGACAGCACAGAGCATGCGCAGAGAAGTGTGGGAGAGCATTCTGCAGTCTGTGGTTCATGGTTTTACAACTTTACAACTGAGGTGAACAAAGAATTCTACTGAACGCTCACCAGTGAGGCATTTATTGTTCCACGACTTTGTATGATGTATTACCTAAGACGTGGTAGCTTGCAAGATGATCCTTTCGCTATCAAAGTTGACTACATGAGAGACAATGGAGAACCCACCCCCATCCCTGTGCACCACCAAGGAGATTTATTAAACAAGGTTTCAAGTCTGGTAACTGCACCACATAACAGCCAGGATGTTAATACTACTCCCATGGTTTTACTTTATCGTCAACATCTATTAACAACAAATAACAGACTTTTTTTTATAGGGGTTGTAGTGCTAGCCTGGGGGACTTAAAATTGGCTTCCTCATCCATGCCACGTGAAGAAACACCTGGAGCATTATATACCTCTACAGAGTGTACAGAGAACTCCTGCTTGTAAATGACCCCATGAGCGACCTTACGATGAGTGCCCTTTCTACCACTCACCCCATTTTTGCCCCTCATGAGCTGGAATACGTTTTGAACGGTTCACACCCTGCTAGTTCTTCAGCTCACTCTCTCCATTCAACACTGAGGGGAGAAATTAGCAATATAACTTTGTCATTCCTTATCTTTGTCCTTAATTCCCTTCTTAAAGTCTTTGAACTGCTAACGGATGAGGTCAGGGTTCATTCTGGGATATTATTGGATGTTAGAAAAGAGTTGGAGTATGGGGCCTCTACCACTATTGCTCTTAAAGACCTTATTAATAACAATATCCTTTCAACGTTAGAAGCAATAAAAAGGGAATTGCGGGTTCACACAGCTTTATTAGCAGACTTGAAAGACAAGGCAAAATTACACACTTGCAAGGCTAATGGGGACTTGATTCCAGTTACTCCAGGCTAACGGGAGAAGTGACTTTGGTCCTAATTGATCAAAATCCATCTGTTTCAGTTGTGCTCTTGGAAGAAAGAAAGTCTTTCTGTAAAGATGATACGCCACTTTCACGTCAACCTTGGAAGAGTTTTCTAGGTTGGCTAGATTACCTTGTTCCAATGAAGAAAATGAGAATTGTCCTTATCTCCCGCATGAAGCATTAATATTGACAAGAAGGAAAAGCATGAAAGGAAAAGAATACAGAGCAACAAACTAGGAAATCAAAAAATGCTAAAGGGTGCAAGATGAATAAGAGTTATTCTCTCAACATTTTACGTATGCTGTCCATACCCAGAGAGATGGTGGAGGAGAAAGCCAGCGCAGCTTCTACGCAAGGGGCAGGACTACCGAAAATTCAGCAAGTGATACCGCCAGTCATTAAGAAGACAGTTAACGGAACACAGTTTTCGCTTCCTTCAGAGTCACCGGGCCCCCCATGAGCCAGACCAGCACGAGACCAATTTGCACAAATTGCCCCATCAGTGTTCTATGTTACAATGGCAAAGTTAATGGGCAATATTGACTCCTCCTCCTCCTCCCTGAAGAGGGCTTAAAGTGTTAAGATACAATGTGGCAATCCCCAAATGTTGTCTGGTGGAAGAGGTTTTCCAGAAAGTTATTGCACATTAGAACTTTGCCAAACAGTTAACATGGCAGGGATGGAGCACAGAAAAGACTTTGATATGGACACCCTTGCGGAACACCATAGTTTTATTATGGAAGTTGTTTTTCCAGGCGAGAGTAAAATTTTTATGAATCGAAGTACCATTCTGTCGCTGCCACATGACATCCTTACTCTAAGAAATATCTCCACTAAGGACATTATGCGGGTTGAGCTCATACAGTAGAACAGACTTGACATTGCAGTTCTGGACATTCCATCTCCTCTTGTGTAGAAACATTTGTTCCCCTTTGTCGATAAATTGTCACAAAGATGCTTGGATCTATGCTATTTTGAAGGCGATATTCGTTGAGTGGGTTAGGTCTGGCTCCTACTGCCAACACTGTGTTGATGTCTTGCTCTGGCAGGTCTAATTCCCTTCTTAAAGTAACTATTTCTGATAACATGCTGAGCCCCACAGTATCAAGTGATTAGTCATGGATAACAGAGTCGTTAATGGACAAAAATTAAGGGGCGGGTGCCAGGAGGGTTGGTTTTTAGCATAATATCATGGAATAGCTGTGGCTTTTCACATCTTGCCATCTTGAATCTAATGCCATCACAAAACTTGGGTGTGCAGAGGTGATCTTGCGCCAGGAAGCTCCCCCAGAAGTTCACTGTCTCCAGAGCTCTGGTTCTCTCTAGGCTGGACTACTGCAACAGCCTCTTTCTAAATCTACCTGCCTCTACTCTCCGCCCTCTACAATTTATCCAAAACAGGATTGCGAAACTTGTCCTTGCCCTCAAGCCCTGGGATCGTATCTCTCCAGGACTGAAATCCCTTCACTGACTCCCAGTGGCTGAGAGGATTAAGTTTAAAACCCTCTGCATTGTCCACAAGGCCTTCTGGGGCCTCATTACCTTCAACTCTCTCTCCCTGCTCGAATACTTTGCTCATCCACCTCCAACTCCCTCAGGGTCAGTCGCTTCTCCAAGCAACACATTGGTGGTAGATCTCTTTCCTCTGCTGGGGCCTCCCTCTGGAACAGCCTCCCTGAAACGGAGACACCTCGAAACCTTTCTCTTTGCTTCTGCTTTTTCTCCTTCTCTCTCCTGCTGACTTCCTGACTGAATCTGACACTGCACTGGTTACCTGGCCACCTTCTGATCTATGGCTCAGGTCCCCTTCCCTGCCAGTTGCACACCTGCACTGCCTTCCTGGAAACCCCTGCACTTTGGGACTGTTTCTGTATCCGTACTAGTCCCACTACCAGCACTCGACACCCGATGTCTGCACTTACCCTTGCCACCTGCTGGCCGTACTTATTTACTTGTTATTTATTTATCCCATGTACTTCACTGTCCCTTTCCCCTGCACTTTCCCACTTCCCCCTCCCATGCACTTGCACGATCTGAAGGACACTTGGTCTAGTAGGATCGCTGTCCGTCTTCCCTCTGTTCCCCCCTCCCTTGCCTCGTCGCGCCTTGAAACACTTGTGTATAGGCGCATTACAAATGCCATATAATATCAAGAAATGTTTATGACGACTCCTGTCACTGGATGGTTTAATTGTTTGTCAACAAATGGCATTGGGAGGCCTTGGGTAGTTTACTGATTGCAGCAAGCACTGAATGGGCACGGTATATCTCATTGTTGTATGAACATTCCCCTTGCCTACAAGTAGTCTTGATTGATACTCGCTGTGGCCTATTATCGGTTATAAATGTCTACTGTAGCTATTTGGATATTAGCCAGGGAAACCTTATTGATAAATTAGAAAAGGTATTGTCAGATTGATATAGTGTATGGGGCGAAATCTGTTGTCATCGCTGGTGACTTCAATACAGACTGTTTGGACATTAAGGGTCTCAAGGGCACCGCTTTACATTCTAAGCACAACAAGAACAAAAGGGGGTGCACCTGGACTACCTTCTTTCGGCAATGGGACCTAGTGTCTTTAAATGGCAGTGTGGTAGGAGACCTAGAGGGCACTTCTACATGGAAGCATGGTAACCAAAGTTCAAGAAAAGCTGTTTCATCATTGTAATCAGTTCAGAGTGTGCAATGGAGAGCCGAGTGATCATTTTGTCTTGTTTGGCAGCTTTACATGTCAGAACCCACACATTGCCAATTGTAAAATGCCCAAGGTGGATATTAGCATTGGTAAAAATCGATTAACATAGAATGACCAGGCAATAAACTGCTTCAAGAAGGTCTTTAGAGAGGCGTGGACTAAGGCCCTGTATTCTGGGGATAATATTTCTTGCCAGCTATCTCTTTTTTTTTAGATTTTACAACGCTGATTCTGCTAGTGGGTTCCCTACCTTTTGCAGGGCAACTGAAACGATGGTCTTTGTCGCAGAAATCCAGGCTATCAAACGTGAAATGAGGAGGAATGTTCGTCGTCTGAAGAAGGCAGGCATGAAGGGGCCCGATAACTACGCATTGCTTTGACATGACAAAACAAAAGAACAAGAATACATTTAAGGAGACACAGTGTAGGAAGCATCAGGTATTAGGGGCGGTTATGTTTAAGAGTATTTTGCAAAGATCTGATAGAAATGTTTGGAAACTGATAAATGGGAAAGATAACTTTCAAGAATGTATGCAATCATTGGTATTCGGGGGTGGGGGGACTGTAACTTTGATTTTGACTGCATGGATATTGAGGTGATCATCAAGAAGTGCAGCCAGTCTCGCCCCCGGGCCAGAATTGGCTCTGTGATATGATCTTTAAGATGGATCTGATATTCTGGGCTTCAACACTATATTTTATTTTTATTTTATGTATTTACTTTATTTTATTCTGCACCAGCGGGTAATTCCAGCTACTTGGAATACAGCAATTATTGTACCGATCTACAAGAAAGGAAACAAAATCGATCCCTACAATGATCGGCCTATAGCCCTGCTGAATGCCGATTATAAAATATTTGCATCCCTGGTATTTTTATTTTATTTATTTTACTGAGCATTTGTGAGGCGCTTTATACAATAGAATTGTGTTTCAAAGCGCCGCAAAGCTAAATGGGAAGGGAACAGGGGAAATAAAAACACTGGCAAAACAGTAATAAACAGTCATGGTCTTACTAGGTCTTGTGGCATTCGGCCATGCAAGTGCATTGAGGAGAAGTGCAAGGGAAGGGGATGGAACAGGGAAGAGAGGAGTGGACAAGTGCTGGATTAGGGGCCTGGAAGGAAGTGCTACGGTGGCCAAGGAGGAGAACCTCAGGCTAAGTGCTGGTACAGGCGACTCACAAAAGGTGGTATGTGGCACCACCATGAAGTGGCCCGCAGGGCAGTGCAGTGTGGGGAGGGCTGCTGGTATTGACTAGGAGGAAGGGCCTGGGCTCCTGTGAGATTCCTGAGGATCAGGCCACAGTCACAGTGGCAGTGGGGTGATTAGCAGGCAAGAGAAAGAGATAGAGAAGAGCAGAGTTTTTAGCAGTTTCCGGAACTTAAGGAGATTCGGCTCAAGTCTGAGAGGTACGATCTTGGGCTGAGTCCGCTGGTATTCTGAAACCAAAACAGATTGGATTCGGAAAGGGCGTCGGTACAACAATTAGCAGCCTTTTAATTGATCATCTGCAAAAGATGGAATGGCAGAAATGCACGCCCGAATTGTATGCTGTTTCTTTAGACTTATCTGTATCTTTTTATAAGATTGAAAGCAGCCTGCTGTGGGGAAAGTTGAAGAAATGGGGGATGCCCAATAAATTGTTAGGCATAGTAATACCTCATTATGAGTAAGGCTTAGCCAGAAGGGTAACATGACACGTCCTATTTCTACATCAAATGGGTTGCGCCAGGGATGTCTCCTGGCTCCAGTATTATTTCATCTGTATTTGGCCTATTCTGGGGGAGGCTCTTGCTTGTTTGCTATTTATATTTCAGATTGTTTTTGGCTATAAATTACATTGGATAACTTATGCCAATGATATTGGATTGCACAAAGGTCGGAATCTCCTGTTTACTGGAGGCCTTTGGTCAATGTGCAGTCGATAATTCTCTAACAATTAATACCTCGAAGTCAAAAATACTGGTTTTAACAGCTGGAAGGAAACGCTTAAAAACAGGTTGGGAGCTGAATGAACAGTGTATTGAAGAGGTCACTAAAATAATGTTACACCCTTGCACCGATGGTCGTTCTGACGACAACATCGTGTTTATAATGTGCTGCAACCTTACTCATCCAAGATGGCTGATGCCTCTGAATCCGTCTGTGCGGGCAACGGTGCAGAGGTTGCACGTTCTATATGTTCGTGCCGCAACGATCATGTGACTCCATATAGTTCGACCATGAAATTCAGCAAGTGCGTCGCTACTCTCCAGAACAGCGCTTCGTAAATTCGTTCCTAGGGAATATTGCTCATATCCCCATTCTACTATTCTTTCCATTCTGAACCTATAATAATTTCTGATCCTTCTGTCCTTTCTCCCCTTAGAGCCTCTCCTTTCATCAGTCCGCCCGTCACCCATCCGTTAGGTTCCTATGCCGGCCCGAAAAGTGAGTTCCTGGGGATTTATCTCTAACCTCATCTAATTTCTCCCCTAATCTTGGCGGTTACACTGATCTCCGCTTCTGGTTTCCGGAAATGGTCTTACTATCCCTTTAGGACTCTCTCCCTTTTGGAAGACTCCACTCAGCATACCGAATGCACTTAACTCCGTACCCGGAGTAAGTTGGGTCATAACTTTCCGATCTAAGCTTCAGACTACCTTCTATGGACGAAGACTCACCTCTTATTTCTCTCGTCCAGGACCAGTCTCGCCCGCACCTAACTCCTTGAAGGAAGCCTGGCAGATTCCTCCCGGAAGCCGACTGCTGACCTGAACCGCTTTCACCGCTACGCAGGGTTTTTCTTCCCGGAGGGTTTTCCCTGGGGACTGTGTTTCCTCCGCGGCTGAGATTACTAATCGGCTGGGAGGGAGCAGGGTGTCCCGGGAAGCCTTTACATTCTGCGGTGTTGCTATTTACGGAGTCTGCCCGCTGCCCAGGTTAGTGAACTCCACTGATTGTTCTATCTCAAGTTAAAGTAGCTTCAGGCATATTTGTAACAAATAAAGTCTCTAGGCTTCCAAATGTATGGCACACAGGGGAAACAACTTCTGATTGGGCACATAGTTGCCAAAGCTAAACATCTGATGCGCCAAATGAAGGTCTTGCATAACCATTTCAGGAAATGTTCCCTTAAACCTGTCCTCAAATATTATGAGGCAACAGTGGTCCTAATTATTTATTATGGGTTAGAAATATATCACCAGCTAAGCACGTCTAATTTGGACTACATAGAAGGGTTAGTATGGAGGGACACACTGGGCTTACCTCAGTCGGTGCCAATGGTTATTATACGCTATGAGCTAGGCTTAGTGGCATTGCATTTTAAAGTATTATGTTAAAGAACCTTGCTATGTGAGAAACGTATCCACCCCCCCTTCTACTCAATTTATGGGATGATGGATCTGAATAAATCCATAGTGGTAAATTCATTTATCCAAATGTGCATCGCACAACTGGGAAACATGTCCTTTCGCCTGGAAGAGTTGATGGTTAATCTACCCCTGGCAAAAAAATGCTTGTGGCATTGCGATTGGACACAGACGTGATAGACTAGGTGCTTATAAAAGATATAAGGATCTAAGCATGAGCCACTGCAAAGTAGGACATAGTGCACCATATCTCCAACAATATCCTTCATGGAAATGTGCACGTTCTATTTTATGTTTCAGTATGAATATTGCAGACGTTGTATTTTTTACTGTATTGTAAATGCATTGTTTATAGTCTATATTTTAGTGTTAAGATTTAAATGTTCAAACCAAAGAATGCACACAAAAAAACATTTTTGCAGACTAGTGGTCCACCATGAATCTTCCTGCATGGTCGCACAAACATCTATTCTCAGGCTTCGGCCCTGCGGGATCCTTGCGCTTTGGCCCTTCAGGAGCTCTGGCATCCCACTCTCTAATGTTGAGTGAGTTTGAAACTCGCTGGCTCTCTATTTTCTGCTTCCTGCAGGTGTTAAGCAGCTTGGGGCTTTCCCGGGCCGCTGTCTGTGTTCCTCCCTCTCTTCTCTCAATCTCTGGCCCATCGAGGTTACGTTCATCGACGTACTCGTCTCAGTAGATTGGTTATTCTCATTTAAAGGGACGTATTCTGATAGCATATTTGCAGATTCTTCGGACCAGTCGATCTGAAAAGGTTTCTGATATTGCGGAGCATCTCAGGTAGGCCATAATGCATACAGCTTTAAGGAGTTCATCACAGAGACAGGAGTCCTTGTCCCCTAAGGGGTAGTCTCTTCCGGTTAGGTCCCACTAGCCTCTACGCATAGGGAGGGTATTGAGGAGTGGGCTCCCCTCCCTAGCCTCAAAGGAAGGGGTTCCCCCTTGGGTAGAAGGTACAAATTCCCTTGATTCAACACAGTAGCTAGTAGTTTTGCCAGTGTAATCAAACAAATATATGTTCAAATGCACAATTTGCAATCCGTTTTTACCAGAAAATGCCTTCTTGTGCACTACTCAAACAGCCTGTCACAAAAGGAGGGAATCGCCATTTGCGTCTGTGGGCCACTTTTTCCATTGGTGTCCCAGCCCATTGTATGCTCCAGTCCAACTTTGTCCACAATCAACTTCAACAATGCAGCAGGATCTCTGGAAAACCTGTGCCCCCCAACATTTGCAGAACTAAAACTATGTGGTTGGAGGCATGACCAGCAGTCATAGCTATGGCTGCAGGAATTATTGATTTTTGAACTTGATTGATTTTTGAACTTCTATAGCGCATATCACATGGAACCATGCAGAGTCTGCATCTAGGCACAGATGATAAAAGTAGTTGACCAGGGAGCTAAAACACACCAGCTGTGTTATTCAAAAAGGTATGTTTTAAGCCTTTTCCTAAAGATACTGATAGAATCAATTTTCCGTAGGTCAGTTGGCAGCATATTCCAGGTCCGCGGGCCTACAGAGGAGAAACGCCTATCTCCCCAAGAGACGCACCTAGATGATGCCACCACTTCAATCTCAGGGACAATGATCCCTGAGATTGAAGTGATCAATTTGGGTGATAGACTGAGTCCTTTGAAAAAAGATAGGTGGGAGTCAGGCCATGAATGCATTTGAAAACCAGGCAGAGGGTCTAAAACAGGACCCTCTGCTGCACCGGGAGCCAGCAGAGGCGCCTACAAAAGTGGGAAGCAGAGGATTTCCTAGGCAAACAGAAAATAAGCCTAACAGCTGAAATCTGGGTAACTTGTAGTCTCTGTATTTGTTTTTTTGGATGTCCATATACAAGGCATTACAATCTCATTTTGAGTTAGTTCGTGCTCCAAGTACCGTTTGATGGTCACTATATGCAATAAGAGGTAGCAGAGGCTTCAACAATTTAAGTTGAAAGTAGACCGATTCAACAGTTTGAATGACCTGCAGATTGCAGTTCAGATTTGACTGCCAAATGCAGCCAAGGTTCTTTACCTTGAGTGCGAACATTGTTATGTGAGAAACCTGAAGGTGTCTCACCCGCTAGTCCCCGGAGATCTGTCTTCCAGGTCGCCAGGACACGGCCAATGCTATTGGATCCAGTTCCTGGGGGCGGACTAGTGGGAATTATCATCTTGATACTGTACTTGACTCCAGAGACAAGAAACGACAAGGAGGTCAGCACAGCCGGTGAGTCACAGGGAGAACCGATAGTAAACTGGACGATGTCGAGCAAAGGATGCAAACAGCTTTTTGTTATGAACAAAGAACTTGTGTACTACTGAACTTTTAAAACCAAGGGAAAGACCAGCTGCAGAGTGGTCCGGTGCCATGTGGGCGTCCATTCGAAATACTCTGGCTGGTCTGCTTTTCTTGTGAATAATATAGTACCAAGAGGCCATAGGAAAGGCCGGCACACAGAGTTAAGGTGGTCATATAAGGGTCAAGCCAAAATTCCTTGTACAATCGCAAGTTGTCCAAAGTTGTGGCAGTGTGAAACAGGTGTGTGTGCCCGGCTGAGGGAAAATGCTGTATGAACGATAAATGTGGAAAGCCTGACTGGGGGCTTGAGAGAAAGCCTGACATGGGGTTAGAAAAAGTTAAGGGAAGTGAATCCTGCAAGGTCTTGCAACTGAGTGAACTGTGTTAAATTGGCAAATGTGAACCCGGCCGAGGGATGACTGCGAATGAGAGCAAAACGTAATATCCCGTAAACATTGTGTCGACAAGCGTGAACCCGGCTGAGGGATGTCCACAATGAACGGTTGTTTAAAAAGACATTAAGACTGGTGAATGTTACAAGTTGCTGAGATCTTGATCGGAAGGCTGTAGTCAACCCGATTGAGGGAAGCCAAGGTTACAAAAAGGATTCGAGCTCAGTTGAGGGGGATCCACGGGTGAAAGGAAATCACCCGACAGGAAGATTACTGAAAGGAACTTTTTGTTTGTTGTTAATAGTACATCAGGTCCTCTGAGGCAAGAGAATTGGTGTGAAAGAAACTTGGCCACAGCAGGCCCTGATAATTTGTAAATGACCTGTAAGCTTGTGTTGGAGAAGACCAGGAGTGTGCTGTGCTCAAGAGTACCACCTTGCCCCGTGCTAAAATCGTGGGGAAGGGAGACCCCAGTTTTACCATCCTGACTCATCATTTTGGTGAACACTTCTTTCTTTTCTGGTGAACATTATCCCACACTACTTTCAAATTTAGCGGTAAGGATTGGCAATAGATTTTTTAAATTATAGGCCCTTTTCATTTGACAAGACGCCACTAGGACTGTGTTATTATTATTTGATGGTTGTAGCGTGCTCCTATCCTAGATTTAGGTTTAGAGTAGGCGTTTTTCTCACCCATTTATACAGTTCAATAAACACCCTTTCACTGTGATCACTTGTGTCTGTCTTTACTGTTGCCACCATGAGTTCCTTACAGTTGGCACTTCAAAAAGGGCTGGACATGAGGCAGCTTGCATAATGTTAGCAAGTTTCTTCTTGAGCTGAATACAATAAAATGTTTTGAAGCATTTAACTGAAGTTTGTTTTCCAGCATCCAATTTTTTATTTTGTCTGCACAAAATAACACTCGGTCAATTGCTTCCACTGGTTCTTTTAGCCGGACGTAGATTTGTGTGTCGTCGGCATAGAAATGACATTTCAGATAAAATTGAGAGAAAATGCTCAACAATGGACACATATAAACATTAAATAATAGTGGGGACAAAGAAGAACCCTGGGGCACACCACACCTGGCTGGTAAGGAGTCAGACAAGTTCGGACCTAGCCTAACTTGCTGGGATCGATCAGTTAAGGAGGTAAACCATTTCAGGGAGTCGTCAGATGCCTGACACACTGTAAACAGTCTGGAAATAAGGATGTCAAAGTCGATCGTGTCGAAGGCTGCCGACAGGTTGAGCATGACCAACATGCTAATATCACCCTCGTCGGCAGCCCACAAAACATCGTCCCAGACAGAAATAAGCGCTGTCTCAGTACCATGTCTAAGCCTGAATCCTGATTGGTACACATACAGAATATCATACCTTTTTAAGAAGCTATGGAGTTGCCTGGTGACAATTCTTTTTAAAATCTTTGCAGGCGATAAAAGGACTGCAAGTGGGCACTCATTTGAGAGCACTTCTAACTCTCTGGCTACTGGGCAGAGACAATCCTCCTGTTTCTTGGCAACAACAGCAATTTCCAGCACCAGAACACTTGGCAAGGAAGGTCAAGTGGGCCAGAAACCAAAGATTTTCATTCAAAGTGAAAACCCATATCTGAGCTAGCCAAACGGCTTCATTGGCAGCCGTCAGACTAACATGTCCTGACCCAAGATAACAAGCGCAAGCCTAGAGTGGAGCACAGAGCTATAGCAGTCGATTAGTAATGAGTCTCCACACTAGAGTGAGCCCCTAGCGGGGAGGTTTTGCTAAGGCTCCATAGGAAGGATGAGGCGTTCAGAAACAAACAGCCAGCTATGAAAGATAGCAACTAACCCTAGGAGACCAGGTGCTAAGGAACATGGTAATGGTTGACCCTTCAACTGGTGCAGTGGCAAAAGGTGGCCTGGTTGTCACAGGCTCTGACAGAGGAATCTGTCCAGTAAGAAAAGCAGATCAAGGTCCGTGGTTTTACAGAAAACTGGGTTCCTGTGGTGCTTCCAGCCCAGTTCTCATTATTGTAGTGGACTTTCCTGCAATGTGCTTAGGAACAGTGATATTCCAGACTTCATTTAACACACTTAGTGTCCCTTGAGTACTCTACTGCTCTTCACCCATTTGGAATATGATACCGTTTCTCAGTGGTGCCCCTCCTTCTGCATTTGCCTCCTCTAGCGCTGTTTAAACTCGTTTGGCAGCTGAGAAATGACCTGTAGTATTGAACTACCTAAAGCTGGCAGGCAATGCTTCCTCCAGTAGATAATATTATACAAGACCTGGACATTTATAATATTCGCACATGATAAAATAGCCATTCAATACCCTGAAAGAAACACGGGTGCAAGAACAATATCATAAAGGCATTCTGAGTGTCACAGATGGCACAGAATCACACCAAGCCTTTTAGACAGTCCAAGCGGGTAACGGCAGGCAATAGGAGCTCTCGAAAATGGTGCTAGGGCCGTTCCTCTCTCTCTCTCTCTCTCATCTCCTTTGCGTTTTCCACCATTGCCCAGACGTCTGCAACCCTGGTTATTGCTTTACAGCAGTAACCCGTACTGTCATAATTCTTAACCTTAGCCTATAGATGATTTCCCTAAGTGCAGGCTCACTAACTCTCTCAGGTGCTTCCTAACTCTCAACTCGGTTAGTGTTCTAACAGGAAATGTGATTGTGTCTTGTAAGATTTTTCCTAGTTCCAATCACACCCACTTTCACCTTACCCTTCTACGCTACCTACTTCCTTCCTACTGTCTCCTCCCCATCAAACTTCTCTTCCTCTGATGCTTCACTCAGCCTCCACCCATCGATATTAGTTCTCCTCACACTCCACTTCAGTACAATTCCTTGCCAAATACTATCCTCCTCTCGCTACTACTCCCACTCCAGCTACTACTCTTCTGCCCCCACCACTACTACTCAAACACCCTTGTTTTACCCAGAATCTTTCACTTCACATCTACTCCTTACACTAACTTCTACCAACACGCACACTCCAGAACTACTATCCCTCTCAAGCCAATACATCACCTGTTCCAACAATCTCCTCCAGAATCTTCCCCTCCTTCCTTCCTTTTGCTGGCCTCTTGGTCCTCCACCTCCAATTCCACTGTTCACATGCTGATGTCCACACTGTTTCCTCTCCCTTTCTTAAATGCCATGCATCCTGGAAAACACTTCAGTACCTCTCATTGGAATTCCCTGGGATATTACTGAACGAAGCTAAATAACACTAACAAATATCATTTTGTTAAGGCATGGCTTGGTCTACACAATAGCATACTGGAACAAGGAAGGAATGTCGAAAATGAAACCCCTTCTCATGTGGTTGGTTGTGTCCTGAGAGAAAAGACTCTGGAGAGCTCTCTGGTTTGGCCCACGACTTGGACCGAGAGGGGCTCTCATCCCCTTGACAAGGCCAGAAAGCTGGCCTTGTCACATGAGTTTGACACAAACCAAGCCATTGGACTACTCCATCAGAATGATTTGTATAAGCTTCTGGTACTAACAACATGTCAGTGGACCCCTTGACTTAACCCAATTAGCTTGGCTATGCAATAGCAGAATATACAATGAATGGTACAACAAGGCATTAAAGAAGCATCTAAGGGTAACTAGGAAGTTATCACAAGCCTTTGTCATTCAGTGAAAAGCAATGCAGGAAAGGCCCACCAAAAATAAATCATCGATCTAAATGTTAGACCAATCTGTAATGCGGACAGGCCACAAACTCGATACCAGAAGGTAAACTTTGGATATGGCGCTTTCTGATCTTGAGGACCTTGAGAATAGAAACCATTGAAGGAACCTCATATTTAGAGGCATGGAGGTGAGCATTGAAGGAACAGGCCCTCTTGGGTGGATCACTGATATGCTCCATGCAGAATTCCCAGACCTAGCCCATAAAGGTATTGCTCTTGTCCATATACACAGAGTGGGGCTGCTACAAAGAAACCAGCACGTCTCGCCCAGGGACCTATTAATGAAACTTCACTCTTTCACTGTGAACGAATTGCCACTCTAAGCCTCTCATAAAGGTACAATTTCGTATTGTGGTCAATCCCTCACAATCTATCAAAAATGTATCAGCTGTCACCATACAGAAGAGGAAGGCCTTTAGGCAGATCACAGACAACCTACAACAAGCAAACATCTTATAAGTGAACTTTCATGTTCAGTTTTGTTATTCCACTGGTAGGAGAAATAAGTACATTACACAGAAGTGGAGGAGACAGCAAAAATCCTAGAAATGGACCAGGTTTCAATGCCTGATCTCTCTCAACATGGACTAGATGGCAATTCCAGGGCACAGAAAATACAAGAATAATGTCTAGTCCAGATTTCCAGTTCACCATCAAGAGGAAGTGCATTGATGTGTTGTGCATTCGAACTGAAGGACATTCTGCTTTCGTCTATCACAATGCCACCAAAAGAGTTTTAATAATCTAGTAATTGTTGCTGTTGAGGCCATATAACATGGTAGTTATTTCTGTTTGTCTATTATATCTCTATAAGGCGATGTACACATGATTGTCTTTTGGATCTTTTTAATTCATGTCTGCGCCATATGCTCTGGCTTACATTGAACCTTTATGGACTACCTGATGCATAGTGGGGGGATCAATCTGGATGCAACCTGAAATCACACACACATGTTGCACAGGCAGCGCTGTGTCTCCTAGAATTCAGAAGTAAAAGCCATCGCTACTCACTGCTGCCCGCTTCTCAACATGTCTCAGCAGTTTCAGTTGCAACCCTGTGTCCTACTGTTATGTTTTCCCTGGATTTCGACCTTTGGTATGTTTTGTGAATTGCTCTTGGGTTCTACTCTACATATCTTCTGACTCCTGGCTATACTCGACCTGTTTGTGGACTTCTCAGCTTGGGTGAACCATGCCTTTTGACTCCTGATCTCGGTTATTCTCGACATGCTTGCAGATTTGATTCGTGTCTGTGGTGACGCTAGACTAGTGGGGTTTTCCCTCTGGAATGTATACCTTGTTTATGGATTTAATCCTATTTGGCCTCCTACTCTAGTGGATTCCTGGCAAGTAGACACTGAGTACCTGTGTTCGTTTGGCTTGTTTCCGGTCTTTCAGTGTGGCTGTGGTGGCAATTCCGAATTAAGGGGACACAAGAAGCAACTCAACAGACCCCAGAGGACTGGACTTGTGGGAGTTTGGGGCTTGGTCCCTATGCCACATTATGGTTACTCCTGTATTTATGTCACACAGGGACAGTGCGCAGCACTGACAGGGGAGCCAGCTACTGATGATCAAGAGAACTAGCAGCTCCTGATTGGAGCGGGATCTTAAGCAGCTACTAGTTGGAGCTGAGTGGCATGCAGCTACTGTTGGAGCTGAATAAGAGACCTCTCGGAGATGGATGAAACCATAGCATACTGCAGGCAGACAGGAAGTTGACCAGCCAAGATAGGGTACAATGCGCAGAGAGGCAGGAAGAGGGGAACAGGCAAGGAAGAAAGGAGTGGAGAGAAGGCCTAAGGACCAGACCCTCGGACAATGAAGGGGAACAGAAAGCACCAAAACGTTCTCTGGAGTAGACACCAGCGGCCATGCACTGACAGATAAGTGGGATGTCATGCGGTGAATCGTGCCTTGCATGGCGCTTCACGATTCCCCAGGACTGATTGACCTTTGTCTTAGCTCATCGAACGGAATGATTTTTCTTGTGACCTCTTTTCCTGTCCGCGCCCTAAAACATTTTGGCCCTTTTAGACCTCCTCAGTGTCTGTTCTTCTGAGTGATGGGTTTCTCATTAGGGGTCAACCAATGTAGGTACCAGGGGATGATGGGGGGAGTTGGGCTCCATATGCGAGTTAAACTAACCCTGCGCTTCTTACTTGCAGCCTGGGAGAGAACCTGGACAGTATTCCTTCCGGGCTTTCATCCATTAGGATAACCTTAGGGGTAGGTTTCAATACCCGAGATTGCCCCGTTGGGGGAAAAGCTGCCACCATCTGAGGTATTGTTGTATATCCTTGGGCTATCCGTGATGATTGAGAAGGCTATATTGCCTCACCCAGGTGGCTAAATGGATGCCACAGGGAGCCTTGGCAGCAGTAGTGCAGGTCACTGTGGCTGTGTGCCAGAATGGTGAAAGATCATCCCGCTCTTAACCAAAGAATAGACTCTATTCAAAGCAGTAAGCAGCCTCAGCCTCTGGATGCAGAGTTAAATAATCATGCAGTGCCTGTCGCACCCACACCAGGATTGGCACCAGTTGTGGGGCAAATCTCAGCATCACCATTCGCCGTGACTTTACCACCTCCATTCCCTTTAGCTCCCCCAGACATTTTCCATGGGGTTCCCAAAGAGTAGTTAACTGTTGACAATAAATACAAGCTCAGTGGACTTTAGAGCCACAGGGAATGTATACGGATGTAACTTTTGCATGACAAAATAAGTTTCCCACCAGTGGTTAATTTGTAAAAATAAATAAGCGCCAGGGCTCAACTATTTTGTAGCATGCCTGTGACACATTGGGGCCGGCAGCTCACCACACTCGATTGCTAGCACCCATCGCTGCTCCCCACAGTGTGAGTATATTTGGGGTTAAAGCAGAAACTCATTGGGGGTGATAAATGCACTACCGGACAGATGTGTGATTTACAAATACCAATCAACTTAATATCAAATGAAATAATATACTAGGTGTGTCTTGAAATAAGAGAAACATTTAAGCACTTTTTTAAACATATCATTTTCATTTACATTTTGCTTTAATTCTATAGGTGGCAAATGTTCTGATTACGGTAATCTTCATTACTCCTAGTCCCACTCTTCCTCGTCACAGTACTTACCTCATGAGGCACCCGCCTCCGACACAGGACCTTCTTCTATTTCTTATTATTTCTATAACTCCTCCCCCACACCCACGTTACTTAGTTTCATATTACCAAGCCGTAGCATGGGACCTTCCCCGCAGGGAGGGTGAGGAGGGTTGTCAATACTGTGACGAGGAAGAGTCGGACTAGAAGTAATGAAGATTACCAGTAAGTTATCAGAACATTACCTCCACGTCCACTCTTCCTCGTCCCAGTACTTACCTCATGAGGTATACCAAAGCAACAAACGGGAAAAGGGTCCCAATGAGACACAGAGGCAAAACAGTGCAGAAACACACACCTTTAATAACTCCAATTTTACATCCCCACAGACAAAACTCCAACCCCGAAGGAACCAACCCCCGAGTGGGAGACATTCAACCTATAGTGGTTGATGAAGGTGCTCTGATCGGCCCAAGTGGCAGCTCTACATATCTCCTGTAGAGAAACCCCCCTAGCATCGGCCCATGAGGCTGCCAAACCTCTGGTGGACCGCCCCTGAACGTGCCCAGGCACAGGCAGGCCCGAAGCCACATAGGCCATGGAGACCACAAGACGGATCCATCGGCTAATGGACACTACAGATGCCTTACGCCCAGCCCCAGCCGGGCCAAAAGTAATCAGAAGACGGTCAGAGCGGCGGAAAGGGGCAGTTCTAGCCAAGTACTCCAACACCGCCCGCCGCACATCAATGTTATGCCAAGCCACTTCTTCTGGAGTTTGCGGATTTTGAAAAAAGGCAGGGAGAACCAGATCCTGAGAGGTGTGAAAACGAGAAACAACTTTAGGGAGAAACTTCGGATCACACCTCAGCACCACCGAGTCCGGCAGAACCCTCAGGAAAGGGGGGTGACATAACAGAGCCCCAATCTCCCCAAGCCTACGGGCAGAAGTTATGGCAATCAGAAAAGCAGTCTTCATCGTCAGATGTTTCATATCAATTTCGGAAATGGGCTCAAAGGGGGGCCCTTGAAGAAACTTTAAGACAAGAGGGAGATCCCAAGGAGGAAGCCCCTTATAAGTACAAGGACGGGAAGAAGAAAAACCCCGGAGCAACTTCCCCACCAACACCTCCCCATCCAAGTGCCCATCAGAGTCCCCCAAAAGGAATTTATGGAGGCCCACTGAGAGCGAAGCTTGGAAACCGCCAGGCCCTTGTCAAACTCATCCCGGAGGAATTGAAGGATAGCGGGGAGGCCAGAACGCAGGGGGGGAATCCCAGACCGCCCACACCAGTCCCGGAAATGGCTCCAATGTCTGCCGTAAGCCTTCAGAGTGGAGGGTCTAAGAGCATTCATTATGGAATCCACCACAGGACCAGAAAACCCCTGAGATATCAGCCTAGCCCGTGCAATATCCACACTGCCCATTGTATCTGGCGGACCCCCAACCGTAGCTCCCCCAGAAGGGGACAAGGCCACTTCGGAACCAGCCAAGGCTCCTGGCACCGAAGCTCCAACAGAGAGGGGAACCAACTCCGGCGGGGGGCCAGTACGGAGCGAACAACAATACAGTCACCCTGGATATTCTGATGCGCTGAACCACCCGAGGCAGAAGAGGAATAGGTGGAAAAGCATAAAGGAGACCCTGAGGCCACTGCATAGAGGGGGCGTCCACCCCCCACGCACCCTCTGTCTGAAAACGAGAGCAGAAGAGGGGAACTTTTGCCGAGGCTGGAGACGCAAACAGGTCCAGAATAGGGGTCCCGAACCTGGCACAGATCTCTGCAAAAACCTGGGTCGAGAGGACCAGTTCCACCGAGGAGGGAAACCGGCGGCTGAGTAGATCCGCCCGAACATTGTCCACCCCCCTGATATGTGAAGCCACCAGGGACACCAGATGTGATTCCCCCCAAGCACCTATCTGAGCTGCCAGGGCATTCAAGGAGCGGCTGGAACCCCCTTGGCGGTTGACGTAAGCCAAAGCTGTCGTATTGTCCGTCCGGACCAAAACTGCCCGGCCCATCAGCAACCTCCTGAAGTACACCAGAGCCCGGAGAATGGCACACAACTCTCGCCAATTGGATGTCCGATGGCTCTCTTCCGGATCCCACAACCCCTGAGCAGAGAGGACTCCCAACGTAGCTCCCCAGCCCCTTCCACTGGCAGTAAGTGTGGGCACAGGAGGAATGATCAGGGACACCCCAGCCCGTAGTTTCGGAACCCTCAACCACCACTGCAGGGAGACCCGCAGCGCCAGAGACACCGGAATCAAAGCCTCGAAAGCTTGAGATGAAGGGAGTCAGTGGGAGAGAAGGTAGGACACCAGGGGGCGTAGATGAAGACGGGCCCAGGGAACTAGAAACACGCAAGAAGCCATGTGCCCCTACAATTTCAGCAATAGGCGGGCCGGGAGATACTGCCTCCCGAGAACCCTGCCCAGAACAGTCAGCAAGCGACGGACCCTCTCGAGGGACAGGAACACCTTCCCCATCCTGGTGCAAACATGTGCACCAATGAAAACTAGATCCTGAGAAGCCTCCAGTTGGGACTTCTGCCAGTTCACCAGGAAGCCCCAGTCCTGCAATGCCTGGCAGACCAATCGGAGATGAGAAATGACAGTCTGCCAGCAGGACGCTTTGATCAACCAATCATCCAGGTAGGGAAATATCTGAATGCCCCGCAGATGTAAGTGCGCCACCAGGGGAGCCACCAGCTTGGTGAAAACTCTGAGGGCAGATCGCAGTCCGAACGGGAGCACCCTGAACTGAAAATGTCGGGATCCCACTGCAAAGCGGAAGAACTGCATGTGCCAGGGACGGAGAGCCACATGGTAATAAGCGTCCTGGAGATCCAGAGATGTCATCCAATCCCCCTTTAATAACATCGGACGAATGTTCTGTAAAGTCTCCATCTTTAAGTGTTCCTTTTGGATGAAGCAGTTCAGGGCTTTAAGGTCCAGAATTAGACGGTACTTCCCCGAAGGTTTGGGGACCAGGAACACCCGTGAGTAGAACCCCTGACCCTGCACAGGGAGAGGAACGGGCATGATGGCCGCCTTCAACACTAATTCGGAGAGCGCAGCATCCATGGCCAACCTCTTGAGCCGAGACCTGGGAACCACAGTCCGAACCATGCAATGCTGGACAGGAGGAGACAGGAAATGCACTCGATACCCCCATTGTACTGTGTCCAGAACCCATGACTCGGAACACCACCTTTCCCATACTGGAAAAAAACTGCCGGAGCCGCCCACCCACCGGCAATTCCAAACCGTCAGGACTTAGGTGCCGGCCCAGGACGTAAAGAGCGTGGAGGACCCCGACCCCCCCTAGCTCTCCGAAAAGAATGTGATGAGGAGCCAGGAAAAGACCTGCTTGTCACTGGACCAGCCCCAGAGAAAGATTTCTTGGCCGTTGAAGGAGGCTTGCGTCGAAGTTTGTCAGCATGTTTGTCCGCCCTAAAAACTTTGTGCACCTTATCCTCAAGGCAATCACCAAAAAGCCTGGACCCAGTGAAAGGAAGTTTCAGGGCAGCCGCCTTCTGAGACCCATCAGTCTTCCAGTCCCTTAGGTGCAAATGCCTCCGGGCAGATATACCAGCCCCCATGGCCATGGCTGAACCACGTACCCCATCAAAAGCCAGATCGGCCAAAAACTCAACCTGTCTCTGCATGTCTGTAAGCAAAGGGGCACAATCAGAGCCTTCAATGACAGCCCTTTTCAACTCCCTGAAACCATTCAACACTGTTTCAGCTGTGTAGGAACCATAGATATTTGCTCGAAGGGCCAGATGCGCCCCTGCATGAACCTTCTTAAGGCCGGAATTAACTCGGCGGTCTACTGGATCCCGGACGGCCGCCTCTTCGGCCGACATAGAGGAGCGACCCACCAGGCTGGCGAGAATATCGTCGACCTCAACTGGATCAGACAGCAAAGTCTCGCCCTTCAAAGGGTAAAGTTTGGACATGAAGCGGGGCATTGCAATCTTCTCCGGGTCATGCCATTCCCGGAGGATTTTTTCCCGGATATCGCAAACCAATGGCAACCCCTTCCTAGGTGTATGCCTATACTGGCGAATAGAAGGGTCGGCCCCCTCCACCGGCACCAGGGGCTCTGAAAATCCCATGCAATCCCCAACTTGAGCCAGCACCTCAGCCACTCCTTCTCTGTCCAGATACTTCCCTTCAGCATCAGCCGAAGAGGAACAAGAAGAGGCCGATGACTCAGCGCCAGAAGAAGAGGAGGATGAGGAAGACAGACGCCTGCGCTTGTGTCCATGAGCACGTGTGCGACTCCCTCTACGATGCTTAAGCAGCTTCTTCAACTCCTTTCTGGTCAGGGAAAAACGCTTAGCCTTCTTCTTTCTCTTTCTGTGTAAATCAGGAGAAGAGGAAGACGAAGAAGAAGAAGACAGGACCAGATGCCTGCTCTTTGCAGAATGTTTTCCCATGTTGAGTAAGCTCAAAAACAGTGACCAAGGAAGCCTGCTTCACCAAAGACCCTTGTACACCGAATCAAGGCTCCACATACAAACAATTGCTAACGTGCCTCTCCCACATTCAAATAGAGGCCAGAAAGAACAACAACCAATAGGAACAACATCAATCAATTCCTATGGCAACATGCCTGCAGCACCAGAGGAGGAGCCCACCCTCCTCCGGAGCACGTGGCTCAAACAAGAAAAAGGAGCCGCCAATCCGTGCACAGCCGCCCATGCCGCATGGCCATGCAACAGGAAAAACATGCCCCCCTTCTTACCTTAACCCGGGTCCGTTCTCCCAGAGCCCGGGCCACGATGCCCTGCGCTGGCCAAAGCCCAGCAGAAACCAGGCAAGGCAGCCTGACTCAACCGGGTCCCAAGCCCCGCAGGGAACCCAGGAGTCTTGCCACACCTGAAGGAGCCGAAGGCCTTGCCACACAGCCCCACCAGGGGGCCAGCATTCGGTGCTCCCCAGCGCCCCACGCCAGGAAGAAAAAAACAAGCCCAACCTGCCAGAGGCAGGAAAAATTAAACTAAGCAACGTGGGTGTGGGGGAGGAGTTATAGAAATAAGAAGAAATAGAAGAAGGTCCTGTGTCGTAGGCAGGTGCCTCATGAGGTAAGTACTGGGACGAGGAAGAGTGGACGTGGAGGTAATGGAACGTATTGACCATCCACCCACAACAGGCCTTGTCCCTATGGTAAATTGATTGATCAATAAATGCAGGAAAAATCATTACTGAACTGATGAACTTGCCTAGTAAAAACTGCAGTGAGATGTTCTAATAGCTTTGCACTCTTGACAGACACTTCTCTTCGCCAGTGGCATTTTCCTTGGCCTTTCCTCTGCTGTGGTGCAGATGGCTGGTGACTCTCCTGTTGCCAACTCATCCTGCTGTGGCAGTGCTACTGGTTATTACAGCAGTGTAGCTGCACCAATATCATGCGGGGTCACTGGAACAGTGGGCCTCATTCCGACCCTGCCGGTATCCTGGCAGTAGAGCCGCCAGGATACCAGCATATGTGGATACTGTTTCCAGCAATCGATTACGAGTGCCGGCGGTGCGGTGTAAACCCCCATTCACGGAGTTCCATTGGACTCCATGAGGGGATTTGCTGTCATTACCGCCACTGGCAAATGAGGGCTTTTATTGCCAGTAGGGCAACTGGGTTACCTCCAGCTTTTAGCTGAAAGTAAGCCAAGGTGGCCCACCTGCAAACCCGTAGTCGGTCAGTCTGGTAAAGTGCCTTTATCCATGGATACCGGCACTTTTTTACCAGACTGCCCAACTTGGAATGAGCCCCAGTGTGTGGTAAAAGCCAGCACAAGCACCCATTATTGTCTCCCACCAATGGATAACTAACAGTGCCCTGCCCACCTGAGGCTCGTGAATAACAATGAACCTGCCCAGGATGTATATACCCTAGACATTGCACTGTTGTTGCTTGTTGTGGAACTATGACTGATTGAAAGTTGCCAAAAATCATCAGAATCAGAGTCTGAAACATTAAGTGCTAGGGCTGTGCCCTGGCAAACACCCTGACAAATTAAGCAATGTAGTATGCATACCAATACCATACATGCCAACATTATCGACTACCTAGGAGGGAGATTCGACTCCAGAAAGCGGGAGAAAGGAATTTCCCCGCAGGAATGCATTGGGGTGTTACTCATTTCAGGCGGGAGTAAAAAAAAATTGCAATCTTTTTAATCTAAAAATTGGGAGTCTCCCGCCTAAATTGGGAGGGTTGGCATGTATGCTATACACTCACGCACCAATCCGCATACCCATCCATAGGCATCAATAGAGCTTTCACTCGCAAAAAAACAAAGTCCTCTTTTTTCAACCGCCTTGCCAACGCAAAAGGTTGACAAGTATGCGAGAGCCCCTCGAAGTCTATGACAAATACGGATGCATGCCAACACATCCGATGCACCTGGGAAGGCGATTTCTTCAGGGAAATCGGGAAACATACATTTTCCCATAGAAATGCATTAGGGCTACAATTATTTTAGGCAGGAGAACGTGAAAAATAGCAATATTTTTCACTGAAAATTCAGGAGTCTCCCGCTTAAATCGAGAGAGTTGGCATGTATGAATATGGGGTTTGGCGGGTGAGTGAACAGATTCCATGAGGGCTAAAAGGGTGTGGGTTGAGAGGTAAACAAACGTTCAATTTTGCTCCCTCACCCCTTAAGGGGTCCAAGACAATGCCTCGCCTTCCTCTCCGTTCTGCCTAGCAAAAGGAGGCATCCAATTGTTACTCTCGAGAACCCAGCTCCAGGGAGAGCGCCTGCCCCAGGAAATGAGGACTGTGGAGAAGGTATTGGTAAGGTACCGACTAGTTCCCATCCAAGAAACGGACCATAGCAATGGCCCGCCCACTCTTCTTCACGTGACTTCCTACGTCATCATTGTAATTTTTCCAGAGCAATGAAGCAAAAAGGGCAATTTCCCTAATGGGAACTAGCCTTCTCAGTGTGAGTAGGCTAGTTCCCATTATTATGCAGGATGTTGACACTAGGGACAAAAAGGGCCATTTGTGTGAGTAGGCTAGTTCCCATTAGTATGCAGGAATTGGCCACTAGGGGAGCAAAAAGGGCCATTTCTCTAATGGGAACTAGCCTTCTCAGTGTGTGTTACATCCGCCCTGCGTCCCGCTATGCGGTGATGCAGGGCCCTCTCATAAAAGCCCCGCCCCCGAGCACGGGAGGCAGTTCCGGGCCGACCTGATACCTGAGTGCTGCGTATTCTTTTCGCTCCCGCCGGAGCTGCGACACACGGGCCGCGCGGCCTTGCTGCCTAATGTCTGGTCTCCCGGCGCGCAGAGCCGCGGAGGCTGGATGCAACAATGGCGACGAGGAAAACTAAACGAGACACACGCGCTCAGCGCTCGACAGGCTGTTGATGGCTGTTATGTAGTCAGCTGAAGACAAACGAGGTTTTCTTTCACAGTGGTTTATTGCACAACAAATTCTGGTCACAGAACAATACATTTTGCCAACTGATGACGATTCTTTTCACCTCACAGGGACAGGCGTTCCGTCTTACTTTACTTGCAATGACCTCTGCTGGCCTTAATTAGTTCCAAGATAACAGCCAGGTGTTTACAGGCTTTTCACCCTTCAACCTGTCCGCCGGCCATAAAAACGAAATTAACAAAATGTCAATAGTACACACTTCACCACTCTGAATCCTTCTTCTTAGGCGTCCGTTTCTCTCCAATGGAAGGTCTTCAGCCTTGGTCCGGGTACGGTGTCAATCTGTGAACTTTCCGCTTACTATTAGTAAGCCCACTCTGTCATGATGCCCGCTCCCGGGGAGCCGGTTCAAGCCCTGCGTCCCCGAAAGCGGACATCCAGTCCCCAAGGAAGGACCCAGCAACCCCATATAGGGGCCCTTTGGACAGTGTCCTGGCGCCTATGGCGCCAGGCTCATAAAAGACATCAGTCCTGGCGCCATAGGCGCCAGGCTCATTATGGGAGTGCTTGGGTGCACTTACCTGATGCAGACCATGCTGCAGGATCCTGGCCTCCTTGAGGCCTGAAAGGAACTACTTTACCTGTGGGACTAATTTACCATCCGGGCGTGGTCGGGGAAGGATACATACCTGATTGGAGGAAGGATACATACCTGAAACTTCTTCCAAGGCTATTTAAACCCCACCCGAACAGCCACACATGCTTCGCGTTGTTCTGCATCTAGCAGCTGGACGCTCACCGTGTCTGCTCCTGCATCCTGACTTCTGCCACGCCGGCCAGCATCCTGGATCACCTGCAAAGGAAGAGAAGAAGAGAACAGAAGAAGGAAAAGTCCTTACCTGCTAAATCCGCATCCCGGAGACATCTCGCCGACAATCCTGAAAAGGAAGACTTTAATTTAAAAGCTCATCGCGTTGATCGCTGCAGCGCCGCATTGCACTCACCTTTACAGGGCGCCTCCATGTTCAGCAGCGATCATCCGGATTCGCAGTCACGCCCCAGCGCCTAGGGAGAAAAAGACCAGAACAAAAGGTGAGAGAGAGAAGGGAATAAGGAAAGCTAAATATCCATGTTAAGACTTACCTGTTGATTCATTCCCTCTTCATTTCGGATCCGCGCCGCATCCTGGCATTTCCGGACCCCGGCCCCTAAGGGGAAAAAGAGACATCAGCGTTAATGAGCGAATGAAAAGACATTACCAAAAAACGCTCATTAAAGACTTACCTGATTTCTACAAGGATTTCACCTCTCATCTCGGGTCGGTGCCTGTTCCCCGGCATTCCGTACCCCGGCCCCTATGGGGAAAAAGACACTAGCATCAGTACATTAATGCATGGACACAAGGGGAACCTCTTATCAAAAAACTTACCTGGAAACCAAGCAAGTTTGGTTCTCACCAATCCGAAAATCCAGTGAAGTAACTGGATACCAACGCGCCCCTGCATCAGAAGCAGGATGGAGAGCTCGTCCTTCCAGACCCTAAGGTGAGACGCTACGAGAAATCACAGAAGGGTTTCGAGGAGGGTGAGAGGGGAAAGTGGGAGGCCGATTGCATTACTCCGCTGACAGTTAATCCCCTATTTTCGCCTACAGAAGGATACTTCTGCGAGCCAGGCAAGCCAGATTTGGGGGCCCGGTCCAGTCCGTCTTCCGAACCCTGCGCATCACCTTAGAAGAGGTCACAGCAGCGCGAACCAGGCCAGCGCCTCCGTGGGAGTCAGGTGAGCGTAACAGAACGCGAAGCCTTCCTACAAATTCCCACCCAGGCGCTATGGAAAGTTCTGAGACTGATCAGTTGAACCAATTACTGGGGGAATTATGGGCCGAAGTACATGCCGCTCGTCAAGAGACTAATGCCCTCAGGAGGGAATTAATAATATCAAAGGAAAGAACTGATGACCTGGCCAGACAGCTTTTGCAAGGTCAATCTGGGCAAACTCCTCTACCCGGTTCCGGAGGGAACCCCGCTCCTGTGGTTTCCAGTAACCCTGTGCAGATTAATCTACCTGGAAACATGCCGCTGGCCCCACCCGAACGCTTTGCTGGGGACCCCAAACGATTCGCCGTATTCATGAATCAGTGTCGTTTGCACTTCCTATGCAGACCTGGGGCCTTCCCTAATGATCAGACCAAGGTAGCCTTTGTATTGTCATATCTCAGCGGCTGCGCTGCCGATTGGTCCGTTCCACTGGTTAATCAAGATGACCGATTCTCCGTGATTTTGAAAGGTTTCAAGCAAGCATGGAAAGGTTATTTGCTCGACACTCTCAGGGGCAGGCTCTGGATGACGAACTTCTATCCCTGCGACAGGGCAATCAGGACCTCCTATCCTATATTGCAACCTTTAATAGACTAATTGTGGAAACGGGATGGCCAGAGGATAAAAGAGTCACGTTGTTTTATCGAGGCCTTTGCGGAGAACTTAAAGATGTCTTGGCCCAAGTTGTAAATCCGCCCCAAGAATGCACAGAGTATATAGAATTAGTGGTCCAATTGGATCACAGACTTCAAAACAGAAAAGCAGATCAGTCCAGGTTTGAGACCCGGGTGTTGGTCAAGAACCATGCTAATCCCAAGGGAGTTGATGTCTCTGAGCCTACGCAAATTGGAGGGGTTAAAGGACCCTTAACTCAAAAGGAACGTGAAAGGAGGCGGCAGTTAAAATTATGTCTTTATTGTGGGAATTCTGGACACTTTCTACGAGATTGCCCGGCAAAACCGCCCCGAAAGGCGGTAGGAGCCGCTGATAAAAACCATGAAGACTCTGTTTCGGGAAACGACTCCGCCCGACAAGTGTAGGGGTCCGCTTGCCGAGCTTGAAAACTAACTCTCAGACCTCGCATTTCATTGTGCCAATGGTTCTCGTAGATCCAGAACAGCCTAAGCGGTTGCATGAAATAAAGGCATACATCGATAGTGGGGCTATTGGAAACTATGTGGATCATGAATTGGTCTCTAGGATTAACCTCCCTCTCCGTCCTAAAACCAGCAAAGATGTCATCACCACAGTCGATGGAACTGAAATTGCCTCTGGACCGGTAACACATTCCACTACTGAGGTGACTCTTATTGGTCCCGACGGCCATCAGGAGGGTGTTGTGTTTGATGTAATCAAGGCTCCACAGTTTCAGGTTATTCTTGGAATCCCTTGGTTAGAGACACATAATCCTCGAATTGATTGGCGAGCTAAGAGAATAACCTTCCCGGATTGTACACAAACCTGCTACCCAGAAAACCTGAAGATTAATCTAGCATCTGTAACCTCTGCCTCCATGCAACTACCTCTGGAATACCAAGACTTTCAGGACGTCTTCCAAAAGGAACAGGCCAACACGTTACTTCCTCACAGATCGTACGGTTGCCAAATCGATCTGGTGCCCGGTGCACAACCCCCTTGTAGCAGGATTTATGCCCTTACCGAACCTGAGAATCTGCATTTGAGACAATATTTGGATCAATACCTAGCTAATGGTTTTATTCGCCCGTCAAAGTCCCCGGCATCCTCGGCTTTGTTCTTCGTGCCCAAAAAAGAAGGCGACCTTAGAACTTGTATCGATTACCGCGCATTGAACCAGATAACGGTTAAAAACCGTTATCCTCTGCCTCTGATCCCTGAACTCCTTGACCAGGTGAAGGACGCTTGCATATACACCAAGTTAGATCTCCGGGGGGCTTATCATCTGGTACGAGTTAAAGAAGGCGACGAATGGAAAACTGCCTTCCGTACTAAATACGGATTATTCGAGTACAAGGTGATGCCTTTCGGATTGTGTAATGCGCCGGCTGCCTTCCAATACTTCATGAATGATGTCCTTCGGGAACTCATCGATGTTTGTGTTGTCGTATATATCGATGACATTCTGGTGTACTCCTCTTCGGAATCTGATCACAGAAAACACGTCAGGGCAGTACTCGAAAAACTGCGCCAACACAAACTATTTGCTAAATTGGAGAAATGTGTTTTCCATACCACAGAAGTCGAGTTTCTAGGTTTCATCCTGACACCCAAAGGAGTCCGAATGGACTCAAGAAAAGGGGATGCCATCCTCAAATGGCCATCACCTAGCTCTGTAAAAGGGGTTCAAAGCATGCTCGGCTTTGCCAATTTCTATCGCAGGTTTATCCCGGAATTTTCACGCGTGGTACAACCCATTACTGCACTCTTGAGGAAAAATAAACGTTTTGAATGGTCTGAAGAAGCCGAGCAGGCCTTTCGGGATTTAAAAGCTAAGTTTACCTCCGCACCTATATTGAAACACCCGCGTCCAAATCTCCCTTATGTCGTTGAGACTGACGCATCCAGCCTAGCCATGGGAGCTGTCCTGTCCCAAAGAGATCCCGAAACCAACCAACTGCATCCCGTAGCATTTTGGTCCAGAAAATTCTCGGCACCCGAGGTTAATTATACAATCACAGACAAAGAACTGTTAGCCATTAAGTCCGCTTTTAAAGGCTGGCGGCATTATCTGCTTGGCGCTCAACATACCATCACAGTGATCACTGATCACCGGAATTTACAGTATTTGAAAACCGCCAAGGCTCAGTCATCACAGCAGCTCCGATGGGCTTTGTTTTTCGCTGAATTTGATTTCGTGATTACCTATCGACCTGGCTGCAAGAATGGCAAAGCAGACGCCTTATCCCGAATTGGAATGGGAGAATCTGATACAAACTCAGAACCGGTACCAATAATTCCCGAACAGAGGATTCTAGGCATGACTTCGTTACAGACGCTTGAAGACATTCAAGCCAGAGTGAAACAACTCCTGGACCCTACAACCTTACAGGAATGGATACAAAAGGGATCAGACTTTACCATAGATAATGGTTTACCTTATTTCCAAGGACGCTTATTCCTGCCACATAAGGAATTACACGAACTAGTTATTTCCGGTTATCATGATACATTAATAGAGGGACACCCCGGTATTGCCAAGACAGAGGAAAAGGTGAAACAACAATTTTGGTGGCCCTCTTGGTGAAAAGATGTTAAATCTTTTGTGATGTCCTGTGGTGTTTGCGCCCAAAATAAAAGTCAAAAGAAAAGACCAGCCGGTCTCCTTCAACCTCTAGACATACCACCAGCACCCTGGCACACCCTATCAATGGATTTTATTACGGACCTGCCTCCTTGTTCGGGGTACAATACTATTCTGGTAATTGTGGATTTGTTTTCCAAAATGGCCCACTTTATTCCTTTGAAAGGTTTACCTTCAGCTTCTGTCCTAGCCAAAGAATTCCTCGAAAATATTGTTCGGCTACATGGATTCCCATCTATACTAATCTCTGACCGGGGAAGCCAATTCATTTCCCACTTTTGGCGCAAATGTCAAATGGCGCAGATCGACGTAAGATTATCGACCAGTCACCACCCTCAGACCGATGGTCAGACCGAGAGGACAAATCAGACCCTTGAACAGTACTTACGGTGTATGTTACAGCAATCTGAAAGCAACTGGAAAGACATTCTTTGGATGGCCGAATACGCATATAATAATTCGGTACACTCTGGAACTGGCCACAGTCCTTTTTATACTTTGTTTGGGCATCACCCTTGAACCTCAAACCTTGACTCACCTCAGAACCTCGGAATGCCTGCAGTAGAACATCTGCATTCTACAATTACCCAAGCCTTCAAAGAGGCAACTACGCATTTACAACAAGCCAAGAGAAAATACAAGGAGAATGCTGATCTACATCGGAGTGAAGCACCTCCGTATCAGATTGGGGATCAAGTGTGGTTAGCTACCAGACATTTACCACTCAAAGGGCCTCTAACTTTTAACCCAAAATATCTGGGACCTTATTCTATTACGGCAATAATTAACCCAGTGGCTGTTAAACTTGATTTACCAGCTAGTATGCGAATTCACCCTGTTTTTCATGTGTCACTTCTGAAACCAGTGGTACCCGGAACCCGACTACTCAAACCTCCAGAACCTATTCTAATAGATGGGGAGCCCGAATTTGAAGTGAAGAACATTTTAGACTCAAAAATGTTTAGGTCAAAACTGTTCTACCTAATTGATTGGAAGGGGTACGGACCTCAGGAGAGGTCGTGGGAACCCAGCGACCATGTGCATGCACCTCGATTAGTCAGGAAATTCCACCGACTCTTCCCAGACAAACCAAAATCCCTGGAGGGAACAACCTTGGGAGGGGCCTTGGGGGGGGAGTGCTGTCATGATGCCCGCTCCCGGGGAGCCGGTTCAAGCCCTGCGTCCCCGAAAGCGGACATCCAGTCCCCAAGGAAGGATCCAGCAACCCCATATAGGGGCCCTTTGGACAGTGTCCTGGCGCCTATGGCGCCAGGCTCATAAAATACATCAGTCCTGGCGCCATAGGCGCCAGGCTCATTATGGGAGTGCTTGGGTGCACTTACCTGATGCAGACCATGCTGCAGGATCCCGGCCTCCTTGAGGCCTGAAAGGAACTACTTTACCTGTGGGACTAATTTACCATCCGGGCGTGGTCGGGGAAGGATACATACCTGATTGGAGGAAGGATACATACCTGGAACTTCTTCCAAGGCTATTTAAACCCCACCCGAACAGCCACACGTGCTTCGCGTTGTTCTGCATCTAGCAGCTGGACGCTCACCGTGTCTGCTCCTGCATCCTGACTTCTGCCACGCCTGCCAGCATCCTGGATCACCTGCAAAGGAAGAGAAGAAGAGAACAGAAGAAGGAAAAGTCCTTACCTGCTAAAGCCGCATCCCGGAGACATCTCGCCGACAATCCTGCAAAGGAAGACTTTAATTTAAAAGCTCATCGCGTTGATCGCTGCAGCGCCGCATTCCACTCACCTTTACAGGGCGCCTCCATGTTCAGCAGCGATCATCCGGATTCGCAGTCACGCCCCAGCGCCTAGGGAGAAAAAGACCAGAACAAA
Source organism: Ambystoma mexicanum (assembly GCF_040938575.1). Taxonomy (NCBI): domain Eukaryota; kingdom Metazoa; phylum Chordata; class Amphibia; order Caudata; family Ambystomatidae; genus Ambystoma; species Ambystoma mexicanum. Next base: position 919,336,466 of record NC_090934.1, on the reverse strand, counting down.
AGGTGAGAGAGAGAAGGGAATAAGGAAAGCTAAATCTCCATGTTAAGACTTACCTGTTGATTAATTCCCTCTTCATTTCGGGTCCGCGCCGCATCCTGGCATTTCCGGACCCTAAGGGGAAAAAGAGACATCAGCGTTAATGAGCGAATGAAAAGACATTACCAAAAAACGCTCATTAAAGACTTACCTGATTTCTACAAGGATTTCACCTCTCATCTCGGGTCGGTGCCTGTTCCCCGGCATTCCGTACCCCGGCCCCTATGGGGAAAAAGACACTAGCATTAGTACATTAATGCATGGACACAAGGGGAACCTCTTATCAAAAAACTTACCTGGAAACCAAGCAAGTTTGGTTCTCACCAATCCCAAAATCCAGTGAAATAACTGGATACCAACGCGCCCCTGCATCAGAAGCAGGATGGAGAGCTCATCCTTCCAGACCCTAAGGTGAGACGCTACGAGAAATCACAGAAGGGTTTCGAGGAGGGTGAGAGGGGAAAGTGGGAGGCCGATTGCATTACCCCGCAGACAGTTAATCCCCTATTTTCGCCTACAGAAGGATACTTCTGCGAGCCAGGCAAGCCAGATTTGGGGGCCCGGTCCAGTCCGTCTTCCGAACCCTGCGCATCACCTTAGAAGAGGTCACAGCAGCGCAAACCAGGCCAGCGCCTCCGTGGGAGTCAGGTGAGCGTAACACACTCGTAATCTTGGCTGGTCTCACTCCACTCGGGTGCGTCTCTCGCCTCGCGCTGCTCCTGAAAAATAAGACGCCTCCTGAGTCTCTTGGAGTTGCATTTAATCCTTGTCCGGCCCCTCCCCCGTAATCAGCCCCATGTGTTCTCAGCAACGGTTTTAACACACCTGAATCAGATTCCCCACCTCCTCCCTGCTCCGTCCACTGTGGGCTAACCCTGTACTTTATTTGTGTTCGGGCGGTTTTAACGTAAGGAAACCTGGTTCTCCCTTTCCTTTTTCTCCTTTCTTTACCCATCGGTGTGCCTCCCCCTGATGCAGTATTTCGTGGGGTATTTTGGTATCTGTAATTTGTCTCTTTTCATTGATGGCCAGTACTTGACGGGACTCTTCCTCAACTCCCTCCTTTCTCCCTGTGTCCAGGGCGGCTGCCACTGCTTCCACCTCACAATGGCCCACGGCCATATAAAACAAATTTTTGGACACCCGGTGGGGGGGAGACACATTTGACCCCCCCACCCACAAAAAAAAAAAAACAGAAACAACATTAGAGGGAAACAAATCCTCAGCAGCATCAACCTGGTCCAACTATCAAAAGGGCATACCACCAAAACGTGGAAGCGCCAAGACCCTCTCTCTCCGCCTCCCATGTGTCAGAGGCACCAGGAAACATCGGAGAAGGCCCACTGCTGACCCACATCCACGAATTCAGCACGGCTGCACGTGGTGAGTGCCTGATTTTGACACTACTGCCCATCTGGAAAAACAAAGGGATCGCCCAGGGACCAGTACCAAGGTGAGGCAAGTGAACCCCAGCAATGGCAACCGGCACATCCACCCCCAGACAGGCACACCTTCAAGATTGGCGGCAAACCTATCGATGTCATCACCACAGGCACACCCGCAGGGGAATTCCTCGGGAATGATCCAGCCTTTTGACCCATTTACAGACCCGTCATCAGTTGGACCCAGGTGGCAGCAATGGATCCAGAAATTCGAAATGGCGATGGACTGCAAGGACATAACCACTGCCAGGAAGATGAGGTCGCACCTGCTGCTAAACGTGGGGGACGAGGTACTACGCATTTTTAACACGCTAACCATTGATGATGGCCAGGACATATACCAACAAGCAAAAGATGCCCTGACGGCGCATTTTCTCCCACAACTAAACCCGGACTATGAAACCTTCATATTCTGCACCACTATTCAGGCAGAAGAAGAAACCTTGGACGCCTACCACACACGGCTTAGGAAGTTAGCAATTTCGTGTGAATTCACAAACGTCGAAAAAGAAATCCGGAGGCAACTCATCAACGGCATCCAATCGGAAAAACTGAGACGGATGGTACTTGGTGAGAAAGGCATCTCCCTCACACGAATTCTCGAATCGGGTCGACAAAGAGAACTGGCACATACCAGAGCCGCCAACATGGGGGCAACGCTACAAAAACTACAGCCCGCCCTCACGACAGCCATGGTGTCCCATGTCACCAATAGACAATTCACGAGGGACGAGGCTGGTGGCAACTACGCACAAAACAGGTGGCAGCCACGTGTCCCGGGCCCCACGGAGTGTGGATGGTGTGGTGGACTGCGACATGGACGGCAAAACTGCCCCGCGCAAGGAACAACATGCGCGGCATGTGGCAGAAAGGACCACTATGCGAAAGTATGCCGATCAGCGGGCACCCCGGCACAGCCCCCGCAGAACCCTCAAGAAAAGAGCGGGACCAAGAAGAAGAAGCAGGCTAGCACAAGGCGAGTCGAAACTGCCAACTCATCGACTGAGGAAGAAGGAGATGTCGTCTCAGGGACGCCACATGAATCCGGAAAGGAACAATGGAGAAAAGGGAGGAAGGTTTACCTAGTGTCGGCGTTGGATCAAGGGCAGAGAACACAGAGGAAGAATCTCCAGAGGCGCAAATGTTTGGTCACACTCCAAAACCAACAAGTATGGATGACCATCGACACGGGAGCCTCCGTAAACGTCATGCCCACAAGCACGTTCCAGACGTTGCAACCACAACCAGATCTGAAGGACACAGAGACACTGCTGTTTGCGTACGGCAGTAGAAAGCCCCTACCAGTCGTCGGCAGGTTCTGCACCACCCTCAGCCACGGTGAAAACAGACTACTGTCAAAAATCTACGTCGTGAAGGCGGGGATCGAATGCCTTCTGAGTGGGGACTCGGCTGAAGATCTGGGGTTGGTCAAGTTCACCTGCCAACTGGATGAAGTGCAAGAAGTCGAGAACATTTTGAAGCATTACCCCAACCTGCAAAAGGGGATAGGGTGTTTGAAAGGAAAGACAATCAGGCTACACATTGACGAATCGGTACAGCCGAAGGCAGTGAGAGACAGGAGGACACCGTTCCACATGCGAGAACAAGTGGAGAAAGAACTCAAAGCTTTGGAAGAAGCCGGAATAATAGAGGGAGTGACTGGGCCTACACCATGGGTCTCCCCGATGGTAGTAACAAGAAAGCCCAAACAGCCCGGATTTGCATAGACATGCGTCTTCCAAACACCGCCATCAAGCAGGAGCGGCACATCACACCCACGCTCGACGAAATCGTGGCTGACCTTACAGGGTCGTGTGTGTTCTCCAAAGTTGATCTGAAAGGAGGATACCACCAGCTAAAGCTTCACAGAGAATCTCGCTACATAACGACCTTCTCAACACATCTGAGGCTGCGGAGATACAAACACCTGAGTTTTCGGAATATCATATGCGGCCGAAGTCTTCCAACAAACAATTTAGGAGGTCATGCGAGACATACCTGGTGTCCTCAATGTGAGCGACGATATCCTCATCCACGCTCATGACAGGGAAGAACATCTCAAGAGGCTCCAAACGCTGTTGGGCAGGCTAGAAGACGCTGGATTAACAATACACAAAGAGAAATGTGAATTTTTCAAGTCGGAAATCACATTCTTTGGTACGAATTCAGCAGCACGGGCATTTCCCCTGACCCCCAGAAGGTCGCCGGCATTCAAGCCGCAAGCCCGCCAATGACACCCACTGAAGTGCGCAGCTTCCTGGGCATGGCCACTTACTGCGGGAGGTTAATCCGCAATCTGGCCACCCTCTCGGAACCCCTACGTGAGCTGACCAAACTAAACACCAAATGGGATTGGGGGCAAGAGTTTCAGGAGGCCTTCGAGAACATTAAGGAGTCCCTGTCCGTCGACACAAAAATGGCGTAGTACGACACCGAGCTCCCGACGGAGTTATTCGTGGATGCGAGCCCCATAGGGCTAGGGGCCATCCTCATGCAGGTCACCAAGGAAGGGGAGAAGAGGCCCATCGCGTACGCATCAAGAGCTCTCACTATGACAGAACAACGGTACTCCCACTTTGAGAAGGAGGCCATTGTCGTACTATGGGGGTGTCGTCATTTTCACCTATACCTCTATGGACGGAGATTTGTGGCAGTTACAGATCACAAACCTCTATTACCCATCTTCATGGGCACGTCTTCACACCCGCCAGCAAGGATAACCAAATGGCTGTTGCACCTCCAGCAAGACAATTTTGAACTGGCCTACCAGCCGGGAAGTGGAAACCCGGCGGACTTCCTCTCAAGACACCCTCGAGCGGCAACACCACAAGAAGTCCAAGTAGCTGAGGAGACCGAGGAGCACATATGCCAGGTGTCAGCATCGAGGACACTGAGTCAGAGACCCACAAGGACCCATGTTGCAACCTGGTGAAGGACGCCATCATCTCAGGTTACTGGAAGTCTTTCATGAAGAACACCCACAACAGGACAGTGGAAGCGAAGGTTTTTCTCTCCGGGATATTCACCATAAAACAAGACCTGTCGATCACAGAGAGCGGACCGCTGCTCAGGGGCAATCGGATTGTCATCCCACCAAGCATCCAGGACAGAATAGTGGCACTAGCCCACGAAGGACACCAAGGGATGGCTCGGACCAAAGCTCGAATCAGGCACCGGGTGTGGTTCCCACAGATCGACGAGAAGGTTGAAAGTCTGATAAACGCCTGCCTACCCTGTCAGATAACCGGGGCTCCGCCAGAACCAGAACCCATTCAGTCAGCAGAACGTGGTCGTGGTCGATGGGATGCAATCAGCATCGATTTCTGCACTCTACAAGAAGGACTCTACCTCCTGGTGGCCATTGACAACCATTCCCGATACCCCGAAGTCGATATAGTGGAATCCACAGCAGCGGAGGTGGTCCGTCCGACCACCAGGTGGGCGACCAGGTGGTCATGTTGCGAAATCCGACATGGTCAAAACTGGACACCAGATACGAAGAGCTCCCATGGAACGTCAGTGGGAAGCAAAGGACCATGGTGACAGTAACGAGAGGACGCCGACAGGTGACACGAAATGCGTCGTGGTTCAAGGCGGTACCACGCAACCTGTGGACCGATGGCGAAGGCCACCATGAAGATGAAGAATCTCAGTCCAACGAAGGAGAACCCGTTCACCTCCAGGACGAGGTAGCAGTGGGTGACAGGACGTGGGAGCAGTGGAGCGAGCCGGACATGGGTGAGCCGGACAGAGAAGGTGAGACACCCAGTGGGACAGTGGGCTCAGCCCCAGAGGCGGGCGATATAGTTTCAGAACTGCCATGAGCCCGCCCGCCAGGCTCAAAGACTATGGGCCTCTGTCATGAGTGAGTGCCCTTTAAGACATCTCATTTGTGAGATGTACGTCACAGGCGGATATGACGTGGAAAGGGGAGGAGGGGTGCCGGGGAGGCACTTCCAATATTGTAGAGGAAAAAAGAGGTTGTGATTTACTCCGTTGGTGTCCTGTCCGTTATTTGGGGCCTTCCACCCCCAACATTTGGCGACGAGGACTCTCCATTTTCACCAGCGGTCCTCCTTCTCGCCACGCTGGGGATCCCCCCCATGTGCGTCCACGTAACCACGTCGGTGATCCCACCGACGAGCGGATCCCCGCTACTACGAAGGGAGCGCAACTGGGGACGCGCCTCCCTTCCCATCCTTTCCCCCTCCTTCACACGCGATCCTGCGGTGCCCCGCTCCTACGCCTGCAGCCCGCCTGGGTTTCCTCCAGGGCACACGCGATCCCGTTGGGCCCACGCCTCCTGAACCTCTGGAAAACACGTGCATGGCTGCCGTGCAACGAAGGATCCACTACACACGGCGCCTGCTGCCATCCTTCAGTGTGAGTGCTACCACAAGGCCCCCACGCACTATCAGGGGCCTGACGGACATTGTAGAGAAAAAAAAACGTTTTTTTTTCCTCACGTTACTACTCCTCATACTGCGGCGGCCTTCTTCTTCGTCCCAGTACCACTGTGATTTGGAGCACACCTGCCTGCAGGACGATTTTCAACACCCCACTCGCCGCCGCGGCCACATCCTGCACACCACCATGAGTACGACTGCTGTTCAGGCGGCATCCAGCTCGCAGCCGCCACCTGCACCAGCTGTCACACGATCCACCGCCGCTGCATGGCGCATGCCACCCCCGTTCTCCATGACGCCTCAAGCGGACAAAGGAGCACGATGGGTGGAATGGTTAGAAGACTTCAACAACTTAATTGATGCCGCCAGGGAAGAGAACTCCCCTCGTCTACGCAGCATGTTCATAAACACGGCAGGGGGAGAGATAAAAACATTGATCAAAACCATTCCGCCAACAGAAATGGTTGATTTTGATGCCCTCATCGCGGCCCTGAAGAAACGCCTTGTCATCGCCCCCAACAGAGACTATGAACGATATGTTTTTAACCAATGCTCACAGCGCAATAATGAAACCGTGGACGAATTCTTCACGAGGCTCCGCGTCAAAGGTGCACATTGCCAATTTGACGCGTTTTCGCTTGATGAAGCACTTCGACTCAGGGTAATTGAGGGCTGTGTGTCGGCGACACTACAGAAACAACTCCTAAAGAAACCAGTCACCATAGAAGAAGTAAGTGAAATGGCACGTATACTCGAAAGGGTGGAAAAACAAGCCACACACATAGCCAGCAACGTCGCGCGGAAACACGACAAAAGTGACGTGATAGCTGCAATTCATGCTGGAAATAAAAATGCCAATCCAAGCAACACGTCGACACCACGTATGCAGAGACAATGCTACAGGTGTGGGATGGCGTTTCCGCACGCAGGATCCTGTCCAGCTCTCTCTCAAAAGTGTGGCAACTGCGGCAGGGAAGGCCACTTCCAATCTGTATGCAGGGAAGGTAAGCCGTTTTCCACCCCACGTGGAACGACCAGCTCGCAAGTCAGGCCAGTTCAAAGATTCTACACAAGCCCGCCTCAACAGTCACGGTTCTACCAACAGAGCCCAAGGAGATATGTGCGCGTGGTAGAGGAAGTATACCCGGAAGATGACAGCCAAGAATACGTGCCACAGGGACAAATTGCACACATTATTGATGAATATGATGGACCGCCAGTACCACGCCGCGAGTCGCTAGTTGAGGTGCAGAGAGAACACGACTATGACACTGCATATGACCCACATGCGCATGATGAGTTTGTCAATCTCATAATGGACGAAAAGGAAGACCAGGAAGCACCCAGAATAGCCATTGACATTTGCGACAAACAATTCTGTTTTCTGATTGACTCTGGGGCGACAGTAAATGTCATGGGTGAAAAAGAATTCCTAACTCTCTGCCATAAAACGATGCTAAACCTGTCAATGTCCAAAATCTACCAATGGGGGGCAGACACTCCGCTGCAGAGCGTCGGGTCATTCAAAAGAAGACTAACATTCGCTAATAAGACCACCGATATCGTGATCCATGTCATCAGAAGCCCCACTAAGGGTCGATGCCTGCTAAGTTACAAAACGGCATTCTGTCTAGGATTAATTAACATTCTGGTTCGAGAGGGGGATGTAGTCAGGTCATCGGATAGTCAAGTCACACAGCAAGGTCGGATTCGCGCCCTGATATCCCGCGATAACCCTGCCATCTCAAAGATGACATTGTCCAAGAATTTCCGCAACTATGTCAAGGTCTAGGAAAGCTGAAGGGCCCACCAATAAAGTTACACATAGACTCGACAGTTCAACCAGTCCCACAACACCCACGCAGGCTAGGATTTCACCTGCAGGAAGCAGTGTCCAAAGAACTAAACCAACTCCTCAGAGATTACATCATTGAGCCTGCCACAGGGCCGACGCCATGGGTGTCCCCTCTTGTAATTGTCCCAAAAGAAGGCGGCCGTCTGAGAATATGCGTGGACATGCGAGTAACCAACACCGCCATACAACGGGAGCGACACCCTGGACCCAAGTTTGAAGACATGATAGTCCAAGTAAACAAAGCTGTCCTTTTCTCCAAATTGGACTTAAATCAGGGATACCATCAGTTGGTACTTCACCCCGAGTCACGGCCAATGACCACATTTGCATCGCATGACGGACTACTCCACTACAAGAGGCTAAATTTCGTATCTCCTCGGCAGCCGAAATTTTTCACGAAACTATTCGACAAGTCATACGTCCCATAAACAGGATGCGGGACTGACCCTCAATATAGATAAGTGTCGGTTCAGCAAAACAAAGCTGAAGTTCTTTGGCCACATCTTCTCAGCAGATGGCATGACTCCGGACCCGGACAAAGTGGCTACCATTTTTCACCTCGACAAGCCTTCCCAGATTGCCGACGTTAGGTCATTTCTAGGGATGGCGGGATACTGTGCTCGATACATCCAACATTTTGCTTCCATCACTGAACCCCTCAGACGTTTGCTCCAAAAAGACACTCCGTTCATATGGTCGGAGGAATGTCAGGTGGCATTTGATACCATCAAACACTCTCTGACAGAGGCAAGGAAGCTGGCATACTTCGCCCCTGAATGGCATACTGAGATAGTGGTGGACCCGAGTCTGGTAGGTCTAGGTGCAATTTTGGCGCAAACCAGTGGACAAGACACCCACCCGAGACACATTGTGGCATACACCAGCAGAGCTCTAGCTCCGCCTGAATCTGCGTATTCCCAGGCGGAAAAAGAAATCCTGGCAGCCGTCTGGGCGTGCAAACATTTCCATAATTTCATGATTGGAAAAAACTTCACACTAATTACGGACCATCAAGCCTTGTTATCGCAGTTCGGTAATCCTCGCACGAAAATGCCCCCCAGGATTGAACGATGGGGCATCCGTCTACAAGAGTATGATTTTGACATAATTCATCGACCAGGGGGTGAGCACAACCCTGCAGATTATCTCTCCAGACACCCAGCGGGCAACCACACCCCAAGACAGGGCGACAAGTTATGTCACTGCCAACGCACTACCGCCCGCCATATCCATTGAAACTATTGCTACTGCGTCAGCTGCAGATCCGACGATGGCGCTAGCGATCAGCTTGACAGAAAATAACAAATGGAAAGATTTTCGCAGAGCAGTCCAGAGCCACCCTGGAGCATGTCGAGATGAGATGGAGTGTTTGGCGAGAATACATGTAGAGCTGGCAGTTCAGGACAAGTCAATTTTGCTACGAGGATGTAAGATAGTCATCCCTACCACACTGCGAGCGGAAGTCATCAAGACGGCGCATGAAGGACATCGAGGAGCGGAAAACACAAAACGCCAGCTGAGATGCAACGTGTGGTTCTCCTTCATGGACGATATGGTTGACCGGTGGATAAAGAACTGCACAGCGTGCCAGTGCACGGCAAAACCTGAACCACCGGTACCACTCAGAATCACTTCAATCCCTGAACATCCATGGGAGAGAGTGGCGGTCGATTTTTATGGGCCACGGGAGGAAGGAGACTACCTACTATTGTTCATCGATGAACATTCACGGTTCCCCATTGTAAAACGTGTCAAGTCAACAGCATTTGCTCATGTTGCAGCAACATTCGATGAAGTCTTCAGTGAATGGGGAATACCAGAGACTCTTAAATCAGACAACGGAGCCCCGTTCAGTGGTCATGAATTCGGAGTGTTCGCAAAGCATATGGGATTCCGTCACCAAAGAGTAACACCAAGATGGCCGCAAGCCAACGGAATGGCGGAAAGATTAATGGCGTCTATTAAGAAGACCATGCAAAGAGCACGCCTGGAAGGAACTGACCCCCATCAAGCACTATGTAGAATGTTGCGTGACTACCGCAACACGCCTCATGAAGCCACTAATAGAACTCCAGCAGAGCTCATGATGAAGTATCAAGTGAGAACCACAGTCATCAACAACCCAGCAAGGAAGCCCAGAGTAGACCATGAGGTCATCAGAAGAGATGAAGCGGTGAAGGTGAAGGAGAAAGCCTGTGAACAGACTGAACAGACTGACCGAAGAAGGAGACCAGGTGTGGGTACAAAGAGCCATAACAAAAAAAACGGACTTGCAGTTCGCACCTGAACCGCTCCAAGTAGTGGCAATCAAAGGAACAATGATCACCGCGACTAATGGAGAGCAGGAAGTGACCCACAACAGCTCAAGGTTTAAGCATGTCGTGCAAGGGACGGAGGAGAGATCACCGCAAGAGGAAGACGACCCAGCACAAAGAGACAGTCAAGATGAAGGATGGGTTCCCCTCGGACCGCAGGTCCAGCGCTAAGTGTATCCCGATGAAGACACTGGCGGCGGTTTTGACTCAGAGCCGCGAGGCAGACCTCAGAGAAATGTGAGGAGACCTCCCAGGTTAGTGGAGGAGTGTTAAATGTGTTGCCACATGGCCAAGTTATGTTATGTGAAGCGAGTTTCGCAAAAGGGACTTGAAAGGACATTTGTCCGGGGGTGTTGTCACGAGTGAGTGCCCTTTAAGACATCTCATTTGTGAGATGTACGTCACAGGCGGATGTGACGTGGAAAGGGGAGCAGGAATGCCGGGGAGGCACTTCCAATATTGTAGAGGAAAAAAGAGGTTGTGATTTACTCCGTTGGTGTCCTGTCCGTTATTTGGGGCCTTCCACCCCCAACAGCCTCATTAGAAGGTTGGAGGTAACCATGCCGCTTTTAGCGGCATGATTGCCTCCATACCGCAATCCAGGCCCGGGTTCCTCGAATGAGGAATTACCGGGCCATCGCAACATTGGTGGACCCGGTAATTCCCCGTCCGAGGAACCCGGACCCGGTCCATCCCCATTCGAGCCCCTACAGGGCTCAATGGGGATGGAGCTAACAATGGGCCCGTTAGTGACGGGCCCGTTGTTAGCTCCCTGGACCCCTCGCGGGACCCGGTAAGGACGCCTGGTTTTTCCAGGCGCCCATTGCGGGTCCCGCGAGGAGACCTCGTAATAGGGCGGAACGGGTTTCCCGGCACCTTTACCGGTAAACCCATTCCGCCAACCTTATAGTAAGGGCCTATGTGTGGTAGCCAGCCTCCTGTGAACTGTGAGTAAGGAGGATCCATGGAGGTTTAGTAGTTTCAACTGTTTGAATCAGAGTTCACAATATGTTTTGTTTGATGTTAACCTCATCTGAAATAAAGGAGGAATGTTACATCCGCTCTGCGTCCCGCTATGCGGTGACGCAGGGGACTCTAATAAAAGCCCCGCCCCCCAGCACGGGAGGCAGTTCCGGGCCGACCTGATACCTGAGTGCTGCGTATTCTTTTGGCTCCCGCCGGAGCTGCGACCCACGGGCCGCGCGGCCTTGCTTCCTTAATGTCTGGTCTCCCTGCGCGCAGAGCCGCGGAGGCTGGATACAACAGTGCGAGTAGGCTAGTTCCCATTATTATGCAGGACTTGGCCACTATTGGCCGAAAGGGCCAATTCTCCAATGGGAACTAGCCACTCACACTGAAGCAGCTATTTTCCATCTGAGAAATAGCCCTAGCAACCAATGGTCCGTTTCTCGGATGTGAGCTAGTATAAACTTTATGGTAAGGGGAGGCGGGACATCAAAGGTAAGTACTGTGATGAGGAATAGGGACGTGGAGGTAATTAGCCGGTCAGCTCAAATAAAAGCACAAGAGCCAGACACATGTGATGACCCAGTGACTAATCTGATACATAGGGTTGTGGGCTGGTGAGCGCACTCTTCACGTAAATGCATGGTATCTCCTGACAAACTAACCTGTCCTAGAGGAAAGGCCCAGTTATGCATGCGAGCAATGTCAAACGACATGGACATCTTCACTAGGACTTGTCTCTGGATTCATTTAACGGAATTTCGACAATGCAAGTATAAATATTGACATATAGGATTCACATAAGTAATGCTTTGTTTCATTTGCAAATCTGAAATGTATTAATAATGATGACCGTAAAAACGTTATTTGTAAAAGTAATTTTATTCTAAAACGCGCACCCATAAAATACTGCAAAATATTATTTTTTCAACGATGTAATAGTACTTATTTCAAATATCTATTCAAATGTGTTGCAATTGAGGGTCCACTTTAAGATGGTCGCAACATCTACAAGGAGCCAGACCGCGTTTAACGTATATGAAAACGCATGTGAGGAGCGACGGCCATATTAGTATCAGGCGAATAGTTGGCTTGTTTTGTGTTTTTGTGGCCACGCCTTACTGTTTACGTCAATGACAGGCTGAAAGGGAGAATTTGCCCGACCTCCAACTAGTCACGTGTTTTTTTATCGTCCCCGCCTACATTCAGTAGTGTGTAATTTCGTTTGGTAGTTCCCAGGATATCCGCGGGGGCGAGCACAGGGGACACATTCTCGGGTTGTGGGAGCGGCCTGAAGTGCTCGCGCGAGTGTCGCGCGCTCAGCGGTGACCCCGCCCACTGTCTCCCTCATCCTACTCCGCTGCTTCCCGTCTCCGCTGTACAGCCTTATCCCCGCTGCCGCCACCGCTTTATACCAACACCATGCCGGCCGTGTCTAAGGGGGACGGGATGCGGGGCCTGGCGGTCTTCATATCAGACATCAGGAATTGTGAGTGTTTTGCCAGTGTTATTTATTGGCGATGAGGTTGACAGTATTCTTCACTGTGATTGAGACGTGTGACACTTAATCATGGACAAAAAGTGTACCGCTTAGTGGCATGGGCTGGTGGTGTGGTGTTCACTGTAGCTGTGATAACGTGTATGCGATTCATGGGGCTGCCCCTTTCGTGTGGATGGGGAATGTGTTGAGCCATTCGTTCCTGCGATGATCAAGGAATGACCTTTGCAATTCATTGAAGTGGGGAAAGAATGTACCCTTAACCGAGTTGACTAAGGGGTGTAACATTCGTTGGGGTGGCGATTTTGTTGTGGTAGGTAACGTGTACCCCACTAACCAGAATGCCGAGCAGTAGCATTCGCATGACTGAGCAAAGGTTAATTTCCCTTGCAGGGATTTATCAGCCACTCTGTTGAGCACGGTCTATACCATTCCCTGTATTTAGTAAGGGGTGCACAGTTCCTTGGTGTGAGGAAGCGTGTGCATTTTAAATTGTTTCTGTTTCCCATGTAGCCTTGGCATTACATTTTGAGGTGTCAGGAGAAGGGTACAACAAATGTCACCTGGGTACTTGAATGAAAACATTTGACAACTAGTGACATACTATATATGTGTAAATATATTACAAATTACCTCTGTATTATTGAGATTTAGGAACTTTTTGGGGTGGGGGGCGTATACCACTAATAGAATAATAGATGATCTATTCAAGCTGTACCCCAGAGATGAGGGCTACCAAACCTGTATATCAGTTTATTTCCATAACTAATGCACATGCTTGAAGTTAATTAACATGTACATATTGCTCTCTGCGCCAACTCCTCTTCCTAATGTGGTAATGTTAATGGGTCTTGTACCGTGCACTCTTGCCACTTGCATTAATGCTCTGGCGGGTCTGCTGTGGAAGCAGGGTTGGAGTATGTTAGTGGGATCGAGAGGGAAAAGAGTAAGAGAGCCTTGATGTGCTATTGGCAGCTTCAGTTCGGAGAAACCGGTCACTGTGCGTAGGTGCACTGTTGGTTGGTAGCCGTCATGTGGGGTTGAGGTATGATTGTGTGTGGTATGGTTTTGTGTTGGGCCCCGGCTTGCTAAAGTACAACGCTCCTTAAGCTCTTGTATTTATTCTTAAACTTCTTTTTATTGGTTTGTCTTCCAAATAATGCACCAATGCGTACAAAAGTAAACGGAAAAAGACAGAAACACATCATATTACATTTGTTCGTGGTCATGGACAGAAAATAATGCAGTAGAGAAATATGCTACAACTAGACGTTCCTGGCATGATATGTCATTCTAGCATATGTTAAAGGTGGTTTCTGGTCATTGCATCTAATGCCATTCCATCGAATTTTTTCCATCTAAAAAATGTACATCAAATGCATGTTTTTGGGGGGTGGGGTTAAAGGGTTAATTTTTGTTCAGGAGGATTTTAAAAAGTAAAATAAACAGGGGTTTTTGGGGGGTCCCCTCCAAAGAAAAAAAGAATGCATTCGATGCAAATTGTTTAGATGGAAATAATTCAATGCAAATGCATTTAGATGCAAGGAATTTGATACAATGACCATAAACCGTTAAAGGTCCTTATCGGTCGGTAATTCATAGGGTCACTTCTGGCCCCCTTCTTAAATATCAGAATTACCACTGATCACTTCCATGAAGAGGGCGTAGGTCCCTGTGACTTATTAATGGTCATTGAAAAGTCAACAAATATAGGAAACTGTCTTCTATAGGAAACTGTCTTCTTTTGAATTTGAAAGGCATGTTTGTATCAGATGGAATGAGAGGTATGCATGCTATAAGAACAGTTTCTTAAGTTTAACCCATTGATTACACAGGCCTCTATGATGTGTCTTTGTAGACGCGTAATTGTCAACCTTGTTCCATTGCAGTTTCCATTTGAGTCCCTGTGATGGCATACATTGAATAGTAGCATTTCGTCACTTACTTTCAGTTTTTGCTTGTGAGGAGGCATTCGTCCCTCTGCGTTTCTCTCATTAGAGACTGAAACGTTGAGCCAGCAATTAACTGTTTATTTTATTTGTTCTTCTCTGGCTGCTCATCTTTGGAGCGCTGCCCTGGCTGTTCGTCGTCCGGGCAATGCTGCCTTAAATGCACTTCCCCCTTCTGTCTCCCCCTGCACTTTGCATTGTTGCACTTGCACAATCTGAATGCCACAAGGCCTAGTAACATTGTTTGTTTTGCCCTCCGTCTGTCTTCCCTCCCTTGCCTTGTTACACCTAGAAACACTTGTGTACAGGCGCGTTATAAATGACATATATCATATATTTGTACCATGTCTATATATTAACGTCATTATAGAGGCACTGCTGGTGGCATGTCTTGACTCTCCAAGACTGGGAGGGCACAAATTCCCAGCAGTGTTCTATGTAGACGGTGCAGTTCTCTTATCCATATATCCCGAGGGGGCTAAAATCTAACTTAGAAATGATTGAGAAGTGCCAAGAACTGTCTGTCACTTAACCTTGAGAAGACCAAGGTGATGGTCTTCAGAAGAAAGAACCAGAAGAAACTACTAACCATCACTGTAGGTGATTATGTGCTAGAGCAGGTGCAGCACTATGAATACTTGGGAGTTAGATTTGCAGAGGATCACACATGGTCAGCTCATCTTGTTAAAGCTGCCGCTGCCCTGGAAAAATATAGTGGGGGGAATACGCAGCCTCAAGAAGGGGCGCAGTTACCCCTTGCTTTTAAATTGTTACAGGAGCAGGGGAGGGCAGCGGCTTTGTATGGAGCAGAAATCTGGCTCCTCTGCGGAGCTGAGACGGGTGGACAATGGTTTAGGAGCCTTCTTATGCAGTCCAAGGGAGCGCCTGGCAAGTCGAAGGTGGGAGTGTGCCCCAAAGCCCATTGGGGAAGTTATACCCATGAAGCCACTGATGTACTGGGCAGGGTTCTGGAGTACCCCGGAACTCGATAAATATTGTGAAGCAGTACTAAATTTGAGAGGCAAAGCAGGTTCGTGCTCTATGCCCTGGCTGCGATTTATTAAGTGTGGCTTGGAGAAGTTGGGTATGGGGCTTCTTTGAACTAGTCAAGAGAGTTTAACCCTGAGGGATAAGGCTGGGTTAAAGAGTAAGTGCCATGATGCCTTATCAGATGAGAACTTGATGTAAGGCCTTGAGCACTGGGGTGCTGTATGTATTACTGAAACGGGTCTATAGCTTTGACCCTTATCTTGATTTGGTAACTCCTGTTTATACCCAGTGCTTATATATCCAGTTATGCACCAATACTCTTATACTGGAAAGCTTTACGACAAGGTGGTCTCCGACTCTGGAGTTGGGCTGTAAGGTCTGTGGTAATCCTGTGGTAATCCTGAAGAGTATATCATGCAATTTGTACTATTCTGTCCAGGATACTTACGCCTGAGAAAGTGCTATTTGCTCCCAGTACTACGCTTAAGGGTGTTGGATCGTCTACTGAGGCCGTGACCCTGTGTAAGAACTCGACAGACCTGAATCTGGTTTACTATATTGCTACATTTTTACATAGAGCTTGGCTGCACAGGGCTAAATATTAAATACTGGCTATGCAACGGGACAGGTTGGTGAAAATCTTGGTTTCCTGTAACTGATGAATTTTATACTCCCCTGAACCATGGCTTTTATTAATTGTAATTTATTTGATTTTAATAACTGACTCGATGAATTTGTTTATGATGCTATGAATGTGATTGTTTTATGCTTTTATGGCTTTTTGCCGAATAAAGTTATGTTCAACATATATCATTGCCATTGGGACTGCTGTGCCTTTAGTGGGGTTTAAAAGAAGTAACTTGAAATTATTCCGAATGTTTGCAATAGCGGAAGGTGAAGGTGACCGCTTAGAACCGTGCTCATTATGTTTGTTAAAATATTAGCTGTTGTTGAAGTGGAAGGGCACACAGAGGTGCAGCTTGCCATTTCTACAGCCAATGGCAACCTAATGCTGATGAATTGCATCAGTTGAGTGCGAAAAAACATACCTAAGCATTATATATTTCTACGTTCATGGACTCATCCTTCACACGTATGCTATACAGGACTCTGTAATATCGCATACCGTCCTCAATCCAAACTCATACATATATCCATCTAATTGCCCACCATCTATCTTTTAGCATCTCCCTTCATACAGACAGTTACATTTCATCATGGTGGCCTCAGGTCCGAGGGAACCTGCAATATATCCCATACCTCATGCCACACACTGTAATGCTCCTCTGCAGGCCTGTTCCCACCCAGTTTTTCAGAAATGTCTATTTCCGCTTGAACATATTTCTTAAAATTCCGAAGCCAATGCCTTTCATGCCATGGCAATGCATCTCTTAGGCAGAATTAGCCCCAAGGAGAGCACCCAGTTGAGCACTTTATGCCTTTTGCTTTTCCTCTGGCTAAGTAGACCCAGCAAGCATATCGCCAGCTGCTCTTCATGGAAACCAACTGCTCTTTACTGGCTTAAGACATCCTCTCACCTAAAGGACCAAGTAGTCGGTCCCTCATGGCACCTCTCCCTCAGTACAACCTAGCAAGGCGTCGTCACCTGTCATGTCATCAGCTAGAGCCACCACCATTCTCAGTAGGGTGAATAATTTCTCACTGCAGCCCAGACTGGCTCTACAATGAAACCCCGTGATACCATCCTTCCTGTCCAGGAAGTCGGGAACCACTTCCCAAAGCTCTAAAAAGAAAAGCATTAGCTTATGCTATCCATTACGGACAGTGACGCCAAAATGACCAGGGGGTAGCATATGCTAGTCACCAAGTTCCATCCATCACTTGATTGGGGAAAGGAGTTTACACGTCACTGGGTTGAGCAACAGGTACAGCTTTTCATGGGCCAAATAGTTTGTACCCTTAAATGCATGATGCATTTCCAATTGGCCCAATGTCATGTAGGACACCTTTTTAGAAGTGTGGTCTTTAAACAATTGCACTCAAGCTTGAAGTTGACATTTGCCCTCTGTGGTAGGTTTTCCCCACAACCTACACCTAATGGGTTTTCTTTGGACTGGGGGACTTGGTGGTCTTGTTGTCCAGTTATCTGGAAGGGTAAGGGTTTTGAGTTTAATAATTCTGGAAAGCCTGTTATTTTCAGCTGATTCCTCCCTGGCTCCCAGCTTTGGACTAAAGATCTTTAATCCCAGGAAGGACCGCTTCAGGAATAGAATCCTCTGGGAGGTCTCCCCTTTTCAGTACTTTAGTCGCAGTTGGTTCAAACCGGACACTGTGACACAAGTGTCCATTGCTGCAGCTCATAAAACTTCAAAGGAGAGGTATGATTCCAGCTGGAGCTTTTTTTCAGTATCTCCCTAAAGGTTATCTGATTGGTTCCTTCTTTCAAAGCTTTGAGGAGGGATTTAAAATATTTACGCGAGGACTGGATCGTCTAGACTACATATGTATCCACTCTCAGGAAGAATTTGAACAAAGCAATGAGTCTTCTCGGGAGCAGATTCAACCCTCTTGTCTGTATTGTCGACAGGGGTTGCGTCCGCAGCTGATGAAGCTGTCCTGCCTGCAAAGGTTGGAAGAATGAAATCAACAATTAACACGTCAAGTAACTCTTCCTCAAAACCATATAAATGATGCTTTTTGGGCCTGTATTTGGGCACTTTGGGCTTTTCAGGGTATTTCCAGGGTCTTTCCATTTCTCTACTGGGAACGAACGGGGACAAATTACCTGTTCTCTGGGAGTGTTCCCAATCGAGGGTTGCTAGCTTTACCAGAGAATATAAAAGACATCTTTATAGAAACTTGAGTAACGAATTTTAAAATTTTAAAATTATTTTTGAATATGTAGTGCCTAACTTAATTTTCAATATTGCAGCTTTGTGAATAGCAGATTTGGCTGTTATCCAGTCTATTGGTACTTATTATATGAATATCGGAAACATTAAAGGCTAAATCGGCCTTACTGGGATTCAAACCTTTGACGCCTGAAGAATAAAAATACCAGAAGCAAGCACTTAACTCGGCGAGCCATGTCCGTCCATCCATGCTTTCAAACTGTATTCAAAGGACATTTTATAAATAAACATTAGTGCACAGAGAAAAGCGATTTGCTGTGTTTGCAATTAAGTATCACGCATAACATGTGAAAAGTCAAAAATAGGCAAACTGCAAATAGGGAATGTCATGTTCTCTCACACTCTCTTGGACTTAATTTAAAATGTTCTAAGTTAAAATATACTGTTGAAAAGCTTCTTATTTCAAGGGGAAAACATGCACTCGTGCAGGAGTTGCTTGTAGTGGCAGGTGACATATACTTCATTTTCAAAAGAAGGATGACATACATTTGTGTGTCCAAAACCAACATGATTTATTTCAGACCAGCAAGTGTTTGACAAAGCAAAACTCATAGGTGTGAAATAAATCACTTAAATGAATGTCAGTGGTCACTGCCCCTGCCTGTGTGACCAGTGGTACCATTTGGGAAGGCAAGAGGTTGCGGCTGCTACTACTGACCCCTAAAAGACGTTGCTACCTCGTACGTGTAGGGACTGTGTTCGAGGAAGGGGTAAGGATAAATCCACAGACCGTTGGTTCCGTAGAAATCTCACTAGGTTACATCCTTTTCTGCCCGTGTGAATGAGCAAAGGAGTGTGTGAATTGAAGTTTCTGAGAGGACTTTTATCATTCATGCACACAGGCTGTGAAACATTTGGTTGCGAGCACTTGTGGAGCTACCAACAATCTTTGGTAGGCAGCAGTCAGTTTTTAATGGGGTAGTAGTAGTTTGAATCAACACCTCGATCCGGTGTTATGAAGGCCCCTACATTGCTTCGCCCTTGTCCTCCTGTGACCGTCAAACCACACTAGCCCACTGGCTGCATGTTTGTGGGGGTAGGGGTTTGAATTTCCAAAATGTATTGGAGAGCCCCTGGAAGGGATATGAAATCGCCAAAGTTGAAAGAATTGTAGGGGGAGATCTCCTGTGTTGTAAGTACCCAATGAATCTGCACCAAGTTCACAAGAACGTTAGCCAGGTTTGAAGCTGCTTGCCAGAGCCTCATCCCCCGTGCCCATTGCTGTGCCTATGCCCGGACCTCAGTATCTCTCACATGCTCCTTCCCACTTTCCGCCCTCTATGCCGTACCTCCTTCTCTATTCTCAACCCTGCATCCTCGGAATCTATCTTCAGTGTACACCCCACAGCCTCTTGCAAGCATCTTGACGCCCCTACCATGGAAATGGAAGAGGGTCTCCACTCTGAGCCCTGTCTTACATTTTCGTTGTGCCCATGTTTATTGCATTAACCTTTTGGCTAGTGATAACTGATTCTTAGTTGGTAAGAAATGGCGTGCTGTGTTTATGTAGAGAGCTTAGGTGGCATGTGGCTTTTTATGTCTGGCTAGTAGTTTGCAACTTGCCATTTTTACCCCTGTTTTTGCAAATAAAAAGAATCTTGCTAAGGCCATTGTTTTTCCTCCGTTATAACACTCTCATGGGTGTTTGTCCCAGGGTGCTAATAGCTATAATGCCCCATTCCTCAGGCCACACTGGCTGGTTACAGCTTGTGTTAAAGGGTAAACCAAAGGTTTGGTGCGGTTCGTCCCCGACCCGCTACGACCTTCAGAACATGGCTTAAATAGAACACTTTGCCCTTCCTCACACACAGTGATCCTCTTTTCAGGGCACCTTCTAGACAATATAGCATTAACTATAGAAGGCTAAATCCTAAATTCCTACATTTTGCAGCCACAAGAGAATGTATTATTCATGTGTTAACTATTTTTTTTTTATTCTTCTTCTCTCTGTTGAACATATAACTAGAGCCCAATAGCCTCGTTTTCAGTTTATTTAAACTCTTCTCAAATTATATATACACACGTGTTTGAACAAAGAAAGCATTTTTACTGTTCACAAAGGATAAACTTTTACTTACCAGTACTACACTATAGCCATGGAGCAGGTTATTTTAGTGGAGTATGTTGCAAATTAACCCCCTTCTAGAGACTCGCACTTTAGTCATATAAGGCACTCTGAGAGTAAATGATTGGCTATAATCACACACTTTGGTTATGTGATGAAGCTGGAACTTGATCCCAGTCTGAAATCTAGTCACTTGACGACATATCTAACTGGTTCTGACTGGTACTGATATGTGTTACCGTTTGCTTCCCAGGGCTACAAAAGTTGAGCTTTCAGTCATTACTTTAAAAGTACACATCCCAAAATAAACCACCCTGACCCAAAAAAAGGTGTATGCAAACATGTTACAAAAAGGAGTATGATTATAGATTTATTTGCTCCAATCGTAAATGAAAGGCTGCAGGCAGGTTTGGCAAATTAAGGACTTAGGGTTGGGACAAATAAGCAGATGTCTTCGTGTGATGGGATCAGAGTAGCCACAATCACGAGGCTCCTTTATCTAAGCCATCATGGCGCTGAGATGTGCATCACGCCTTTCCGTGTCTGGGTTATCACTCTGCAAGGGGAGGGGTTACGGCCAGGTGGCCTCATGTAGCGCAGGACACTGTGTAGAAAACAGAATGTACAGTCCCATGCTCTTGTAATAGACAAACATCTGCTCGACGAGACCTTTTCTTCTGTGGCTTTAACCTGGTGGAGGCACTCTATCTAAGGTGGTATGCATACTTCACTTTTTTCAATGCACCCCTTTCCCTGTTTCTGGTTTTCATTTTAACCCTCCTTTACATACTAGCCAAGGGGTTTTGAAAGTCCATTAAACCACCCTTGTAATTGAGACTTCATCGGATGGTGGTCACAATAAACGGAGTTCTTCAGTCCTGTAAGCCATATTTTCCCTTTTCACATTATAAAGTCTGGCATATAAGTACCACAATATTTAATCCCTCAACAATGGTGAACACTTACTTTTCATGTCAAACTAGAAGGCGCAGAACATATCAGTTTGCCTTGCTAGGTGTAAACCTGAAGTTTATGTCCTGAAGGTATTTACTTATGAGTAGGAGCAGATTGCAAGGATTTGTAATGCTAAGGGGCCAACCCACTCAGTTGACGGAGAAATTGGCATTCCCATTAAGTTTCGCACTTATCTACTGCACCCTACAATAAATTGCATGCCCAAAGTGCTGCTTAAAAGAAACGGGGGAGAAATAATACAGCCACGAAGCTCTGTTAGTACCTGGCCGTAACATGTTGTTAAAGCCCTTGACCAGCCGCACCCTGGCACAAAAAAGTAATATTTAATAGTAATCCACGAGGCAGGCCCCCGTGATATACACTTTAAAGAAGCTCTGTTTTCCCTGTCTACAGGGACTTGAATGGTTAATGACTTCCAAAGGGGCATCGAGGCTTTCTGCCCTAGCCCTTGAACCCAATGTTACTATTATTGGCGGGGCTCGAGCCTCAAGGGCCCATATAGCTGGCGTCTAAGGGAGTAGTGGGTCCGTGGTTTGAATGCATGGGGAACTCCTCATGTATTGAAGTAGATTGCAGGGCAGAACATGGCCGCCTTTGATTGTGTCAAAGCCGTTTGTTGCACCAGTTCGCGGATTGTACGCATGCCGTGCCGTGCTATTCCGTTCTTTTCCTGTCTCTATTTTGCAGGGTTGAACTTTAATGTAAGTCTTTTTCGCCTATTGTTTTTCCAACAGGACTTCTTCCCATCTGGATTGCTAGAGATCGAGGGCAGGGACAGGAAAATATGACTGAATTCTCTGCATTCCTGCACGATCCCAGGAATTGTCTGTAACTGCAGGCTCTATTGCAGTGGACAGGCGGCCAGTTGCCAAGAAGATTTTAACATGGTGTTTAAATCTGGCTGCATAGGCAACAGCGCGCTGTTATTGTCGTAGATGCTTGCACCTCTCATTATACGAGCGAGCTGTTTGTATTGGTGCATAAAGTGAGCAGGCTCCCCTGGGCGCTAAGTGAATACAAAAAGCTTATGATGTGGACTCTATTCAGAGCCCTGGAAACCGGATCAAGGACCCAAACTCGGGCGGCGCAGGGCAATACATTTTGTTTACTAAGGGCCTATAGATAAGGAGTGTATCAGCACTTTTACTCACTAGAAACGGGCAAATACTCCCAAAAAATAAAATAAGGGACTACAAATACGCCCAACAACAAATAGCAAACGGGCAAAGGAGACGGTCAATCTGTTTTCATTCACACAGCTCCATGGATATGTTAGTAAAAGTAGCACACATAATGATGCCACAAGAAGAAACTATCATTATTATTGCTGATCTGAAGAAGTAAATATATATCTTTTTAATAATGCACTTCAGAATCTTATCTAGAGCACTGGGCAAACCTCTTTGGCTTGGGAGTTTCGTGCTAGTTTCCAGATCAGTCGTCGTTTCTTCTTCACACATTAACTCTGTAGAGCTTTCCACCAACCCCCACCCAGTTGCATTTCCTTTACCTACTGTCATTGATGAGCCACATCTGGCTGAAAGGCGTCATTGAATCATCCCCCAGCGGGATTAGCCCGGCCGGCCCGCAAATCTAGCGCAGATGTTTTGACTGGAATGCTGCACAATACAGAATCATGAGTCGGCAGTTTATCGTTTGGGTACAATTTCACTCCAGTTTTGACCATTTAGTGTATTTTTTTTGGAATGTTCTTGTCATGAGTATTTGACGGGGTTTGTAAAAAGACAATAACATTGTTCTTTGAGGTGCTGAAACTTGTGTTCTGGAAGCGACAGTGTGTGCACATCATGGAACCAGGGCTGTGAACTGATGCTGCTTTTAGACAAATTGGTGATTTGTCAATTATGCTAAGTTGTGAGTTTTTTGCCATTTTATATAGTGCTCTATATATCATTGGTATGACCTCAAAGCGCTGGTAGGTTGAACGCCCTCAGGGACCGTAGTCCAGGTCGGTTGAGAGAGTAATGTGTGCTTGGGTGCACCAGTTATGTGTGCAGCTGATGCAATTGCCTGATTGGAGCTGCAGCCTAGCAT
This sequence comes from Ambystoma mexicanum, assembly GCF_040938575.1. Lineage (NCBI taxonomy): Eukaryota > Metazoa > Chordata > Amphibia > Caudata > Ambystomatidae > Ambystoma > Ambystoma mexicanum. Next base: position 919,313,041 of record NC_090934.1, on the reverse strand, counting down.
TACGTGTGGTGATATTGATCTCAGTTGAATGTGTGCAGTCTGGAGGATGGACATCAAGACTGGGTTCTGGCTGCGTTAGGCCTGTGTAGGGCGCCTATGTGTGCAGCTAGGCTGGTTGTCATGGGATGTAGCTGCATGTTATTAGAATTATGAGGTGTTCATGGAGTAATGTTCGTATGTGAGCAGCTAGGCCGAAATTGATCGAGGGGTGTAGCTGCATTCTAATTGTGTGATGGTGTAGAGTAGAGAGTAAGCATAGTGATATAGGAGGTGAGTGTTTGTGTGGAGTTAAGTTCTAAGGAATTCGCTATTCCAGATTTCAAGTGTGCGTTTGCCTAATAGTGACTTAATAAGCTTATTTGGTGGCGTCATTGCTCGGGATCTCATTGAGCATTTATCATCAGGTTGCAAGGACTCAGTTACCTCAGATGGTCATAGTCGGTTTTACAGAAAGAGCCACGTTTTTAGAGCTTTGCGGAAGGTCATATAGTCTTGGGTGTGTTGATTATGTGGGGGGAGTGAGTTCCACAGAGTTGGAGCCAAGGTTGAGAAAGTGGATCCTCCGATCCTGACAGAGGTTGGAATCAATAGAAGGAGGGCAGTGCTTGATCTTATGGTGTGAGACGGGAGATTCTTGTAAGTATGTTGGGCCGGTCTTGTGCACTGCTCGGTGAGTGATGCATAGGGTCTTGTAGGTGGCCCTTCGTCCGACTGGGAGCCAGTGGAGGGTTTGGAGAGCGGGTGAGATGTAGTCTCTTTGACCCAGGGCGAGGAGCAGTTTTGCGGCAGCGTTTTGGGCTCTTTAAAGTTTGTTCAGGAAGGAGAGGTAGGGAAAAATGCGTCTTGAGAAGTTTGAGGTGGTAGTCCTAGCATTTTGACACGTTGTTGATCTGATGGAGAGAGTTAGGCCTGAGTCCATAGTACAGCCTAGGTATTTGATTATATCGGAGGGGGGGAGGTGGGCCATGGGAGCGGATGTTGGAGAAGGGCAGTATTGCCGCACACCATGATTTCAGTTTTATCAGGGTTCAAAAGGAGGTGGTTTGTCATCCATCGGTCAATATCGCAGAGACAAGCTTCAAGGTCGGGACAGGGATTGGTACATGTCTTGGGGATTCTTAAGATGATTTGGGTATCGTCAGCATAGTTGTAACGGAAGATGAGCGTGCCGATGATTCCTGGTAGAGTGGTCATATAGAGGTTGAACAAGAGAGCAGATAGGCAAGCGCCTTGGGGTACTCCAGTGTTCACCGAGCAAGCAGTTGAGGCAAAAGGGGAGAGGAGGGTTATTTGTTTCCTGTTGCTGAGGAAGGAGGCAATCCATTTGAGAGAAGTGCCACAGATTCCTAGGGAGTGAAGGCGGTCCTAGGAGGATTGAGTGGTTATCCGTGTCAAAGGCTGCAGAGAGATCGAGCAGAATCAGTGCTGCACAGCCTTCAGAGTCTGCAGTGACCTTGAGATCATCCCAGATCGAGATCAGGGTAGTTTCTGTTCGATGTCGTGGTCTGAAGTCTGATTGTGCGTGGTCATAGAGACAGTTGGTTTCTACAAAGGAGTTGAACTGGGAGTATGCTGTCCGGTCAATGAGTTTCGTGAGAAATCTGGTGTTGAAGATCGGCCTGTAATTCTTGGTCAAGCGGGTCAAGGGGTGCCTATTTTAGAAGTTGCTTGACATGCACTATTTTGAAGGCTTCAAGGAAGATGCCAGAGGCGAGGGAGTTGTTTTAGTATGACTCTCACATATTCTCCTGTGCAGGTAGACGATAATATTTCTTTCAGGACAGATGCGGGCAGGGGTCGACGGGTGACCTGGAGGATTTGCTGGCTAATAGTAGGTCAAGAACTCGTCTTTGGAGATGGGTTTGAAGGAGTCGAAAGTAGGCAGATTAGGCATTGGGGCAATGGAATCAGGAGGGGTCAGTGATGGGAAGGGGGAGAGCAAGGACATGTTAAGGGTTGCCGTTCTGTCAAGTGCAGTGTTGTAGAAATATAGCGAGAGGGAGTCACAGAGAGATTGTGTGGGGGTGGATTGGGTAGAGGTGCATGTAGGTTTCACAAATTCTGATATGATCATGTGGAGTTATTTGCTGCAATTGCCACAGTTGGGAATTCATTTATTGTAATAGGCTTTTTTGGCCTTTCAGATATGTAGTTACGGTGGACTAGGGCGAACGTGGATCTGCTGAGGTTGGTTTTAGATGCTCGCCATTTGTGTTCAAGAGTTTTTGTTTTTTGGCATTCCTTGGGAGGGGCGTGAACCATTTGGGGGACAGTCCTTTGCGTGAGGATGAGGGGCAGCGAGGGGTGGGTCAGAGGAATTAGTGAGTCATTCAGCCAGGAGTGGAAGGAATCGATGGGTGGGGGTGGGGGTGGAAACTGGGAAAGGGAGTGTTTGGTAGTAGGAGAGGGAGAGGCTGGGAGGTTGGGCTGAAGCCGAAGCGGTGAGGTGTGGAGGGTCGAGGGAGAGGACCAGTCACGTTTTCAGTATTTTGTGGGTTTTGGTGCCATAGGGGTGTGAGAGAGGGGGGCGGGGCCAGAGGGAGAACGAGATGAGGATACTGTTCTAGCAAGGGTGAGACAAGCTACTTTCTGAGAGTGGAACGAATATGAAGGGCGGGTTTGTTGGCAGGGGCCGAGTAGGGATTAAGGGGGGAGTGAGAGGGCGGCATGAGAGGTAGGATGAGAGGGTGGGGGAGTTCCTCAGTGAGCACAAGGGTGGTGTGGTAGTGGAGGTGGATTTACGCTGTTTGGAGCACCAGAGGGCTCTCTTGGGAGTTCGATAATGGGTGTGGTGTATGGGCAGGGGGGTACCAGGATGTTCTCAATAGATGTCATAAGGAGAGTTAAAGTCGATGTGTTTGGGTGGGATGAGGAGGGGGAATGAGTGTTTGAGGAGGCAGATGTTTGGCATGCCAGAGTGCTCCTCCGATCTTGGAGTTGGACAAGGGATGATGGTAGGAGAGTCGTACAAGGGGAGGGGTCGTGGTTTGCGATCAGGTGGTGGATAAAAGGGGGCGTCGTGAAGTTGGGTGCTAGAGTGCTGGTTATGCGCCGCGAGGGGTGAGTTATGGGGGGGGTATGGTAGGGAAGCTAGGGATCAGGACTGGTTGGAGAGGGGGGGTGTATGTTGAACTGGGATCTCCATCCTGGAGGGGGGTTAAGGGCAGCACCTAGAGATTGATGTGCTAGTAACAGTAGATGGAGTGGCCTTACATGTACAACCTGTGTCTGGATTCAGGACACCAGGGCAGTTGGAGATGGCCAAAGAGGGCAACAGTAGGATGGAAGTCTAGATGCAGGTTCAGCGCCAAAAAAACATAGGCAAGCAAATCCCAGTACTATCTCAGAAGGCACTTTCTATTTGTGAAACAAGCAAGTAAGAGTAATTCTAATGGTGCAGCGCAGGTGCGGGACAAGCAGATAATTACAGTGCAGGCAAGTAAATCGCTGTGCCATCTCGGAGGGCACTTTCTAGAAGTGAATCAATGTAACTTTCTAGTTGTGACCCAGTCTAATAAGAACAATTTCTAAGAGAGCGGGGCAGGCAAATAAATTACAGAACTGTCACAACGGGCACTTTCTAGTTTTAAATCAGTGTAACAAGACAAATTCTAAGTGAGCGGCAGAGGCAGGTAAAACACAGTACTATCACAGTAGGCACTTTCTGGATGTGAATCAAGCTAACCAGAATAATTTCTAAATGTGCTGTGCAAGTAAATAAAGTACTAGCTCAGTGGGCACTTTCTAGATGTGAATCAATGCAACAAGAACAGATGTGATTAAAGTCAATTTGAACAGCTCCCCAAGGTGCAACGCAGGCTAACATTTACAGTGCTAGGATAGTTTTCAGAGTGGTAGGGTTTCCAGGTAGAGTGATTGCTCTGCTCCCCACCCTGGCCACTCCTACCCTGGCTTTAGCTGCTTGTTGATGGCTGACCACTGGCTTCCGCTGCTGACACCTGCAGACATGACCTGGAGCAGCATCTGTTGGAGCTGCCCTTTGCCTCAGGCCCTTACCCGAGGGGTTGCACGGGCAGAGGGCTGGCCTGGGGTGTCCTTTATGAGGGCGTAAAAGACCAATCGGGTTGGGAGGGCGATCTGGTAGGCGGGATAAGGGAACCAGGAAGCAGGCAGGCCTGATGGGCACCCACGCGCAGAGTGCGCTCTATGTGCTTTTTAAAGCACTAAATCAAATTTTATAAGGCAGGCTATGGCGATGGGGGCCAGCAGACACTCGCCTTGCCAGGGGTTTGGGCAGCAATGGCACTGATGTAGCGTTGGCAACCAGGTCTTTAAGCCTGTGTTGATGGTAATGGGAAGCACCAATCTGGTCGGGGGGGCGGTCTGGGAGGCGGGATAAGGGAACCACAGCACCCTATGCGCACTGTTACTGAAGAGTCCCTTGGACTTACCTTTTATTTTATACTCTCATGTGAACTAATGTTCTCAAGAGTAATAAGGTAACATTTATCTTACCTTTTCTTTTGCGGGACCAGCATACACCACCTTAGGTGGAGTTCTGGGGGGTTACATTGTAACTCCTTTCCGACTGCTCTTGTAACTTTCTAGTTACAGTAACTAACAAACCTAAATGGCTGGTGGCATTGGATACATTTTGTGCAGGTTACTTTCAGACTGATTTCTCAGCTGCTGTAGAGCACCCCTCGTTCCCCATGTTCTTCTTTTTTCACCATTCTTCGTTTGTAAGTTCTTCTGGGCTCATTCCAGGTGGGGGTGGGTCCTTTGTGAATTTTTTCTTTGGCAGGCTTCTTGTGTGGCGCCCACCCAGGCTCCAGTCCGTCTGGCAAGGCAGGAAGTGAGGGAGGGTCCTGAAACTACATTGTCCTTGGCCTGTTGGTGGGCCTGGCCGAAACCAGTTTAAAATGGGTGGCTGGCTGTCCTGCAGGACAGCCAGCCCCCAGTTAATTGACATCTCCAATTATGCACACTATGAACCCATATTTCTACAGAAACATGGACATTTACAAATCAAATGCAAACACTTATGGTGATAGCATGAGACTGTTGAATTGTAACTAAAAGCACTCTAAAATCGGAAAATGAAAACAATTGCATAGGAAAGGCCAAGCAGAAAGAATGGGTCTAGAAGCAAGACGAGTGCTGCAACAAAGAATGCGTGATCTGCATCCTGGGGAGGAGTGTTCCAAACCTCTATAACGGCAATCGAAAGGGCACAGATCGCCAGCAGAGCACGGAAGATCCTAGGCACAGTGAGGCTTTCTTAGTGGGCGTGTAGTCATTTTATGGCACACCCATCTTGACTGCAGATAAACTAGTCCAGTCTTCTGCAAAGCACGGCAGGCCATAAATAAGCAGCTTATACACACTCACTCTGAAGAGGATGTTAGTCTCTCCGTTATTGTTGCATAAAGTGTATTAACCAATGATATATTGTGGTTATCCTCACTTTGTCATCTTTTCCCCCTATCTATATTTGTCTTGTCTGGATTCAACTTCAGACAATTTGCCCATGGTTTTGTATGGACTGTGGCAAACGTGTATCAGATCTCTCTGATCTGTCTCTGGACTCCCTTCAGAAGAGATATGGATCTGTGTGTCATCAGTATACTGATTGCACTGCAGGACGTGCATACGGATTGTATTACCCATCAATACTCTGACAAAAACAAGGGGAGGACCAAGCCCTGCTTGAACCCATAACGGACAAGGCTTGCACAACCCTGTTTCACGTGGAATTCGATCTGTTGCGCTATTCTGCATCATCGAGGCAACACTTTGCAACTTTCACTTAAAAATTACATGCAGTGTTATCTCATGGCACTGGGATCTGCAGACATCCTTCGGGTATTAAGTAATTTAGTTGAAGAACGAAGACATTTGCAGCATAGAAGGTGTGCGCTTCTCAATGCTTTTACCGCATTTCTGCTTCATTTGTATCAATTGAGTTTGGTCATGTTATCATAGGGCAATTTTTAAAATTAAGTTTCATGCCAGTTGAAAATCAGTCTTGTGATCAACTGTAATGTCACGTTGGTGCACTTTTTTACTTTTTCATTGTGAGCTGACGCCCTATAATAACTCATAATTCCTGCATTTCATGGTGAAAGTTGGAGATAATGTTTTTTTTTTTGTGTTCTGGGGGCGCGGTACCTGCTCCATACTTATATTTAACAGTTTTTCCCTTGCTAAAATAAGAAGCGAGAATTCAGCCTCATGTCATGTACTAAATCTGCACCATGAACAAAGTGCAGGGATATTGTTGCGTCTGTTCCCGGTTCCACCCAGGTTATCAGTTTTCACACTTTCAGGTTTTAAGAGATTACATGAAATGTTATTTCCCCTTAGGTCAGGGGCTGAAAGTATTTGTACTTATCTCTCTGTCCAGTGCTTTTACCAGAGCTCTGTACAGAATTACATCATCAGATACAATGTTTAAAAAATTGAGATGCGAGGAGGCCGAAGGGAAACTAGTTGAGCAATAATGAATCCTACTGGGGAGCCTTATGGAGTGGTCTAAGTTAATAGGCCTGGGTGTAATGAGGGCCCCAGGTCGTTACTGTCTGGTACAGCGGGTGCCTCAAGCCATTATTGCTATTAGCATGCAAGGCCAAAGGCCCCCGGTTGATAAGGGCCCTACATTTGTGTGAAAAAATGGACAGCAGCAAGCCCATGGCATGGTTTTTTACACAAATGGGGCCCCTCTTTATTTCCATTAACTGCAGTTTTAAGTTGGAACGAAGAAGAAAGGCGAAGTGTGAGTGGTAGGTGGAGGCCTGGTGTTGTAGAGCCAATGCAGATTGAGGGGCCTTTGGTGTGGATGCAAGTGGTCTGTGGTGGGCAGAGCAGAAAGCTATGGTGAGAACAGCTGGCATATTGGTCAGCGAACATGGTTGAATCGGTAGATTAAGCGCTCATTCTGAGCAAAGTGATTGGCTGCTTCACCTGCCCAGGGTTTAACCCCTTAAGTGCCACCGCCGAGCCGGCTCGTTAGTGGAAACCTCTCCAGGTTGCACAATTTGTTCATGTGGGCAACCTACAGATTTGGGCCTAGGGTGTCGAAGCCAGCAAGGGAAACGGGGAACCCCATGCATTTCCCAAAAGAGGACACCCGTGGGAATGCGCAAAGGTCTGACTTGCGTGAAGCGGCCCAGAATTTATTACCCAGAACCCCAGACAAAGTGAACATTGTGTTTTTTTCCCACCAAATATCACACTTTGTCGGGGATTGTAGCTAATAAAAACTGGGGCAATTTGTGCAAGGCAGACCTCTGTGTATTCCCACGGGTGTCCTCTTTTGTGAAATGCATGGGGTTCCCCGTTTCCCTTGCTGGCTTCGACACCCTAGGCCCAAATCTGCTATTTTTCAGAAATATATGCCTTTCTGTCCTCCAATTCGGCTTTCCTACCCTTTTCTCCCATTCCGTCCATGCATGTCCAATTGGCAAAAATGGCCAAAATCGCCTACCTCTCACAAAACAGTTGATAACCACATCAAAATAATTTATTTTCGTTTCCACTCAACCTATTCTCGAAAGCCAGGAAATTGGGGAATTCAGCACAGCAAACCATTTGTTCCTAGCTCTTACAAGGAAAAACCCACAGGCTTCTTTGTACATCATTTTATTGGCATTTTCTGAAAAAACCCAACATTTTCGCCCTTTTTGCTTATTTTCTCTCACCCCGCTACAGCAACCTAGGATTACTGGGTGGCGTTACGAATAATAATACCCGTGGCACCTAAAGGGTTAAATAGAAAAATAAATTTCAGCATAACACAAACCTTATTTACAGTTGCACATTTTGCCATTTGTAAAGTAACATTACAGTGTTGCAAACAAGGGGAAATGCAACACTGTTGAGAGGGTGCAAGGGTGAAGAAGACCTGTGGTGGTGTGAAATAAAATGTAAATGGGGAGGAGTCTGTTAAGCTTTGAAACCGTACAGAGAAAATACCACTGCAGTTGAAAAATGGAACTGGAGTTAAAGGGAATTCACTGTGACTAGACTTAATTGAGGGAGTTAATATCGGAATTAAATGGCGACTTAACCCCCTCAATTATAGTGCTAGCAGGAAGACTTAAGCGGAAATCAAGAAAAAGAAAGTGGAACCATTACTTTAGTACATTTTAAAAAAATGTGATAAAGTATAGATTTTACAATATTGAGTAATAATTAAGGAAATGCGGAAAGCAAACATGGACGAATCGGAGAACCTCCACCATACTTGCCTGCATAGAAAAGGGTAGCTTGGGGGAAGGGAGAAATGTATGTTCAGGAAGCTGGAAAAGGAATGTTTTTGTAAAATTTCTAATCTGAGTTGGAATGACATCTAAGATTGAACGGAAGGGAAAATGATAAATGTTGTCATGGAGCTGCTGAGTAGAAGAAAAGAACATTTGGATTTGAGACTCGTCTGCATTAAAGGGGCATGAAACCACAAGATGGTGAGTACAGAAGCAGTTAATATAGTCTACAATGGTGCAACTCCATCTAATTTAGATTCTTGAGGCTCAGCACCAAATCTGGGAGAGAGCAAGGCAGCAAAGGTGGAGACGAGGTTTATTTCCATTCAGATGTGCAGACATGAGCTGGAAAGTAGCATAGTATACCAGTCCCAATAAAGTGGCGCTCGAGCACAGAAACCTCAAGGTATTTATTTATAAGGTTTTACACAATGAGCCGAATGCAGAAAAGTCAGTACGATAAGTTTAGTAGGTTAAATTAACAATGGACTTACTAACTGTACATTCTTTGACCTTGAATGGCATGGCTTTACACCACCATTTGAGACCTTTACAATTCTGATCGCCTAACCAGATGATCAGCATTGCTAACCGGTCCTTTCCATAACACGTAATCATGCCTGATTCAGGACCTACCCATGTGACTCCAGGGTTTGAAATAGCTGGGAGCAATTTAGCTTATGCTTCTATCCTAGGGGAGCCTGGTTAGCTTGAAACCAACTTCTATCAGAAGCCACTGTTTGCTCCTCAGGCACCCTGGTGTCTTACAAACATGCATGTGTGACATTAACTTTGAGCATTTGAGAATGCTATTAAAGAAGAAGTAGAACACACCCAGTGCACATTTACATAAAATGGACAAAGACTTAGTGTGCTTCTCATGTGGAAGTTGGATTTGCTGTGCGCTGGGTACTCGCTCCTGGTTTCCCAGCTGGATCTCCTGCCTATTGGATGATACATGACACTCGGGAGCTGGTTTTGGCTCCTGCTTAGCTAATTTTAATTCGCACCTGAGAAAGGAAAGGGCGCTAAGCCTATAAGGTGGCTGGAAATGCCGGGGAACACACAGTATATTGCCCTCATTTTCCAGTCACATGAAGCCCTTTCCCCGGGTGGCACCATCTTGAATGTTGGGAAGCAACAGGTAGCCTCTCCCAATCAGCCTAATCAAATTCTGCTATAGTACATGGATTATGTAGTTCATTACAGTATATTCGATTAATGACTCTCGGTTATGGCAATCATAGAGAACTTTATATCAAATTTGAGGTTGTTTTTTCCATTAATTTCACAATCTACAAAGGGTTCTTCGTGATCAATGGGTATTGAAGCTTACTTGATGACGTAATTTTCCCTTGCTAGTCCTAACCATTAATCTGCTGTTTGGTACATGAAAGGGTTTAGTGTTTGTTTGGAAAAGGAGGGAGCAACTGCTCCAGTTTGCTTGGAGCTCAGGCCTATTTGGGCATTCATACTTCCAATATCCCATCTGCTTACGATTGTGACATGCTGTATTACTCGTCATAAAACCACATCCCTGTGAGTCGGAACACCACCACCACAACCCCTTCCTCCTCCCAAGGGTTGTCTGTGTTCCTCTTGCAGCCACTGCACATTCACATGAATGAACCCTTCTCGCCTCCCTCTTGCTGTTGCTGCTGTAAATTGTGCAGTGAAGTGCATTAATTTGCAGTCGTTTCTTTCTTTTGGTTCTGACAGTGATATACCACAGAAATTCGTATTGGGAGTGTCTTTGTTTGCCACCCAACACATATGCTTTTAGGATGTGTTCGGACCTTGGGCAGTAACCCTTGTTGAAAGACAGCTGCCAAGGCTTCCTTTGCTGTCTCGGCTAGGCTGATGTCTAAAAACGATTTTCAAATATTCTGCAGGTGTCTTGTCCTTCTTTTACCTATAGTTATTTAATGTTGAAACAGTCGGTCTTCTGTGGGTACACTATGGCAATCTTGCACATCAATGCATTTCTCGCCTGGACCAGTTCATTACCATCCCTGGTATCCATAAAAAGCCAGCCACACTCTTGAGTCAACCGTCGGTGTATCACTGCAGGCAAAATCACTATCTTCATCTGATTCATATTGGCCCAGGAGTGAAGATGGCACTGAATCAGTCCTCCATTCTTCAGTGAAAATTCTGGTTCATTGCTCACACTGGGAAATTCCTAAGATTTATTTCTCAAATATCCAGGTTTATATGCAGCATGACTTGTTACCTGGCTACTGGCACCATCCGTACACACTCAAGGTAACTGTCTCATTGGGGCTTGTAAATGAACAGTTCCTGCACTGTAGATCTCACGTGCGCAGATATGGGATGGTCTAATGGTAGACACACTCGCTGCTTGCCTTGCCTGGCTTGGGGTTGGGGTTGCATTTGCTAGAAGCTTAGGGAATATGCTCCAATTGCCTGCGTTTGTTGCCTCCCTTGCAAAGAGCATTCATGGCTTAGCCCATGCACTTTCTAATTTATCAACAATCTCTACCTCATCCCAATTCTCCTCTTTGTGGCCACATTCTTTTCATTGTGGATTTAATGTTGTTATTGGAGCTGGCGATTTGACTTTCTGTTCCTATCTATTCGGTCTAATTTATTTCTGAGCCCTGCATTTGTCTTCCAAACCACTTATTCTTGTTTTTTAAAATATTTTCCTTTTCACAACAACAAGGTGAACAAGATTGGTAATCACAAGTTCCGCGTTCCCAATAAGAATACGTATACATACATGCTATTGTTTATTCCCATTCCTCCCAATTTTGTATGCCTTTTCGGGACAACCCCTAGCACATTGTATACCCACTGTTACATGGACATGCAAACATTGACATCGGCAATCCATTGACCAAGTCTGGGGCATTCTGAAACTCCCCATTTCAGTACAATGCTCCGTTTGATTAAGCTAATTGTCGTGAAAAAGAACAATTTGTCATACCGTCCATAAGATCGCTCCCTCCAAATGCCCAACAGCAACAATTTGGCATCAAAAGGTATTTCTGCCCCTAGTACAGTAGATAGCCCATTACCAAAATTGACAGATCTGAAGGCATTCCCAGAGTATATGAATGATACCCTCTCCTACTCTGCAATGTAAGCACTCTGCGGCAGAAGCCCAACCCCACTGAAACAGTGTCACCCTCGGTAGTATATTCTATGGAGGATCGATCAGGCAGAGTCTGGAAGAAATTGTGTTGATACCTCTGGAAATTGCAGTCATCCAGTCCTCTGGGTCAATGGATCCAACGTCTGCTTCCCATTTTGCCTTAAGACTGGCGAGTGCTGGGGTTGCAAATGCTGTAATTGCTTGGTACGGAGAGGATGTGACCTTGTTAGTAATGTGTTCTAGAAGGACATTCCGCTCCAGTGAGGAGCATTGCAGTATCTGTCGGTTGAGGAAGTGTCTATGTAGTGCATGAACAATTTGTAAATAACGGTATAGCTCCACCTCTGACGGGCCAAACTTGCCTGCAGCGTAGAGAAAGAGGAGAAATGCTCTCCTTCAATCAAGTTCCCAACACTATGGATTCCTGCTTCCACCCACCCTAACACTATCAGTAATTTATTCATTTCTGGTAATAGACGGTTTCTCCCAAAGGATTGGGCCAGGGTCAGTTTATCATCCCATTCAGTATGTTTATGGGCCCCCGCCATATCCGTATCGTTTGTTGTAGCAGAGGGGGTCTCTGGGTTCCCTGGCATAAGTAATAAAGCAAGGTCTTTATTGTGCAGTCCCAATCCCTCTGCTCGAATATGGGGCGAGTTTGGCGTCCCAACGTACCGCATCGTTGATGACCACCATTTGGCTCGCCCAGAAGTCGGATTGGAGATGTGGCAATCCTATCCCACCCTCTCAAACTGATCACTGCAGAGTAGTTAAGGCAATGCGTGGTTGCGCTCCACCCCATAAGAGGTCCCTAAGTGTGGAGTTTATTATTTGAAATTCAAGATCAGGAATCAGTAGGGTGGTATTTTGCAGGATGCATGAAAAACATGGCAATGCAAGCATCTTAAAAAGAGCAGCTCTCCCCAGCAGAGATAATGGAAGCGATTTCCAGTATCAGACAACATTACAAAAGCAATGAGTGATCAGGTGCAGATTTTGACTAATACATTGGGAGGGGTCCACTGCGATATGGACGCCCAAATATCAAAAACCCCCTTTCTCAATTTGCTATAGGCAGTTCGAGGGGAGTGCCAAATCTGCTCCCTGGACTAGAAAGAATATAGACTTTCCCCAATTAACTCTCAATCTGCTGAACGTCCCATATTCTTACAGTAGATGTCACTATCAGGCAAGACTGGGCTGGATTACTCAGATATATCAGTAGGTCATCCACGTATAGTGAGTTTTTATCCTTCGTCCCAGTTGGCCAATGAAAACCCACCCACGTTGTATCCTGTCAAAGCAGCACAGCTAGTGGTTCGATGGCAATAGTGAACAATAAGGGGGACAAGGGACATCCCCGTCACGTGCCCTTTCCTAGCTGAAAAACTTTGGAGAGTCTACAGTTGTTTTCTGCCATCAGGGATTTATATAATAAACTGATCCATGGCAAAAAATAATCCCTGGATCCTATTTTATCTGTGATTTTCCGTATGCTATCCTAAATCACTGAGTCAAATGCTTTTTCAAAATCTATTGCTAAGAGTGCAAGTGGCTCACGGATGATTGGGGTGTGTTCTATCATTAATTGTAATCGTCGGATGTTCATGTGATTTTTATTTGGCATAAAGCCACATTGATCTGGATGAATAACAGATGACATAACCGGGAGTAAACAGTTTGCCAGCACTTAAGCAAGTATTTATGTTTCTCCATTAATTAGTGAGATTGGTCTGTAGGATTCACAGAACTCAGGAGGTTTATATGGTTTGGGGAAAACTACAATATTGGCCATGCACAAGTCCAGAGGGAGAACACCCTTCCGATTGCAATGATTAAACATATTGTATAATGGAGCAACCACCTTTTCCCTTTATCTTTTTCCACGTTTCCACCGGGAGCCCATTAGGACCTGGTGTCTTCCCGGAATGTAGCTGGGCAATGGGCGTGGCAATTTCATTTTCTGTTATGTGCCATAAGTGCCATATACACCAATCCCTTGGGCTGTCATCCAGGAGGCCTGGACCCAGCTATCTCCTTTGGATCCAGTTCCTAGGGGTGGACTAGTGCGGGATGATCACCTGGATGAGGGGTGCTCTGGGAGTGGAAGTGGGACACTGGAGGATGAGACGCGGTATCCCCTTCCCAATAACACATTTTGCCCATCCTACCAGGTAGAATACCTAGGAATTAAGCCCCCCGCCCTCCCTTTCCCGAGACAAACACTTTCTCACGGACAGGTCACTGTGAGCCACAACGAACTAAAACCCGAGCCGTATTCCTGACCTGTCCCAACACAATGGTCAGGCAGAGGCAGGCAATTACTGATAATTAAACACACCTGACTTCATCACACTTCCCCCACACAGATAGACAACACACTCTGAGCAAGGGAAAACACACAAGGAAACAGCAGTTCCGAGATGGCAGTTTAATATGAGGAGAAAGACGGCAAGACCAGAGAGGGCTGCAAGGATGGGATTGCCCTTGGCCCGTTCAAAGGGAAAAAACTGCTACTTTGGTGAACCCTCGAAGATCAGAAACATAAGACCCAGAGATAAACCAGAAGAAAGGTGCATTCTGTGTCAGATACCCAGTGCTTTCCTGCATAAACAGCCGAGGCAGGGAGGAGCAATTGCTGCTGCGGTACTGTCCTTGGCTCCGACAAGAAAGCCGCTCCAGTAAAGCCGGAACAGCCGGTGAGTCGGGGAGACTGATAGCAGATCGGTCTGTTTATAGAACCAAGGTTGCAAGCGGCAACACTGTATGAAGAAATTTGCAAACAACAAACTACAAGGAGTGACGTGAATTTAATAAGTACACAAGGAATACCTGAACTTTTGTAAACCAAGGCAGATACCGTGTTCAGAGCGGTCTGGAGCCACGTGTGGGTGCCCATTTGAAAGCCTCTGTACGGTATCCAACAAAGAGTGTAAAAGTTGTTAACTGGGAAATCGAAGTGGTCCTGCAACGTGTCGAGCCAAACCCTGTGCACATTCGAAAGTCTTCGATAGATAATGCAAACTGTGATTGGTCCGAGCCTAGCTGAGGGAGACTAGTTAGGGAAAAGGGATTTGAGCCAGGCTGAGGGGGATCCGTGTTGAACCGTGAGTCACCAACGTACTTGAATTTTGGAAAGGAACTTTTTGTTTGTTTTGACACATTAGGCCCTCTGAATCAAGAGATTTTGATTACGTCAGAGACTTGGGCATATAAGGCCCTGATGTTTCTAACAAAACTGTTTCCTCCTGCTGAAGAAGCACAAAATTGTGCTATGCTCGAGTGAACCGCCTTGTCCTGTGTGGAAGGGAGGCCATCAGCCTGAACATCCTGACTTATCATTTTGTGAACATTTCCCCACACTATTTGTAAATTAGCGGTAAGGATTGGCAATGGGCTTTTTAGTACTGGCCCTTTTTCATTTGACAAGACTCCGCTAGGACTGCATTATTATTATTTTGGTGGTCGTACCTTGCTCTCATCTTAGATTTGGTTTCAGATTTGGTTTTAGATTGGCGTTGATCACACCCTTGATAAGGTTCAATAACACCCTTGAACTGTGGTCACTTGTGTCTGTCTTACTTTAATACCATACCTTCCTTACATATGTCAACGTCCAGCTGCAGCTGTTGGGCTTCTAACAGGCGGGGAAGTGTTATCCTGTCTAGAATCATGGCGTTTGGTAATGTGTATGGGTTTTTATATAGTTTACTGTAGTGTTCGGCAAAGACCTCCGCTATTTCGTGGTCTGTCGTCACTAATTTGCTGGACGCATTTCTCAACTCTCTAACCTTTCGGTGGTTCCATGTATTAATATCCCTGCAAAAAAATGTCACCATGCAAGAATGGCACCGTTTTTTGCAGAGACATGATCGTAAGCAAAATGCAGGGGACACCCCTGCAACCCCTGACATTTGTCTTTTTTTAATTGTTATAAAGGGAGTGGGGGCCACTCCCGCAACCCTGCTCCCATTTACTCCATATATTGTCCCCATATATAATGTTGACTATGCTGTTTCCCGGCGACTATATGTATGTCGACGTTATATATGGGGACTGTGTTACCTGACACCCTTTCGGTCTCCTTAGTCTCTTCTTTCAAGCCATGCCAGCATTTTGCCGACTTTATCGCCAGATTCAGAGAGGCGACTGCATCTCCCAGTGGGCCTGTTTGGCATTGTCCATTGAGACATTGTGCAGTATTTCCCTGGCAGTGAGGAGAGATTGGTGTGACTGGGAGGATCCCAAGAGCAGGTATTCCTCTTCTCGCCTATTCACCTCCTTTTCTGCGTCCTTAATTTTCTGAAGTTGGGCCTTTCTTTTGGCTGGGATGCATGAAAACCTTTCTCAGCGGAGAACTGCTTTATATGCCTCCCACAGGGTCTCGGAGCTGTCCACAGTGCCATGATTTATTTCAAAGTATTCAGTGGTTTTGTTTTGAATGTGATCTACAAAGTCTGGGAATCCTAAGTAGTAGTTATTTAATCGGCAAGTTAGGGTTGATCTTGCTCTGTTCGTACACATTTCTATCAACAGGGGTGAGTGGTCTGAAATCCTACGAGCGAGGTAGCTGGCAGTAGCTACTCTGTAGGCACCCTGTTGAGGAAGGAAAAAGTAATCTAATCTTGATGGGGAAGCATGGCACCCAGAATGAAATGAATTTCCTCGCTCCTGTGGATGTGGGTCCCGCCAAACATCATGTGATTCTGTAAGGAGCGCTACAGCAGGGGGAATGTCCGTTCAAGAATTGAATAACTAGCCGCCTTTTTATACTGGAGTCCAGGCCATTAATATTCCAAGTTAGGGGTTTAAGAGATCTCATCCCATCTCCAGCCATGCCCTATAGTGTGGGGGTGGGTATTTCCAGATAGTTGGATCCTTGTACCGATCGACCGCTGTACAGCATATGTAGTTGAGGAGGGAAACACCTATATGATGACCCAATCCAAACCACTGAAAAAAAGGAAAAAGGCCCTGATTTCCCCCGTGCCTGTACATCGCCCCAACCCGAAGTACCTGTCGCCCGAACCTGCTCAGTGTTACCAACCTTTTATACCACTACTAAAGAACAAAAACCATAAAACCCCAGGGAGATTTCCTCAAAACAAGAACCAAGAAGAAGGAAAAAGGAACAGTGTCCAAGAACAAACTGGATCCAGTCCGAAAGGAACCCGCAGAGAAAAGAGTGAGATGTTAAGAGAGTAAAGGAGGGCCATCTCCCCCACCAAGGCCCGTCTGGCCCAGGCGTTGCATGCCGGCAGATCATGTTCCTGATTCATCCAATCAGCGTGACAGCGAATCGTCTTAGAGTCTGGGAGGTTCAGGCAGTGTTCCAATATGATTGTGACGCTTCCATATTAGGAGGGGGGACCGTTGATGGTAGGGCCAGAGTCTCCCCAGACGATCGTGGGTGGTCAGGCAGCTCCTCTGGAGTTTCGCCCTGTCTGTGTCCCCCAGGGTCTTTGCAGTAAGGCACCCCGATCCTGATAATTAGGAGCCTGGCAATCACTGTACGGGGTGGTGCCCTGGGGATCGAGTGGCACGTTGGGACCCGGTTTGCCTGCTCGATGGGAGAAGAATTTCGATAGGGTCTTTGGTTTCACAAGGTCTGTGAACCAGGATTCCAAGAAGAGTTCATGCTCGGGCCCTCCGATTTTTCCAGCAGGCCCACTATGCGAAGATTATTTTGGTGTGAGCACACCTCGCTGGCCTCGACTGTCTCTGTGGTCCCTGATCTTTTGGGTAGCCGCGGATAATCGACGATCCAGTAAACAAAGGGTGTCCTGAGTCTAAAATATGGCGTTCCGCCTCATCCAGTCTAGATGACAATTTATGCAGCTCATGGCAGAGAAGTGAAATGTCAGAGCTGAGTCCGTCGATCTTTCCCTCCATGGAGTTTCTGGAATCCGCAATGGCACTCGTGACATCTGCCAAAGACGGGGCAACTGGAAGGTTCTTGGCATGGGACACACCAGCCTCCACAGGAGGAGGCCCAGTGGCTGTCACGGCAGACACTGTATTGGTCCATCTTGTTTTGGGTGCCCAACTTCTTCGTTTTGTCTTTAACCATAATGGATACTGCTGGGTGTAGGCCTTAACTGAATGTCTGGGGGTAATGTCCTTTCCAAATCTGAGAGGTGATAGTCCGGTTTGATAAGCCCACAACAGTGTGTCCAAGGGGAGGTTGTCAGATCCAGGTCTGTAGCAAAGCAGTAAGACATGCAACAGGAGCACAACTCCCTCACAAGAAGTATACGCTGCAATAATTCAGGCAGCGCCTCACACCTGAGGGGCAAAACACTGCCTGTGGGGTGGTACTGCTGGGGTCGCCTCACCACCTTACGTCCCCTGCCACTCGGCCCAGATCAGAGCGAGTTGGGCATTTCACCCGCGTAGTAGCTCCGTGTTCGGCAATGCAGGTTGGAAGGCCCAAGACAATGAGGCCAGATTAGGCATCTGAGGGTCCGCCGCAGGAGTTCAGGGGACCAGAAATGCGCCACAGGGGCACAGGCTGCCAAAAGGAAAGATGGTAGATATCGCATTCAGCGCCCCTCCCCAATGGTGTTGATCAGCGTCTGGAGGTCGAAGAAGCCGACCCGCAGGAAGAATCTTCTGGCACTATAGGGCAGGTACAAACTCTGGGACTAACAGGATTCTTTCAGCTTCACTGCTGTATCTAACAGTGATATAGTTGACTTGCTGAGAGATAGTCACCCGACCAGTTGTCCTGGAGACCTTCTTTCTTCAAAAATGATTCTCGACAATAGGGAAATGTTTGCGCTTTTCTTTACATGATTTATCAATGCCACTTTCGTGTGGCCATCAAAGATGTTGTAGTGACTCTGCTTTAAAAAAAACAAGGTTTGGATCCAAAGGAATATTTTAACCGTAGGCCAATAACTAATACTCCACTCCCCCTGAAAATAATTGATAACATGGTTACTAATCAGATGCAATACCACTTGGAGGCTATGGGCCTCATTACACGTTGTGCGGTAAGGGAATACCGGTACCAGTAATTTCCCAAGCCAGTCACGACCCGGACCCACCGCTATCAGCACACCCGTTAATTACCGTGCCACTAATAGTGGCAAGGCCGCGGGCGCGCGACCCCCCAGGCCGGTATTAGCGCCATGGCGCTAATACCAGGCCATCACAAGCCATGCGGACATGGCATTAGCGGCATGGAAAACACCCAAAACCCCCTTACCGGCATGGCGCTAATAACTGCATCGAAAAGCACCCGTTAAGAGACCTGACCAGTGTACCCATCTACCACAGGTGGACACAATCAGCACAGGTGCATGCAATGGAGACAAGCAGCACAAAAGAGCACATCACACCCCTACCCACACCCCTTCCCACAGCAAGATGGTCCCAATAGCAGCAGCATGAAATGACGGACTTGACTACATGATAGCAGTGCAGCACCAACAAAAACAGCCCGCACCAGAGGTGACCCGTAACAGGTACCCATTCCTCACACCATACAGGCGATGCCAGCTATCCACTGAGGAGGTGGCTCCTAACCCCTGTACGGAACCCACAGAACCAGCAGGAAGAGGACAACAATATTGCACATCCCCGTACCTGCGTCGTGATAGAGCTGGCAGTCAGCCTTCCAATGACAGTGCTCCGCTGCCTAAGCAGCCTGGGTGAGGCACTCCTGTACAGCCGTGTCAAAGTGGCAAAGATAACCATGGCATGTGTAGAGCAGCAAAAAATGTGCATATGATGGAATGTGCCAATGCCACCTGAAATTGACATGCAACCACCAGAAGAGCATGATGTGGATGGGGATGAGTACGGGTGGAATGCCCCGGCAGGACATGCAAGAGGCAATGCCAAGGAGGCACACGATGTGCGTCAGCATCTGATTCTGAAATCCCATCAGGCACAAAGGTGAAATGGCATGGACGGAGACGGATATTGTTGCGCTGGTGCATGTTTTGAGTCCCACAAAGGACCCTGTCCAAAATAAATGACACATACGCAATGATGGAGACCACGCTTGGGTTTCAACTTCAGAACAGTGTATATTGAACAGAATGTGATAAGAAGTGCAACACCCCAACACACCCAAATGCACCCTTACCCCTTTCCCCCCCAAAACACCCAAATGCACCCTTACCCCCCTCCCCCCCAAAACACCCAGGTGAGTCTTATGGTGTC
Organism: Ambystoma mexicanum; assembly: GCF_040938575.1. Taxonomy (NCBI): domain Eukaryota; kingdom Metazoa; phylum Chordata; class Amphibia; order Caudata; family Ambystomatidae; genus Ambystoma; species Ambystoma mexicanum. Next base: position 919,293,526 of record NC_090934.1, on the reverse strand, counting down.
TACGTTTCCTGCCCCACATGTGCCACCTGGTCCTTGGTGGACCTAAGCCTCAGGGCCTCCACCAACATTGGGTTGGTGTGATGTGGGGCGCCTCAGGTTGCGCAGAGAGCGGCGCAGGGGGCTGGTCTGCTGGGAACTCGCTGAGGAGGAGGTTCCCGGTCGATCCTGTGTTGGGGATTGGTGATGCTGCTCTATGATGTCCCCAATACGTAAAATGGCCTGGCGGAGTTGGCCCATCTCCTGGCATATCCTGTCCGTGCAGGCCTCAATGGCCTCCTTTATTTGCCCTGCATATTTGTTGAGGTCATCCCTTGGACCGCTGTGGCCCGTACTGCAGGTTCCCACATGCTGGGCGACCAGCGCAGTAATGTCTTCCTGCCTCCGGGTGATGGTTGCAAGGTCAGGCAGGGTAGTAGGTGCTGCTGGGCTGGACGGTGTGCCCTGGTCCGTGCTTCCGGCATCCGGTGAGGACACCTGAGGGCTCCATGCACCTTCTACAGTGTGGGTGTCATGTGCTCCCTGGCTAGCAGATCCGGACGTTGCCCTTGGACTCCCCTCAATGGACCATGTTGGGCTGGGGGTATGGATTAGTTGTAGGACGTCGATTGCGTCTTCCTCGTCAGTGGGCGGTGCAGTGGCTGCTGCCTCCCCAGTTGAGCTGGTGGCAGCGGAGTGCGTGCCCTCCGTGCTCATATCAGCAATGATGGGGCACACTGGCCTGGGTTCAGCTACAACAGGAGCCGTGCCCTCAGGCTGTGATGAAATGGTGCTCCTGCCGCCCTTGGCCCTCTGCAGATGGACTGTCCTCCCAGTTCCCCTGGAGGTGGTGGCGGTGTCGCCTTTCTCATGCATCCTGGATTTTTTGGCTGCTGGGGGAGTACGTGCTGCAGTGCTTGTGTCTCCAGTGTCTGTCGGTGATCCTGTGGAGGACATAAATAGGGTACATCATCGTTAATGGGTCTAGGTGCCTCATGCAGAATGTTCACGTCATGCTGCTCTATGCATTGGGGCCTATTTATCAGTGATTCTTGTAATGGGGATGTCGGGTTGGTCATGCATTGATGGGTCTGTATTGCACGTGTATATGGTGATGCATGCATGCATGTATGTGTGTGGCTGGATCAATGGCGTGGTCATCGACACATGTTTGGGGTACCCCTTCACTGTGCATTTTTTGACGTATACACTCACCTCCATCAGATGAGATGGCCACACCATGCTCCATATCTCCGACCCCCCTCTATGGTTTCGACTACTATTGTGGAGGCACATGTCTCCTCCCACTCCTTCATCTTCAGAGGTGATTCTGCGCCACCTCCTGTGGCCATTGCAAGGTTGCGGTTGACAGATAGGATATTCCGCACACGGAGCCGGAGGTCGTCCCACCTCTTGCGGCAGTCCTTCACACTGTGGGTGATAGTGCCCACCGCACTAACTTTGCGGGCAACTTCGTCCCAGATGGCTTTTATCTTGATGATAGCCTCCCGGCGCATATCATTGGCGAAGACGACTTCGGCATTGGCTGCAAGTGTGCTAGTCGGCATTATGAGCTCCTCAGGTGTAAATTTCTCTTTCCGCTGACGATCTGAGTTTTTTTTTAAGGCCTTTGACATCTTCGGGCAGTCCTGGATGGTTTCTTGTCAGAGTTCTCCGGAAAGAGGTCCTGGATGCAGAGGATGGCAATGGATTGTGTGTTTAAAGATGGCCGCCGTTCTCTTTCCCGTTCCTGTGCGATGACGCTATTTCCGGTTCTGCTTTTTAACGGTGTCCGCTAATAGCGGTGACCGCTATTTGCATGTTGCGTGAGGGAGGAGGTGCTATCAGCACTTTGGTCGAGGCCGGTAATGGGCATTTTGTTGACTTTTGCGGCATGGCGGTAAAGTCATTGCTCGTGTCCGCGAACTCGTAATGGGACGCTATTAGCTGTCTTTTGCGAGGGCGGACACGCTAATAGCGCCATGCCGTAAAATTCCGATTTTTACCGCACAACGTGTAATGAGGCCCTATGAGTCTTCTTCACGAAGCAATCTGGGTTTCGTAGTGCTCATGGGGACTGAGAGCGCTCTTCTTGATCTTCGCACGCACATGCTCATCGCTGTAGAAAGAAGTGGTTCAGGACTGCTGATTCTTTTAGATTTATTGGCAGCTTTCGACCTCCTTGATCATCGGCTGCTGGATACAGTGACTCATATAGGCCATTTTTCAGAGAAAGCCACAGTATGGATGGAATCCTTTCTTTGTGGTTGTAATTTTTGAATCTGTTGGGGGAGACACTTCATCTGACCGTGCTCCAATTTTGTGTGGAGTCCCACAGGGGGCTTGTTTATCCCCGTCTCTTTTTAGCATTTACATTAAACTGCTATGTGTTGAAATATAAAAAATGGGGTTTTCCTTGCTATTTACGCAGATGTTTATCCAGCTATTCATGGAATTGATGGGGAAATTGATCAGGGGAAAATATAATAAAATCTAAAAGCTCATTAAAGACTGGATGACCGCAATTTGGTCATGTTTAAACGCTGCCAAAACTTAGCCGGGTCCAAATGCGCCAGAGAAAGACTGAGCTTGGCTTATAAGAGTTTTGGCATATATGGAGGTTGCATTCCTGTGATTGACAAATTTAGAACACAAGGTATTGTTATGGAGGCATCACTCCATGCGAACACCCATGTAAACCATGTGGTTAAAAACACTAATTATTATTTGAGGGTCCGGAGACAGATCTGCCCCTTTTAACCCAGAAAAATTGTGAGACGCTAGTTTGAGCCATTGTTCTACCCAGACCTGACTACTGCAACTCGTTGCTATGTGGGGCAAGCAAGGAATGCCTGGGTAAGCTACAAAAGATCAAAAATGAGGCGATACGAGCAGTTTGTAATATTGCTCGGAGAGAACCGGTATCTTGGTCTCGCATGGAACTCTACTGGCTCCCTGTTGCTGCCAGGGTCCAGTTTAAGATACTTACATTGGGTCACAAATGCCTGTTTGAAACTGCACCGTCATACCTGAAAGAGAAATTGGAAGTCCATAAACCAGTTCGCAATCTCCGGTCTTCTGATGCACATGGTCTCATCATCCCCCACTTCAAGAGAAGCAGGGGAAATGGGCTCTCTTTTCTTATACTGATTTCCTGGAGTGAGCTGCCTGAGCATTTGCGAAAGGAAAAAAAAACGATCTCATTTTCAGGAAAAGCTTGAAAGCTAGATTGTTTGTTTGCCTAGGTAGGCTTCCCTGGTTTCTTCCGTCTCATATTTTTATGTGGTCTGTTTAGTGTAGCACCTGGATGCCCATGGGCTTTGGTGCTTATTAAATATGCAGAAATACGGGGACACCCATGCACCAGTATCACCCGGGGTGGGAGGCGTATCCACCAGTATGAAATAATACATCCCCTGGGGGCTCAAAGTCCTGGTTGCGACGCCACGGGAACCCGCAGAAAATGCCGGGGGGGTTAGCTCTGATGAGTCCCCAAGTGCAGCCCCCGGTGTGGGATTTCCAAGGTTTGCTCACCTCAACTCCCCCGCCGCAGGAGGAACCTGCAGTACGGGCCACAGCGGTCCAAGTCGGCACCAAGGCCGCCACAGCTTGCGGGACAACCTGCGGCAGGCAGTGTCCACTTTCACTCCACAGTCGACACTGTGGCTAATATTCGGGGGGGCCACCGGGCATCCACTCCGACCCCGCAACCGACTCTCAATGTGGGCCACCCACCTCCAGGGCTGCAGAAGCAGGCCGTGAAAATCGGGAGATCTGTGGTCGATATCCCTTCAACGCACAGCGGCATACTCCAGGATCTCTCCCACGCGCTATCCGCTAAGCAAAATGGCAGGATATAAAGGCCAAAATGACAAAATATATTGGGATATTGCAGGCCTTGGTAGAGCTCCACGACACAAGTCCACATCATGTGCTGGCTCGACAGCGCCCTCAAACCTCTTATTCTTGATTCCCAACCTAATTTAGATCCCTTTGCCAACCAGTTTAGGAAAACCTCCCACTATTGTGAAATTGTTGTTTTCTCCTTTTCCACTAAGATGTTTTGTAAATGGAAGCGTTTTATTAGGTCAAACATTGTCTACTAGAAACTGGTGTCACCTATCCCCTTTAGTCACAAAGCTATACTTTTCCAGATATTTACAGGTATCTGGTCACTAATTTATGTACATGAAAGACACAGCCATTCCACTTATTTTGGGAACACAGCACTATAGAATGGTTTGTTAATTTTGAACTAATTTCTATATTCCCACATTATAATTCCATTAGGTTTGCTAGCATAAATCACCAAATTCAGAAATGTCTTTTCTTATCTGTCATATTACGACTGAATCTGATTTAGTTTCTCCCGAGTACTATTGGATTTTACCCTCTGCCTTTTTTTCAGTGACTTGTCCCTCAGGAATCCTTTCATCATTTCCCTGCCCAATTAAAGTTATTGTTTTCCCGATTTATTATTATCCTTTTTTCTTTTACTTTACCCCATTCCTTGATTAACTTCCCCTTTTAATAACGTTTACCCTCGTATGCATTTACCAATAACTCCATAACTTAAATTATGCAGGCTTTCATGAAGGTCAATGTGAAACACCAACCTTCACAGGCCGATTGTCTTCGAAACTCCTTTTTAGAGGTTCAATTAGGCCTCTTATCTATCCTTTGTTTACATAGAGTTTGAAAGGGAAGCGGTTCACTACTTCTGTTACTGTTTCAGCTGGGCATGGCGAATCTTGGGTGTAACTGTGCCAAATTGTAGAATCCCAAAGCTCATCGCCAAATAATCTTGTAGGAAACAAGGCTACTGAGGTATAGACAGTCTTTATTTGCATACGGCTGTTCAGAAATGTCCACAGAAACTCGCATATTATTCCAGTCCAAATTAATGTGGCTCCTGAGCACAGATAATAAAGGGTTCCTTTAGGACAGGGGCCTGCAACCTGGTGCTCTACGGATGTTTTGGATTACAGCTCCCAGATCCCTCAACATTGACTTTGCTGGCCAGGGCTGATGGGGAGTTGTAGTCTAAAACATCTGTAGAGCCATAATAGAAAAGAGGTTAAATCAGAAAGTGTGCGCTCATCCAAGTGAGTATGGTTTGAAAAAATATTTATTGTACAAATGTAGAATATCTTCAAAGTCTTGAGCAAAGCACATGATGTAATCACATCCCATAAATAACATCAATAATATCCTAGGTCCAATGCCCTAAAATGCCTCTGCCGACACGTGTTTTGACCTGAATGGTCTTTGTCAAGACAAAAGTATATTTTCAATTGCATTGCTATTTTCAAGGCATCAATTAAACTATTACCAAACAATCTTCTTTAATGGTCCTTTTAAGGCTTCAAGCCAACCCACAGTTTATAATTTTGCAAAGATACTGATTTCTTCCAAAATTTACTTTTTGGAAATCTTGAAACGTGATTGGGAGCCCAAGATACCTCCCAATGCTTTAGGCAACAATTATATATTGATAACATATAGTTTATTCCTTTTTAGATCAAGTTGCCATTGGCCTCTTTACCAGTAGCCTATATTGGCAATTTATAGTTTGTCTTTATTTGAGTTTCTCTTAAGCCACTTTACCAGTAATTTGCAAGGTCTGATTGGACAATTATAGCTTGACCCGATTCATGTAACTAAGGGTTAATGCAGACTCAGAGTCCTGAGAACTACCTCCAGTGTTTTGAGAGTACACTTGGTGAACAAGGGTTTGGGAGCCTAATAAACTTGCAGTCCATTCCTCAGCAAGTTACATTGACTGCATCCGAAATCCAATTCAGGTGCGTTACGAGGCATTGTTTACGTTGCGGACGTGTGGCGTCACCCACGGGATAAATATTGAAAAGATAATTGTGCCCGCGAGCAGAAGCGTGCGGCACACCGGGCTCCAGATGATGCACCGTAACAGGGCATCCAGACTTTAAGGACCAATGGAAATGTGAAGGTGAGAAGCCTTAAAGGGACAGCTTGCAGTTAATCTATGAGAAACCTAATATGTATAAATAACTTAACACTTTACACCTAGTATATAATATCACACTATGAGGACATTATTTTGTTTATTCATGTAGAGCAATAGAATTTGGCAATACATGCCAAGTATATCATGACAACTGGGAGGTGGAAGAGAGCTGTTTACTGAGGCTTGGCGATCATGAGATTTGGAGAATATAATTACGTTCATTTATACTGTGCACCGCTACCACCCAGGGGCAGTTTCCAGGCGCTTGCACGGCTCTGCAAGAAAGAGGATGGGGTTTGTTAGTGAGGGTAGAGGGATAGGAAAGATGCAGAACCAGGAGAAACTGGCGTCTCTGTTTGGTTGCAGATGGGCTGATTGCACAATGGCTTGTTGTATCCGGAAGGGCGAGGCCCAATGCCTTGGGTGTTTGTTCTGTGTGAATGTCTGTTATGTTGGGTGTGTGTTCTATGTATAAATTGGCTAGTTTTAAGGCTATGGTTGCGCACACTGGCTAGTTGTGTCCGCAGGACTAAAGTCCAGTGCATGGGTTGTTGTTGCATGCAAATGTTATGCAGGGTGTGTTTGTGCAGTTTGGCTAGCCGAGGAGTGTATATTACAAGGTAGGTGTGTAGGAGGGGAGCAGGAGAGGGGTGGTTAATGCATTGGATACTGTCAGGGTTCTTCTAGGTGGCTAACACCTTCACGATTCTATCCAAATGTGACGCATGGCTGACCCTCACAACTATGTGTAAATGTGACGCGTGGCATATAGGGTGAGATATGGTCAACCATATTTTATATCAGAACATAATGAATTCTGTATTTCAACACAACACAGATTTGTGAAATTGGAGATCAGGAGGACAATTAATGGAAGTTTGAAATCTTGGAGAAGACTAGTTTTGATCTCTAAATGGGGAGTGAGGACTCGCTTACTAGCACTCATCAATATAGAGCATACTGCATGGTTGCATGCATAATTACTACCACACAGGGTAAATAACATTTTAATTGGTTCCTTTAGCCACAGGAGCCAGGTTTATAGTTGGCACAATTGAGTGATATGGAGCACTTGGGTGTGTGACTGCACCGAATCAGAGATTTTTTATGATTGTACTAGAACACCTGTAATCTAAAACAGTGGAAGAATGTATCCAAAATCCATGTTCTTAATGGATTACAGTCCAATTTTGATGGAAATTCTTTTTTTTCTTTTCTTATCTTTTTTGTTTATTTATTTCTGTCGGTTTCCATGTAATTTTGATACGATTTGGTACATGCTTATACGTCACTGTGATGATGTAATATGTTTTGATTTAATTTGTTTGAATCTGATTGGACATTTGAATCTTGTTTAATGAAGGAATGCTATTTGAGATTATTGTAGGAAAAGAGAAGTCCATTGTTTGCCTTGACAAAGAGCATTATTTTAGGGAATTGGATCTAGGATGTTATCGTTATTTATGGGATGTGATTACATTGTGTGATTTGCTCTAGACTTTGAAGCTATTCTACATTTGTACAATACATATTTTCAAACCATACTCACTTGGATGAGTGCAGACTCTGAATCTCCTTTTCAATTGTTTATTTTTCACTAGGCAGGGCCTGATTTGATCAGATACTGCAGCTATCCAACATTAAATATATTTTGTTACACATTGGCAGCCTGAGCACCCCCTTTTCCTGGATTAATCCTGCAATTGTCTTTAGAGCCATAGGTTGCAGGCCCATGTTATAGAGGTTTACATAATGAACCTTGTACATAAAAGTCAGTATGATACATTATGTAGTTATATTGAAAACTGACTTTGTATGGTTAACCCTGTGGCCTCAGAGGGCATGTTTTTGACTCTCCATTCACGACCTGTACAATTCTTCTTGACCTACCCATGTGATAAAACCACCATCTCCAACAGATATTTTTCATTACACTTAATAAAGCCAGATTCGACACAAGCCTCTTTCTGGTTCCTGGGTGGCGTGGCCCGCCTTCATTGATGATGCTTGAGCTGGGAACTAGGCATACCTATGATGTGGACAAATCCTTATGATCCCCTTTGTGGTCACCTGGGTGCATGCCAACCAATCGGCTTCCCTACCGGTCAACAACCCTAAACAGGGATCCAGATGTCGCTTCATCCTGTATGATGGCTGCGGCTTGGCTGTCTCCATGGCTCGTGCATGTTCACGGCTCATGCAGAAATAAAATGCTTTCTGCTTTGACACCATAAAGGAGGGAAGCAGCCGAAGGCTTGTATCGGCCACTTGTACTCCCTACAAATATGTAAATACACCCAGAAAATAAAAATATCAAGTAAAAATACTCCCAACAGAAAATAGGGAACAGACGCACACAACCCCTGCTTTCATGCAAACAGCTCCATTAATAGGTTTGTGCCAGTAGTGCACGTGATTACCACAGGAAGAAAATACTATTATTTCTGCCCCTTCAGAAGAAGTAAACCTGTATAGTTTAATGTGCATAAATAATTGGGTACAAAGAAATCATTATTATAAACATTTCCGTTTTCCAGTTGAAACATATTTTTACACGCATATAAAATACTCACATTGGGAATTGGACTAAGTTTTTACTCCATAAAAATCTGATGCAACATTACCAATATCCAATGGTAGGTAAGGAGCATACTTGAAAAGACCGAATTGGAGGGAAGTTTAAGACTATAGAAAGCTATTCTAAAACGGAAAAGGTTAGTGTAGAGAATTGGAGATTGGAGAAGCCCTCCAGGTTAAAAGCATAGAAAACAGACGGGCAGAGGTCACCGACTCACACTAGTGTGTGAACCTGGCCTTTAAGGGACTACTTTGGCAGGGAATAACTTGGTTACCCTGGAAAAGTATGTTTGTTTGGGAGAAATGTGCAGATTATATAAACTTTCCATTCTTTACTCTGGGTCAGGCATGTTTCATTCATACTGTAACATATAATGTTCTGCGTAAAAGTATGATACATTTGGAAAAAATTAATAAGGAAGTATAAAGGCTCATTAGTCATGATTGGTGAAATGATACGACCTACTTTACATTATAAAGGATTGCCTCCACCAAGAATGTGGAACATTGAGTTTAATCAGGCCCCTAACTGGGAGTCTGGGGGGAATCTGAGAGAGCGTGGGCTTACTGGCCAGTGTTCAGTGAACAGGCCTCAAAATTAGCAGTTGTCGCTAGCCATTGGCTAGTGATTATTGAATCTTGGCGAGTAAGAAATGGTGTGCAGTTTGCTTATGGAGAATCGAGGGGACTGATAACTTTGTATGCTGGCTAGTAGCTCACCACTTGAAATGTTTACCTCTGCGGTGAGAATAATATTTGTTTATATAAACAGTTTTTGACCCCAGGAAACACTGATCCCACTCAGGGCCTCTGCTTTGTGTTTCACATTGAATTTCAACACCCATAAGCACACTTGCTGTGCAGAATTCCTATTACATACATGATGCTTGTGGGGCCATGGGACTGCAGATTTTGACTGCTCTGGAACCCACACTACGATCTAAATAGCTGAGGAGACGACATTCAGATTCCTTACGGTGGACAGGACAGTAGTAGCACTGACAGTGTTGGTTAGTCGGGAACAAGCCCTTTCATTGCTGCCCGTCTCAGACTAAAGAAAGGTGCTGGACAGGTGCTCTGGGGTCATATATGGCTCGAATCTTCAACACCCATTCCCTTTCTAACTGCATTCGTGGGCTTTTCCACATTCAAGCTCAGCATTCTGACCCAGCCCCTTCCAGGCCCTGGGGCGGGGAGTCAGATGGGTGCTCTGCTCACTGAATGATGGAGACTTTCACAGCGGTAAACTGGCCAACATGCATATTTGATACAAAAAGACTGGACCATGCATCCCATACAGGGGAGTTAGAGAGTGTAGATAGTAAAGCTCTGATTCTCAAAGCAGCATGGGCTGCACCACAGCTGACTGCCAGGCCAGCCTGGGCACACGCGCAATGTGCATCATGATTCTTCTGCAGTGGTGCACCAAGCTCCACATTCGGTAAAAGACATAAGTACGTTTTTGAATCAAAAATAGCATGATTCCCCTTGCATAGCAACAAGGGTCGGCATCTGTCCCATGGCACCCAAATGTACCAGCTGCTTCTGAGCGCATTCCAGTGGTAGAGGAAGCTTTTAGTATCGGGATGGGCAGCTCCTGAGGGAGCAATGTCATTGTACATGATTCAAGGTCAGTAAAATTGTGTGGATATGTTTAGTGGAGGGGCATTAACATCTCACACAAAGGATTGTTGAAAAAAGACTTGGGTAATGCAGGGGTATTTTGGGGATGGAGAGTTGCTGAAACCCCAAGAAATTATTTCAAATAATGCTCTACAAGCTACGATCTATTATTGGTTCTCTAGGGTGACACATGAGGAAATCTAGTGAATGCCATTGCACAAAAAGTTCACTGAAGCATTTTACAACATTTTCATGATCCGTGAATCACTTAAAGGAAGATTCATCCAAAATTAATGCAATTAAAAGTCACTGTAAATCACATTCACAAAGCTACAAACCCAATCCATGTAATTAATGGCCATTGTAAATAATTTCAGCTGCAGCCACAATCCATGCGTTGGTAATTGTACAACGCTTTTATGAAGCTGCGGCCAAAATCCATGTCTGTAATGGTCATTGGAAATCCCTTACTTGAAGCTGCAGTCGCAATCCATTCCTCTGCCTCCCACCCCTGCCAAATGTATGCACTCATTGCTCTTAAACACACCCATGTGCACCTATATTCTGTCAGACACACACACATACGCTCTCTTGGAAATCTTGGAACACTGCAAAACATTCAAACGTGCACACTTAGAGAGACTTTTTGTTTCAACTGAACTTAGTTTACTTACTGTTTCGATGATCTTGTGGTCCGGACATGGTAACGACCCCAGTGTGCATTGTGGTCCTCCAGAACAAGATGCGGTGGTGCATGGGCAGTTCTTTGAAAAATATAGACAGTGCCGTATGGCTGTCACTGAGGCTGGGCCCCCGTTTGACGTTTATAGGAGGTTGTTTCTCGAAGAAGTGCCTACCACAATGCATAAAGTTGTAAATGAGGCTTGAATGTAATCCCTGCAAGGGTAATCCTTGTATGCCGAGTCGCTGCAATGCTGTCTCCGCTGGTTTGCGTGGGGTTTGTATGTGCAGCTTGCAGTGGGAAGAGATGAAGATTATCTGGGAACTGCTAATCGGTTGTGCACAATTGGTTTATTTTTCTCTCTCCTAACCTTTAAGCCATTTTGTGTGTTTTTAAGTAGGGTTTGATGTTGGTAATTTCGAAGAGAACTTGTTCTCCGCAAGACTGGTTACCGATATATCTCTACATACTCTTGCGGCCAAAACTTGCAAACATTCCTTCCAAATGGAATAAATCCCCACACTCCATGAGTCGCGGGCATCTTGCTGGTGAAGAGTTTTTATGAAAGATCTTATTTCTTGCGCATTAATTGGGTTGCCTATTTTTGTTTTTTGTGTGTAAAACTCGAAATGCATATCATGCACTTGTTGGTGAACTTTTCTTCAGTGGGGAATATAAGCAATTAACACCACTAAATTCAGATGTTACTCTACACACACCGCTCTGTCTTGTTCCAATGTCTGCCTTCTTGGCCACAAAATATTAAAATCGTCTATTTGGTAAAGGGGAATTTTAATCAAATTAGAAACCTCGCAGCTGGACCCTTTTATGTAGGATTCTGTGTAGCTGTATCATTTGTTGGATGTATATATGCATATATTCGTCTGTGAGGGTTCTGGTTTGTGGTTATTTCAGGGTTTAATTTAGTTGGGCATAACAGCCTGTGCATCGTTTGGTGGGGTTTCTAGTGACTTTAAATAGCCGTAGAAAAAAGCACATGGCATTTCTCTTCTACTGTTCTGTTTCACTGCTGCTGTACTGTGCCCCACGCACTTTGCATGGGTAAACGGCCATTGTGCCGTCTTTGTCTGTGCTGGGTGTGTCGACAGTTGGGTGGGGCTTTTGCGCACCATGATCTTGTCTATCGCAGCACCACACATTGAGAGGTGTGCGCGGTTCTCTGCCTGGCCTCCTCCTCTTTAACTCTTAAGTCCCCTAATGGCCTTGTCAGTTTACTTTCGGACAGATCGCAGGGTGCATCTGTTTCACCAATTGCTTTTCTGATCTCGGTTAATCGTTCCCACCCTCCCAGATGCATGTGGCAGTATTCGAGTTATCCTCCTAGCAGTAGCTCACATCACTTGGCCTCTTAATGACGTTCTGTACATGGCTGCTGTATAGAGGGGTTATTTTAGTCCCTATGAAATGAAGCAGATTTGTAGGAGGGTAGAACATTTTTGCCTCGCTCCTTTACTCCGGGTTAGTGTTTTGCATCCGCCCGATCCTATGCACATGACCCCTGTTCTTGTAGTAATGGGTTGCTTGGCTCTATGCGACAAGAATAAACCAAGTGATGTTTCTATTGGCTGCCTAGTCTAGCACAGCGAAGGCTCAGTGAGTGGTTAACCAGTAGATATTCTAGTTTGTCATACAATTGTGGGCTAGCATCACTGAAAATAGAGGGTGTTGGCTCTTCGGCAACTCAGTTTAAGTCTTGAAACAGTTTTGTGGTATTTGAGCATTCTCAACTTTCTCTGTGTGTAGATAAGATATACCTCCTCACTGATATTACACCCGGTGTCTATTCACCAGAATAAAAATATTGTCAGGAATAATACACGATGCAAAACCATGCACTCTTTACATGAATAAAGCGCATTCATCTACCGGTCTTGCATCAATGTGCCAAGATCCAGCCTTTGACTGTTTGTCTATCCCGTTTCTCTGCCTTGTGCGTACCAAATATATTCACCTCCTACACGTTCTACTTGGCCACTTCTGGCTTGGAAGCGCCAGAAATATTATTTCTCTGGTAATTTACCTGCGGGACTATATATACACATCCACAGGTAATTAAACCTATGCATCTTCCAGGATTGCCAGAGCAGGCTCTCGAGTCCCTCACACACCCAACACTACACCATTTTATATTCTACCACTTCAAAGGTCCTTTGGAAACCAAATTAAATTTTTTGTCTTTAAATCTCAATGCATACATCATTGTGTCGGCTCTCTAAAAATTATACTTTAGGCTAAAACATCACTACTAATACGAAACATTCTCTCCCTGTTGCCTCTTCTCCTGCTTTCCCACCTTACTCTTTTTTTCACACTTTTTTTTTTCTTCCAGGATTAAGGTCAGGTTTCCCTGGGCGGGGGCATAAATATACAGTTTAATGGTCGATGATGGTTGCTTTGAAACTGCTACTGTGGTGATTTGGCGCATTACAGAGGCATATCAACACAGCTTTCTTAGCATGCACGCAGGCTCCACTGTCCGCCAGCATTCTCCACGGCCCATATGAAGTGATAATCTGGGTCTGCCTAGCAATACATTCAGCAAGGGCATTTCCCGGTGAACAATTTGGTCTCGTTTTTGTTAGACTACACCGGGCATCTGTAAAGGAAGGCCCGCGTTAGGTTCCGAATATCTTTCCTCTCTGCAATTCCAATACGGAAAGATTGTTTCATTAAAGGGCTATTAAACTCTTGGTTGGATTACCACCAAACCTGAAGACTTTTAGTTTTGCGTCTAGTTTTAAATCTAGTAAAATTAAGTTGTGTAATTTTAAGTGACGTTGGTAGTGCATGTAGGTACAGCATAATATGCACTGTAAGCCGAAAAACAAAAGAAATCCCCACTAGCCTGCCACTGTATAGTTTTATTTCAGGTTGCAGGTATTGTAGTTAGCATTACTATATATTTCTTCTTGCAGTACAGACGGCTCTTCATGTTACTAGCTCATTATGTGCTGTGTTCTGGGTGTACGTATTTTATGTTAACCATTTCTGAGTCTGTCCCCCATAATAGTAGGATTTTTCTCTTTTTTCTCAAAGTACAAGGGGCAGGTCGGTAACACTCTTGATAATGAGTCAATTCTTTTGACCTCACTTACCACACAGCGAATACGTTGGTGAAATGGATTATGAATAGAACTTGGTATTTATTGTGTAACGGATGCTTTGGGTGATGTCTGTGCTGGCAAGTTTTGGTGACATGCTTGTGGTATTGTTGGACCTATGCTCAATATTGTCTGCACTCTCACAAATGTATGTACATGCTGCTAGGCACAGGTTTCAAGGACATACTTATTTTTTAGATATAAGTTTTGTATTGTGATGGGGTGCTACGTTTGGTATTTTGATTGGATGCCATCTGTGAGGATGCATGTATAAAAGTGTACAAGTTTAGCTCTCCTATCTGTGAGCAGGCCATCCAGTCCTGTTTCTTTCCTTTGGAATTTTGAGACTCGTAGTTTTCGAATATTTAAAATGGGGAGAACAGGGTTGAAATTGAGGGGAGCTGGGAACTATTTGGCTCCTGCTTGTAGCCTAGAAGAGCCTGATTAGATTGACACCAATACCTACCTTCAGTGGAGAAACTTTGCTGAAAATGTTGGGGGGGGGGTGACCTCTGAAGAAAAGGTGCCCCATTCAAATGAATGGGGACAAAATGGTGTGCAATGAAAGTTGGGAGCAACAAACACCCCGTCCCCCCTAAAATTACGCCCATGCCTACCTTGAGTTACTTTTGGCTCCCCATTCCAACTGATGCCAAACAAACACATCCATGTGAAATTAACTGCGTTTGGGACAATCTGCAAATAAATTAGGACACTTAAATACAACATTTTAAAGCATAAGGGATCATAGATAATAGACATAATTTATATGTTGCTTCTTGTGTGGAAGTTAGATACTGCTGTGTTCTAGCTCCTTGTCCCCCAGTAGTTGCTCCTGGTCCCTGGTTAAGGCTGGATATTGTAAGGGTGCAGAAGTAGGAGTCTGACGCATTGATGTCATGTTTGTTGGCAAAGACCTTTATTCATATAAAAGTAAAATAAAAGGTTTAAGAAAAGCCTATCTTGCCCTACCTCAACAAAAATAGGTTCCATGTCACTTCATCGCGGGATGAAACAATGGGTTTTTCTCTGTGGATATTTCAATGTAAAAACATCTTTTTTTATTTTATTTATTTTTGGGGGGGTTGCCCCCAACACCTCGTCCCCATTAATTATTTGACTATTCCCTAACACCCACACCTCAGCTATATATTCTTTTAACCCCCCCTACAAAATTCACGTTGAAATGACAACGGAGAAAAACCCAGCATCCTTTCATCCCATGATGAAAGGACGTTGTACCCAAAAATATTAAGGACTCTGTCAGGATGTCCACTAAAGTAAATTGACCACCGTCTTGTGTCCGAACCCATTGCCGTCCCTTACACTCTAGACTAAGGAAAACTTCAAAGTTCTTCCTAATGTATACAAAACACAATGCCTATGTATCCAGAGGGTCTCTTCTTCCCCTATTCCTTTCTCCAGTTCACAAATGTGATATCGAGTATGGTTCACTATCCTGCCAGACTTAACCCTAGATCATAGAATTCCAGAAAATGTGTCTCCTTTTAGCAATGGGCCCTCAACCCCTTGTTTTAGCTTCTTTCGCCTCTCATTCTTTCTTCCGTGGGTCCCAGACCCCTCTGGGCTGTCTCATAGTCTCCTTGACTTGTTCTGTAGCTTATTTCACTTGTGTGGATCCCAGATACCCCTTATATTGTCTCAGGATCTCGCTCACTTGCTGTTGCCCCAGCCCCTTGACAGTGTGCCTCTTTGGGCTTACGTGGGTCCTTGGCCCCTATGTGTGTGGCTTTTGCAGGGATTGCCCGACTTTGTATGGGTCCCAGACCCTGGTGTGATGCTTTGGTGGGCCCTCTGCCCCTGCTTCACTCAACATCTAATTGAACATACCTGGTGTACTCTCCTACCTGCTACAGTTCCACATAGGATATTTCGCAAAGTTTGTTTCAGTTTTAACAGTTCTTTCGGTATCCTGTTCGGGCTATTGTTACACATCACTTTAAACTTTTTGGCCCCCTCCGTGCCCCACCGGCCAGCCCGACCCTTTCCCTACCTTTGGGAAATGGTGCGGTTTCCAGTCTGTCTTCTGTGTTTGGCATCCAGGCCTCGATGATTCTGCAATGTTAGGCTCTCTTGTGCCCTTAGCTGCTGGTCTTGTCTTTGCTTTGGCTTCGCCAGTCTGGTTTCCTCTTTCCCAGTCACCGGACGGGTCCCTGCTCCATGGACCTACTGGAGAGACTCGTTCCTGATCTACATTGTCTTGTTCCCTTCTCTTCGGGGGTCTCGCTTTTTATTGCTGTAGCTGCCTTTAATAGACTGTGCCGCGTTTGTTGGTTATATGATTATATGATAGGTTATTTATAACGCTCTTAATACCCAGAGGTTTCTAAGCGCGCACCCGGGGATCGAACCTGTGTTGCTCTGTGTCGTCTTGCTTCCAAGGCGGGCACGTTGCCCCTGAGCTGTCCTCCCGAGAGCTATCCTTCCCACTACTCTACTACTCATACACCCTCCTTTCACTCTATCATTGGTTTCCAAGTCACTCCTCACACTACACTTTCTTCCCACACACACAGCAGCACCACTTTAACTTTTGTAGTCCGTAAGTCATCTGCTACAGCAATCTCCACAGTACACCACTGCTTCCTCTGTCCTTCTGGTCTCTTGGTCACCCTCCATCTCCACCTCTGACCTCACCCGAATAACCCACACTTATGCTTCCTCGTCCTGTACCCCACTCTGACATGATTGGATCTCTCTGCCTGGTCAATCTGATACGGTCTTCACCCACCTCGGACATCTGTGTAAAGCGGAACGCCATAAGAAGTGGGCTAAGCCCCACCCACATTTTCCATATGGGTCCACTGCGCAATGGAGATGGCAACCCAGGAAGGCAAGTGCCACTTATGGAGGTGGCCTCTCTGTGCGGTTTTCTCTCTCCCAGTCACAGATCACTGCAACTTCCAGTGTGCGTCTGCATCAGTGTCATAGCTTCCATTCTTCTTAGTGCATTCCTCTCCCTCTCGCGCTCTCTCTCGCTCCTTCACTCTTAGTCACTCCTTCTTTCTTGCTTGCTCTCTTTTTCTCTCTTTATCATCATGGTTGTGGTCTGGCGCTAACTCGGTTCTCCTTATTTGTGTTTGCGGTCTGATGGGTTTCTTGCTTGGATGCAGTGTTAATAAAACCAATAGAAATATACTGGCAAGTATCCGATAAGGAGGTTAAGTCTTGAGATAAATGGTCTGCACAGAAAAAGACTGGCTCATGGGGTGGGGGTAGTAATTGGGGCTTTCTCAACAGATCCTGCTCTGAGGGTGGGAGTCTGCCCTGGATTCTCCTCTTTACCCCCAACCTGCTGTGCAGATGGGCCACTATTCCTTCTTGACAAGGCCAGGGTATTGCACAAGGGATACACAAAGAGCCCCATGTTCCCCTTCACCACGTTCTCAGGCACCCCAAGTCTGCATCCTAACAATTAGCTGGCTCTACCACTTAAGAAAACGTAAGACAAAGGAGGCCGTAGCAATGGCTTCTGTCGTTGGCTTTTGCCTGGCCCAACTCTTAAAGGACTTATTTTCAATCTCAAAATATAATAACACAGTTAAGTCTTCTAGATTTTGTAGAGTAAAAATACAAATAGCCTCTGTACTGTTTTATCTTCTCCCTTGGAAAATAAGGAATCCCCTTAAATGACCTTTTCTCAGATTTTACCAACTGTTCAAATCCCTCCAGGATCACTTTTTTTTTTTAAAATCAAACTTTATTGGCATTTTAATCAAAACACAGGTTAGCCTTGAAGCGTTCCCCTGTAACCAACACAATTAATGCCTCCCATCCCCCTCTTGCAGCGTAGATCGGTTACCTCCACCGAGTTCCTACAGAGGATGGCACCCATTTCCAACCACGTATCCCTCGAGTACGCTTGTCCGTGATGCAGGATAGCCTCCCGCACAGTTTCATTGTTCCCTCAATGTCCAGAGGGGCACTCGCATACGCATATTACCACTCATCTCTCCCAGTAGGCACCCCCTTTGTAACCCCCCCACCCCTCCCCCCTCCACCCTCCACCTGCATTTTTTAAAAAAAGGCAACTATGAAACTTCAATGTCTGGTCTGGACTAGTCTAGAAGATGAGTGAGGTATTCCATATCATATATGGCTCGAATCTTCAACACCCATTTCCTTTCTAGCTGCATTCGTGGGCTATTCCCCATTTGGGCCAGACAACATCTAGCTGCGACCGTCATAATCTGAAACATGTGCCTCTTTTCTGGCACTGATTTCTCTCCCACACTTACCCCAAATTAGATAAGCGATGGCAACAGTTTCCTCTGAATCCCATCAACACCTTTTATCCAGGACAGGACCTCCCGCCAGTATGCCTGCACCCTAGCACACCCCCACCACATGTGAATGTAGTCCCCTTTTTCCTCGTGGCATTTGCAACAGTGTGGGTCATATCCCTCTCTCATGCGGGCAATTCTCATTGGTAGTTTGTGCCATATATGGAATAACTTTAGGGCCTGGTGTCCGTACTGGAGTGAGGCTGTGGAGCTGTTAGCCTTCCTGCACATTTGCACCCATAGGAGGTCTTCTATATTTCTGGCAGGTCTTGTCCCCATTTGATTCTCGACGGTAGGGGGTCTCTTGGATTCACCAGGAGAATCTCCCTATACAGACTGGCTATAGGCCCTCTGGGACCCCCTCTGCGTGATTAGGAAGCTCTCAAAGCTCTACCCTCTGTTAGAACCCCCTTCAATTTCAATAAACTGAAGGGGGACAGCTTACAAAGGCCCAAAGCTTCATCCAACTTGCCCAGGGAGATGAAATGATCCCCCTCCCACATCTGACCCGCTCTGCTCAATCCTGCCTCATACCAGGGCTGAAATGTCAATGGCTCCACAATCCTATACGTGGTGGAGCCCAAATACAACTCTGTCGGCGATGGTTGTGTTGTGAGCCATCTGTAGTCCCTCCTTACCCCCCCTTTATCCATATAGACCACCGGACTTCCAAGATCGGATGATACAACACTCTCCTTGGGATACAGGCTCCAGGGACCCACAACCATTCATCCAGTGTGACTGGGGCTAGTACCGCATTGTCCATGCCCCCCCCCCCCATTGCTTCTCTGTGTGTGGGCCAAAGTGATTCGCCAGAACCTGGAGCTGGGCCGCTCTATAATACGTCACCAGATTGGGGAACCCCACTCTTCCACCCCTCCTCCTCCTCCTTTGGCAGAATCGGTGTCCTATAGGCGACCCTATGCCTGGCCCCTGCCTGAAGAACTTTTAACATTGTCACCTTCACCTTGGTAAAAAAGGAAGCAGGTATTAATATGGGCAGCATTTGAAACAAGAACAGGAATTTTGGACATATCGCCATCTTTATGCAGTTCAGGCGCACCATCCAGGACAGACCCGAGCCCAACCACCTCTCCATGTCACGTTTCATGGCAGAGCAGAGGGGGAGAAAGTTTCTAGGGAAGAGATCCTCGAAGCACTGTGTGACTTGGACCCCAAGATGGTGAAAGGCATCTTCCGATATCTTGAATCGGAGCTCCTCTATGTAGTCCTTCTCCCCCTCCGACAGCCTGCTCCCCTTAACCCCCCCCCATTTATGCTATTGACTTTCCCCTTTTGATTTTGAACCCTGACAACCTCCCATAAAGCTCCAAACTGTTCAACTGGGGGGGCGAGGACTGTGTGAGATGGTCTAGTAATGTAAAGCAAGGCGTCATCTGCAAAGAGGCTCATTTTACAGACCCCCCCCCCTCTCCTCTGACGCGTCTTATCCCCTCGTAATCCCTAACTGCTACCGCCCACGGCTCCATAAACAATGCATATATCAGCAGGGAGAGCAGACACCCCTGGCGCGTACCCTGTTTCAATGGGAAGACCTGCAATGCAGTCCCACCTTGGCCGATGGCTTGGAGTACAGAGCTGTCATCCAACCCATCCACCTTGGGCCCATCCCTAAGGACGTGAAGTCCTCCCCCATAAAGGACCAGCTCACTTGGTCGAATGCCTTCTCGGCGTCCTGGACGAGCAAGAGCACCCCCTCCTCCTTCACTGCCGGCGAGTATCTGCTCCTGCCTGTGAAACACAAAGCCTGCCTGATCAGGATGAATCAGTCTGCAGCGGTATGACTCCAGAGGCGACGCACGGATTCTGGCAAAAATCTTGGCGTCTACATTGAGAAGGGAAATGGGCCTATATGAAGCACAGTTGAAGTCCATCCCTGGCTTCGGGATAACTGCTATTCGGGCCTGAAGGAACGACTGCAGTATTGTCATCTCCCATTATAGAGTTCAGCAGTTCAGCCATGGGTGTCGCCAGTTGGGTCTGATATTGTTTAAAAAAGTCAGCCGTAAAGCCGTCTTCCCCCGGGACCGTCCCGTCTTCAGTCTTTGGATAGCCCTCAAGACCGTCTCCCATGTTATGACGGCATCTAGGGCATCACTTTCTGCCCTTGTGGGGTTGGGGAGGTTCAGCTCCATCAGATACCTCTGTTATTCTCCTTGGGGCGGCTCCACCGGTCTAGCATATAACTCCCTATAGAAGCGTGCGAAGCAGGCCGCCACGCCTCCTCACCAAGTGCTCCTGAGTGTCCCGTACTTATTCCACTTTTCTTTCCGTCCTGCAACCCCTCACCCTTTTTAGCCAGGAGAGTCCCCACTGCGTCCCCCCTTTCATAATATCTCTGTCGGGTAAATCTGACCTTTTTTGCTACCTCCCCTATCAGGACTGTATGGAGTTCCTGTCTCTTGTCTCTCATTTCCCCCAGGAGCCTATCCCTATCTGGGTTGGGTTGGGTCAACTTAGACTGTAGCCCTTTCAATTCTTCCCGAAGCCCACTCTCCATCAACCCCCTTTCCCTCTTTTTGCGAGACCTGTCGGTGATAAGTAGCCCCCTAAAAGTGGCCTTGGCTGCCTCCCAGACTATTGCCATGCCCATCTCCCCGTTGTCGTTGGTTTCAAAATAGGCCTGTATCTCGGTCCCCATGAAATCCTTAAACACCTGGTCCCTCGACATGTGGCGGTGCAACGACCCTGAAGTGCCGGGGAGGGTTGGGGAGCCGCCAATTTGCCACAGCAATCTTGTGATCTGACCATGTAATCATCTCAAACCTGGGTGTCCCTGCTTTGCCTTCCCGTTCCATCGGGATCAAGAGGAGATCAATCCTCATGTAAGTGTGGTGTGTGGGGGGGAGAACAACGTGTAGCCTCCTGGACCCTGCCTTTGCTTCTGCCAGACGTCAACCCAGAAGTGATCCCGTAAGAGGTCCCGGAAGGCCAGGTTATCCTTGGTCACCATTTTAGTGCTCTTCCCTTTTGCTGACCACCAGTCTAACGCGGGGTCCATCACCAGGTTATAATTTCCCCCCTAGAAGTGTTGCGCCTTCTGCCCAACAATCCATCATCTCGAAGATCTGACGCAGAAACCCCACCTACCCCACATTGGGTGTGTATAGAGTGGTGAGCGTAACCTGTGACCCCTCATGAGTACCTTTTACACCTAGGAATCTACCCCTAGGCCCCTTTTTAGCCTGGAATTCCCTCCCGTCCGTTGAAAGCTCTTACCCAGTAGAGGGTGATCACCTTGGCCGGGAGCTTCGCCCCCATGTCTGTCTTCATCCCTCTGATTTCTTTCAAGATGGTTTGTATGTATAGTACCAAGTTCAGCTGGAGGCGGTGCGGGTCCCGTTGCTCTGGTGGCCTCCGCCATCGCTTACTTGTCCTGATAGTGAAATGGCACCAGGGTGCTCTGCCAGCTCATAGGTATCCCAGGTCCTCCCCCGGTACCCTGACAGTTTGAACAGGGGTCCACTGGCCCCGCTGGGGCTCCGGAGGTCTTGGCTCATGGGTGACCCCCTAAGGTAGGCATGGGATGATCAAGTATGTTCAAAAGTCGGCCGTGTCGCCACCCTCCTGGTGTAAGGTGCCAGTGCCCTGACCAGGGTCCTCCTTCAAACTGGTTCCGCTCCCCTCTGGTCCCAGGCTCTGGCCCCCGAAGGTGCACCCCTCTCTGCTTCCAAGGCACTCCCGAGATGGGCCTCTGTAGGGGTTAGCGTGGGTGGCTGGCAACGTGTCCCTTTGCAGGGGGCCCCCCTAGAGGTCAATAGCCCACCTCTCGTTCACCACCGGGGCCTCTGTGTCCTGATTCTCCCTCCTGGTGCTGGGGTTCCTGGGGGAAAGAAGCGGGGGACTTAACTGCTCACCAAGCCGTAATGTTCTTTTCCTCCTGGCCTTTGGATTCTTCCATAGGGGGCCCAATGATGAGCCTTCTGGGGCCTCTGCTGGTTGTAGCAACTGCCACGGGGTCTCCCAGTGGCTGGGGTCTTTGTTCACTCTTACAGTGCAGGGTCAAGGAGGAGAGGGCCGCGCAGCAACCCCTGCAGGTGACCACCTTCTCCGGAAATCGGCAGTGGCTCTTGGTATCCCGTCGAAAATGTCGGGTTGCCCCCAGCTGTGGAGACGCAACATTGAGCGGGCCAGGATGTGCGGGCCTCACCCTGCCCGCCCCGGGAGCCGCAGTCAGCACAGCGCACCTGCTCAAATGGTGCATCCAGCACGGCCGTCCCCCAGCCACAGCGCCAGTCGGCAACGACTCGCCGGGCGTTCGGAGTGTTGACAGCCAGCCAGCGACGTCCTTCTGGCGGGCGGGCGGGTGGTTCTTCTTTCTGGTCCCTCTTGGTGGGGGACAGCAGTCGCCAGCAATGCAGGTCGGTGCTCCCGCCTCACTTCGGTCTGGCCCTTCTTCAGAGCGACCTCCGGAGACCGGCACAGAGCCTGCAAGGGCCCACCGCCTTAGGATGGGGGCAAAGGCGCTCACACCCCAGGAGTTCCACATATCCTTCCCACATCTGTGGAGTCGGTCCAACGGGGGAAGCAGGTGCCACTTTGAAATATTACTCCTCAATTACGCCAGGGCAGGCGACGAGCTCGGCACTCAAGCAGCCATTTTGCCTGCACCCCCTGGTGGCCTCTCCAGGATCACTTTTAACACACCCTTCATGGCACTTGGATTCCCGTAGTCCTGTGACTCCTTTGTAGGCATACTGACACTCAAACAACTTGATAGACCTACAGTGTCTGCCTGCTTGGGAGTTCCAAGTTCTTCCAACCTAGTTGGCTTCTGCAAAGTTGTTGCAGACTGTTCATACTCCTTTGAATTCGTTTTACGTAGGACGTAAGCATGCATACTTCTTTTACTCTATTTTACATGGTTTATAGGCCTGTTCAGCTCTCTCTGGTTCTAGTATGTTGGCTTTACTAGCCTTGGTATAAAGTCTTTTTATCTGTTTCGCTCAGTTTCACATAGCACGTGTGCCCGTTCCATTCTCTCAAGCTCTCTATCATTGTCGGCTTTCCCACTGTGGTTCACGCTGTTCCTGATTATCTGGTCTCTGTAACCTGGTTAGTTTTGCCAGGCTTGGAAACCAAAGCTCATAGGCCTCACTGGCGTTATTACTTCGGGAGCGTTCGCTTCCCTGTTGGTGCTCATCTCAGCAGCAAATGCTCTTGCCGTGTAGCGCTTGGGGATCTCGGGTCCCTTCTTTCCTCTGCTCTTTGTGTCGGTTGCCGATCGCCATGTCCATCACTGGTCTCCCATGGCCGTACCGCCAGTTAAGACGGTTGTGCTTCTGTCTTTCTCCTGACCTGATCCTCCTGGCTGGGTCAGAACGACTGCCGTTCAGCCACCAGTTAGCGGTCCTCTTCCTCCATGCCACTGTTGGTTCCGTGGCCTATCGTGGCTCTGCCCCTCCAAGATAACATCGCTACAGAGGCTCACCTCTGCATAGGGCTTTCTCTCCTCCCTCCAGAGAAGTCTCTCCTGGACTCGCAGTCCGCTCCGCTCTGCTCTTACATACATCATCAGAAACAGAAATGTGCCTGTCTTTGTTTATGGCATTCAGACTACGTTCAGCATTATCTGAATGCAAAGGAGTGAAAGAAGGGTCCTTGTTTGCTATAGTCCTAACATGAGAAACCAAATCCAAGACACACAAAAACAGAAATTGTGTTTTAGACTGGGAGTTCCTGCTCGGAATGTGAGTCCTTGTCCCCGAGAGGGTAGTGTTCCCCCCCCCCCTCTCCCATTGAGGTCCCACCTTTCCTGGACCCTTATGGAGGGTCTTGCTGAGTGGGCTCACTCCCTAGCTATAAAGGTGATGGCTCCCCTGTGGGGAGAAGGCACACATTATTCTGATTCGTCGCAAAGCCCATACCTGCAAGCAAGCGATTCAGTTAATTTGTGTGGGTGAAGCCTTCTTGGCCACACTGTAGGTTTTGTTGCATTTCATTGGTTTTGCTGGGGTGCTCCATGATCGGGGGTAGCACACAACTCTGCCACCGATTCAGTTGAGGAGCTCTTCTTGAGCACATATTTTGTAAAAGCTGGCCATGATATGACCCCATGGCAAGATCCCGAGACAGTTTTTCCTTGGCGTCAAGAATACCTCACTACTTGGTGACCACTGAGGGACTCTACCAACAAGTGCAACCAGTTTAAAGTATATGAAGAGGAGCTATGGGCTGGAGCCTGCGTTGGCGTGTCATCTAATGTGTGAATGTGGCGCCTAGGCTATGTCTGAAGTTAAACAGTCTGTGAAATTCCACATTATCACAAAAATGGACTGTAGGTAATTAAGTCAGTAGAAGCACTGCCCTACAGCCCCACGTAAGGGGCGTCATCACAGTAGCACAGGCAGTACTCTATGCAAGGTGATGGTGCCGGATTCTGCTCCTAGTAAGTCTTAGAAGTCGTGACATCCCCCACATCAGGGAGCCACAGTCCCTAGCAGCCGTGCATGAGCGACTGGTGCTGCGCCTTACGCAGTGCCCCAATTGCCCCACAGCTGGAGCCCTTCTCCTCCTACTCTCCCTACCATTCAGTGCCTGCACAGGCAGTGCAAGTTGTGGGGGGCAGCCTACCAGGCAGCCGAGCTCCTGTGGGAGTCTGGCCCAGTTCAGGCCCTGGCAAGGGCCAGCCAATCTCCGTTTCGCTGCACAGTGTAACAAATGAAGCTTGCAGGTGAAGTGCAACCTGAGCCCGTACACCACTGCTTTGCAACGGTCCAGGAGCCTGGATCCAGTGAGCCAGTGCCTGCCCAATGCTGGCAGAAAACGGGCAGGGGGAGGGGCATAGGGTTTCAGTGGCACTTCTGCAAGTCCTGTGATTCCTATGTTCCACACACTGGGAGATCGGTGCAGGATCACCTGCTACCTAAGGGAAAATAAATGTATGTCTCAGTAGTTCGTGCAGGAAAATAATGTTTGCTGAAAGGATGAATCTATATTTGACGGCGCCCCCTTACTTAAAGCTTTTCTGATAACCTTTTGGATGAGCTCATAACTCTCCAAGGTGGCTTCCAATTTGAGACTCAGTATGTTTCTAATGGTTAGTTATTTTGCCATTTAAAAACAATGTTTGCAGACAAACCGCATATGCAAAATGTTTAACAGCTTTATAACAATATATGAAAAGCATAAGGGTGTATCAAAACCATTCAAGGCTGTTAAAACACATGAAGAAATGGAATAAAACTAGTAGAGCGTTTTCACACATTGTCAGTGGAGAAGCTTCATCGACATTGCGTCTACATGTTTCAACTCCTCTTGGTGTTAGTGCCAGGGATCTTCAGCAGGACATCCTTCATGAATATATTCAACAAATTGAGATTGGGTATGAACAGCGATCTATCTTCACATTCAGTTTTAATGACGGAGCACATTGTTTTGGGCATTTAATGATTTGGGTGGACCACATACAGTTTATGAATACAATACAAAGCGTGAATGTATACACAATGCACTCTTACCTGAGTCTGGTGTCCTTGGTGACAGATGTAATGGGGGGGGGGCCTACCACACTCCACCCGGTTCCTGGAATATGGTAAACCGGGTCTGGGGGGAGCCTGGCAAACCCTCCTGGGGATAAAACCCAATGTGGCTTGGCTCCTGACTGGAGAATAATCCAAGATGCTGGAGGCCAGGAAGCTCCGGAGCTGAGAAGAAGCTGCTTGGGAAATCTGGGCGCAGGCAGACCTACCTGGAGGCAGTACAAAAGGTGCGTTAATAAAAGAAAGGAGCAGCAGAGCAGTAATGAATGGAACCAGTAGAACGTGACCCAAACGGTAATTTCAAAGGAGAGAAAGAACGTAACTGCTAGCTGCTTTCTTTAACAGTAACATGTGAGTGGGGGAGTGCCAAAACAGGAAAGCACTGATTGACAGTGAAATTTGCAGCAACCCGAAAGGGGCTTCCTGATAAGCAGCTTGCACGAAGCTGGAAGTGTGCCTCTGTGAGGCAGACCCACGTGCATCTCCGAAACTGATAGTGGCTAAGGAAACGGGAGGAGCTTGCTGCTGTGAGGCAGACATGCCCTCTGCTCCGAATCGGAGAACGGCACTCGCGTCAACAGGGGAAGCCGCGTCAGGATTCACTAGCGCAGGCAATGCTCTGCACTGTCAGGAAAATGGACTGGCAGCTTTGGCGTGTGCCTGCAAGTAAAAGCGTGACCAGAATTAAAGCATGGACATTATAATAGTCCAGACAATATTAAAAAACCAAGTGGTGCATGCGTTGCCTAGAAAGTGATCTGAAGTCGGGAACGTATTGTGCTCATGGAGAGAAGGTCCAGGTCTCGATATCCCACGATGAAGCATAAAACAAGAAGCAAAAGCAAGCGGAGAAAGCAGGAAGTAAGAAGTGAAGAGTGAAAAATGGGAGAGAGAGAAACTAGGGAGTCAGGTAATAGAATGATAGTCACAGGAGTATATGAATCGAGGTAGAAGCAACGCAGAGAGCTGGTTGTAGAGAGCCCTCATATACTTCATGCACAGTGTTTCTGACCAATGAGTTGTTTTGCAGGTGGCCATCTTGGAAAAAGACTAGAGTGCATGATGCAGTTTGCTGTTATGGAGATATTTAGTGCCATCTTGGATGAGGGTTGTACATGTCTTCACCCCACTCTTCTCCATTTATGCCACAGAGGCCATGATGAATAGTGATCCATGACTGTGTCCCCACCCCCCCCCCCCCCCCCCCCCTTGTGCGGTAGAGAGGATTGGGTTTCCAAGGTCAGGATCTATGAAAGCGTCTTATGCATGCAGGGGCATGAACAAAAGATGCTGGTTCCCAAGCGTGTTCTGCAGGACAGTATCCCTTCCAGTTGACCAGATATTGTAGTCCTCTATAGTAGCAGGAATCATAGATACCCATCACTTCATATTCAGGACCCGTACTGGTGCCCACTTGGGGAGCATGTTGCCTTGAATTTCTCAAAAAACTGTCTTGTAGGTGTAGTTTTAGTTGTGATATATGGTATACAGGATGTATTCAAGACCATGATTTGGGTAGTTGAATGCGATAGGCCACTGGACTATTTCTAGCCAAAACAGAAAATGGACCCAAATATCGAGGAGATAATTTGGATGGGACCAAATGTCTAAGGAGGAATTTTGAGGCAAGCCAAACTGTCTCCAATTTTCAAAATGGGTTCTTTAGTGTTAAGCAGTTTTTTCTTTTTTCTTTTTTATTTATTTTATTGGTTGTCAATTACTCGAGAACGGGACTTTTGGCGGAGGATAATGTTTGAGAAGGTATGCTGAAAGGATGATGATCAAAGGTCAAAAAAGCGGCTATTGTTGATGGTACTGTGCTGAGTGGTGTTGTAGGCGAATTCCTCAAGTGGGACAAGGTCTCTCCAGTTGTCCTGTAGTGCTGAAACAAAACATCTTAAGTATTGTTCAGTCTGTTTGACCATTGGTCAGAGGGTGAAATCCTGAACTTAAAGCACATTGTATTCCTAGAGTTTTGCAGACGAGGGGCCAATATCTGGAAGTATATTGTGGCCCTCTGTCCTAATTTATAGTATCCAGAAAACCACATAATAACAAAATAGATTGTAAGAAGTGTTGGCCATTTGAAATGCAGGAGGCACCTGTGCCATAGACACAAAATGGGCCAATTTTGTAGGAGTCTACAGTTATCCGTATAGTATAGGGCCATTAGATGGAGGAAGATCTATAAAATCGGTTGTAATTTCCTGCTTTGGTCTGGCTGGGAGAGCAGGCTGTACCAAAAGTTCGAAGAGGTGGTGCCGAGGTTTCTTGGTCTGTAAACGCGTGATGCAGATAGTAATGTAGTCTATGATATTTTGCGAAAGATCGGGCCACCAAAAATATCTGGATAGAAACGGTTGTGTGGCTTTGATGCACCTATGCCCAGCGATCACTATCATGGACCATCCGTAAGGCCTCCTGTCTACAGGTCGTATCTTTTTTATCAATTCTTGGTAACTTAGGTGGTTATAATAGGTTTCTTTGTGCAACATGGCAAGGAAATCTGCCACTAAAAACACAAATGTGGCTTTGGGAAACCTTTTCTCCGTTTGGAATGCTGAATGGAAACCTGTTGGTTTGCGAGAAAGGGCGTCTGCGATAATGTGTTTTTAGTTTTCCTGGAATAAAGGTAAAGTTGACTTTATAGGAAGAAACAACATAAGCCCATATGTCCTGCCGACTGTTTTGGGTCTCTGTGTGCTGTAAAACCCTGAGGTTATGATGATCAGTCCTAACTTCAACTAGTAATTGCAAGCCCAACGACAGATGACATCATTTCTGAAACGCTCCCTTTATAGCTAGCAGTTTTTGTTCCAATACAGTATAGTTTGGTTTCGAATGATGTGAGGGTCTTGGACAGGTAGGCAATAAGGTACTCAACCCTGTCCTTTTCTGATTGTTTTAATACAGCACCTATTGTTTAACTTGTCGGACTCGACTATAAAGGGCGGAGTCTGCTTTGGGTGGCGTAATAACGGTGCTGTGGTAAAGATGTTTTTTAAAGCTTGGAAGGCGTTTTGGGCTTTGTCATCCCACACACATTTTGCTCCCTTTTTTAAAGGTTTACTAATGGGAAGAATGAAACGGGAGAAGTGAGGAAGAATATCCGCGAAAAGTTGGGAAATCCCCCAAAACATTGTACTTCTCTCACTGTACGGGGTGGCGGCCATTCCACCACCTCTTTTACTTTCTCTGGATCCATCTGAGTCCCATGGGTGGATAAAATAAAACCCAAATAGGGAACACTGGTTTGGTGAACTACACACTTTTCGAGTTTCACAAAGAAATTGTTAATTTGCAGACGCCGTAGTGCTTTTTGTACATGTAGCACATATTCCGAGGCAGATTTAGAAAAGATCAGAAGGGCATCTACATACACTATCAAAGAGTGAAGTAATCGGTCTGAGAACATGTGGTCCATGAATCTCTGGAATATGGCTGGCTCGTTGGAAAGATCAAAGGGCATCACTCTGTATTCATAGTGCCCGAATAGGGTTCTAAACGCCGTTTTCCATTCATCCCCTTGGGGGACGCAAATGAGTTGGTAAGCGCCTCTCAAGTCTAGTTTAGTAAATATTTTGGCTCCTCCAACTGCTTCTAAAATATCTGGTATAAGGGGCATGGGATACTTATCCATAACAGTTATCTTGTTCAAGCTCCCATAATCGATACACAGCCTCAACTCTGTGGTGTTCTTCTTTGATATGAAGAACAATGAGGCTCCAGCTGGGTAATGAGATGCATCTATTAACCCATTTCAGAGGTTACAGTCCAGATCGAGCTGCCTTTTCAGACTTAGACAATATATACATGCGGTCAAAAGGAATTGGTTTGTCTGGAACCAAGTCAATGACGCAGTCATTCCATCTGTGGGGCGGGAGTTTTTTTAATTCATGGTCAGAGAATACCTCTTGGTATTTATGGTATTGACTCTGTAAAGTCATTACAAGATCAACCGGAACAAGATGGTTAGATCTAGCTGTGGTTGTCGTGGGAATCTGTAGTCCTTCTGAGCCTTGCTTCAAACAATTTTGGATGCAGGGCTCTGATCCCAGGAAAAGGAATCCCGCCGTCCAATTAATGTAGGCAACCCTACAGATAAGGTGTGTATCGGCCACTTTTCTCCCTAAAAAAAAAATGGGCAAATACTCCCCAAAAAATAAAATTGGGGAATAAAAATACTCCCAACAAAAATGGAAACCAGACCCATTCGAGCATATTCCCTGCTTTCATCAACAGAGCCCCATGAATATGTTTGGACCATTAGTACATAGTGTCGCAGGAAGAAGCTCTACTATTACTTCCTAATCTGAAGAGGTAAAAATGTACCGTTTTATGCGCATGAATACCTTGATGCAAAAAAAGTCTTAAGCATTTCTGTTTTACAGATAAAACACATTTCTACTCGCTTATTAAATACTCCACTGAGCAACTAGGGATTGAGATAATAGAATGATACTCACAGGAGCGTATGAATAGGTAGAAGCAACGCACAGAGTTGGCTTGAGAGATTTCTGATATACTTCATGCAAAATGTTTCTGACCAATGAGTTGTTTTGCAGGTGGCCATCTTGGAAAAAGACTTGCTTGCAAGATGCAGTTTGCTCTTATTGAGCTATTCAGCGCCATCTTGGATGAGGGTTGTACATGTCTTAAACCCATTATTCTCCATTTATGCCACAGAGACCATGATGACTAGTGATTTGTGACAGTTTAGTGACCTAGGATAAAAAGTATACACACGGTTCGAAATTAGGATTCGATGAGCAGGAGCTAAAACCAGCTACTGGGTTTCAGGCGTCACCCAGAATGCAGGCGCTACCGCTGGGGAACCAAGAGCAAGTACTTTGTGTAGTGCTAATTTAACTTACAGATGAGATGTACATTTTTTTATTTGTTTCTCATTATGTATGCTCTATTATGCTTAAATATGTACTAGAAGCATCCTTATTTGTCTTTAATAACATTTTCAAATGCTTGGTTACTGTCACATATGCATGGGGAGCCAAAAAGTAGCTATCCAGGCTATACTAGACTTGAAGCAGCAGCTAAATGGCTCCCAGCAATTTCAAACTCTGATACTGTTTTTTTAATTCACACACCCAGGTTGTCAGGTCATAGCAGATTAGATTAAATAACCTTGAATTCATATACACAGTTAATATAAATTGAAGGAAAATGAATTATTGAACACTGACTGGAAATTAAGCAAATAAATGCTGCAAACGGTCCTCACTCAGCGTGTGTACATTTCTAGGTCCTCCAAAGCACGAAGTACCTCCATACAGGTGCCACAT
The DNA here is from genome assembly GCF_040938575.1 of Ambystoma mexicanum. Taxonomy (NCBI): domain Eukaryota; kingdom Metazoa; phylum Chordata; class Amphibia; order Caudata; family Ambystomatidae; genus Ambystoma; species Ambystoma mexicanum. The sequence goes on along the minus strand of NC_090934.1, from coordinate 919,262,454 downwards.
AGTTAAACTTAGTTCAACAGAATATTTTATAGGCACTCGCATTTAGGAAAGTTAGCCTATTGGTTTAGTTAAAATTGTCCTGGCATCTAGTGGCGCAAGTATAGCTTTTTGTGCGAGGCGTAGTGGAACCATTTCAGTGACTGTGGCGATTTAAAAAAAAATAAAACTTAACGTCACGTCATCACGCATTCCATACAATTTTTCATGTCTTACTGAAAACTCAATGCTAGAATTACACATGACCTTCATTAGACTACTTGCAGACAATAAAACCGGAAAACACCAGTTTGAATTCTTGCTAGATTGCTATGAATTATTGGTGTCTAAGCTTTGCTTATCATGATTTACATAGATTAAAGGCCTTTTTGTATTTAAATATGTATATCATGAGCATAATTTTATGGTCGTCAAGAATGCTAAAGGCACTAATCAAATCGAGGACATGTGGTGCTCTTACATTGTATCATATTTACCAATTTGGATAAGTAAACGCATTTTTCACATGGTTCACTTCTACACCATAAGCATAAAATACCACTGTCTACCCCGAATATGTTGATCCCGATATAATGGTTTCGTTTTTGGAAATGTTTGTATTCAGTCACTAACGACTATTAGACATTTGTATGTTAAATACAGATTAATCTCATCTGTTACCTAAGAATCCTGTGTATGAAAGACCTATCTTCTTGAAAAAGAGTGTATACACCTACCTCAAAATAATAGTAACTTAAAATGACTATATAGTGTTGCTAATGAAAACGATTGGGTTTGCTAATTCAGACCATCAACCGTGTTATTTAGGCAGTATATTCACCTTTTTTTGTTCTTTTTTCAGGAGAGTATGACCATGACTCGCCCCAAGATCCACAGCTTGGGCTATTCTGGGTACTGGTGTATGCTTGGGGGATCCCCGCTCAGGGCTTATCTAGACCGACAGTCAGAGGGTCCCCTTTGGAGGCTGAAGCTACCAGAGAATTCTGAGGTTCCCTGAAAAAGGGCTGGCCAAAGCACCAGACCTTCAGCGGTTCCTCGTAGTGGGGCTAAATGTACAAATACTTTTCTCAAAGCTACCTCATTGAGCGCTAATATGGTCACCAGTGTTGCAGAGAATCCATTTGCTTAAGGACTCATTCTGTGGAAGTTCTACCTCCATGAGTTCTGTTTTTTCCTAAGGCATCTATGTCTTCCGAGTAGTGCTCTGGCAGAAGCCTGTTGTGACATAGTTATAATTTCTGCAGCTTGCATCTAGGCTCGCTCGATGTCCGCCATACACAATGGTGGAACCAAGTCGAGTCACGGACAGAGACTCCACAACCTCAATGGCTGGTACTACAGACTCCCTCAATGAGCAGAGAGTGGAATGGTCGGTCCGAGTCAAGATGTTGGTCTGACCTTGTCATTGGCCCACACACCTTTCCCACAGTACTGCGTAGATCCAAGGATGGGTAGGCTGTCCTGGCTGCTGACATCAATTGAGTCCTTGTTCAGGGCCTCCATTGGCTCAACCACAAAACGGGGGCAATCCGACATGTAAGGACACGTTCTATGCCAGATTTCAGGCATTAGGAACCTATGAAGGATTACTTCAGGGACCTCTTCCAAAAGCGAATCCCTAAATCACAGGATCCATGGAAGCCACCTGAAAATACCCCGTTCCCACCACATCCGCCTATGACCTGAGAGGTAGCACTGGTATCACAACCGCCCTCTTCAGACATGACACCAGACCCAAAGGCTTCTGGGGATCCCACAGACTTTGGAGGGAGAGGAAGGGCTCCCATCTTCTGCAAGGGCTTTTCTTGATGGGCTCGTGTGTTTGATGGGGTTCTTGGAAATTCCTCATCTGGAAACTCTACTATGCTGACTGGAGCTTATAACATTAGGATCACAGAAAAACGTGGGTTGGTCTTCAGAATGGCGTCCCTGCTGTGGCAAGTAAGATTTGGACCAAACCCTGTAAGTTTTTCCTCCTAACAAGACAATCAACAATGTCAGACAGCCTGAATTCCAAGTCAGCTTCTTAGTCTTAAACCACCTCTCACATCCTGAGTAAAGTGGGCCCGGCTTTCGAAGCTCTGCGGGGGGCAGTGTTCACAACTGACACAGGCCGAATACGCGATGGTGCAGCTTGGTCCTATGACACACTGGTGTGAAGGAGGATTTCTCTTCTCTTCACATTGAGGCCTGGCAAACCATCACTTCAAACTCTAGGGTTATATCTGTGGTGAGCAGAGGATTCAGCTTGCCTTTTGGCCCCTCTACTTTGATAGAGTAAATCTCAGAGCTTATCAAGATGAAGGCCATAGATGCAGTGCCATTTGCAGAAAGAGATTGGTGGTTCGACTCCTGCTGTTTATGGTGCCAAACCAGGCTGGCATAAGCACCATTTTGGATTCAGAAGACTTCAATCTGCATTTGCCTCTAGAGAAATTCAAGATGATCCCTCCAGCGCAGATCCCGACTGCTCTTGAGAAAGACTGGATCTGTGCCTTCGATTGGAAGAATACATACCGGCACATCTCAATTTGGCCTTGCATCACTGATTTTATTTGTTTTTATGTGGTGCAATCCCATCTTTCGGTATCTGCTATATTGGCCTGTATTTGGCACCCAGAGTTCTCGCCAATATGAAGGCAGCAGCTGCAGCCTTCCTCCACTTCTATAGCGTCTATGTATACTCCTTCTTGGTGGACTGATTGGTGACTACTGTTTTGACAGGGGGTGGTGAAGGTGTAAATATGATATCTACTGGATCCTTTGTTCAATCTGGGTTTATCAGTAAACTGGAGGAGGCCCCCCTTGTATTGTCTCGCTGGACTTGATCTTCACAGGCTCCCTTGGAATGCTCATCTGGCCAGGGTATTCCCAATGACAGAATGGACCAGAGACATTCAGAACACATGCTCGATTTTCCTCCGGTCTTGCTGCATAAGCATGTGGTGGTTTGAGGCTCGCCAGCCAAGGCTCCAAAATGCACAGAACTTGACTAGCTGCAAAAGAGACTTGGTTCCAAGATTCAGGCCCTCGGAGCTTATTTTTGTTTAGCTTTTTTTCTAATTCCGAGGAGATGCATCAGGACTTGATTTGATAGTCAAATGGACAGAATCTGGCTCTGTAACTGCCATCCGTGCAGCCCTCCCTGCAAGTAATTACCACACACTCCCTGATCCTGGGTTGGGGAGATGTCCAGAATAGTCTACGAGTTTTCGACCGTGGGTCCTCGGTCGATCGGAAATAACACATCAACATCTTGGAACTGAAAGCAATATTCCTGGCACTGAAGGCATTCCTGCCCAATCCTGATTTGATGTATTACTTAAACAGAGCAACACAAAATCGGCTCTACTCACCTTCCTGGCCATGCAGGGATGGAAATGGGCCATTGCTCATGGCATCAGGCTTCAGGTGGCATGTGTACCATATAGATCACCTAAGCCATCTGGGGGCAGCCAACCACAAATGGGAACTACACCCTATGATCGCTCAGAGCCTGTTCTCCACTTGGCGATTTCCATGTGTGGGTTTGTTTACCTTGGTCATGAACATAAAATGTCAGTCAAATGCCCCCAGGGAGGGTTATGATGCAAATGCCCTAGGTGTCAAGGAGCCCCCCCCACCCTTCTCACCTGAGTTCGATCTTTGCTGGATTTCTTGATCAATGCCTTATTGCGGACTGATCGAGTCTTGAATAAGGCTGCACGAGTCTCTTCCGACTCCAGTGTGCGTTCAAAGTTCCGGGATGCAAGGATCCAGGAATCCGGGAAATTAACAGAGTGCGCAACTAGCACACGAGTCCAGGAATCAAGAAAGGAAGGAAAGGGACTAGGAATGGGGTAGGCTGGAAGAAGCAAGGGAAACAATACTGTGAGCTACGGAGCACACGTCTGGTCGCTACTTCGCAATAGCATTGAGAGGCGCGGCGCCGCGTAAGGCGTGGTCTATAAATGGAACACGCTACGTCCAAGCTGTAGAGCGAGGAAGGTGTTTCACAGTGGACGGCCATGTTGGAAGTACAAGGGAGTGTAAGCCCGTTGTGACAAGGACCAGGAAGTCCAAAAGGGGCGCGTTCTTTAGTTCATGACAGCATGCCTCCTCCAAAGGCCCGTTCCTCCGGGTTTGCCCGGGTGTATAAGGTGAAATCTTCTGAGTAGTCGAGGGGCCTTGAGATTAGAAAGTGGTTTCCAGGTTCTTTCACTAGGAGGATATCCTTTCCATTCAACCAGGTATTGAAGCTGACCCCGTTTATACCTGGAGTCACATATTCGGGATACTTCATATTCCAATTGGTTGTCGACCAGCAGAGGAGGAGGTCGGCAGGATTTCCGGGAGGATTGGGTGTAGGGTTTTAATAAGGATGTGTGAAATACTGGGTGAATTTTCTTCCAGGAGTCTGGTAGTCTGATCCGGTGTGAAACTGGATTGATAACTTCCTTGATGGGAAATGGACCATAATACCGAGGGGCCAACTTGTTTGGCCGTAGATGTCGGGGTAGTAATTTCGAGGACAACCAGACTTGATCACCGATTGCATAAGAAGGACCTGGTCTTCTTTTGAAATCTGCATATCTTAGTCTGTGTTCTGGCCCTCTCTAAGTTTTCTTTGGCCTCCTGGTGTACGTTGATGAGGGTTTCTATCCAGGAGTCGACAGTAGATACTGGTATAGGATGAGGGAGAACCGAGGGTAGAACCGATGGATGGAAACCTTGGCTACAATAAAAGGGACTGGTCTTAAGTGCTGAATGATCAGAATTGTTGTAGGCGAATTCAGCCACGGGTATCAGGAGCGACCAGTCATCCTGAACCTTGGTGGCGAAACATCAAAGATACTGCTCCAGGGTCTGATTAGCATGTTCTGTGGCCCCGTAGGTTTGGGGATGATAACCAGACGAGAGGGCGCGTTGGATTCCCAAAATGCGACAGATGTTTCCAGAATTGAGAGACGTATTGAGGTCCTCGATCAGATATGATCTTGGAAGGAAGTCCATGTAAACAGAATATGTGTTCCAGGAAGATTCCAGCAAGCTCGGACGAGGATGGCAGCTTACACAGGGGTATAAATTGAGCCATATGAGTGAACAAGTCTATGGTAACCATGACGGTCGTGTATCCTCGGGAAGGTGGTAATTTGACAATGAAGTCTGTAGCAATGAATTCCCATGGCCTTGTTGGTAGTGTAGGTTGCAGTAAAAGACCCGCCGGTCTCTAGTTATGTTTATTTTGACTGCAGACTGTACAAGCTTTGATATACTGCTGCATGTTGGTCTTCATTCCAGGCCACCAAAACTGTCTTTGTATAAGACGGAGGGTGTTGGTTATGCCACGATGTCCGGAGTGAAGGGTATCATGACAGAGGTTTATTATTCTTTGTTGTAATTTCTGTGTAGGAATGACCATTGCATTGTCCTTGAATAAATATCCTTCCTTAACTCTTAGGTTCCATGTATTCTTCCTTGAAATATCCTTCCAGAGGATTGGGTTTGCACTCAAATTTCTTCCAGGAGGTTGACTGCTTGAGCTACAAAGATTGTGTGGGGAAACATCTTAGGATAGGCCCTATCTTCAGTAGTTACATAGTCAGGACGTCGAGATAAGGCGTCAGCAATCATGTTTTGTGATCCAGGAACATGAGTGATTTGGGATTGGTACTGGGCAAAGAAGTAGGCCCAACGCGCCTGACGACTGTTCCTGCACTCCAACGACTGTAGAATTTGAAGATTCCAATGGTCCGTGTGGACCTAAACTGGATATCTAGCACCCAGAAGTAGATGTCGCCATTCAGTGAAGGCTTGGCGGATAGCTAACAGTTCCTTTTCCAGGACGGAATAGTGTGTCTCACTGGGAGTCAGGGTTCGTGAGAGGTAAGCAATGGGGTGTTCCAGTTTATCCTCAAGTTCCTGCTTCAAGACCGCTCCTATGGCGTAGTTCGAGGCATCCGTTTCCACTAGGAATGGCCAATTTATGTCGGGTTGGGCCAAGATGGGGGCTTGCGTGAACTCTGTCTTTAAACGTTGGAATGCCTTGTCTTGCGGTGTAGACCAGATGAAGGGGGTGTCTTTCTTCAAGAGGGCAACGATCGGCTGAACGATCTCAGAAAAGGTAGAAATTAACTTCCGGTAGAAGTTGGCAAGCCCCAGGAAGGATTGAACTTGTTTCACGGACGTAGGCGAGGGCCATGCCGGTATGGCCTTTACCTTTGAAGGGTCCATACCAATTCCTTCTGGGCTAAGGATGAATCCTAGGTAGTGAACAGAAGTAACATGAAACAAGCATTTTTCGGGTTTGGCTAAAAGTTTGTGTTCAGAGTCGTTGTAATACTGCCTTTACATGTTCTTCATGCTTTAGAGGATCCTTGGAAAAGATCAATATGTCATCCAGATAGACTATGACGAAGAGGAATAACATGTCAGAAAACACCCTATCCATAAAACTTTGAAAAACTGCGGGGGCATTAGCTAGTCCAAAGGGCATGACTAGATATTCATAGTGACAAAAGGGTGTTCTAAAGGCTGTTTTCCATTAGTCTCCTTCCCGGACACGGATCAAATGATAGGCACCCTGGAGATCCAACTTTGTGAATATTACGGCGCCTCTCACAGCTTCCAGGATATCCACGATCAGGGGCAGTGGGTACCGATCTTTGAGGGTGCATTGATTTAAGCCACGATAGTCGAGGTAAGGTCTGAGTTCCTTGGTGTCCTTCTTGGGAACAAAGAACAACGAAGCACCCGCTGGAGATTTTGAGGGTCTTATGGTGCCGTTTTCAAGGTTGGTATCCAGGTATTCTCAGAGGGCCTTTTTCTCTGGTTCGGAAAGGATGAACATTCTTCCGAAGGGAATCACTGCTGAGGGATCTGTATCCATGGCACAGTCTTCAGGTCTCTGAGAGGGTAAGGCCTGGACTATGGCAGTTGAAAATACATCAGCATATCCCTGATGGGCCTCTGGCACTTGTATGATATTGGAAACCATGAGTGGTGTTTGCTGGTCTCTTAGTGGTTCTTTAGGGGGTGTCGAGGAGGGATACAGGAATAGACAGTGGGGCATACAAAACTCTGAGCCTAGGAATAGTGATTCTGCTGTCCAATTGATATACGGATTGTGCTTCTGTAACCAGGACATACCCAATACCATGGGGTAATGAGCTGACTTAATGATGTCGAATGTAATCCGCTCTTTGTGATTGTTTATGGAAAGTTGGATCTCTTTTGTCTGCAGGCTTATGGGTCCTGAAGTGAGGGGTCTTCCGTCGATTGCTTCCACCGACTGCATGGTGCTTCGTGTCTCGTACGGAATATGATGACTAACAACCCAGTCTTGATCAATGAAAATTCCCATAGCTCCGCAGTCTACCGAGGCCAGAATGGGATAGGTCTTCTTCTTGAGGGGGCGACAGGAAGGCCTGTAGTATCACCAAATTGTTTTGCCCAGGAGAGTTCAAGGATGGAATTGTTGTGGAGCAAACATCTCTCTCCCGAAGCTCTGCTCTATCTAGGATCGGGAGCTGGCGTTTCCCAAAAGCTGAGGAGGGGCTAGAGGACACTCCCTAACCAAGTGTTTGTCTGAGGCACAATACATGCACAACCCCGTATGAATCCTTCTCATTCTTTCATGCGGGGATATAGGTCCACGGAAGGCTCCTATCTGCATGGGTTTTGGTTCAGAGACTGAGCCTGGCTTTGTGTCCGTCTTGGTGGTACTTTCAAAGGACAGCTTCGGAGGATTACCTCTGGATTTCTTCTTCTCTGCCTTCCTTTCCTGGATACGGAAATCTATTTGCATGGCAAGGTCCATTAGTGCCTGGAATGAGTTTCTCCTCATTCAGTCCTCTCCTGAAAAGGGTAAAACTTGACTCAGAGGACCAAACAGCTTCCTTGACTAATTGCTTGAATCGGGTAACATAGGTGAGCATATCCTGGGATCCTTGCTATAAGTCTAACAGGCGTTCCTGGGCACTATAGACCTGCTCTGGATGTCAAACATGGTCTTAAGGGCTTGTATGAAGCCATCATAGTCATCTAGGAGAGTATCGCCGGAATTGACGAGGGGTGTAGCCCAGGTTAAGGCGTTTCCTGAAAGGTGGGAAATTATGAACCCCACCTTAGCCCTGGGAGTTGAAAAGTAGTAGGGCTTAAAAGTAAAGTGGACCAAACATGAATCCAGGAATCCGCAAAGGGTATTTGCCGACCCATCGTATTTGTCCACTATGCCGCCCAGCAACACACTTTCTATTGTGGCAGAATCACGGGATAGAACTAATTGTTTGAGAATGGCGTTTTTCACCTTTAGATTCTGCACCTCGGTTGATAGCTCTTGCATGCCACGCATCGGGTCCTGGACGGCCGCTTCCATGTCCATATCGAGTTTGGTCGGTTGGCGTCTCAAACTGTCAAGGAGTTCCCCCCTTCTCACCTGAGTTCGATCTTTGCTGAATTTCTTGATTGATGCCTTCTTGCGGACTGATCGAGACTTGAATAAGGCTGCACGAGTCTCTCCGACTCCAGCGTGCATTCAAAGTTCCGGGATGCAAGGATCCGGGAAAGTAACAGAGTGCGCAACTAGCACACGAGTTCAGGAATCAAGAAAGGAAGGAAAGGGACTAGGAATGGGGTAGGCTGGAAGAAGCAAGGGAAACAAAACCGCGAGCTACGGAGCACATGTCTGGTCGCTACTTCGCAATAGCATTGAGACGCGCGGAGCCGCGGTCTATAAATGGAAGACGCTACATCCAAGGTGTAGAACGAGGAAGGTGTTTCACAGTGGACGGCCATGTTGGAAGTACAAGGGAGTGTAAGCCCCATTGTGACAAGGACCAGGAAGTCCAAAAGGGGCGTGCTCTGTAGTTCATGACACTAGGGGAATACTCTGGCGATCTTGTGGAATGGAGGCGGTTGCCTTTCTGTCCCTTCTGCTGATTCAAAGGGCACTTTGGAAATTCCAGGAGGCAGTGGCATGCTCCCTGGTTTATATGGCTCCCTGGTGGCCAGCGTGGTTCTGGTTTCCCAGATCTGGTGAACCTGTCCTGGGATTCCCTAATCTTCCTTCCTAGATCTTTGAAGCTTGGTATATCAGAAGAGGGACCAGATCTTGCACCCTTCCACACATTCACTAAACTTGTCGGCATGGTTCCTCTGGTCAAGTACTTATTATCAGTATACTTCAAACTGTGGGCCTGGCCCACCTGGAGGGGGGCAAAGGATGGCGAGGGGGTGCAAGGCTCTTCGAAAAAGAGTGAGGTGACTACTTTCAATAGAAAATATAAGCAGATATGGCATCAGGGGGGCCCCAGCAGCATTATTTTACTCAAGGGAGGGTCCGGAGGCTCGGCATAATAACGTTTGATTACCACTGGCTTAGGGCATCTTGTCCTTCAGGAGGAGGGAATGCAGATTTTGCAGGCAGTAGGGAAAGGCTCACACAAGATAAATGCAAATCTCTCTGGTTTTGGCCTTGTCATCCAAAGAGAAATAAAGACCCTCTGCTATCTTCCCTGGATGATGTTTTTTTTTGTTTTGTTTCGAACATAGCCGCTATGGGTGTTTGGGTTGACACATGAAGAACGTGCCTGTGTGTGTTGGGCTTTATACTTGTATTCTGACGAACAATGGTTTGGTTTCTAACCCGTGTTGGGATGCGCGTTTCATGTCCCAACGTATGAAAGAGGTTCACTCTGAGAACACCATATTAGAACAATGGGGTGTCTATGTTGGACGCAATGTTAAAATTTAACATGTGTTCAGTGTAGGTAAATGGATTGGGATAAATGTTACTATAAGTGTTACTTTGTGTTGAGCTTGTATACATTTTAGATTTGCATCATGTAGCAAACTAATGGTGGACACAATGTTATTGTGCAACGTACAACTTGTGCTTAGAGTGGGAAGCGAGGAGCTTTATGCATGTGAGAAAGAGAAGTCTGCAAGGGAAAAGCCTCTGCAAGGGGTGCGGTAGTCCTGAACAATATACATGTGTGATTCGATAATGGCTTAGGTGGGAGACCTATTCTGGGCTATTAGGGTAATATGGGGTTTGTTGAGAGTATATGGAAATATCGCAAATCACCATTTCCCCCATAGCTGAATTTTGTGTAGGCCGTAGAGAGTTTGGTTTGTGGAGGTGAACTTTGCATGGACTGAAGGGTGGAATGACCAGTGCAAGGAAGGAGGAATGAAGCAAACCACATGTGGGCAGCCAGCGATGCCATCTAATGATTCCTTAAGGCGAAGATTAAATGAAGTGCCATTGGGTCCTTCGTTTATGACTAGATGGGTTTATGGATATGGGGAACAAATCTTCCTGGGAGCATGGAGTCCTGCTGTTAATTCCGGGCAAATGGTGTATCGAATTGGTGTTAGTTAATAAAACACCTGGAAGGGTTGCTTGAGGGCAGAGTTTGCCAGTGTTTTATGGGTTTCGTTTGGGATCTTTGGAAGATGAGCAATATGTGTGCTGGAGGCTGTATGATCTGAGATGGTACTGGCAAATAAGGTAATGCGAAGAAATGAAGGAGTAAACATTGGACACAGCGCATCTGGGATGATCAGATGTTTATTGCTTGATCAAACAAGTGGAGGGAGAGAAACAACCAACCAACCATGTTTTTAAAGAATTTTTGTAAAAGCCTTGCACATCACATACTGGATTAAAGGTTGTATGTGTTCTACCAAATGGGACAATTCATAAATGTAATTGTTTTTAGATAATCTGAGAATTATGTTTAGAATGTCATGACTGATTATGGAAAGAGAGCAAGTTGGGATGGGGATTGTGTTTTGTCAATGTGTCCAATGGGGTTTTAGAAAGTAGGGGGGTTCGGTTTTCTTGACCAGGGTTAGACAATTGGATTTTGAGGGATGATTTTGTAACCAAATATTTGCGATTATGTAAACTACAGTGAAAGAAGATTATGAAATATTTCTGTTGTGACTACTCCTGATGAAAGTCCCTTAACATTCTAGAGGACTGAAACATGTTGAGTCTTAGTGTTAAATTTAACCTAGTAGTTGAAATCTAGACCGACTGGGGGTCTGAACAAGAGGAAGAAGTATATACCTTTCTACTCCAAGTGTTTTATAAAATGATGGATATACATGATGTCCAATCTTTTACCTGAAAGATTTTCTTGTCACTTGAAATTTATTTGTATATTTTTAGAGTTGTATAATTGTTTTGTATTGTGATCTCTACTATTGAGATATAACCACCTGTTTTTAAGTAAAGATTTTGAATAAAATGTTGAATTAATTTTGAGTCATTTGAATGAGGCTTTAACTGTTGATAAATAATGTTGTTACCTTCTGTGTAATTTGATTATGTACATTTTTCAAACGTGTATAAAAGCTACAACTTTGCTTGAGCAGTTGAATGAACTGTTTGTTTTCAGCTTCACAAGGCGGACCAACCCCTTCTGGCCGATAGCATGTGATAAACTTGCTTTTCTCATAAAGTGCATTTACTCTCTGCTTTATGTCGCAAACCTTTTGAGCCAATGGAAAAAGACACCCGGTTAGTGTCCTGGAAGGTCGCTTTCTTCATAACCATTACATCAGCCTGACATTTAAGTGAAATTTGGCTGATATAGCTTGAACAACCGATTAGTCTTCCTCCAGGACAAAGTGGTGTTCCGCACTCACCTGTTGTTCTTACCGAAGGTGGTGTCCGAGTTGTAGATCAATCAAGAAATATCCCTTCAGGTATTCTTTGCCAACCTATTCTCCAAGACTGAAAGAGTTTTTCACTCCTTGGACTACAGGAAGGCCCTAATATTCTATATAGACAGAACCAAAGACTTTAGAACATCCTTGCAACTCTTTATACAGCTTGCAAACCCATCTAAGAATTTCTGGCAACTAAAGCAACCATCTCCACATGGATTGTGTCGTGCATCAGCTAGAGCTATGGACTCAGAAGTTACCTGAATAGACGCCTTCATGCTCAGCTGATGAGGGCCAAGGTGGCTATGGTTACTTTTCAAAGGCATGTCCCATGCGATTCAGTTACAAAGGCTGCAACGTTGGCCTCTCACAACTCTTATTTTGGAAGCAGTATTGTCTGGCAAGGAGCTTGAGGTTGGACACTCGGTTTGGACAAGTGGTCCTGAGGAACCTCTTCAGTTAAGATTGGAAATAGGACCGTTCACCTCTGGGTATGTTCATGCTTGTGAATCGCCCAGAAGTGTGGAAGAAAGGGGATGGTGCGTAAGTGAGGAAAAATTACTCACCATAGTGACTACTGTATTCCTAGTCCAGAGTCCCTGTTCCTCCATACTCCTCCTTTAGCCTTGTTAGGGACTGACCTTGGCTGTTTGGAAAGGACTGAAGGTTGAGGCTGGGAGTTTGGGAAGGGAGAAGCCGGACCCAAGGCCACACATGCACCAGGCTCTGTGTAAAAATTGACGAGCAGGAATTATATGTTGTGGTGCTACAAAATGCTCTCGTCCTGTCCCATAGGACGGAACGTCCAAGAAATATGGAGGGAAGGTGACTCTTATCTAGTAGTGTAGTGGTCACTACAGTGATCAAGGTTTCCTTTTTTTAGACATTTACTGCTGTATATAAGATTGATCCGTTAAGAATTAATCTGGTAGGGTTTCTTGCGGCTCTCCATAAAGCTATATGTTTGCAGCATATAGTAGTACATGTCTTGTTGAATGTAGTATGGTAGAACACAAGTTTATCTCTGTTCAGTTTGGCAAAAGCTTGAAAGGGTACCAGCAGAGACTTTAAAAAAACCAAAAAATAGTTCTGTGATGTAGCACTTACATTTAACCATCTCCTCCCAAAATGTTTCCTTTATCTTTAGTTTTCGCTTTACCATTCAAAAGTTCTTCTTTGGTTTCTGTGTTTTATGCCCATGATCTTGTAGCAATTGCATATACAGTGCATTTATATTGCTTCAGTGAGGCAGGACTTTGTCAGGATGGCACAAATGGCAAATGTTGTGGCCAGGAGCATCATCCCTGTCATGTGCTAAAGTGTGTCACCTGTCATTTCTACGAGTAATCCAACCCGGAAGTAATGTCATTTGAGGCTGAAGACAACCACTGGGTATTTGTCTTGTGTGAATGCCTAGAATCAGATTTTGCTAGGTAATTAATTGGGTAGAAAAGGAAATAAGGAATGTTTTATTAATGGCCACTAAACTCCTCAAATGACAAGTATGACTTATGTCATGAAACCATGTTATGATTGAGATGTTGGTTATCGGCTCTTTATTGGTGAGCCCGGACAACTTCACACACACAAGTGACCCGTTAGCTGGCAACCACCTCTGGAATCATCATCGCACCTTCCATTCTCTTACGTCAATTTTACAGCTTTTGATCAGCAACATTGTGCTAGTTATATGGTGTCAACACGCACACCTGGAGACTGCCCTTAGGTGATATCGGTGCGCGGTATAAATCAACATAACCTATCACGCCCACCAATACAAAGGCACAGCTCCTATATTTATGAAGCCCTGTTGCTGTGTTTTGTTAGAGGAACCCCGCTCATTACAATTCTTGTCTGCAGGCTTGAAGTGAGATACCAAATTAAGGAGAGCCTCTGGAAATGGGGCGTGGCCTAAAGGAGGAGAAAGTAGATTAGGCAAGCCACAGATCACGCATCATGAGGCCATGCAAACATGTACTTTTGGTCACCGAGCGTGGTCTCGTATGGCTTTGTTTGCATCTAGTCTGCAATCTCTAAATACTACTCCCCGTGGTTCCGTTTCTCAAACTGCTGTCTGTAAAAAAATTATCAACTCTGGATATAAGCAATTTAATCAGTGAGTAAATGACTTTAAAAAAAAATCTGTTAATAAATGACGCATGCCAAGTGTGCATTATAGCTCTTCTGAAGTGCTCATTCATGTTTTTAGCTTCCATGCTGCATGTCTGTCCCATGATCATATGTATCCGTTAACCCTCTGCATGGAAGAGCCGATCCTATGTATTTTCTAGGGAGACAGTAATCTTCTCAAACTAAAGACTGTCAGTTTAAATAGTCTTTTTTGCTGGCTAAAGACCGATCTAGGGGCGTTAACCTATCTCAGACCTCTTCAGCCTACCCTCAAAGTACCCAGGAAAGCACCCTTGAGAAAGTGCAGGAGGACCAACTACTTGGTGCTTTGCATTAAATCAAAGAGCATTTTGGGAACATAGGAACGAGCACGCATTTTTGTATATGACCTTTCTGCAACAGTGATTCAAACCTTCTGAACACAATGCACACTGGCCTTGCTGCTTATTTCCTTTTATAAGAACACCCTACCAGTGAAGTTGTGGCTTACTTCGAGTCCTGTATAAATAAACATACACATCAACAGAGAGAGTTAACCTTTGGGAGTAAGTTTAACTGCTGGATCTCTGTTCTGCCTAGCTCTGGCCCACTTAAAGCCTTACATGTACCTTTTATCTCAGACCTTAATACATTGTGTTGCATCCTTGTAACTTTGATGGTATGGAGAATGTATTGTTATGTGCAAGCTGAAGCACACTGTGTGTTTGTGAGCGTTGCGATTTGTTTGATTTTTAATGGTTAAATGACTGGGCAGTGTGAAGTGTTTGCTTCGTCCAGGAGTCATCTGCTAACATCCTGCTTGGCATGGCGCTAGATGTGCAGCTGTATTGACGTCCTTTCGTTGCATCGCTGATGCTGTAATAATGTATGCTAGTGTGCTAGCAGTTTCCTTGCATACACTAGCATTGTTGATTATCGAGTCGAATTGTTTTCACACAGGCTCATTCGAGCATCCTTGCTTCGTCACTTGTTTCTCAGAACATGAGTGCATGTCAGGCTGACTTGATTTGTTTTAAATTTGCACTGTGTATTATGAGGACTTCTGGCTCGAGCATGAAAACTGGAGACAGCGAAGCACTGCAATCCTCTTTATATGGCATTCGATAGTTCAGCAAAGTCAATTTGTTCTCCTTTATTGCCCTCGTATTACGAACCCCACATATGATGTTTGACATTTTCAGACAGCAGTTCATGCCTAACTTCTCGTTTGGTAAATGAACACTTCATTGCATTTTCCCCGCCTATAGTGGAGGACGTCCGTTGGGCTTTGAGCCTTTTCAGGGTTCTAGTACAGTCTGTTTCCCTCTGGTTCTTTCTCTTTTGACAACGGCTGTCAGAACCTTGACTTTTTCTGTCATTGGCTCATGCAGCCTGTGTCAAACTACTCTTGAGCTAGAAGGCAGCTTGCTTGTTGCAGCTTTATAAAATACCATTTGGATCCACCAGGGGGCGCTGAGATGTGTTGAAGCATCTCCGCTCGTCTCCCCAACAGGGCGCTGATCGAGGGACCTGAGCCCCCCCCCCCCGTAAGAAGGTGCCGGGCACCCCCGGCCCAATTTTGGAACCCGAGGGTGGAACAGAGCCGGAGTTCTGACCCAGCGATCCCCCTGCGGCTCTGCGGCTCCGCGGAAAGCAGCGGTGAGCCCGGGCCCAGAGAAGGCTTGCAAAGGCCCAGGCGACCGAGGCCTAGGACTCCTGCCCTGACCGGACGGCTGTTCGCGGCGACGAAACGGTCCAAGAGGTGGACCACGGAGCGGGAGAAGGAGGCGCCGCAACAGGTCAAGGAACCCCCCCAGCGGGGAGTCGGCAACGGATCAGCACCCCAGGAGTGCGCAGAGTCTGGCGAGCCCGCGTGGGGCGAACACGAGTGGCGTGGGTGTGGCCCCCCCGAGGTAAGGAGACCCACCCCGGGGCTGGGCACCCACCGGGGGTAATAAAAACCCAAAAGGGGGTAGGAGGAGAGAAGCCAGGGAAAGCCCATACTAGCCCCGGAAGCACCCCGAGCCTGAGAGGTGCACGGGGCTCAATCGAGGGCACCTAACCCCCGCAAAAAAAAAAAAACGGGGAAAATCTGGGAAAGGAAAACCCCCGCCCACGACGGAGGAATTGCCTTGGGCTCCAGCCCCCCCACAACCGTGTCCCCACCCTCGGCCGCAGAGCTGCCAGGGGCCCCTGCTCCCCCCAGGAAGCAAAGGAGACAAGCAGGCTCCGTAGGCCACAACCACTCGGTGGCAGACACCGGGGAGCGGGAGTGCCCAGAGAGGGCCTATGACCTGGAGGGAAACACTGCAGAGGTTTCGGCGCCCGTCCCTCGAGCCCCCTACTGCCCCTGAAATGGCCGCCCAAACGCAACAAGAAGCGTCAGATGCAAACTCGGTCTCCAGGGGTATGGCGGCCCTGCTTGATGAAATTAGAGGATTCCGCGCAGATATCACCCTTAGGCTGGACACCCTGGACAAAAAGGTGGACAATATAGAAGACAGGGTGCAGGCACTGGAGAACAATACAGCCTCGAGTGACATTTTCGAGTCCCAATTTGACATGCGCCTGTCGGAGCTTGAGAGAAGAGAAGAGAAATGCTCACTAAAAATGGACGACTTGGAAAACAGGGAAAGGCGCTGCAACCTACGTTTCCTAGGCTTCCCGGAACAAGAGGGTGAAACCCAGGCAGACATTGTCAAGGCAGTCAACGCGGTGGTAAGAGTGCTTTTTGACGGAGCTAATACTAACGAACCCACTATTGACAGGGCCCATAGAGCAGGGGCAGCCTCCAGAGGCCCCAGATCCGTCTTAGTCCGCTTCCACTACTTTTCAGAGAAAAGCAGGATCCTCGAACTGGCTCGCAAGAAGGGCCCGGTGGAATGGGAGGGGGCCCGGATCTCGGTATACCAGGATTTGTCAGCCTTCACTCTGGCCAGACGCCGCCTCTGTTCCCCCCCCTGACGAAAATGCTCCAAGCCAAGGGAGTCCGATACAGGTGGGGGTATCCTTTTTCCCTTTCTTTCGAGTTCGAAGGATATAAGTATACCCTGATCACCGAGGATGACATCCAAAGAGTGACGGGCGAACTCCTAGACAGTTCGGGTTTGGAACGGGGAGACCGGGAGCGCGCCCCGATGGGCCCAAAAAAGAACAACGCTCCAAAGGAGAGGCGCAGAGTACGAGGCCAAAGGAAATTCAGGAGAGTGGCACCTGCGTCGCCGGACCCTCATAATGGCTGAAACAAACTACTGGAATCCGATGAAAATTTTATCCACTTGACGTTGCAAAGGGGGGATGTTGCTAAATTTTACGTTCTTGCATTAATCCCGAAGAGGGAGGGGGGCTCGAATGGGTGTTTATAAAGAGGTACCGAGCCCGGAGGGGGGGGACATGGTTGGCCGGTTGTGTGACCTTGGGACGATGCCTCAACACAACCAGGCGATCTGGGGGGAGGGGGGTGGGGGGAGAGATGAGGGGAAGTTGGGACGGTTGGGGTTTTGTTATAGTACGCCAAAGTTTGGGGATTTGATCACACCCTGGGGGCAGTTACTAGCCCTCTGCAGGGTGCGGAAACATTTAGGGAGTAACGACGCTTGTATCTGTGAATTCGGAGTTATGTGCTTCAAAACGTGTCCTAATGGATGATTCACTCCAATCCTTGTCAGTGGGGTCTCTAAACGTTCGGGGGCTCAACTCACCCACCAAGAGGTCGCTGCTCATGCGGGAATTCACGAGGACGAAACTACAGTTCCTCTTTGTGCAAGAGACCCACTGGGTTCGGGGGAGGGAGCCCAAGCTCAAGGCTAAAAACATAGATCAGGTATTCTCGGCCTCAACCCAGTTCAAGAAGAGGGGAGTAGCTTTGCTGGTGTCCCCCGAGGCTCACTTTGGGTTTAAGGTTGCACAGACCGACCCCGAGGGTCGGTATCTCATGGTTAAAGGGGATGTGCGGGGACGTTTGTTCACCTTGGTCTGCATATACGCCCCAAATGAGTCGCAGGACGTCTTCTGGGAAAGCATGAAGGAGACAATAATGGCATTCGCGGAGGGCACCCTCCTGGTGGGAGGGGACTTTAATATGGTGCTGTGTCCCGAAAGGGATAGAAAATCTGTGAACCCTTGCCCCAATATCCGGCTCCACAAAAAACTGGCATCAGCCTTCCAGGAAGTAAATGGGGAATTGGGGTTGTGTGACACGAGTATACCCAAGCAAGGTCTGAACCCCGACTACACTTTCTACTCTAAGCCTCATGATGTTTTCTCGCGCATAGACTACATTCTGGTAGATGCAACTATGCAGGGAGAGATCACCAGTGCTGGTGTGGAAACCGTCCCCTGGACGGACCATGACATGGTTAAGATTAGGATAGGCCTCCCCCCTACCCCTGCAGCCAGCTCCCGTTGGAGTTGTAACGACCTCCTTCTTCACGACAAGGAGACGCGCCAAACCCTTCTGACAGCCATAGAAGATTATTTCTCCCTGAACGACAACGGGGAGGTAGGCACTATGGGAGTATGGGAGGCATTTAAGGCAACTATCAGAGGTACCCTGATTGGCATCGGGGCGGGGAAAAAAAAGGGAGAGGGACCGGGAAGAGAAAGACCTGAAAACCAAGATAGAGGCCATACAACCAGGTGGTAAACTGAAAACACAGATGTTTCCTGGGCAGTGGGAGGAATTGCAGAAGCTGCGCACTAGATTGGCTCACCTTCAAGTAGGGCAAATGGAAAGGAAGCTCTTTTCTGAAACAAAAATATATGGAGAAAGGGGAAAAGGCCGACAAGATACTCGCCTGGAGACTCCGCGAACTTAGGAATAGCAGGAGAGTGAATTAAATCCGCTCTGCGGACGGTAACTCGACTGCAAGGGACTCCAAAATAGCTGAACAATTCAGGCTATATTATGAAAAATTATACTGCTCAGAATACAAGGGGGATGGGATAGACGTCGATAGGTTCCTGGATTCCCTCCCTATCCCGGGCCTGCTACCAGACAAAGCCGACACCTTGGAAATCCCCATTTCATCGGAAGAAGTAATTGACACTCTCCTCCTTGAAAAGTGGTACGGCCCCGGGGGACGACGGCTTCTCAGTCAAATTCTATAAGACCTATAGATCCACACTCGCCCCCTTTCTGGCCAAGCTGTTCAACTGTGCACTTAGCCAAGGGTCCCTCCCACCCACAATGATGTCAGCCTTAATAGTGGTCTTACCTAAAGAGGGCAAGGACCCAGCCTTATGCCAGTCATATCGGCCCATATCGCTCCTAAACACTGACGTCAAAATACTGGCGAAACTTCTGGCGAACAGATTGGCAAAATTCCTCCCTACCCTGGTACATGGAGATCAAGTGGGCTTTATCCCGGGGCGCCAGGGGTCAGACAACATCAGAAAAACCCTCGACCTTATGCATGAGGCAACCGAGCAGGGAGTGGAGGGGTACCTCCTTTCACTCGACTCAGAAAAAGCCTTCGACCGGGTCGAATGGCCTTACATGATCAAGGTTCTTAGGAAAATGGGAATGGGAGATAATTTTTGTAGGTGGGTCGCAGCACTATACAACTCGCCCACGGTGAGAATATTAGTTAATGGGGGTACATCTGAGCCCTTTTCCCTTTCCCGAGGCACCCGGCAAGGCTGTCCCCTGTCACCTCTCCTATATGCCCTGGCCATGGAACTCCTGGCTATAGCGGTTAGGAATGACCCGGAAATCATGGGTATACGATGTGGTGAGTGCGAGTTTAAGCTCTCCCTATTCGCAGACGACATATTAGGCTACCTGACCAGCATCCAAAAATCCCTACCGAAGCTGTTTGATCTCATACGCTTTTTTGGCTCCTTTTCGGGGCTGAGAATAAACACATCCAAATCAAGCATCATGCCAATGGGCCCAGGGGAACAAGATATTGAGAATAAAACCGACATTCAAGGGGTTAGAATCGAGCGAGAATCCACAAGATATCTGGGCACCATCATCCCCAGAGATCTGTCACAGCTATACCAATGGAATTTCCCTGAAATCCTCGCCCGGGTCAGTAGCGATCTCAAAAGATGGGCCCCCCTCACACTCTCCTGGCTGGGACGCATGGTTTCGGTTAAGATGAACATTCTACCACGCCTTCTCTATCTCTTCTCCGCTCTCCCTGTCGTGATTCCCGAAGCCTTTTTCGAGGTGCTCCAGTCCCGTGTCCTCCACTTCATTTGGAATGGCAAAAGACCCAGGGTTAAAACCTCCACTCTGACCCTCCCTAAATCCCTTTGTGGCTTTGGACTCCCCGATTTTAGGCTTTACTATAAAGCAGCCCAGCTTAGGGTGATGTTGGAGCACATGCGGGACGATATGCGTACATTTTGGACGTATGTCGAAGACACCCACGCACATCCGAGGAAGGTCAGGGACTATCTCTGGGCCTCTCCCAGGTCACTCCCCACACAACTCAAGACACATCCTACCTTAGCAGTCCTTTGGACGCTGTGGAAACCCAACAAAGCCAATAATTTGATATCTACATGGCCTTCTCCTCTGACATCACTCTGGGGCCCCCCCATCGATCTGGACATGAGGGGCTTTCGGGACACTCAGGCATGGTCTGACATGGGACTGGAAAGAGTCTCCCAGCTTATACGAGAGGAGGGCTTCATCGAATACGACAGTTTGACGGAGGCTCTGGTGGATAGGCCCCCCACGGTTTTTGAATTCCTGCGGTTGAAGGGGATACTTACCCAACCAAGGTGGTCCGAACAGCTTAGTCGCCCCCTCACCCCATTCGAACTTATTCTGGCCAAAAGTAGATCTCGCAAAGGTTCGCTATCTAAGTTCTATAGTGCGCTGATTACAGCGGACCTAGAAGGCAGACAACCCTTCAAGCGCATATGGGAAGAGAGGATAGGAATGTCAATAGATGATCACACCTGGAGTGCGGTTTTTAAGTGCATTTTCACGGGCTCCCTATACACAGCAGCTATGGAACACAACTTTAAAATCCTCCATTCATGGCATCGCCCCCCGGCTCTGTTGTCTAGAATGTACCGGGATGTTTCCCCCCTATGCCCCAGAGGTTGCCACCAACGGGGAACCTGGTTTCACATGTGGTGGAGTTGCCCGTCCATACAGGTATACTGGACGGAGCTTCTTAGCTGGATCAAAGATATCGAGGGTTATGGACCGTCTTTGCACCCGCTGGAAATCCTACTGGGCTCCCCCACGCCTGAGTCAGAGGGGAATGCCTTCCCCAAGGTCATCAGCGCTATGTTGCGGGCAGGGAGACTGGCGCTTGCGCAAAAATGGAAGTGTCTCCTGGCCCCCTCCAAAGAGGAATGGCTCTGCAAGCTTAGGGTGATATTCAGCTACGAAAAACTCTCGGCAATAGCGAACGATATCATGTCTGATTTTGTCCGAGAATGGACAGCAGTGCTGCTGCACGATGACTGTATTACTATGCGATTGTAGAGGGGCGATCGAACAAATGTTTAAGCCAAAGGTTAAATTGCGCGAGTCCCCACACTCCTTGGGGGGTTGAACTTACCCCGGCCTAATCGCTTCATGGTATTACCCCACTGTTTCAAGGTTCACGTTTTTCTGTCGAATGCTAAGCAAGTGTTCTTCCCTATGCTCAATGTATATGCATTATCCCTAAAGTTGGCGCGACAATTGTTTGGGGGGGAGGGACTGGGAGGGGGGAATAGGGTCTGGGAGTTAATCCGAAAATGTTCCTGACAATGTGATTTCTCCTGCATTTATTGCGGGTGGGATAGGCCAGTTGGCCCACCCTGTCGTGTATGTTGTCAATAAAAACAAAAATTTAAAAAAAAAAATACCATTTCAGACACTAATCAAGTAACAGCCCATTTTCTTGCCCCCTTCAGACTGGCTAGAATGGCTTCAATTCTTCTGTATATAGGGTGACCAGACGTCCTGGCCGGGAAATCGCCCTCTGTCCTAGGGTCCCGAGAGTTTTTAAATTTGATAAACCCCGTCCCGTGATTGAATGGGTGGGTGGCTACGATCCCGGTTTTTGCCGGGAACTGATTTCAAAATCGGGCCTGGCGCGACACTTCCTGCGCGTGAATGCTTTTCACGCCCCGTTTCCTCCCCCTTTCCCTCCCCGGCCACTCTCCTCCAATGATAGGAGTGTGCCTGTG
The DNA here is from genome assembly GCF_040938575.1 of Ambystoma mexicanum. Lineage (NCBI taxonomy): Eukaryota > Metazoa > Chordata > Amphibia > Caudata > Ambystomatidae > Ambystoma > Ambystoma mexicanum. Next base: position 919,240,545 of record NC_090934.1, on the reverse strand, counting down.
AGCACCCCCCAACCCCTCCTGCAACAGGCCAGAGACACAGAAGTAGGGCTAACGTTTTATCAGAGTCCTATTTGTGTTTACTGTAGTCCTACTTCTATATCTATGGCATGTTCCGTTTTATTTATTATTTGGTCACCCTACACCATATAGGCTTTTCTTTTCTGGACTGAGGACTTTATGTGGGTGGAGCTATGCCCAGGAAGAACCACATCATTTTTTGATAACTCCTCATGAGCCCAGTTGCTTCCAGGGCTTACTCAATTGCCCACTAGTAAGCATTCAATGCAGTTTTGCTTGGGTGCAGAGCCGGCTTTAGACCCGGCTGACTGCCCAAGTTGCCCAGGGCACCACATTACCTCACCCCACACCTGTCATGCCAGTTCGGGGAGTCTTTCAAGGGCTCCCCCGAGCTGGTGTGGTGGGTGAAGCCGACCTATTGCAAGGAAAAGTGCTCCGCTCGTGCCAGCGCTGGGCTCTTCGGCACGGGAGTGGGGCACTTTTCATTACAATAGAGCACTGATGCTAAACCAGCAGGCTGCCCCACTCTGGTTTAGCATTGGCACCAGAGCTTTAAGTGGGCCGGGGGCTGACGGGGCTGAGCCCCGGCAGGCTCCAAAATCTCGTTTTGAGGTGGGGGCCCTGCTGGGGCCCACTAATCTTCCCTTGGCAGCCCCGGCCACTACACGAAAAGGCTTTTTTTCTATAGCCTGAAGCTCTCCCTCGTGTGTGAGAGCTTCTGGCTTCAGAAAAAAATTCCTTTCAGCCATAATGGTGGCACCGCACATGCGAGACATCCCTTCAAGCAAGAGATGCCCATGTGCCGGCGCCACCATGGACAAAACGTGAGGACCGTGGAAGCAGAGGCCTTGTTTTCTATATTCTGAAGCTCCCGCGCTTTCGCGGGAGTTTGTCTTTAGGAAAAAGGCCTCTGCGTCCAGCAGCCTGCCCCTTTCAGCCTTAATGGTGGGGCTGCCTCTGCCCCAGCTGGCGAGGGCCAGCACCACCATTAAGGCTGAATAACCGAGGCACTATCCCCTGCCAGGCAAGCCTATAGAATATAAATGCAGAGATCAGCACCCTCTCCCCCAAGGGGAGAGGGTGCTGATCTCTACAAAAGGCTGCCTGGCAGGGGTGCCAGTAGCCCATTGAGCCGGGGCTCGTCAGGTGGGCGTGGCCTAATGGGCCAGCAAGGTCCCCCGCCGTTAGGCCACGCCCCCTTGATGAGCACCGGCTCATTTTGTAGTGCCACTTAAGACACTGATTGGCGCCCTTTTGAAGTGATTATCTCCCTGCTCACATGCTGGAGCGTGGAGTTAATACTTAAATAGAGCGCAGCTGCTAGGGCACAAGCCACCAGCCCCCGCCACATTATTTTTTCCTCACCACTGACGCTGCCAGAGCGAAGGCCTGCTCTGCCGGGTGCTCTTGTTATGTTATGTTAATTGCATTTATAAGGCGCCAAAGCCCTTGGGCATCCAGGCGCCGAAAGATCGAGGTAGAAGACTAACTAGGCTGGTATTAATCTAATTAAACAGTATGGTCTTTAACTGTTTACGGAAAGCAAGAAGGTTCTCTGTCGTGCGCATCTGGGTCGAAAGAGAGTTCCAAGCTTGCGTGCCTCGGACACAAAAGGCCCGACCTAAAACACGGGACCTTTTTATCCGGGGCAAAACTAACAGAGATCCAGCTGAAGAGCGTAAACTTCTTGTAGGTGGATGGACATTGATTTTCTCCTTCAAATATGCGGGAGCATTTCCAAAAAGACATTTATGACACATAGTAAGTATTTTGAATTGGATCCAAGCTGCCACTGGAAGCCAGTGAAGTTTTCTCCTGGCATGCACTGGTGTGTTCTGAACTTTTCATCTGAAAGATGATTCCGACGGCTGCGTTGTGTATCTTCTGCAGCTGTTGGATGTCAGTTTTATTAGCTCCCCCCAGCAGTGCGTTGCCATAGTCTACGCGAGGCAATATTACTGCTCTCAAGTTTTATGCGGTTTTCTACTGAGATCAACGGGGCTACTTGTCTCAGGACCTTTAGGTGATAGTTTGTATTGGTAGAGATGGATATTACACGTGCCTCGCTATCCAAGCTTTCCTCCATATAGGTACCCAAAGTCTTAACTTTCTTTACGGTTTTAATTTTAGCACCTTCTATCATGAAACAATTGTAGTCTTGGCTTAGTTTGGATTGGGCATGCTGGGAGCCGAAAAGCATCAGCTCGCTTTTAGCAGCATTCAAACTAAGCCAATTAGTTGACATCCATTGCTTTATGACTTCATATGCTTCGACTACCGTTTGCTGGTCAGCCTCATAATTCCCAGTTATGTTCAATACTAGTTGGAAATCCTCTGCATAATTACAGAAAAAGATTCCTAAGGATTCCAACTCGATACATAAGGGAAGGATGTAAATATTGAACAACAGGGGAGCAAGACATGTTCCCTGGGGGACTCCACATGCAATAACCTGTGGCTCAGAAGCACAGTCACCCCAGTGGACACGCGATTGACGACCCTCCAAAAAAGATCTGAGCCAGGATATGGCATTTTTAGGGAGTCCACCGACCGATGCCATTCTGTTGAGCAGGATGTTATGGTCTAGCAAGTCGAAGGCTGCCGATAGATCTAATAACATCAGCAGTCCCGACTTGCTATGTTCCAATTTGTCCAGCATATGTGTTTGAAGATCCAATAAAGCTGTCTCCATTCCATGGAAGCTTCGAAAACCTGATTGCTTCACATCTAATATACCAGAGTTAAGCACATGGGATTGTAGCTGGATGGTCGCTACCTTATCTATGAGTTTAACTTCCACAAACTCGTGCTAGTTGATAACCGCATTCGATGTGTGGAATGAATACGTTTAGGGAAATGCAAAGTCATCCTCAGCTGAAGCAGAAAAGCCCAAGCCTCGCAGCCGACGCTCTCCACTTGAGCACATATGGACCGTGGTTTGCAGACATTTTACTGTTATTGTTGTGACAAATTAAATGAATACCAAGCTCAGTGTGCATTATGTTATGAGAAAGATGTCCTGCTTGAATAACTACCACAGACATATTTGTCACATATGACAATCTGTAGTTCTTCCTATGTTCCCAAAAATCACTTTAATTTTTTCGGAAAAGCAGTGAGCAACCCATATTGGTGCCCTATGTCTCCACCCCACTTTTAGGTGATGTACAGCTATTTACAAACTAAACCAAAAAGAGATGTATTTATAATGTGGAGACTGGATACATAGACCGTGCTGAGTAACTGATGTAGATATTTGTAGCCTCATGATTCATTGTTTGGGGCAGGAGAGCCTGGCCTAACCGCCCTCCCCTCCCCATCACCCTCTTCAGCCCACACACTGTAGGCCATTCCCAGCACTTATACCACGCATCTTTTGTTAGAGCACCCCTTGATGTCTCATCTCCCTTTAAAGAACTGGGTATTGTGCACGGCTCATTGTTGCCACGAGCACAGAGAACTGCTCAGCCTAAGCCATCTTGAACTTTGGGAGACCAGGTCCCTCAACATCAGTTTATCAAAATGATAAAATGTGGAAGGCCATGTAATTTGGTCTTCTGCCTGAACTAGTCATTGTAGCTTGGTTTAATTGTAGGGTAGTTCCCTTGGGAAGCTTTTAAAGGTTTGCTGGCTTTCTGTAGAGAATCGGGAAGTAAAAAACGATGACTGGTTATGCATGCGGCTACAAAATTAAATAAAATCTATTGTAAGGTGGACCTGGCATTTTTGTTTCTGTTGGGCAGCAGAATACATATGACTGGTGACACCTGGGCCTCTCTTCTTGTGGATGGCAGACTTTGCAGAAAGACTGACTGGTACAATGAATGCCTTTGCTTTCTAGGTCATTCTGTGAGCCTTTTGCGATGGGGTGGGGCTGGCCTTTTTGCCTACATGGATGTTTATCACTGTGCAGCTATTATGTTGATGTGCTGGTGAAAATAGCCCAACTGCTAACCCACGAATATGATGATAGTGTTGGGAAGGAGGGACGATCGTCCCAGAGCTCCCAATGCTTTTGGATGAAAGTGAGACCAGGAAGTGTGCAGCGGGGGCTAGGGGAGTTTATAGGGACTAAGAGGTGTCGCTAGAGGCCATAGTGCAGGGTCGGGGGTGATGTACGTTTATGCTGTGGGAATCAAATCCCATCTTGGTAGCAGCCATAGTGGAATCGAGCCCTAGTTCCGGGCCACATACCCGAGCCACATACACACAAAACTAAACGTGTATGTAGGTGAGAATAGGTTGTAGCTTGGGCACCGGTGAGAAAGGCCAGAGCTGCTAAACCCTTCATTGTCTCATGTTGGCAACAATTTGTATCCCAGAAGGAATGTGCCCTGCAAAGCCACCAGAGCTGTGAAAAGCGATCCCACAAGAAGAGCACAAGCCTCCTGTCCCAGTTCTAAGTAATGGCACCCGAAAGCTCTAGTCCCGAGACAGCATTCCAAGATACCAGTCAGTCCCAAACCACCAACGATAAAATTGTTATACCCCAATCGATCTGAATACAGGGATCAGTTGCCTTGACCATAGGTTGCATGATTTGTTATGTGAGGTGCCGTGAAGTATAAAACAAATTTTGGTTGGGCGCAAACATGTCTGGAATCGAGCTGTAGTTTGTTAGAAGCGGTGGCCTCAAAGTGTCCGATTTGCCCATGTCTGCAGTACCAGGTGCACATCATGTTAGAGAGAGAACCTGTATTGTTTTTCTTCACATGATTGCTAATCGGTTGTAGCTTCACGTCCGATGTATAGAAGTGGCTGGAACCAATGACCTGTTTACCTTATGGATCAGGAAGCCTATGTATAGGGTCTCGACTAACCAGCCATGCAGGTTTGTACATTACGTAGTTTACGTCACTGGTGACACTACATGCCTTTTTAAAGTGTTGTTCATACTGATTTTGCCAGAACGTTCCGTGGAAGCGGAGTTCTTTGCTGGCGCATTTCTATTTTTGTGGAAATAAAACGTTATTTTCCTTGCAAGAGGTGTACTTGGCCTTTTTTCCTAGTGGGTTGTATTTTTTTCTGGTGTGAGCGTTGAGGGGCTTCTCTACAATAGTGCCTCATGTAGTCACTGAGAAAACAGACACCTACTGCCGCCCTTTCTTCTAAAGAATGCGTATTGCCAGGTGCTGCAATGTGCCTGTGCTTCAGTTGAGCCATGCCGTTTATTATTTAGAATAAAAAAACATGTATTTCATTGCCCTCAAAAGTAGACCCTTCTTAAAGTTGGTATTGCTCTAAAAAAAAAAATCTCGAAATGACGTCACCCATCTCTAACCCTGGGTGTGCAGCTGAGATCAGGAGTAAGTGGAAACTGTGTGCCCACCCACACAATCCAGTCCACTACTAAATATTCTGATACTTAGCAGTGCACAGATAAAAAGTAGTGAGAAGAAAGCTAGTGTGCAGAAGATGGAGGATTAAGTATATTCAATAAACCAACCATAGTTGTGACATGTTCATATTAGAGGGGTTCATTGTTAGAGTGCTGTCTCACTTTTACTACGGAGTGCTTTGAATAATAGCCTCTTGCATGCTTTGCGGCCTCGGTTCCAACTGCAAAGGAAATTGTTTTAGGTTTGTGACCTCGCACAATACCAACCTTGGCTTGCCCACTGTGCTGGAAAGGGAAAATAAAAATACTAGCGGATTCTCCTTGAGTGGGGGTGGCTTGAGCCATGCGGGCAATCTAGAGGTGGAATAATGGCAGGAAAGTGATAGCTTTGTGAAAAGTGATAAAAACACAACGTTAAAATAATACTCGTTTTACAAATATCGCTTGAAACGTGCTCCAATCAAATTATAAACCGGCGTGACAGTAGTTAAATTAACATAGTAACATGTTGAGAGAAGAATAGAGTACAATTGTTGTTTTGATTTCTGTCTTATTGAATACTAGCCTACAGTTACCAGGATGCAAAATAATGTAACCTAGAAAATCCGTTTTACATCTATTGATTGAAATAAAATGCATTATACTATCATCTGCTTTTTAGCCCTTGTTCCTCATAGCATTCACAGTTATATGCCCCTCCGTTTTTATTTATTCACCGGCCATGCACACCTCTTTCGGGACTGGCCACAGACCATAGCCACCCCCATTACCAGTGGCTGTAGCTAGGTAATGCAAAACGTGCTTAAATGTGAAAAACACAACTCTTAGATCAGAAGTTCAGGAGTTCTGGGCACGGCTAATCACTGTGGGTGCAGTGTTATAAAATTACTCTTGCATGGGATTTTTTTTCTTTGGATTAAATTGAGGAAATATCGCACACTTCCAGCACATCCCGCAGGTTGTATCTGTTTGCCAAATAGGGTTTGAATTTTGTAGGGATTGGCCGTTTGTAGTTTGCACTTGACCCATTTAGTGAAATGTCTCTCTGCTGCCATGTGTGACAAGTTTTAAAGAATGTAACTTTTCACTTTGTGTACAGTCTGAAACAACTACAGTCCTTGATCAATCTTCACGTACTGTTGGGCCGTGGTTGTTACCGAGCAAAAGGAAGACCTCCACTATGCAGACACCATATTTTACCACGATGGGTCTTCCCTGACCTAGTTCTGAAAGTCTGCTCTTGAAGGCTGTCCTGTCTTTAAAAAAACAAGAGGGGATGGCTGGAAGGTTTGGAATGAATCCTAACCTCTGGCATTGCTCTGGGCAACCCTCCAGACCATCGTTCTACAGCCTGCCAAGCCATTACAAAAGGGGAATGACAATATGCCAATCAGGCCCGGTCCTACTCCTAAAGGGGCAGTCCAGCTCAAACCTGTCTTTGCCTTAAATTTTATATTCATTTTTTAGTGCATTTTGCGACGGTACGCGAGTGGCATCTTTTCTGCAGCAAAAAGCACATCATTGATCATTCCAACACAGATCTAGCACGTTTTTGTTCTCCCTATTATATCCTGTCTTGATACTCCTGCCTTATCCTTGCCCTTCTTTGAACGTATGCCGGCCTCTCTGCGGTAGAAGGCACCTTATTCGCTATCTACACCATTGTAATTCACTGCTTAAAGAGTTGAGAATCCAATTTTGCACAACTTTGCCTTCCCCAGACCCTACCACAGGGCCCAACAAACGGCACTCTCGTTCTCAGATTTTACCTACCCCATATCCTCCACAATTCTTTTTCTGCCCAAATTGCCTGCTTTTCAAGGCATCGCCACGTTATTTGGTAGACCGTTGCCACTGGATTTCGTCATTTAGGGTATTGGCTTATTAATCTACAGTGTATTGCTCAGAGCGATCTAAATTCTATGTGGTACACAAAACGGAGCTGCTTAAACCACTTTAAATAACACACATCATTAAAAAAAATTAATCAATTTCGTACATTTCTCTTCCCATGTCCCTTCCCATTTTGCCTTTTAATTTCAGTGCCTAGTGTTTTATTTTGCATACAATTCCCTATGTAAAAGTTCACTATAGTCCCTAGCCACCTGTGACCCTTACGCTTTGAGACGCCCAGCCAGTTGCCCCTTGCTGCCTTGTTAGCCTGGAAGTTTAACCAGGTTTGCAATCCCTTCGTGAAACCTTTAAAAAATAAATATATACCTACCCTCCAAATGTAGGTCTTCCGCATGGCAGCTTTCTAGGGGTTCACTGCTCGAACAAACCGAGTTAGCAACACTTGAGGGCTTGAGTACAGTGCGCCACTTTCAGTTTTCCATATGCCCCACCCCACAGCTTTTGTCTGTCTTATTCTACAATCTGATATATGAACCAGTTTCCATTTTTAGCTTGTATAGAGTGTCCTTTATGGCATTCGACCAAAATATTAAAACACGATGAATATGTTAATGGGAAAGTGGGGATGGGGCACACTCATTATAGAAAATAACAAATGTTAAACACTGACACCTTTGGTAATAAACTTAATCAGTTTACATGATGTATTTTTGAATTTTCCTTTTTTCCCTAATTGTTTGTCATTTTCTCATAGTGCAGTTAGAGAAATATCACATTTATAACCATTCCTTCAGTGAAATGTACTTATAATTCGTCCAACCGTCCCCCCACCCTCACGCATTCCCGTGTATGTTCAACCCCTTTTATACATTGGTAAGTCTCTCAAGGTTATTCAGTGACCATATTTCTCAAAAGTAATCCAGGCCCCGTCAATATTTGTTTGCATCTCGTCCATCAGGTGTTTTTGGTATTCCATGTCATATATAGCCCTGGCTTTTAGGACTCATTCCTTTTCTGTGGGAGCTGCATCTCTTTTCCATCCCTGAGCTACGCAGCTTCTGGCCGCAACCTACAGGATACGTATCATGTGTCCCTCTCCAGCTCCATCTTCATCTTCTACTCCGAACAGTAACAGAAAGGGGGATAACTTCCTCTGTATCCCATCCAACCCCTCAAGCCATGTCAGTACTGACTGGCAATACTGCTGTATGCGGGGCCATTCCCACCACAAGTGGTAATGGGTACTCTGTGGCTGTTTGCATTTCCAACAGTGCGAGTCTGCCCCCGGGTATATTTTTGCTAGCACGTTCGGGGCATAGTGCCAGTGTTGAATACGTTCGATAGCCTGCATCCTATACTGTGGTGACACTGTGGACAACTTGACTCCTTTACATATCGTGGTCCTTAATTGATCCGAAATGTCCCTGTCCAGGTCCACTGCCCACCTGGCTCTCACCGGTAAGACTCCACCCACGTCAGTGTGTGCCTAAGTTCCCCATACAGCCTGGCTACACAACCCTTTGTGTCGGTCCCATGCAGTAGTGCCCTTTCAAATGAGTTCACGCCTCAGATTGTTTCCCCATCTCTGTTCTGTCCGTAAACCCCTTTAAGCTGTAGGTAACGAAATACTGATGTCTTCCTCCAGACGTTCAAAGCGCAGATAGTCTCCCTCCTCCCACATCTGTCCATCCCAGGTCTGGCCCGCTTCATACCAGAGTTGAAACTCAACCGGATCATTGATCCGGTCTCACAAGGGTGGGGCCCAAAAGCAGCTCCATGGCGAGGGCCATGACGTGAGTCATCGTGTGGCAATGCTCTCCTTCCACACCGACCAGAATACTTTCAGGTTAGGATGCAGCAACGCTCGTTTGGGTATCTCCCTCTGTGGGACCCACAACCATTCACCCGATGTTACTGTTGCCAGGACCGAGTTGTCCATATGAACTCGCTGCTTTCATGTCCCGAGGTCCACGTGGTCCACTATTATTCGTAGCTGTGCTGCCTTATAGCATGATCCTCCTTGTGCTAAGAGCAGAGTGTTGTAGGCCACTATCAGCCGCGCCCCCACCCACAGGAAACGCAGAAGGGCCCATTTGCACTCTTTCAAAGTAGGAAGCCGGGACAATCGTCAGTAGCATCTGAAAAAGGAACAGAAATTTGGGGAGGATCTGCATTTTGCTGCAGTTAAGGTGCACCATCCAGAAGAGATTCAACCGTCCCCATCGTTGCAGGTCTGACCGCACCCTGTCCCAGTGGGGGGCCATAGTTCTTTTTGAAGAGATCCCTGTCCTCTCTCGTAATATCAATCCCCAGTTATCTGAACCCCCTCCTGCTGTATTCGAAAGCCAAGGCCCCGGGCATACTCCTACAGCTTGGCTCCATTCCCCCAGCATGAAAGCCACTGACTTGCCCAAATTAATTTTGAAGCCGGACAGTTCTCCATATTCCTCCTAAAGTCCGTAAGAGATATGGGACTGATGATCTATGGTTAGTAATATAAAGCAGTGCATCGTCAGCGAAGAGGCTCATCTTCTAGGTAGCATTTCCAATTTGCACCCCCTTGATGTTTTCGTTTCCCCTTATCTCCAGCGCCCATGGTTCCATAACCATGGTGTATTGCAGGGGTGACAAGGGGCAGCCCTGTCTGGTGCCAGTTTGTAGCTCCAGGGCCCTATAGCTTCCTCTGTTAACCACTACTCTGGCCCTTGGTGTCGAATATAGAGCCGCAATCCAGCCCAACCATTTGGGTCTCAAACCGACTTTCTCTAGAACCCCCGTCATGAAAGACCAGCTGACCCGGTTGAAGGCCTTTTCTGCGTTGAGGGCCAAAAGCAGTGCCCCACTGCGCTTCACCATGGGTGTAGTCGTGATATGTAAGGTTGTGTGTAAGTTATCTGATAGTTATCTGTTGCGCACAAATCCTGTCTGGTCTGGGTTGCCCAGCTTGAGGAGGTAGGCTTCCAATCTGGTTGCCAATATTGTGGCAAAGATCTTGGTGTCTGCGTTCAGCAGTGAGATGGGTCGGTACAAAGAGCACTGTTCACTATCCTTGCCCAGCTTGGGAATGACAGCTACCAATGCTTCCAGAAACGTGGGTGGTATATTTCCCGCTCCTTCAATGGAGTTAAAGACCTGGGTCAGCGGCTACGCAAGGGGGTCCTGGAATTGCTTATAAAAATCTGCTGTGTACCCATCTTCTCCCGGGGCTTTACCCGGCTTAAGATTGCTTATTGCCCCCCCACCTCCTTGACCGAGAGGTCTCCTTGTAAGGTTGCTCCTTCCTCGACTGTCAACCGTGACATGAGGAGCCGGTCCAAATACTCATTTACCCTCCCACCATCTTCTCTACGGGATCGCACCTAGAGGCCCTCATAGTACTCCGCAAAGCATTCTTGTATATTTTGCCTTGCCGTTACTGTTTATCCCTTCCCTGCTCTGGACCACCTTCCTCTCCACTTTGGCCTCCCTTATCCTATTCGCCAATAGCGTCCCCACTCGGTCTCCATTCTCGTAGTACCTTTGCTTAGCATACCATAGCCTCTTAACAACCTCTCCTAAAAGAAGCGAGTGCAGTTCCTGCCTCCTGTACCTCATGTCTTTCAGAAGTGCTTCCCGTTTAGTCCCCGTTTGTGTCAGTCAGGCCAGCATGTTTCGAATTTCCCCCTGCTCCATCAATGCCCTCTCCCTTTCTTCCGTGCCCATTCCGCTATCAAGAGGCCCCTGAAAGTAGCTTTTGCTGCCTCCCACACATACTTCATCTGTGTATCCCCTTTGATGTTTGTCTGCAAAAAGCACCGGATTTCCTCCCTCATAAACTCCTTGAAAATTGGGTCCCGCATGAGGCAATCGTTACGCCAGCAGGGGCCCCCTTGTGATTTCCAACCCACCACTCCACCGTGACCATCTCATGGTCTAACCATTTCACTGTTTCAACCCTCGGGGCGGTGGCGAGGAACCTTTTTGTTCCTGAGGTATCTGCAAAAGGTCAATTCTGGTTTTTGTTTGGGGAGAGAATAAGGTGTAACCTCCCTGCTGTGGGTGATGGGCTCTCCAAGTGTCCATCCAGAAGTAGTCCTGTAGAAGCTGTGCCAAATCCTTATGGACCCTGTTTTTCGTCCTTTTCCTGTCGCTTTGCACCGACCACCAGTCTAACCCTGGGTCCTAGATCATGTTGAAATCCCCTCCCACCATCGTAGCCCCTTTGCTCCAATCTTCCAATACGGCACACATATTTCTAAAAAAACACCTGGTTCTCATTAAGAGCATAGACGGAGGCTAGGGTGATCATTCTCCCCTCAAACCGGCCCATCACTGTTATGAATCTGGCCTAAAATCCCCTCTTTATCTGTACCTCCTTCAGGTGCATGTATTTTGCCATCACTGTTCCCACCCCTCCTTCTTTGAGGTTGCATGTGATGCCCAGTACATATGCCCAACCTCTGCTCCCTTAAGGACCCTTTCCTCCCCTGTATGTTAGTGGGTTTCCTGGAGAAATGGCACCGCCAGCCTGGATTTACAGAGCATATTGACTGCAAAGGACCTCAACTTTGGGGAGTTTACCCATTTTACATTGAGGGTTGCCACTTTGAACCTATCCATCGCCTACCCTGGGTATTTCCTTATCTGCTACCCAATCCCTCCTGAGAGAATTTTGATCAGAGACCATGAACCTACAGTACGTGAATTCTCCCCCCTCCCCTCCCCTTCTGCCTACCCACCCGCATCTGTAACTTGAACAATACCCACGAACGGTTTGTGAGAGACCAACCCGGCTTGGGTTGTTGACCCCGCCTCCCTACACAAGGACATGTTCAAGCTACTAGGACCTCATGGGACCCCCCTCCACCCGAACAACAACTATCAACCATAACTTTTTGTCAAATTCTTTCCTCCACCTTTTTTTTCTCCCCCCCCCCTTCCTTTCATCCTCCCTTTTCTCCACCCTCCCCCGTCTTCTTTGATTCGAGGGCTGCAGCTTCCTGTGATTTTCACGCATTCCCTTCCTTTTTGTGCCCCTCGGCTGGGCAAAGGCCTTATTGAAACGCTCCCTCAGCTTACGTTGACCCTCCTGATCCTGCAGCTGTCCCTACTTCTGTAGATCCTGGAGCAGCGGGGCTGCTTTCTCGTCCTGCAGCAGTTTGTAGTGCTCTCCATCAAAGTCAAAAGACAGCGCAAAGGGGAAGCACCAACGGTATCTAACCCCTTTCTCATGGAGCCACTGTGTCCAGGAGTGTGGGGGGAGGGTCTGCATTTTCTCCCTGGTGCCAGGGTGTGCGAGGACAGGTCCTGAAAGATGGTCACTGTGGCCTCCTCCCATTCTATGTTGCCCGTTTTGTGTCCTTTCCACAGGATCTCCTCCTTGTCTCTGTAGTAGTGGCACTTGGCTACCACTGTGCATGGACCACCCGGGGTCCCAGCACCAATGTGAACTCTGTGAAAGCGGATTTCCCTGTCTGCCTCCATCCCCAGCAGGCGCCTAAGCAGGCGGGTCAATTGGAGATCCAGTTCCTTTGGGGTTTCAGTCTCTGTGCTGGGGATCCCCCAAAGCCTTAGGTTATTGCGTCTCTCCCTCTTTTCCACATCGTCAAATTTGGCCATTGCCCCTCTCTCTCTCTCTCTCTCTCTCTCTCTCTCTCTCTCTCTCTCTCTCTCTCTCTGCGTTCCAATTCTTTGACCCTCACCTCCAGGTGCAGGTCGGTAATGTCAGTCGACCTTTGGTTTTGTTCCAGGGTTTTGAACTTTTGAGACCCTGTCCACAGTGGCCCCCAGGGTTGTCTGGACCCCCGTCCTGAATGCATTAAGCTCCTGGAGAATAGTCTGTACATCCTGCTGCAGGGTATCCATACCTTCCGCCACCATTGCTGCTTCCGGTTGTGATTGTATTTTGGCTGACCCACGTGTATTGTGCCTCTCGAGTCTGCGCTTCTCTACTTAATATGTGGTGGCTTCTTGTACACGCCACCTCTTGTGTGTAGCTCCCCACCAGGTGTCGCCCCCACAGCTCCTCCAGCTATGTCGTCTCCGGTGTCACCAGGGAGCCACGGGTCTGTGCCTCACCAGGGGCCCTTCTTGTGCCTCAAGGCCTTTGCTGTTCCTAGATGAGGTCACACGCGTGGTTCCTGCGCGTTCCCTCCTTTACTGTGTCCCAAAAATGTCTTTACTCCTTCACTTGGTGGCCGCTCCCTCCTGTCTATGCCCAGGCAGCGGGATGTCCTGCCCCCCCCTTAACCCCACAGCCATGCGCTCTTTTTCCCCTGGCTGTTGCTACGATGGCACTACAGGGGACCCGCCTCCTCACTGTGTCTGAGAGTCTACTTCTGTCGTGTCCACTTCTCGTTCAGCGGGGGAGCAGGCCCAATGTGTGCCTCTGCTCAGCACTGCTGTTCTGCTTTCCCTGGTGCATGGGACCTCCAAATTGCACCCATAGGCCGCCTCTCGGGATCTCGCGTGTGGCCCAAGCACTCGGGTCTATCTTTTGTCAGTCGCCAGCTGTTGCGCTGTGGGGTGGGGGCTGCTCCTCTCGCAGCCACTTCAATCCCTGGCGGGTGCTGGCCTTTGCTGGGGTGGCCTGCGGCCGCCCATCTTCCTCAGTCAGTCCTTTGCCCTGCAGGCTGCAGCGCCTCTGGGCCGACGCAGCGGGCTCACGACTCGGTCCCGCAGGATCGTTTTTTTCACCCGACTGCTCGCCTCCGAGACAGTGTCGCAGCCCTGTGTCGGGCTATCGCAAATGCATGGGATTTGCAATACAATTGCTTTGTTCCTATCGGCGGGGTGCAGAGCTCCCAACTCAAGCGGCCATCTTGGTCCAAGCCCCCTAGCGTTCTCCGTTTTGAATTTTTTCGATGCTAGATCCTTTCTTAGAAGGATACCATTAATAAATGCTTTCTAAGGTCACAAAGGATGTGCTTAGGGGAGGAAGGATAAGGGTAATGTGGCATTTGGAGGGTGGAGTAAGACTATAGGGTTATTTCTGGTAAAGCTGGGGCATAAGTGGGCTCACCTGTTGTACTGGACTCTCTGTAACCAGGTATACAAGTCCTTAAACCAGATGGTCACCAGACTTTGATCTGTTTTCTATACGTTACTGATGTTCCTATTTTCTTTTGGTTTGGGGTATACACTAGCCATAATTAGACGATGTGACGACCATTTTAAGATGGTGGACATGAGTTCTCTTCTTCTATGCCTGGTCTCTAGTATTCTGTTTGTATATGGTTAGGATAGGGTGGGAGTGTCAGGTCATTTTGTAGGAGTCCTGTGCTCGCAAGGATGCTCGCCTGTTGTAGTTGGGCTTTTCAGTGTTTTTTGACCATTGCACATTTCCTTCTGGTTCTTTTGGTGGGACTTGACCTCTATTATGCTTACCAACGTCTCTCAGGCAGCAGTCCTCATGTTTTTTTAGTTTGCCAAGTTTTTAAATCACAGCCGCTTTCTATGTGCTCTAGTTTGCTCTTGGCATGATCTGGCATTGGTTGTTCAATGATGGCAGAAATGCTTCCCAATTTGGCCTTGTGCCCACTCTGCATGTTGGAAATCTATTGGGTGTTCTTGTTTTGTGATGGATGTGAATCATCTGGTATGTAAAGCCTCCCAAGGTCCAAGTCTGAGGTATGCCCTGTGGGTCTTCTAAGCCCCTGCTCATCAAGCCCACTATTGGCAACAGTATGGATTTCCTCCAGTTAGCTTTCAGATCTAGGCATAGAGGAGAGGAGCAGAGATTGTCATGGGGATCATTAAGTACTGTTAACATGTCTCCAGTCCTATATACAGTAGAACATTCTGCCGTATTACCCTAATGTCCTCACACATTAGTTCTTTCCTTAGGATGTATGCGTAAGAGAGCATTAGTAATGCAAAATAAGATAAGATGTTGTCAGGAAACAATCAACACCGTTCTGGTAGCCCTCTCTACCTGCCATTTGTTTGAAAATCCTTCCCCCACGAACTCCCTTCTCCCTCTTGTCTGTATCCAAGCCGATTGTCCTGTAGAAGTAATTCACAACCTTTCTTGAGGTGTAATAAATTACAGAGACTATTTATTGCATTTCAACGTAATAAGAAACGCAATAAGCTGACGGCTTGCCCTCTCAAATTTTTAACAGCATCCTGCACCCACAACCAAGAAAGATCCTGGCTTATTTCGGTTTTGATCAGATGGAGGAAACAAACTTAAAAGAGCAAAGACAAAAGATGTCCTCCCCCTGGGAAGACGCATTACTCCACTTCCGAGGCACTGTCTTTAAGTATTTTCTCCATCTTTGCATTTGCCCGTTATCGTTGCAGCTTGCCATGTCGATCCCGATCATCTGACCCAGTATCTTCCAGAAGAGTCCAGGCCGCCATGGCTGTAACCTAGTATTGAACACCACCTTCCTTACATGCTAATAACGTTCCATATAAATGCTTGAATCCACAATTTCTTATTGGCAAGGTGTCGACATCATGTAATGCCTCCCAGCGCTCAGGCCTCGGAAAGCAATGCCAGCCAGGCAATGCCTTGCTGGCATATTTTTTTAACATACTTTAAGTTCTAAAATGAGGCCTCGTAAGCTGTACTGCGGCCCCAAAAGATGCAGTCTGCTCATAATTAAAATCTATATATTAAAATGTCTACACAGCAAGGAAAGATTGCAAGACCAGAATAAACCTAAAACAAAAACGTACTGTAAAGGGAAAACCAACTGAAACATTTATTTTTCGCCCCCCTCCCCTCCATTCGAATTTTCTGTAGAACAAAACACTTTGTAAAATAGTGTCAATGACCTAGTTTAATGGTTATTCGTTCCTGAGGGCCCGACCAATGGATACTGGCCTTTTGTTAACACCCTAACAACAATATAAGCACCTATGTTCATCAGAGCTTCACTTTCAACGTGTAGATGGCCGTATACGTCATAGATGACATAATCAGTTAATAGGTTGAACTATAGCATTTTGTTTGCTGTCAGGGCAGCAGGTCTGGCTGTTTAAACAAGAATACATATCTGGCTAGAACGGAATCTACAGTAAAAGAATATAAGATAGCAAAACTCTACTAGATTCACACCTAAAGTAATGTAAGACTGTTCTTTGACTGTTCAGATGGGACGTCTGAAGGAGTGTCAAACTGGTATTCAACTTGTAAAAGCCCTTTTGACTTCATCAGATGGCTTCTCTGTTATTTGTTGGACCTGGAGAATAATGCCTAACAGATTCAGGAAACGTAATGGGGCAACGGTGCTAACCAATTAAGAGGCGCTCATGTTCAAGATTTACCAGCTTTTTCTTTACTGCAGGTCAAAATACATGGAGTACTATTGCAAGTTATAAGAATGAAATGTCTGTTTCTGGAAGGGGTCAGTGCTGACGGACACAATTCTTATTGGCAGAAAAACAACTCTGATCCCTCTAGAAGAGCCCTCGGCCCACCCGTCCAACATATCCATTTCCTGCCTTTACTTTCTGACCATGTTCGAATTTCCTGATAAGTTGCCGCTGTGGAAGTTCAAAGGGCCTCAGTAATCAATTAGTTCTGAAGCCTATCCAAACGTTGGGGGTTATATGGAGGGCTGCGTCACAATAGCTAGAATTTCTGTTTTGATTTGTTTAACCTTTTTTGGGCTAAATCTGTGAATAATATAAATGTGTCTTGCTTGCAAGCATCATATGATGGTGAAGCCAAATTAGCACCCTGGGTGTGGGAGCCAGCCAATGTGGTGGCTAGGAATGCAGGCTTGAACAGCCGGTACAAGCCTGCATTCCAAGCTGCCTGACGGCTGGCTCTACCTGCCACAATCTCCCCACCCCGTCCCATTTTTATTTTTCACCCCCACTTCCCCTACTTACCTTATTTTGCTCCTTCTCTTTGGTCTACCGCAGGCTGCCATGAAAAGGGAAGAGGGGCTCTGTATGGAGCCCCGCCTTCCTGTTCCAGGGCAGCCATCTTGGAAAAGGAGTTTACTTTCTATAGCGGGACACAGTGTGCATCCTGCTGTAGGAAGGAAAATCTTCTTTTTTTGTATTTTCTTTTTTAGCACCCTGGGTTACCGCTTTCGCAACGGGGTGCTAATGGCCTTCATCCCCGTTCCAGCCGGGGGATGAATGCCACATTGAAGTCCTCGAAGTACTGGTCTAGCACAGAATTTCCTGAGAGTTTTGTTTGGGGTCTTTATTCAGAGTTTGGGGAAACTCAGTAGAGCCCTATCTAAGGTGGGTCGAGGAATACTGGATTCCGCGATAAGAAAAGGCAAAACAGCTATTGGTGGATCAGGATGGGAAAGAAGGTGGAACAGAGCTCTGCAACAGTGAAATGTGTTGCTTTCTGTGAAATGCCGGACAATAGTATCAGAATGTGCCACTGCTGGGAATGGGGGCAATACAATGGCATTAACATTGAGGTGATACAAATTGTTAGGTGTCCTTTCCTGGCTTCTTTATGGGAAGAATAATAGTATTACAGGGATTATTTGTCTGACCTATGATTCCATGTTTCAAAAGCTATCGTATGACTGGGGCTATCCTGTTCTCTGCTTCAGGACCCAGCTTGTACTGAGGAATTCTGGGCAATCATTTGAACTGACTAACTCTTATTCGGACTAGCTCTGCATTACGAATGCACCCTCCCTCATTATCATGTGCTGACCGCAAGCAATCTGGAACCTGTAACAATTCAATATATTTTGGACACATGAAAGCCTCTTTTAGCTTTAGTACGAAAGGAGAAATCTATTGGAGTATTGCGAACATTAAATCGGGGATGCCCAAGAATACTTATCTAAGATACAATAAATAGTTAACTTACAAAAGAGTTATCAACCTAGCAAATTATTGGGGTCCGAAAGCCTTAAAAGAAATGCATGTTTGTCAGGGATTGGTCCTGCTGTAGCCAATACCAGTTTGGTAACGGTATGTGGTATAGGTATGTTATGTCCTCTAATATTTATACTGCGCCCATCACCACTGTAGTGGCCTTAGGGTGCTTGACCTTGTCCGGAAAGTGGCCTATTGGGACCCTGTCAGGATGTTGCTAAACCTTAGTCTGTAGAAAGGAAGGGGAGGTTTTGGGAGGAGGTAATGGAAAAGAGAAATTAGAATGTCCAAAATTAGAGGAGAAAAACAATTTGGTTGAGTGTGAGTGGATATGGTTGTGGAAGTAGGGATGCATGTTTCTTAAATGTGATCAGTTATTAGTAAATATGAGTAAAGGACTCTGGAGAGTATAGCTCAGTTTAGAGCAGAGTTTTATTGTGATAGCAATATCTAGACCCCATGAAGCATGGTACTAGATGTAGTTAGTTGGTGAGTCATTGCGTGGTGATTTGAGAGGTGCTCGAGTGGTCCCTAGTACCGTGAAGGCTTTCATCAGATTAATTTGTAAGAAACAATCCCTGTATCGAGAGAGCACTGAGTTTGCCAAGCCAACTGACCGTTTTGACAGCGCCAAGGGTTGGACGTTTTTTTTAGAAGTGTGCTTGGAGAGAAGATGGGGTAGGTTGGAGTGGAAGAATGCATTGTACTTGTTCCAGTTCATGCCATGATGTCACTGAGCGGGGTCTCAGCATTGTTGGTGCCAGTCAACTAAAGCCGTGCTGGCTTGTTTGCTCTCAAACTGAGGTCTTGTAAGGTGTACTGCAACCCTAACAGATGAAGTCTCATAATGATAATTCTAGTCTCTATATTAAAATGTCCAAGGTGAAAGGAAAGATTACAAGGGTAAGCAGCGTAAATGAAACCTAAAATAAAGAAATGCTATAAAAATAAAGGACATTTTCAAATATTATTTCTCAGCTAGTGTACAAAAGCCAGACGAATCCCAGATAATGTAGGCTGTGACCAAACCATCCGCCACCTGTACACCCCTGAGCTTGCCTTCAACAAACGCTCAAACAGAGCCCTAGAGAAATGACAGTGAAAAAAATAACGTAACCTTGGAGATCTCACCAACCTCAAATATTTGTGCCAACCACAGGTTTCTGGTTACTGAGGCCAACGCTACTTACTACTCCACCACCACCACCGCAGCCGTCTCAAATGGGAGCAAAGCCCTTTTTGAAGTATTAAAGCATTTTTCTAAACCCTCACCCGACCCAGAGGTGCCAGCAACTCAGGATAAATGTGGCAGAATCAACCACTTTTTAAATAAAAAAAAAAAAGATGGAACCAAACAGCTCATCAGATCCACCTCACACAGCATTAGTCCCCTTGCACTTCAGCACGCACATTGCACCTCTGGACTGAATTCTCTCCTCCCAGACCCAATAAAAACAATTGCTTGCCTAAAACCTACTTCCTACTCTGACGATATATCATCCCAGCATCCATCATTTAAACAACTTGGGGGCCCTGCGCTCAATGCACTCCTCAGCCTCATTAATGCTGCACTCACAGAAGGGCCATACATCCTCTTTGGGGAAAAACACCTCTATACCCAGATGACTACCGACCATTCCAAACCACCCTTTATTGGCAAAGTTTTGACAAAAATTGTCGCTGCACAACTACTCCCCAGAATTGAACTACACCTCCTCCTCCATGACTATGAGCTGGGGTTCCAGCACAGGTTTAGCAATGATACATGCCACTATCCAAGTGGTAGATGATGCCCTCCAAATCCTGGATAAGGGTGACTCCCTTGACCTCTCAGCTGCATTTCGACACCGTAAACCACCACATCCCCCCATAAACCGGATGGGATTCTGTGGGAAAATCTTTATGCTCCACCATTGACAACAGCCTTCCCTTTCAGAAACGCATGGTCAAGAAGGTCCAAATGGCCTGACTTCAAATCTCCACCCTTCGCAAAATCAAATCCTTCGTCCTGCCATGGACTTCTAAACTGTAGTTCAGGCTCTTGTGGTTTTGCACTGGGGGGGCATGTCCTCCTGACGGGACTCCTAGCCGCTCAATTGGATCTCCTTAAAGTAGTCCTCCCGTTGCAGCACGTCTTATTACATGTGTGCAGAAATGTGATTGAATTAACCCCGTCCTATGCAAACTACATTGGCTAGCTCTACAGCCAAGATACTTTTCAAGACTGCATGCATCCTCTACACAGCAGTCAAGAGTAGCACACCAGCATACCTCATGGCTAATCTCCACATATCTGGTGGCACACGCTCCTCGCGCAGTCTCAACTGGCTCTAATCACAACTCGCCCGCAAAAGCTTGACCCACAAACAATCCTTCTCTTGTCACACACCCACCCTTTGGGACTCGATCCCGTTATCGGCTCGGA
Organism: Ambystoma mexicanum; assembly: GCF_040938575.1. Classification (NCBI taxonomy): domain Eukaryota; kingdom Metazoa; phylum Chordata; class Amphibia; order Caudata; family Ambystomatidae; genus Ambystoma; species Ambystoma mexicanum. Next base: position 919,220,122 of record NC_090934.1, on the reverse strand, counting down.
ATAACCCCACAATTCTCCGATTTCACAAATCTCTCAACGTGGCTTATTTAACAATGCCTAACCAAGGACTAATCCCAGTGATTGTACAGACTGACATGCATACCTATATGCTGGCTATCCATACACTGTACAGCACTCCACTGCTCTCGAGCCGGGTCCGTGATTAAACAATAAAAGTGAAACAATTTGGAACATAAACTCCAGCCAGACGAATCAAACCCCTTCTTTTAGGGAGATTGTCTGTTACTCTTGTTCCTCCTACATCTCATCTGTAACCTGGACAAGCCTTTTCAGGTTGATTCGTGGTATTGTGCACCAGTATGAATCCCGTTTGGTCCACAAAAACCAACACTCATCATGGCCGCAGACTGTGAGCCTGCAGTATACTCTGTATTTTTTAATACACTGTTGGGAATGACAGTGGGTCTATATGAAGTGCATAATTGTCTTTACACTGCCTTAGAAGGAAGACTTTGACTGCTTCCCTTAGTGAAACCGGCTTCTCACTAGAGTTCTCGGACTCTATATAAATCACTAGAAGGGTATACAGGGATAATAGTGAAAACAATTACAGAGAATACAATAACAGAGAATAGAAAACAGAGAAAAAATATTGAACATGTTCAAAAATATATATAGGGGCTGGGGTAAGGGGCTAAAAGGAGTGTGGAGGGGGCTGGGGTTAAACGCATAGAGGAGCTTTGGGGGTGGGGGGACCACCCAAACAGAACAAAGACAAAATGTGATAATTTTTTTCTGTTTTCTATTCACTGTAATTAATAATAATAATAATTTAGCATTTATATAGCTCTACAAACCCTCGGGTATCTAAGCACTGCTTATTATTACCCATGGTGAATGGTGCTCATTTATCGACCTCGGAAGGATGAAAGGCTGAGTTTGGCCCTGCCGGGATTCGAACCTGGGTCAGCAGGCTCTGCACAGATGTCAAAGCGGGCGCTCTACTCGCTGTGCTATCGGACTGGCCAATTGTCATTCACGGTTTTTTCTATTCGGTAAAATCACATAGATCCCACTAGAAGCTGGAGACCAATGCATCTTTATTCCTGGTAAAAAATCAGACTAAGTCAATCTCTGTTCCCTCTCTGTCCCTAGGTGCCTTAAGTGCTTTGTTTGTTTTTTGCTTTGAGCACTGCGACATCAAGTGTACATTTTGAGATGTTTTACAGAACCAACTAGTATGTTTAAAACAAGTATATGAAGCCTATCACTAGAGGTTGCAGTATAATGGGAGATGGAAAGTAAACCTAAAGACTGCTTGCTGCTGATGTACTAAATGAAATGAAATCCAAGCTAAATTATTAGTTCTGGAATACACCCAGTGGGGAGTATTCCAGTGGACCATCAGTTTACCAAGTAAATCCATGTGATTTCGTTCTAGACTGAGCATTGAGGATGCTGTTGTATAGCTCACCGAAGAACACATTTTACAGTGCTTTTGTAGAAGAGTGGACCCATGAATACAATACATAACGTCTGTCCTTTTTCGGTTTTTCCACATCTTTTTCACTTCTAGGAAAGTACACCTCACAATGTGGTGCCAAAAAGAGAATGTATTCGATCTACCTCATCAACCCTGTGCAATTGTTTGAACACTAACTTCTCGAGCTAGGAAAACAGTGTCGCGTGCCAAGATTAGATAATGTGTGGAATGTTAGTTTAGGCGACTACACCTCTTTGCATATTTGCATAAGCACACCAGCTGCTGAGGTATGATAATTGGATAAAAACTCTTGGCAAAGACTCAATGTGTGCAACTTGAATGCGTGGTATAAAGCGGATGTGTGCTCATGCCATGTTTGCTAAAATCTTCTGTTTCTAGGATTTGTTCATGTTTTGATATTGCTGGAATAAGCAAAGACATGGTGAACGCGTATTAATTCAGGCACATCCATACACCGCTTTCCTTTATTTCCTGTATGCCACCTGAACAACACCTCCTTTCAGGGTATCATAAATACCAACTTAATGCATAACGTCTTGAACTTGTCATCTTGAATAACTCCTGTTCTGTGTAAATTAGAAGTATGTTATTATGAGTTAAGTTTAATACAAAAAATTCTATGATCATGGCACAACATAACACGAGTTTGGCAGTACATCTTTGACAAAAAGGCAGCGTAAGCAATTTGATTTCCACATGAATGGTCCTTAAACGAGGGTGTTTTCTGTTCCGCAACGCTATTCAATCTGTATCTATATCTCGCTGATTTAACAGCTGCTGTAAGATTGGATGAAGTCTTTTCCCCGAAAGAAGGTACTATCAACATCCATAAATTATATCAAGTCAAGGTTGTTTACAACTACACCTGCCTTGGAGGAGGGGTGCTAGCGCTAGTATGAACTGGAATGAGCAAACGTCCACACAATAATGTGACTACACTCTATAATCACTTTGCGATCTATATATAATAAAGATAATTGATATTGCTGTCTGGAGCTCAAATATGGGGCTATGGGGTCCAACTAAGTTAGTAAGATTATGTAACGTGGATAATATCTTCCTAAAAAAGATATACTGTCTACCTACAAGTTCACTGGTTCAATATTTGTGGGTGTAATTCTGTAGGATTTACATCAAATAGCTGTTAATCCAGCCCACATACATTGATGCATCATTTACGGAAGGTCTTTAGGACTTCTGCTACCTGCACTTTACTGTGCTATCTAAGCTGACAAGGGACGCTAATGTTTGGAGCCAAGTATCTTGGGATTAACTTGGAAGTCCCCATGCATGGAGTCTCCAAACATGCGCTAAAAGAAACATCAAATCACTAGCTCATGAACAAAATATAACTGATTTAGCGACTTAATCTCATTGCTGGGAATATATTCCCTATATTCCCGAGGTGGGATTATCCAATAAATAGTTTACTTGATACAACACGATGCTGGGTTACCTGCTGCTGACGTTTAAGTTCACCAACTTTTGAGGTATCTGGAGCCTAGGCAAGGCTAGATAAAAAAAAATATAGGACTTGTCGTTTGTGTAAGGACAGTTTCAACAAAACTGTGATCTCTTTTGATGAATTTTTCTAAACGTAGTCATTTACGTATGAAGGTTCTTTAAGCTATGTAATCATAATGGATCGTACCAAGAAAAGGGAGAAATTATATGGAAACAATTTACAACAAATGATTGGTGTTTATGTAAATGTTGTTCTTTGATTTAATTTTGTTGTTTTGTTATGATGTTAAAGCGTTATTAGTTTGAATGGTTTCCTTTTTAAATTTATATTTGATAAGCTTATTGGTATGTATCTTTTTCCTTTTTTTAATTTTTTTTTTTACAAGAGTTACTGAAGAATATATAATTATTATGTATTCTTAGCTATAGTATAAAATAAAATCCTTGATGGTGCTTAAGATTGTTATTTCTAACCCTAAGTGTGTAAAGGTATTCAGAGTATGATTCTTAACTACAATGTCTTTGTGGATTGTACGTGAGTATGGACCTACAGAGAAGGTTGCATCCGATAGACCAAGACGGAACTAGAGCCTGCTTAAGATTGTTATTTCTAACCCTAAGTGTGTAAAGGTATTCAGAGTATGATTCTTAACTAAAATGTCTTTGTGGATTGTACGTGAGTATGGAACTACAGAGAAGGTTGCATCCGATAGACCAAGACGGAACTAGAGCCTGCTTTTAAAGCTTATACGCCAAGAGTACATGACAGGTAGGCCCACATTGAAGCAGCCATATATCTAATAAAAGATCTGTCACTGTCAACCTGTTTTGCAACTTGCTTATGATTAGATTTGGCCCCACTCACAACTTTTTTCTACTGCGTTTTATATTACAATTCGTTCCATCTTGAATCGTGAGTTATCAGTCTGCTTATTTAGTATGTAGGGACAAACGTCCGTTTTAGTGATGAGAGCAAGGTAGTGGTGAGGTAGAAACTCTCTTGTAAATGGAGAGGTCCCAGCAGAGTAATCTAAACAAAATGGTTATAGCATGACCGCATGAAACAAAGCATGATTGAGAACTTTAGCAAGGGGCTGTGGCGGGTGCTTTAGTGCAGGACTGATGCACTGGTAAGGTGAAAATGTACCAAATATTACTTACGTAATTGATGTTGGTGCAACAGGCTAAGACTCCTTACCTCTTTTTGTATGTACCAGAGGTGTTCGTGAGTAACCATTCTGCAAGCAGTCGGTGCTCACACGGAGCACTATGGGTCCAAGTCGCAGCATCAGAATTTTCATAGAAACCAGGTTTGCGCTTCGATTAAACGTAGTGATAAATCAGAGACCACTTTTATTTACCTTGCAAGACAAAGCACAGACGTGTCTTCTACCGGGACCCAGACCTCTTATGTTTAGACGTCAATAGTCTGTTCTCATTCCTACTTTCAAATGAGTTACCCTTCTAGAAATGTTAATCTAGGCCTTCTGGCAAGAAACCTTTGTCCCATCATCAACCCTCGGGTTACAAGTCTGTTATTGATGCACTCATCCAGTTGATGCATCACGTGACAAGTTACTTGTATCCTCTTCCTGCTGAGGAACGTGTCTCTCGCTTCCCATTGAGACATCAACTTACATTACTGAGCTGATCCTTTGTGTAAACTAGGGCAATCCAGCTCCATCATATTCCTGCCGACCTTGGAATGGAAGAGTGCCAGACAACAGTTTCAAGTACATGTTTTGCTTATGCCTAAAGAATTCGTTCAGGGGAAATTAATGGAATCAATACTTTCCTACACAAAGGGTTTGGAAAATCTCCATTCTATGTCCAGACCGGAGGCAAGCATTATGCTTACTTACGATATTGTTTCAAATAAAACTCTTTGAAAACCGATTTGTCTGACCACTTGGCCGTTTTCATAATGTTCTCTAGATGGACACCTACAAAGCAAGCCTTGGAGGCCATTACACTCCTGGTGGAATGTGCAGTAAATACCCCCAGTTTTCCTTTCAGCTTTTCCCAAAAGAACTGGTTGTAACCATTGTGCCCGGAAAAGCTCTATGCTACCAGGTTTAGGCACCCCGATTCCGCTTATAGGTGATGGTTCCCTAGAGGGTGTGTCAGGAGACTGTCACCCTCAGGAAATTGGATTGGAACATCCATAAAAGGTTCCTAAGCTACTGGAAAACCACACTTGTGATCAGGAGTAACTATGCACCCTCCTGCCGCATCTTCGCCAGTGTTCTAGGTATGCAGGCAAATGCAGAAATGCGTAGTGGATTCCAAGATTGCAGAAAGGCGTCCACAGCCTCTGCGCCGGGGTCTGGTCTCCACCTAAAAAATTTCGGCAGTTGTGTATTGTTCCCACCCGCTGTGAAGAGATGTGGTTCTAGTCTGTCGCTGTAATCCTCCAGGTATTTGTAGTTACACCTGGGAGCCCTGGAATATATTCTGCTGTGATCATCGGGCCAGTAATGGCAGAAGTCTTTCGTGATTTCTGAAAACAGCCTAGCCGATTTCATGTATTGCACGTTGTCAATATCGGCTAAATACAGCAACTCTCTCCCTCGCGATAGGACTGGGATTGCAAATGACCCCGCTAGCAGTTATAGGTAATTGCAGGAAGTGCCTGTGCTGAGTTATGCGTCTTTCAGGTCAATACGTGCCAGGCAATCTTTCCATTGTAGCATGTCTCCCAGCATGTGGATGCCCTCCATCTTGAAATGCCCGTCTAGAATCCATTCATTGACTGCCCGGTGGTTCATTACTGATCTGATCTTTTGTCCTTTTTATTAGGAACAGGTTGCAGAGGAAGCCATGTTTTGGTGCTTTTCCAGATCGAATCTTGCACTGCCTCCCCCAGTAGCTCTTGATCTTCCCAGGAGAGCGAGATTGGGCTTGGTCAGCAAGCTTTATTTGAAAACCTTGTTTTGTTTGTAACCAATTGTGCAGAAATAACACTGTGCACCCCCCCCCCCCCCACACCCATTGCTACAGGTGTTGCAAAGGACCTGCTCAGCTGATGTTGTGGAAATCCTGGTTGCCCTTCTCCAGCCTGTCTCTGGTCCCCTGTGTGCAGGATGGGAAGAAAGCATTGGTACGCTAGTCTAGCCAGTATTGGTATGTCCCCCTACCTCCTTGGGGCCTGTGATCCAGGTGACCGTGACCGGCCTTCCCACAAATCTTTAATGAGGAAACTTGTTTTTATTGAGGTCTGCACCTTTTCCAAAGCCGTGTACGTGCCGACGGACCTTGACAGCTTCTATCGTCTGTCCCACGCGATCAGCCTGCCCCCGAGGAGTGACGGCATATGCTAGAGTCTGGGGACAGTCCCGCTGCCTCCTCTCACTCAGAGTGGATCAGCCTCATTCTTGAACATTTCGTTTTTGGTTATCTTGTCCTTTCAGACAACAATATATTGGTCATTACAGCTGGTAGGAAAGTCTGAGAGACCTCCCAGTACAGAAACAAATGGTCTCGTTTTTGTCCAAGGTAATTTGAAAGACATTTGAATCCCCTGGCATGTGCTCTGGACTCTGCCTGCTCTCCTTTTGTGTCTGATCTGGCTTGTTCTATAATTTTGATTTTTGACTTGAATGTAGTGTTCACAGCCTTAACTCTCAAAATGTTGCAGCTTATGGCTTCATCTGTAATCGGTTTAGTCTCATTAAAACAGCATTTGTAGTGGCAGGTGGTCACTTTTCAGAATTGGGGAGTTTCAGGTGTGTCGTTCACCGTCTGAGCGCTACACATTCTCTTACAAGGACATGATGGTCCTCCGGACCCATCAATACTTTTTATTTCCCCTCCAAAACGTTTTTATTCGTTTTTTAATAATTTACATCTCTGCAGAATGAAGAGATCAAGTGTTCTGATTATTAACCGCAAAATATTTTCTTACACTTCTGTAGATAAAAAGGAACATCATTCAGAAATTAGAGATTTTGCCCTCCCTCGCTTCTCCCACACACCCCAAACTCAACTTGTTTCCTATAGTGTCACATAACTGATGCACGCTTAAGCTAACAGTCCTGCCCAGCGATATGCTTGGGTCTTGTCAGGGTGTAATATCTAAAGAATCCAGATCAAACAATTGAAGGGCTCTCAGCCTTGTTGGCCATGTAAGTCCTCTGTTCTTTTTAGAGAGATAATGCTGCAATGGATATACTATGTGTTGGAACGATTTTGTGTTGTCTCTAAGCTTGGCTATGAGTCTCCCTTGCCTCTTTATTGCCACAAAATACCACACTTTATTCCACCAGATATTAATTGCAGGACATACCCTCTGTCGCCAGAGCCCAGTCAATCTTAACTGAGATGCTAGAAGTAAGGATGTAATCCGTTTTCTCTTCAGGGATATCACAGGGTACACGCCTTTGTTCTGTATTTCCGGGAGGACCACTCCTTGGGTCTGAAGGCGCTCACTCTCCACATCACCAATAAAACCCAGAATAAAGGACACATCCCAGTAGGGAATGAAACCAAGAGATTGATTTTGAGAGTCAGCAAAGGTTTATATAAGATTCAGCATCCAGAGAACTCTGCTGCTTTGAGAGCGGTCTGGCAAACAATACAGAAACAAAGTTTTAAAAGGTTACAGTGTCATCTGTGATGATTTCTATACATACTACAAGTTACATTTTGATATGTTAGGGTAGGGGTGCGAGTATAGCGCTGTAAGGGCTGGCTCAACCAGACTGGCTGATGACTTGGTGGGAGGTTGGGCATCACGTGGTTCATCTGGGCCGGTCCGTGCGAGGTGAAGGTTGGGTCAGGTCCGGAGAGGCGGAGGTTCTGGCTAACTAATCTACACACTTATCCTAGACATACAGTAAATAATGATCATTATTACACCTTTAATGTTTTTACGAGAGGCCTATAAATTGTACACATGTTTGCATTATCTTACTTTAGGTCACTGGTGAGCTGAAGGGTGTGGGGTTCTTGCCCCTCAGGTAACCTATGGGGGGTAGGATTGATTGCTGTCAGGTCTGGCAGATCAGAGCGGGAGGGAGTGGAATGGCACATGTTAGTTTAGGGCAGAATATACCGTGACGGGAGCCTGTTTTACTGGGGGCATTCTAGGGTGGTCAGCAGGGAAGGATCACACTTCTGTTGCATCAAAAGAATACCTTTGGAGGGGCACAGGGTTGAACAGGCAGTCCTTTTCCAACAATGGGGGTGGGAGGTGCAGGAGCAGGTTTGTTGAGATAGATGAGCCACAAGCCATGGTTCGGCTCGATCACACAGAGGACAGTGATCTCAGAGGAAGGGTGAATAGAATACACTGTTTATTTGCAACAACTTGTCTCAGAGCATCCGTGAGAAAGGGACTTGAGAGGCAAAGGTGTGGGAGGAAAAAGGTGGGGGCTGCAGTACTGACTGTGCGCGGCGCTGCTAAGGGGAGAGGAGACTTCGTAATATGAGAATGCGGCCTAGTCCAAAGATTGCAATGGGTACACAAAATGGAGTCCAAATGTGTCTTGCAATAGCCCCACCTCTGCATGTGCCAGGGACTTATCCTCTGAGGCTGCAGAAGTGCAAGGAAGGTGTCCCTCCACTAGTGCAAGAGCAGGTGGTCCCTTTTGCATAGAATGTATGGGGGTTCTAAACTGACCGCCTCCTTCCTTACAGGTCCCAGGGAACCTCTGCTCCTAGCAACATTACAATAACCTGTAGTACTACCTTGCAAAAAGGTTTCAAGGTTGGTAATTCCCACCAAATGTGGAAAAAATACCTCTGTATTCCCTCCTGCATTCTGGTGTGGGGGCCTACTCTCCTGCATAGTTTAACAGTGTCCAGGTACCATTTGCGTAATATTTTGTAGGCAGTTTCTGTATGTTGGACACATATGAGGGATCCCTTTGCTCTTTCCTAGATATCCACCAATATTGAGTTGAAGCGGCAACTCTGAGGTGATGGGGTATGTATACCAAGTCGTTCCCCCCCCATTGGTCCCTGCTCTGTAGTATTTTGTAAAGCTCTGAATCCTGCTTCTTTATGCCAGACATTCCTTTAAAATAAATCACTCCAGCCAAGTTAATTTCCTGGTGCCTCCCGACCCCGCTCACTCCACCTCGTATCTCCTGGTTCATCACCCAGTGCCATATCAGATCTATCCTGTGGGATTCCTGTAGGTTAAATTCCTCTTTGCACTGTAGGAAAGATTTAATGGAGCCATCTGAGAACCAGTTCGACAAATGGATGCATTCCCTCTCCTTCCAGGGCTTAAATCCTCCCTGGTCTATCCCTGCATCGAATTCCGGGTGGTTGAATTTGGGGGTGAAGTGAGATGGGTGTTTCACCACACTCCCGTTTTCCAATACTCTGTACCTGACTTCACCTGACGCATTGGCCGGGTTACTATAAATAGGGAGTGGGGCTGTGATGCTTTGGGGGTCCATAGAGTTTCCATAGAACTTGGCCTGCTACTGCTCCATCCATCCATTTCCCACCATTGTTTCACAGAGGGCCATTACATGTAATTGCGATGATTAAAAAAAATATCGAATTCAATTTCAACAACCAAACTTTCCTCTTGTGGTTCTGGTAGTTATCAATTTCGAATGGATTGTGTCCTCCCACGTATTCCTCATCTTTGACACTTGTTGTCCAGCTTCAGCTACTTCGGAAAAAATAATTCGCCAGAGGGCTCTTTGCGTCGATGGCGTTGAGTCGATGTCCCTCGAAGGCCTCCATCGGGGATGATGTCATGGAAGGCGTATATGGCACGCATAGCGCCTGTTGGCCTCAGTTCTGTTTTTCCACGATAGCTTCGAAGAAATTCGGTCCGCCTCACATCTTGTGGCGTCTTTCTTAAAATCGACTACTATGTCCTCAGCATCGACACCAACGACTCCGAAGTCCCTTTTAAAAAAAATGTCAGGATGCGGATCCAAAATAAATGTCCCTCACGGACCCGCACTGTATCTGTTTGTCGTGCTTCGGAGTGGACCATGACACCTCCGACTGCTCGAAGTGCCAGTCCATGCCTGTAAAGGTCTTGAGGGAAAGGAAGGGGAAGCTGAAGGTAGGCAAAACCCTGAAATAATCCCCTACCCGATCTGTGAAACCTTCGACTGACGAGTCGAGAGGCGACTCTGCTCGGATGAAGAAGGCCAAGCAGTCTGTGTCGAGGAGTGGCTCACACCACTCTTCTTCATCCTCTAAGAAGTTGAAGAGACAGCACCGTAGGTCAGTCTGACGATTCCCCCGAAAGTGTTGCTTGCCCGACCAAGAAATCCACTCCGGCTGAGTGGGAAGCCTTCAGGGCTGAAATGCTTAAGATTTTTGAGAAACAAAAACCTAGCCATGGTCCTGCCGAACCTTCGAAAGAAGCCGGAAAGGAAAGGTATCGTCCTAAGTCTTGCGTGCCCTCGAGCCCGGAAAAAAGGCTTGATCCACATCGTGAGCCTTCTAGGCCTCGATTCGATGTTTCATCGAATGATCATTCGAGACTTAAAGACAAATCAAGGTCGAGGTCGTCTAACCTATTGACACCTTCGACACCAGCAGTGCCTTAGACGCCCGCCAAACCCTCAACGTCGACGCCGAAGACTTCGACGCCAGCTGTGCCACATTTACCATCCACGCCAAGCGCCCCTCCGAAATTAATGGCGCTGATAAAGAAAGTCTCGAAGTCTAATGCAGTGTCGAAGCCAATTATGCCAAAAACAATAATTCCAGACAAAACGTATGCTACACTGCCTAAGAGATTTTTTTAAGTCACTTAAATTTTTGAAGAACACCCCACTCCGGAGAGCCTGGTGGTGCAGGCAGCTACTGCAACAGCAAAACAAGTGGCGTACCCTACCATCCCTCCAAACGCGTTGATGGGCAAAGAAGGTATTCTCTGCACGGAGCATGGCATTAAAATCTGTCAACTCCACTTGTGCCCTAGCAAAGTTTACGTTGACTCTATGGGACTGTATTTCCATGGCGGCAGAGCACATTACCGAAGGGGATGAAAGAGATCGCTTATTTGCTATTATTAGAGATGGCAAAGAGGCCATGTGCGAGTTTCTTCAATCGGGTATGGATTCTGCGGATAGTATCAGCAGAACCATGGCTACCTGCACTGTTATGCAAAGATTTGCATGGTTGAGAAAGTCGGGTTTTGCACCTGATGTGCATTATAGACTTCTCAACATCCCTTTTGACAGGTCTCACTTTTTTGGCAACAAGGCTGACAAGAGCCTTGAGAAGTTGCAGACCTCAAAGGCGGCAGCCAAATCTTTAGGTGCTGCTACTCGGTAACCTCAGCCTTTTCATCCTAGTGGGCAACCTTGGAGGGGTAGATGTTTTCGCTACTATTCCTCAGTTGGAAGGGCGAGAGGAATGGCCAGTCAAAGGGGCCACAGAAGATTTCCTCATGGTGGACGAGGTATAGGTGCCATTCCAGCTCAAGCAGCAGCCTCCTTACCGTCGGCACTGCATCAGCTGCCTCAAAACCACTCTGAGGTCTTGAGTCACAGTTCTCCAGTGGGGGCAGACTGTCTCGCCATCTAGAATAATGGCGAGACATTACTTTGAATGCTTAGGCTCTGGAAACAGTAGCCCACGGTTACTGCCTTCCTTTCAAAAGGAGACCTCCGAACAATCCACCGGGAACCACTCTTTGAGGATTCCGGATCCGCTCCTTGTGCAGGAAATGTTAACCCTGCTAGAGAAAGGTGCTATAGAACCAGTGCCTGTAGCAGAGAGGAACAAGGAATGCTACTCTCCTTATTTTTTGATACCCAAAAAGGACAGAGGATTGAGACCCATCTTGGTCTTAAAATACTTGAACAAGTTCCTCAGGAAGGACAAGTTCAAGGTGGCCACGCCTTCTCAGATCCTTCAGGCCCTCCAACTCCAGGATTGGTTGGTGTCATTGGACCATCAGGATGCTTATTTTCATGTGCCAATCCATCCCAAGCACAGAAAATACCTGAGGTTGGCGGTTTGCATTACCTCGGCCCGAGGGTTTTCACTAAACTGATGGCGGTGCTGGCAGCGAGTCTCAGGAGAGGGAGAATTCACGTCTACCCCTACCTGGACGATTGGCTGATCAGAGCGTGTTCTCTCGAACAAGCCCGGAATCATCTCGACGTCGCTGCCACACTCTTCAGACTGGACTTCTCCCTCAATTACAAGAAGTGACACTTTCTCAAAAGCTCCAGTACATCACAACTGTACTAGATACATCCTTGGAAAAGAGCTGGTCTCCCGAGTTGAGGGCTCAAGACATTCTGCAGATGGTGGCCAGATTTCAAAGTGTCCAGCGTGTCCGGCCTTTTATTATTATTATTTTGTTTTTAGTTTTCATTTTATGAGGTTGCTCGGCCTCATGGCATCCTGCATTTTTCTGGTGCCAGAGGCCCGTCTGAGAATGAGATCCCTTTAATGGGCTCTCGACACTCGAGGGTCCCAGTTCTCAGGAAAGATATCGGACCTTCTTCAGATTCCAACCAGTGTCTCACGGGATCTTCTGTGGTGGGCCTGCAAGGACAATATTCTGAAGGGAGAACCTTTTTGGCAACCATGGCCGAAAATGACCGTAATGATCGACTCCTCACTCACGGGGTGGGGAGCCCATGCCAACGATCTGACAGCCAGCGGTCGTTGGTCTCCATCGGAGTCCAAACTACATATCAATCTTTTGGAGCCGAGGGCAATCGGGCAGGCACTGAAGGCCTTCCTTGCCCTCTGTGCGGGGAAAAGAGTGTCCTGATAATGCCGGACAACACAGTGGCCATGTACTACCTCAACAGGAGATGAGGTGTAGGGTCACTATCGCTGTGCAGAAAGGCAATGCAAGTCTCGTACTGGGCAATTCAAGAAGGAATCTCTATGGGCAGTTCATCTAGCCGGAGAAGAGAACACGGCGGCGGATGCTCTGAGCAGGCAGAGCAGTCTCCCACACGAACTAGCTCAGGAAGTCCTTCGAGATCTTCTTCCTTTGGGGAACCCCTCAAGTAGATCTGTTGGCGACCGAGGTCAACCGTAAGCGAGAACGGTATTGCTCGAGGGAATTTCCCCCAAGAGGAGCTCTAGGAGACACGTTCGTAGTGGACTGGGAGTTTCCACTCCTGTATGTGTTTCCTACAGTCTCTGTCATTCCTCATGTGATCAGGAGGTTGAGAAGGTTCCAGAAACATACGATTCTAATTGCCCTGGATTGGGCCAGGAGGACGTGGAACCTGGATCTTCTGGACAGGGCCACCTGCCTCTGATGTGTCTTCCACAAAGAGAGGACCTTCTCTCGCGTGAGGAGGGTCAGGTCTCCATCCAGAGGTGAAGACACTCAACCTTCAAGCTAGGTTTTTGAAAGGCTGAGATATAAGGATTGGAACCTCCCGGATGACGTAATGGAGGTTTTGCTTTCGGCCAGAAGGTCAGCAACAAAGTCTTTGTGCTGTTGCTGTTGGAATAAATTCTGCAACTGGTGCAAGGTGAAGAATGTAGATCCTTTTTATGTAAAACACCAGATGTTTTATCCTTTCTTCTATCTTTAGCAAATCTGGGGCTCCAGATTGGTACCTTTTTTAAAGGCTACTTGGCAGCACTCTCCATTATTAAGCACTCGTCAGAGGAATGTACCTATTCCAAAATTCCCCTGGTGACACCATTTCTAAAGGGGCTCACTAATGTGTTCCCTCCTCTACTTTCCAGGTTATTATTTGGGGCCTTAATCTGGTTCTAAAATTCCTGATGTGTACACCCTTTGAACCTCTATACTTGTGTCCTTTAAGGTTGTTAACCTTTAAAACCATTCTATTGGTAGCTCTAACCTCAGCCCGTAGAGTGAGCAAGTTGCAGGCACTTTCGTCCAAGCCACCCTTTGCTACCTTGCACAAGGATAGGGTTGTTTTAAGCGTTGTTTTAAGGGTTCCTCCCATATATTCCTCATCGCCCTCCTATCCTACCCCTCAGTAGAATTTCACGTGCTATTACAGCTTCCGTTGCATCAAGGCTAAACAGAACTGACTCGCCGCACAGCGCCCTCTGCCGAAAAAGAAATTCCAAAGCAGCTGAAGATGGACAAGTGTCAAAGATGACGAATACGTGGGAGGAACATCCAGTCGAAAGAATGTTACAAGGGGTAACTAACTAACTTGTTCTTCTGAGGCATTCTATGCTGTTTATTTCTCCATATAAATTTCATCGGTTTTCTCCAACTTCTGCAAGTCTCTCTGTATTTTGGAAATTGGGAGCACCTGAAAAATGTATAGGAGGTGTAGTAGTATGCTCAGTTTAATAATATTGATCCTTCCTAGCCATGACACAGATTATTCCATTTTGCTAAATCAGATTTAATTTTGGTGTACAAAGGTTGATAGTGGCTTTGTATGGGCCTGCTCTGTTGCTAGTGATCTTAACAGTGTAGTATTTCACAGATTCATCTGCCCATCTAAATTCCACTATTTCGGGATATTATTTCCAATGTCTGCAGAAATATCTAGGCTCAGCAGGTCAGATTGATCTTAAATCTCGATAACTTGGAGAAATTTGAGATCCCCTTTTGCACCACTTCAGGAACTTTATTGGGTCTCGAAGCACAGGAGCATGCCATCTGCAAAAAAGTTGTGCTCTTGACCCCACCCCCCCAAGTTTGATGCCCTTGGTGGATTTAATTGATCGACCCTTCCCTGAAGCTGTACTGGGTTGGAAGCAGCCTGCTTACTTTAATCCTTGTTGATGTGTTTTGTAAGAAGAAAATACCCATCTCGCAATGTTCTTCACAAAACCGAATCCCTTTGACACCCCAATGTCAAATGCTTTCTAGGCGTCTAACATCAACAGAGCTGCTTTGCCTTTCAAAAATCTGGTACTTTATCTGTAAAATAGTTGACCTTCCTCAGATTTTAACTTGGCTGGAGAGATTATTTTAAAGGAAGGTCTGCTGGCCCCATGCAAAGCCTGACTGGTCTGTATGGATGATGTTTGGAAGTATCTATTCTAATCAATTTGCTATTGTTTTGGTGAACAATTTAATATCTTGGTTTAGTAGAGTGAGGGGTCTCTATGACCCACATAGCACTGGGACTTACCCTGGTTTCTGGATGACACTTGTGATTGATTGATTCATAGTGTCAGTCCCTTCGCCCGAATCCAGAAAAGAGTAAAATGGGTCTGCCAATGGGGTTACCAGAACTTTAAACGTTTTATAGAACATGATTATACCGACACCTGGTTTGTGTGCTTTATCAAATTTGAGTGCTCCTATTCTCCCCATTTATAGAGGGCGCGATTGAAGGCTGAGAAAGCTTTTGATTTACTATTCTCATTTGTATTCCCTTTAACGCAGTCATCATGGATCACCAGTATGTGCTCTTGTAAAAATATTTATTACGTAGCGCAATACAGAGAACTTAGTGGGGCTTATTACCCTGCTCATTAACTGTCCTTTTGGGACGTTGTAACGCTCGTTCTGCTCTATTGATTTGGAGCATTGAAGGTTTTCTACACTCCTCCTGGAGTTTCCTGTAGATTTTCGTGGCCCCCGACTTTATGCAATTCCCCTCAAGTCTTTCATTTCTTACTGTAATACTTCTAGGGTTTTCCTTCTTATTTGGGTGCGTTTGGAGGCTTTCGGCAATAATGGCCCTTGTCTGACTGCCTTGAAAGCATCCCTCCTAATATGTGGTTATGGCATGTGAATTAAGAGTGTAGTATTTTATTTGATCTGCTTTGTTATTGTCTGCATTACAAGCTTGTGTTGAAGTCCATCGGCCTTTCCCTCTGGGTTCAGATGCAAGGGACAGCACTATACTTAATGAACTATAATCTGGTTTTGCATGTGGATTGATGTAGGAGCCTCTTCTCTAGGCCACCATGATGCTACTTGCAAAAATATAATCTATTCTGGTGAAGGTTTGATGGACATGTGAGCCTGTGGGTGAAGTTGCCTGCATGCATCTCTCGGGCTCATATGTTCAAATTTCTCTAGTACTATACTGGGAGCAACAATGTCCTTGATTGCTCTTGCCTACGGGTGGTCCAATTCAGCTGCCATCAAAATGTTAAGGTCTCCCCACTGAACCCTCTGTCCCCCATAATAATGGCTCCTTTGGCAAAGTCAGACAGAGTTTAAAAATGCTAGGAGGAATCCTTCATGTCCAACATTAGGAGTGTAAACCAATGCCGAACTGAGTTCAAGTCCACCCAACAGACCCCTAATCATTACATATGTGCCTGCTTTATTCCTCTTTTGCCTCTTCATTAAATGGCCCCTTTCTGTATAAGGATCACCCTTTCTGCCCTCTTTGCCAAGGTGGATGACTGCAATAGCTGTGGAAATATTAGGTGATAACATCTAAATAGATCTTTTTTTGCCAGGTGTGCCTGCTAGATGAAAGCAACCTCTGGCTACTCCTGTTTGAATAGGCTGCCACTTTCATTAGGTGAGGTTAATCCCCTATTATTTAATGTTATTCATTTGAGTGGATTTTGCTTGGATGATTCTCCTCCAATATTAAACCATGATTTAGATAGTAGAACAGAAGCAAACATCAAAAGAGTACAACAGTGCTCACTTAACCCACTCCTCTCTTCATCCCCCCCAATACTCGACGCAAGGAATTCCATGCTGAGCAAGGTTTTTCCATACTCAATGAGAACCCCTTACCCCGTCCCGGCTGTGTTGAATTGAATTTTTAGCTCTGACATCTACAAGCTTCTAAGTAGCCCATGTATGCCTTTTCCAGACAAAGCTATTGATGTATGTATTGGTACTGACTTTATAGTAATCTGTTCTCCTTGCCCTTACACCGCCACGATAAAATTGTTTCTCTGCCATCACTTCATCAACTTGTCTTCGTATCTTCTTGCATCCAGTCTTTGAGAGATTGGGTTCTATGCTTTCTTCCCTCCCTGGACTCTGATCTCTTGTGACCTCTATTTCCAGTGGATCTTAGGTCTTTTCAGTGGAATTCAAAGCGTGGGGGGGGGTCTTGCTTTTTCATTCCACAAGATTGAACAGCCACCCCACCCCCCCACCAATGCAACTTCTTGCCCCACATGATTCCATCTCCTCTTCGCTTTCTTATCTTGGCTGGCTTCCCTTTCCCTCCCAACTTAAATTTAACTTCCTCTGTCTCATTTTTAAATCTCTTCATGGTCTCACTCCCCCTACCTTTCCTCTGCCCTTTCTTTCTACACTCCTCGCTCCCTCCGATCCGCTGATCTCTTCTTAATCACTGTTACTCGATCTCCTTGTGCCTCTTCTCGTTTCCGACCCTTTCAGCTCCTTGCCCCCCTACACTGGAACTCTCTACCTCTCACTATCCGCACCATTTTTCTCTTACTCCCCCTTCCACACCTCCTTGAAATCTTTTCTTCTTCACCCCCCCGTCCTGACATCTACTTCCCTCATTCCTTCCCTCCTTCCTACTTCTCCCTATCTTCCCCATTCTCTCTCATTCCTCCTTCCCCTGCCCTTGAATTATCATCCTCTTCCCTCCCTCCCTGACATCCCTTACTACTTCCCTCTTTTCCTCCTCGATTCTATTTTTTATTGACCTCAGTAAATTGTTCTACATACTGTTTTTGAAGGTTTGTTTCATGTTTTGGAAATGTATGCTTCTATTTTATTCTATGTGTTATGTTGTAATGTAAAGTGCTATATAAACTTAATAAATACAAATGTTGCGAGATCATCAATGATCAGTTACTTGTTTATATTCTATTTCATCAGCATTTGCGCGGCTGTGTCCTCGCAGATTGTCACGCAGGTGCTTTTATTTTCCACATTTAGTTTGTTCGTAGTAGCTGCAGCTAGGATTTTCTCTTCAGTGGCGAAGGATTGGAATTTCATTAGGATGTCTCGTTCTGTGTTCTGTCCATCGTGATGTCTATTCCATGATGTCCGCAAAGATGGATTGGACAAAAATTGCAGATCAATCCGTGTCGGCCCGCACCCTCAATGTCTTCCTTCACTGCTCTCGGCTTTATATTGCCTCTCAGTGACTGGTTTTCCAAATCCTATAGGGCTCTCTGGTTTCTCTGGCAGAACAATAACACCCAGAATTAGGACTAATCTTGCACAGCGCAATGTGAACTTTGTGCTGTCCAGTTGTGAATCCTTTTTGTTGGATTCCTTTTAAGCTATGGGAAATTGTATAGTCTCATATACTAAATATTTTTCTCATTTTTTGTAACCATTTTGGAGGAGGTGAACCTGATTGCATCCCCGCCCTTCGAGAGCCCCTCTGTCGTCTGTGCCATAGATAGTCCCTGGCTTGGAAATCCTACTTTCCCTCTTCATTTTATTCCTGACCAGAGATGTGGTGCACAAGTGCTGTGGAGTTATGTTGCAATTGTACCAATGTTTAGACAGTGATGTGTTGAGTGGTGGGTTGTGCCGTTGGGTAACTGGATCCAAACTTTAGTTTTTTGCTTTTTTCTGGTGGAGGAAAAAATGCTTGGTGTTCAAACTTACTGCACTGAAAAAATACCCCGAAATTCAGATGGATGCAAGGAAACAAGATAGTGAGTTTTCTGATGGCCTTTTGGTAATGGCAGCACTTGTACGGCAGTGGAGAGGTGGTGGCGGCAAATAAGTGGAAGGTTTTGTCTTTAATTTGATTTCGGGGGATAGGTGGGGTGTGGGGGAGGGAGGGAGTCCATCCCTCTCGAAATGTGGGCTTCATTGTTGTATTCAGCACGCAATCTGATTGGCTATCAACAGGTTTCCAGGTGATAACTAACCTTAAGGTATTGGAATGTTGTGGGAACGTGACTCCAGTGATTTAGAATTGTAATGGCTGAAAGGGCTTCGGCAGTTGGTGAATCCTGTTGTGAGCAGGTGCACAGGGGAGTGTTTTCTAATTAAGCGAAGAGCTACATCTGCTTCTGCGGATCATTTCAAATTCTACTTCGAATCACAATACCAGCGTTTCCACTCTATTAGTTTTCACAGCAATATGGTTAAATGTATTCTAGTGTCAACATCTCTAAAAATACTATGCGTGTATAAAACAAGCAGCCCGGATCAGTTGCTAAGCAGCATAGAAGCGATTTAGCATAATAATCACTTAGGAAGTGCTTCCCACATCAAAGACCTGGCTTTCCAGATCACGTTTATCCAGTATGTTTTGCAGAAAATAATGGTGTGTCTGGCCAAGTTCTTCCAGTAAACCTGCCAGCGTAGCTCCAAGCTTGGTCTGCGTGTACAGCATTTGAGGGGGGAGGGTCCGTACCATAGAGTGCTCTTTTTCATTCTTGGTGCAAAGGTGATCTGCTGTGAAGATGTTTCATTTGATGAAGGCATAGAAAGTAGAACTAGATTCCTCACCAGTGTGGTTCATTCCAGGAATCGCAAAACTGCTTGCTTTCTCCTAGAGTTAGTGGAGCTGTTTGCCAGGTCTCATCCTCCCTGTCGAAGCTCTTCCATGAACCACAAAGGACTAGCAACCCCACTTTGAAAAGTCTCTGCTTATTTTTGTCATGCTGTTCCATCTTTATCAACTTGATTTTAGTTCTAGCTATTTTAGGATTTGCCCAGCATCCGCAGAGGCATGGCTGCTTCTAGTCGCTTGATAGCAATGGACCTCCCTCAGAAAGAGTATATATTGGACCCTATGTAAGCCGCCCTCCCTGTCTTCGTCGAGCACAGCAATGCTATATACTGTCCACACTTTCCATGCTGCCTTTTGCCCGATGCGATCGCAAAGCTGAATTTGCAGTTGCAAAAAAAAAAACGTTCATATGGTAAACCTTGCCTCAAATATCAGCGGAGCTGATGTAGTGCCCAGTTATACTGGGTGTGGCTTTGCCAGCCAGTGCTGCTTTCTGTTCCTTCCTCATTTTAATTGCTAATATATTACACCTTGACTACGAGAGCACCTGACACCACTCGCTGATCCCAATGTCTGCTTGAGGTGTCACTTTACGGCAACTGGGCACCTTTTTGTTCCCTGCAGGATGACTTTTGTTTCGTTTCACTGAATTGTCACCATTGATTCCTCTTCCACTTTCCTATGACTTGTGCAGCCTTGTGCTGCTATTGTATCCTACTTGCAATCTACTGATTATGACCCGTGGAGCCTTTTGCTGCAAATGCAACTCAATGTAACTTACATCGATTATTAATTTTTTCATCCTTGAGCTGCGAATGCAGTTTTACTGTTAACACTTATATCTTGTAACCTCATATCCATTGTAACCAGCGCCTAGATGCCCTAGGGTTTTGTGTGCTTCTATAAATGCAAACATAATAATAAATAATAATAAGACTGTGTAGTATGTCCAGCTATATGTAATACACCTATATGGGTAGATTTAGATATAATAAGTTAGCTGAGTTGATAAAGCATTGTGCCTAGAACTTAGTTTCACAAGCCAATTTATAACTAAAACAAGAAACATCTAGTTGGTGCACCTGCATTCCTCTTTGCTTAACTTTCATCTATGCTGTTTTGCAGCATTTACATATAATACCGTACTCTTGTCTCGAGTCTGAAGTGTTAAGGGATTTCAATTCAGCACTCCAACTAAGTCAATGCCGAGTCTGGGATGCCCAAGGGAAGCCCTTAATTATATATTTTTATGACGAGTTATAATCTGGATGATAAACCCTTGTATAACACCCCTCTCTTTGAATCCCCCTGACCTCACTGAGCCAAGAAGTAGGTTTGTTTTGCAATATAAAAGATTTATTTGGAAATTAAACTATATATATACATATATATCACACTTTTATAATAAATTAATATTTGATAGTACACTTATGAATATAATGTTGATCAACAATGGGTAATGTTACAATTGCACACTCTTTTCAATTACTTAGGAATGAGTATAGAAAGGATAAGGTAGCAGAGAATACTTTTATGGGTTCAAGGAAATGCAATGATGGAAAAGAATGCAACACAGGAATAACCTTGATATGATTTCAACAAAAGACAATGTAATCACTTTTCCCCCTTTTGGCAATTCACCTCCCCCTACTCCCCCCATGCAATATAAAAAGATGGAAAGGGGAGCACACAGTGCTCAGGAATACAATCAAATGTAGTTCAGTTCTCGTTCCCCCCAGTAAGCTTAGAGAAATAGGGATGATTTTAAACGAAGGCAAAAGTACTTTTAAATGTGGTAGGCAAAGAAGGGAAAAATATGCTAACAATGATTTTAATTCCCTATAGGAGATTCAGGGTAGGTGATAGCTACTTAAGATTGGTTCAGGTCAACACTACCAATTATTCAGGAATTATCAGGTTGAAAACGAATTTCAGCAATGCAAGCAAGAGCAGCTATATTTTTACAGGTGTAGAAATGAGTCGAATTGCAATTCGCGGCACTTTTTCAGAGTGCGTCGGGCACGATTACGGAAAAACTATAAGGAGCATAAAGTCTTGTTGGACAGCTTAGATTCTTAGCTTTAAAATGAAAGTTAAATCTCGTTCCTAGCACATACGGTTCCAAAGATACGGACGATTTAGTGGAGGTAGATTTTCAGAAGTAAAATTAAAGTTTCAGAATGACAGATGCGCTGTGGAAGGTTTTGGATCAACAGGATGGACACAATTCTATGATGCAGTTCTAAATAGGTTAAAATAGTTTGAATTAAATTATTTTAAACTAAGAGATTGGTTTTGCACGGTTCTGACTGAGTACTCGCACTATAAATTTGAAATAGGCCGTCGGGGTCTGGTCAGGTTTGGGCTTCACTCGCCACGGGCGGTCTCTGGTACTGGTTCTGAATACGGCGGTCTTGGTCAGCTCTGCTCTGCTGGTCTGATCTGGCACTCGGCACTGCACGGCGGTCTGGATCTCTGGTTCTGCTGGTCTGGATCAAGTGGATTCTGGATACAACACTGCTTTCTGGGTACTGGCACAGGGTTCTAGCCAGAATCAAACAGCACAGCCCGGCTGTTGAAGAATGGAGTTAGGTTGCAAAAGATTTTGAGGCCTGCTGAAAAAGAATTCAGCTGGTGGTTCAGGCCCCTCTGCTACAAGTTCTGGAGTCTGGATTCTAAGTTCTGGTTCTGGAGTCTTCTGGATATTGTCTGGTCCGGCAAAATGCTTTGCAAGAAATCTGTTTGAAGTGGAAAGTGAATGTCCCTTCCTGGGTCTTAGTGGCTCTTTTTATGTCTTTTGAAAGTGGGTGGGAGGCTGACTTTCTATGCCCCACCCTCTCATGATCCTGAAAGGCTAGAGAATCCTCTGTGCTCTCACTGGGGAACTAAGTAGTGAGTCAGGATGAGTCAGAGTGATGCTATTTTTATGGCTGGCTGAAGTCCCTCCCCTTTGCATTTACTTAGAAAAACGATTTTTCATAACCACACACGCTTCCCAGATACATAAGTTGTTGAAATTACATGTACACATCACAGATGAATTAAGGTACATTCTTGCCCAACTCTGATCTTCCTAAGAGCTTGGTTTTAGAAATTACAACTTATTTTCGTTTTTGATTGGTTTTCCAATATTGGACTTTTACCCAAATTTACACAGAGGTACACCCCCCTTCTGGGCATATTACAATAATGTACTAGGTCACTAGCATAAGCACAGTGTCTGCAATATTAATAAATAGCGGGGCTCGGTCTTAGAGCGTCACACAGAGTGGAGTTTAGTCTTAAATTGTAGGTACATTTTTCATATTAAGAATCTCCAAATTGTACATTTCTGTAAGCTTAATACAATATTTTATAAGCAATTAAATAACACATACATTTGGTGCAATATGAAATCCACAACCCACTCTGGCCCGCCCCCAGAAGCTTGGTGAGTCAGAGATCACATGTCCTTCCTTGCAGGCAGAGCACTGTTTACAGATGCACATCAAATCTGCATATTCTATTCAATTGAAAGAGTCTATTGTGTTGTTTGCTGCAGGCTGCAGGGAAGTCCCCTCCTTGCCAATCAACGTGGCCATGTGATATCCTGGGCTGTTTCTGGGAATGCTAGGTGTTAAGACTTCCCATGAACAGAAGGCCTCTTGAACTGTTAATTGAATCAGGCTGACTTTTTGTGAGGGCCTGAGCAACAGCAGGGGTTGAGAATTCTCATTAATCAGCAAGCCTTTGAAGTCCCAGCTAGCTCAGGATCCTTTTGCAACTCCTGAAATACAGTTCTCCTGTCAGAGTTTAGATCGCTAGCGCCGGTTAGTGTCCAATGTCGGTACTGCACCCATTTTTGGGAGCTGTCTTGAATTAATACATTTCAAAAAGAAAGGATTTTACTTGATAGTATATGATCCTTGCTTTACATGACATTGATGTGGATCTGCAGTAGAGTAAAGTAGAACACTCAACCAGAGTTGGATTTTTGTTTGGTGGTTTCGTGCCCATGATCTTAGCAATTTTTGACATTAATAAAAACAGATTTTGATCAGAACCATCTTTCTTTGCACTGGTGGGGGGCAGGTCAGGCGACCATTTTGGTGTGTGCAAAACTGCGCGGTTTTCCTGGATTCTGGCGCAAGTGTGGGCTTTTCGGCCATATTGGATTTTCTAAGCCCACAGCACCAATGTTGTAGCCTAATAGTTCAAACGTGGGCCAAGACACTCGACAGAAGTTGTACACTTCCTCTTGGGTATTTTATTTAGGCACGTCCACAACATTGAGTGGCATGAGTGGACAGCAGTCAGTGGTGCAAAGGCGGGAGTGGTCTGTTCCGCTGTCGTCCTGACAATGTTTGTGCTATTGGTGTTTGGCCACTTTAAATTCAGGTAAAGTACAGATACTTTTGTATAATGTCTCCCATTACTTTAGATTTTGGTCATAGACTATGCACAAATTGAATGATTTGGGAGTGCAAAATGCAACTATAGATGTGGGAAGGTGAACAAAAAACGTGTCTGGATGTGATGGGGGATCTTCGTGCAGGAGGGTAGGAGTTCAAATGCATTAGCACTCTCACAATCTCTCTCACACACTTCTCTTGCATGTGTCGACGCATGCAAGGTGGGATGTAGAATCTTTGGTCATGGACCGAATGTGAAGAGATCTACCAATAAATAGACTTCCACCCATTAAGCATTTAGATTAACGTTGTCACGGTTTTATTACACAGCACACTCCATCACAGGGACTCCTTCCCCGACAATGAATGTGCCGTACAATAAAACGCTTTTTACTTTTAACATACTACGGATTGTTTTTGAGTAGGCCTCCATCCCGTCTCACACCCAGCCTCTACAAACACCCTGTGTCACAATGGACTAGGAAGCAGGCCGGTGTGTCTCAATAAGTTATTTATTATTTTATTATTTAATGAAAAAGGAAAATCAAACAATTTCACAACAGTCACCAATGTAGTGGCAACACAAATGCAATGATCGCCACAGAACTATTAGGTCAAGATATCCTATTACGGTTCACACAGGTCTTTAATGGCAAAACAGAAAACAATTTTCCACCAAGTGATAGCACCAACGGTTTAGCACACCACCCTGTAACACTCACCCCCAAACATCAATTAGACTTGATTCCTTTGAAGGGAAGGTAGTGGCAAGGAGTAGGAATAGAGAGAAAAAAATTGGGGTAAAGCCCACCACGCCAAGATGGGAAGTCAGCAAAGAAAGGGAAACCCTGTTTTTGGAGAAAAAAGGCAGAGTGGGATTTTGATTATTACTCAAAACTGCTAGGGGACAGAATGAAAGGAAATTCGAATTGCTTACACTTTAGGAGATGGGGAAAGTTTAGAGAATACTAATTAGCCACCAGGGCAAAGATAGAAATGAAGAGGGAAAATCGGTTTTGGGAGAAAAGCAAATGCAAAGGAAAAATACAGTGGCCAATGGAAATTCGTTTTTACTGAAGTTTACAATGACGGACAGCTCAGCGAAGGGGTTTAGCTTACAATAGGAAAATCGGTTTTCAAGGACAGAGGCACAGAACTGGTAGACTTCTAGGCAAAAGGGATTGCTCACAATGGGAACCACGGTTTGGGTTTAATGGGACAGATGCAAATAGGAATTTGTTTGGTAATGCACATAATACACTGACAAATTCGGTTTTTAGTTACAAGGAGACTAATTCTTTTGAGGCAATACTTTAATGACTATAACAGTTAAATACAAACACCAGGAACAAGATGGTTGATTTTGAATTGCAACAATCTTCTTCCGTGAACTTCAATGGGGGGAATTAATTGATTTACTTGAAAAATATACTAAGGGTTTTCACAGACACAGAGAGGCTTTTCAAAGGAAATATGCTAACGTACACAAGCAAATAAGAGATTCTTCTAGGGGCCGATTACTGGATTACACTGGCAATTTGAGTTTTTCAATAGGGCATTGGTTTCAATGTACTACTCCAAAAATGAAGGGGTTTATGCAATTTATAGCTGGGGTTATATACTACTTACAAAGCAATCCTTAGTTAAGGATTCAGGAAAGTCAGCTGGATCTCAGGACACTCTGGACAGCTAGGGCAAGGGGTCTGGTCACTGCACTCTCAAAGATGGTAAGGTTCAGCAGCCTCATCTCCGTCCTCATTCTCCTGTCTCACAGTTTTTGTCTGTCACTGACCTAGTGCAGCCCCCCTTGTATAGCAAAAATGACATCACTAACTTTACAATCTAGGGGGAGTACCCTGTAATTATCCCTGCCGCTCGGATAGGACAGTTTACCATTCCTCTATCCGCCCCCTGCATGATTGTTTCAAGGGAAGAGAGCGCCATCTGTTTGTTTGCATTTATTACAATTCTTTGTTCTCCTTACCACTTTTTGGCAAAAACAAGCCATGTCTCATAACTTCATACTTATACTAGCCACCTTCATATGAAACAGATATGCGGTTTTAGCTGGTCATGGAGGGAATTATGTAAGCCGATCGCCAAATCCGTACGATGTAGCATGGCCATTTGGCACATTTTTGTCCTTTTCATAAAATGTACAAAAATGATGAATCTGCAAATGATCAAGAATGTTCTTAATTTCAATTTCCACCTTTTCATCAAATCTCATAATTGTCACCTGTTCAGATCTGCCAGAAACTAGTCTTAATTGGCCATTTAAGTCCCCAAAGTCCTGGGGAAATGCAATTTAAACCAACCTGGAAATGACATGAAAAAAAGGCATGAAACAAAATTAATCCTCATTCTGATTTGCTGTGAAAAATGCCTAAAATGAAAGAGGACTTTTAATGTCAATTGGGAGTGTCTTGTCCACCTGTGGGAGGGCCGCTTCATCCCCCACAGCCATTTGTCTTCCTCTTGGCTCAGCCGGTGACCAGAGATTTTTATGACTCCCTTTGAAATTGGCAGTTTGCTTTTTGTAGTGGGTGCAGGAAGGGCTCACATCTCCTGGTCATGCTTTAGCCACACTTTGCCTTCTTTGAAATGTCTGGGTTCTTGCCTTCATGTCTACAGAGCAGGGAATTATGACGCCCTCAGAATCATCACATTTTATTGCAGGGTTGTTCGCTGGTAGGTGCGACTTCCAGCTGGAAGCAGGGCTTTTAATTGTGAAGTTTCCTGCCCCCAGCCAGAACTGGTTTTTCCTGCAGCAAGTGTCTCTTCAAAGCTCACTGGAGTCTGGTGGGGAACATTAACATAAATTTGCTTTGGTCACCCCACCCACATCAGGTTTTGCCTTCTGACATTTCCTGTGAGCAGTGCTATCTTTTTCCTCTGTGGCTTTTTAAAGCCGTTTTTATTTTCACACATGTGCAGGCCGTTTTTGCTTTTAATGTTTCAAATCCTGTCTTGCAGGTCACAGGATTCTTTGATTTCTCCTTCTTGGGTGAACCTATATTGCTGCTTGTCGAAAGATGAGGATGGGTAGGCCCCTTTTCACATGGTTCTTTAATTTGACATGAACACAAAGAAAAAGCCAAGCCGTTTTTTGGTTGCAGTGTTTAAAGGGCTGCTGTTCATGTGCAAGGGAGAGCAAAAGCTGTTTTTGGTTGTAGTGTTAAAATACTGCTGTTCATGTGAGAGGGGCTTCTGTCTAGGGCCTTTTAAATGCACCCCACAATGTGCAGATGGCCAGGTTCAAGACCCCAAGCTTGTATCATCTTGCTGCAGGTGGGATCTTGAACACATTTCTGCCACTGGATTGGCTGCCATAAATTCTGTCACCCTGCACCTGTGCTAATGTGATGAGCTATCCACCTATTCTGTTCTTCTAATTCTGAATGCTCCATCCTTACTTTGCTCCTAGTTGCAGGAATGTAGTCTGTTGCAATGCAATAGGAACTAAGCAAAGGGAGCTTGAACATGTTCATAGCTTTTCTAATTGCACCACTGGATGGAGATCAAAGTACAGATTTGGTGAGCAGAAATTAAAAGCTATTATTGGGTATTAGTCATAGCCCAGTCAACAGGAGCTACCTCGGGAGGTTGAGGAGCTGGTACATAGTGTGCTGCAAATCAAGCTTCAACATGAAATGTATTCTATTCCTTGTTCGTTAAATGTGGTGTATACTTTTAAATGTCTTCTACAGTTTCGTCAACTGTTTCACCGCATTATGAAATGGTTAACCCAATTCCTTAATCCATAACCTGTTAAAACAAGTCAAATCAATGGCTAGCTTCTCCGTACTGCGCCTTGAACTTGATTTTCAGCTTCTGTTAATCGCCAGTAGCAGAATGCCCAAATTTACAGTTTTAAAACCCTGATAGCATAGGGTTATAGGCATCATTAAGGCGCACGTTTCTACAAATTCCCAAGTACAAAGAGCTAATGTCGTGCAAGTAGGCGTGTAGGGCACCCATTGGCCTGGGAAGTCTAAAGTAGCTCCTGGCAAGAGTTTGCGTCAAGTTAACCAGGCACCGCTAAACTGCAAGTTGGAGCCAAATAGCTCCCAGCTGATTCGATCCCTATAGGTCCGAGATCGGCAAGTCGACTAGATGTTTTTGGACTACAATTCCACTGAGCTACTGACTATGCTGCATATGGCTAATGGGAGTCGTGGTCTAAGCATCTGGAGAACTGCAGGTTTCAGGCCCCTCCTACAGGCTATTGTTTTTCAAAGATGTGTTTTTACTGTGCAACAATTAAGATATTAAGTTGACTCAGCCAGTGTAGTTCTGTGCACAAAGCGTGTTTTTTTTATTTTTTCAAGTGCGTATCTCCCCTCTTTTCGAAGTCCTTGACAGCTGACTGATTTCCATTTTCCTTCTGCCGGAAGGGGCTTCCTGTGACTCGCTCGGGGTCCTGGTGTTTGCCTTGGTCAGTAGGAGTCTGATGGGGCGATTCCGCTGCTTATTCAGCACTTTGTGGCAGCACACAGTCGAAAGGATTGTTGTTGTTTCATGGTTGAATCTTTAATGCTTTACCTGCTATTTTTCAATTCTGGGGGAAAGGTCGTCTACAATGCCATGGAATGTTCAGGCGGAACAAAACGCCCGATTGCTGTGCCATTTTTGCCTCTTCTCCAATGAATTATTCACTTACCAGTGACCCTGTGCCAGAGCTCACCAATCCTTTTTTCTCTCTGCCCCAAGAAATATGGTTTGCATTGCATGGCTAAAAATTCTGGTTCAATTATATTTGCCTCGTTTGAGCGCATTTCTTATTGGCACATAATCGAATGCCGACGGGTTCAGTTAACGTCATGCATGTCGCAGTAAAACATTTTGCAATGATATATGACTGTTTTTAAAATCCGTGCCTCGAGGACGTTCCAGTCCTCGTCCTGGACAGAATAGCTCAGCAGCATCACATGGACGACTTGAACATCTGTCAGTGGTGTATGGCCAGTGAAGTTGTGCGATAAGACATTTTGCAGCGTTCGCCACCTTTACTCTCGCAATTGTGCTCTATGGATGCACTCGCAGACTTGCTTCTTTGGTACTTGCTGATGTATTCTGTGAAGGTGTGGCTTTGCCGAGCCTAATGGCAGAATGATTACAGTAAACAGTGTTGCTTGATCCTGATTTAGCAAAACACTCGTTCCCAGTGGTAGAGTATTTTGAATGCTGGGGCTGAGTCTCATTGACTGCAATGTTCCTCGTCCACCAGAAACCGCTTTGCCCAAGTTTGTGTTGTGTTGAAGCATACTGGAATAGACCAGTCGGAAGCATTAAAAGGATTAGTGTGAAATTATTTTTCACACCAATCATTTGATCTTTTCAATGTGACGCTTGGTGTGCGGGGCTAACGTGCCCAGCCTTAAGGGGCTAGAGCAATATCAAACTCTTTTTGGCCCCTGTGAACAGTGCTTTAAATGGAATAAGTCTTCGATGAGGGGCACTAACATATCGCAATGTATTTGGCGAGGGAAGAAAGGAGGTGCCAGCCATTAGGTCACAGAGGTTGTCCAAAACGTAACCTGCATAATCTCTGCCTTCAGGCATTTCTTTGGGGGGGGGGGGGTTAAGCCCCAAGCCCCCAAATTGCATCACTGGAGACTTGCACGTATAAGGGAGATAGGGCCTGCCCACCCCAGCGGGGT
Source organism: Ambystoma mexicanum (assembly GCF_040938575.1). Classification (NCBI taxonomy): domain Eukaryota; kingdom Metazoa; phylum Chordata; class Amphibia; order Caudata; family Ambystomatidae; genus Ambystoma; species Ambystoma mexicanum. The sequence goes on along the minus strand of NC_090934.1, from coordinate 919,190,856 downwards.
TTGCTGTCTTAATGTAATAAATATTGTGAAGAGTATATTCATTCGAATGTTGGAATGCATAATTGATTTATATTTGGTTTATAAATCATTCCATTACCTTGTAACTGTTCATCTGTTTAAGCGATACATGTGCTTAATACTCTGTAATTGTTTGTGTATACTATGTCCAATTATTTCATGTTTTTTTAATCCTGGCGCTCCCCGCCCCATGTTTTGGATGAGTGTGTGGACTGCTGTCCTTCAGGCCGACAGGCATAATGATAAATAATAATAATATTGGGACATCCGTTTGTACCTCGGTCTGCCCAGAGGAGGGCGGGGAGTAGGGAGGGGGGGGGGGAGAGTGGGTCCCTGTGCTCTGGTAACTGCTCCTATATGTGCCTTTCTTTGCTGAATTAAAGACACGAAGTGGGTCCACTTCAATTTTACTAAAATTGCTGTATTGAACAAAAATGTCCAATGAGATCATTTATCATTTTGCATCCATGTCTGTATTCCATTGTTCTCTTTTGTGTTAGAGCAAAGGCCTATGCTAATGCGTCCACCATGGGGGCTGTGCCTAAGAAGTGACTGATGCAGCCTTAGTTGCCCAAAGAGCTAAGTAACTTTTAAGACATTGTGCTCAGGTAATTAAATAAGTGGCCTAACTGGGGGAATGCGCGTTTTTGTATCTGGAATGGAAGGGAGTCCAATTGATTTTAAAAGGTCTTAAATATAATTAATTTACAATTAAAATCGACTAAAATAAAGATGTTCAAATATAAAAACAAATACAAATAGGCCAATGTATGTTCCAATCCCTCAGTTATTTTGAATACTACCTAGTGTTCTTATGTATGCATTTTGCTAAATCATTCTGATGCCAAGACTTCAATAAAATAAACCGTTTTTAAACATCTATGTAGGTGTGTCTTTCAGTGTGCTCACAAATGAGGTCGTGGGAGTCAGTTCGCTGCACCCTGGATGAGGGAAATTCTTGAACTGCAAGGGGCTAGCCCAGACTAGCTCCAGCAACTTAAAGCCCTGTCTGCGACATAAAAATGTACCTTTTTAAAGTTGACTTTGATCTGATTGAGGTCGTGCTCATAAAGTTCTCAATGCAAAGCCCCCTTCCCTCTGGAGACTCCATCAGTATCTTTTTTGCTCTGACATTAGATTAAATGCATGGGAGTGGCAGATTGAGTTGGGTGCGTTGAGTGACATTTCATCGACATATCTGACCAATGCTCCTACTGCTTGCTTGGGTACTGATGGATAAAAGGTGCTAAAACGTGTTGCTGCGTTCTCCATCAACTCGAGCTAAACACTTCTAATGTTTACATTTGTCTTCATCCTAACAAGGGCCTTGGAGGAGGAGTTGCGGTTGTCCGTAAAGAAAACATGCCTTATACTTTGCCAGCTACCACAACAGTCTTGTGTGTGGTGCATTGGTGTAAGCAGTGCTGGAAATGGGAGGGGAAAAAAATTGAATACATCTTGAGGGTGTCCGTAGCAATGTCCAGGTCTGGTAGGGAGTCCTATCGGGCAAGTTATGGGCTTGTAAAAAGTGAAGGAGAAAAGAGACTACGATAAGATTACTCAAAACCTGCAAATAAAATCCCATAATAAACTAGTCTGACAAGCTGAATAATTGTCACACGTTGAGCAAAAAGACTGTTAATTGTCCTAGACAGGATTTGAATGATGGCATGCGCCACACCTAGATGGAATCGTGATCACTGGCCTGCCTCACATCTAGACATAATATTGGGGATTGGCAAATGCCACACTCGGATGGAATACTGAATGATAGCAGGCATTACACCTAGACACAATTGCAAGGACAGCAATGCCAACCAATCAACTAACCATTTAATTCCTCTGCATACACCTCTCAAACTCTAACCAAACACAACTACAAACCTAAAACCCAACAATCCGCACAAACTTCACTACACTGCAGCAACAAAACAAACCACACATAGACTTGCACAACAGCACACGACGACTATTGACCGTAAAACACCCCAAGCCCAGCCAACAGACCCACCGGGCTGAGGCTGCCATCAGCACATCACTGCTCTCTTGCATGTTTCCAGCTTATTCCCAATAACTCGAGACCCTTCTCCCTTTTTCAGAGCCGCCAGAGTGCCAGGGGACCACTCTGGTGGTAGTAGTGCGCGGTACAAATATCCTTTAACATTAACGTCCTTAATGAACCGAACACCAAAGATTTTATGAGCAGGTAAGAGTGAAAAAGAAGATGTCTTTCTCACTGCGATATGCAAACCTTGTGGAAGTCTTTTACCTGCACCTGTCTTAGCATTTGGTGTTCCACTAAGGTGGGTGGGGAGCCCAGTAGAGCAAAGTTGCAATATTAGTAGTGGTGTCTGCCACTGGCATTCTTATTTTTGTGGGGAGATTGGTAGAGGGCCGACCCTACTGTATCAGGGGTCCTCCCAAAGCTCGTCATGAATAGTTACCACAAGTAGTCCAAAAAGGAGCGCACACATGGCAAGAAGTAACCGTGTTTATTACAGCTGGACAAGCACAAATTAAACAGAACAGCGGAACAGAACTGGTTAATGAGAGCTGACAAACAGGCATACAGCAAACATAATGTTTATACTGCTAATACAATGTTCATGGTCGTGGGAACAGTTACGCTTCGAACTTTACGTCTTTTGAGGTTCGCATGAAGCTCACTGGTTAAAATACATTATACCCCGATAGCTAGACATATGTTAATGGAACATGATTGGAGCAAACAGATCTGCCCTCTCTTCGCTCATCTCCTCCCCATGTGGCAACACAGTGATTCCCACTCCTCCCGCAAACCGTTTACAATTAGTAAAAAACATTTGTGCTGACCTCCGGTTGTTTGTTAACCTACCATTGGTCAGCACCATAGCGGAAGGAACTCTGAACTTGTCGGAAGGGAGACATTCACACAGCACCTGCTAGATGGCGACCTTCGCAAGCATTGTAGTGGGCACTCAGAGGGCTGGTTACCTCTCGGGGACGCCAGCACCTACCGTCTGATTGGTTCTTCTTGGAGCACTGCTCCCTTCCACCTCCTCGTTCCCATGCCGGCTAGCCAAAGAGCAATTAAGACTGCCTTGGTGTTATGCAAATGTTTTCTCTGGATCTGGTGAACTTCCCCCAGCTCCCACAAACAACCTTGGGGACTGCTCACCGATCTGGATTACATCACCCAGTGCTGTCTCAGTGACTATGGTCTGCTGGAGACGGGCAACTTCAGTTCAGCTTCTCCCCTCCCTCGACCGTGGTGCACGAGCCATGTGTTTGGTGCAGGCCTTCGGAGTGAAACCCAACCTGTGGCATCCCCATAGTGTGCTTACCTGTGGTTACCTCCTTTCTCACTCTTGTGCATACAAGTTCCTTGTGTTGATGTCATAAACAGGGTATCTCACTCCCCTTGCTCCTTTCCAGGCCTGATTTAGATTGTTAACTACAGCTCCCAGAGTCCCCTTGTTCCCCTTCGAGCGGCATCCCAGCCCATTCTGTTTATTCCCTCAGCTGGTAGGTGCGCCCCCCCCCCCCTCCTCCCCCGTGTGGCGCTGAATCAGCACCTTCATCACACTACCATGGAAAATAGAGACCGTCTTTAATGTATGAAATTTCCATGAATGCCTGAAATTTGGAGGATTGTGTTGTGTGGAATTGTGGCTCATTTACGCAGATCTAAAATTGTAACTAATTGCACTTCTGTTGATTTGAATAAGGCACTGACACGCTGCATCTTATATACTTTGCAGTTACTGCCTCCATCTTTGCCTTGATAGCTTGTATGCTAACTCAAAGTAGACTTTGAGTAGTTAAGCAGAGCTACAAATCCCATCAGGCACAGGATACATCTTCTTGCCTGCGCTGCGTCTGCACCGGGCCCGTTTTGAAAGGCCGGTTTTTACCAGTTCTCGTCTGCATGGTGGCTGGTTAGCAGAGTTGTCATCCTTGTGGTTAAAAGCTAGTCTGCAAGTTCCTACTGTGGGTTAATACCCCTTCTTGCTATATATTTCCTTACTATGTCACACCTAGGAACTGATTCAGAGGTCTGTGTAAAAATAGAAATGTGGTGTTCTAAGTCGGAACAACACATTTCTTAATTGCACCATATTCTGACGGGGAAAGAATGTGGTGCAGGGATATGAAAGCCTCCGCCTTTGCATGAGCCTGATTTACAGTTTGACAGCTCCGGCAACCTCTCAGCAGCCCTGGTTTAGCTTGTCACTAAAAGTAGTTAAACAAAAAAAACACCTATGAGATGCTGTTAAACTCCACTGCACACTTTCCCCCTTTTATAAACCTAGAATTTCATAGACTGCAGCACCACTTTTCTAGTTTAATGAAAGCTTAAGAAAACGTTATTAAATTGGAAAAGTGGCAGTCTTTAAAGAAATGCTTGCAAACTGGAGCAGAGCACGTTTCCCACCACAACGTGTGATTTTAGCAGCTTTTGCTGCTGTAAAGCGCGACCTCTCCCTTTGCAATATTTCCACCCACTTTAGAAGGATGGTGCTGGAAACTAGAGGGGAGAATGTCGGATTTTCACATTATATTTAGCAGAAGCTCAGAATCTGGCCCTTGGCCTCGGATTATATGCCCAGAAGCAGCAGAGTGACGGATATACTGGAAACATACAAGACTATGGCACTCCTACCTTGTGCTGACAGTACTTTTGCAAATACCTCCTTTCTCCCCACAGATACAGCCAAGATGTATGTGCACTGGCCTGATTATTAACCATCTTGATGTTGCGCATGTATCCTGTTGTAGTGAGGTGCAGAATTTGTTTAGGACTGGTATCATTTTAGATGACTTGCAACATGCCCCAAATTATAATTGCACCACATGTTCCCCCTCCTCTACTACTTTGCATCTGGAGGTTCTTGGCACATCTTGTGTTCCAGTGATGGGTGTTCCACAGTCCAGAGCTGAGAGTCATGGTTGGACCCTCAAATGCATGCTGCGTCACACTCAATCTCTAATTAGGCTTTCCACAGAAATGGCTGATTATGTCCTGTCCAAACAAATGGATATCTCTGCGGTTACGGAAACGTGGCTGCATGCAGTAGCTGGCCCAGCAATCTCATTAGCAGTCCCTGCAGGATAAAACATTCTCAGAGCTGATCCTACATCTGGTAGGAGTGGTGGAGTAGCACTAATATATGAAGCCTCCCTTCAGATAGATCAAGTCGAGGTCGCCAGTTTGTTCAATTGTGAGGTTTTGTCTGTAAAATTGTGAACTGATTATGACACCACTATCAATATTATTCTCCTATAATGTCGCTCCAATAACATAGCAGATTTCCTACTTTAATTTAGTTACCTGATTTTTGCCCCTACTTAAACCATTGTCAAAGGTTAGGAGACCTCAATTTAGGGCTTTCTGATAGTTCTGAATCGATGACGGCTGCTGTCGAGGCCACCATGCTGGACTTGGGCTTTTGCCAGCACATTGATGCAGCAACACACGTTAAGGGCAGAACACTTGATTGGGTGGCCAGCTATAATGTTACTATGATCAATGTAGAGATTACACGCTGAAATGGTCCGACCACATCTTAACTCAGTTCAACCTTCTTTGCTCTTAACAGTATACTAAATGTAAAGTAAACCAATGCATGGCTACATTTAGAAATTAGTGCTAATTTATCAGCTTCATCCATGGTGCCCTATTTATTGGCTACTTTGGACAATTTGGCCAATCACTCCACTGCCAGTGACCTAGCTGATTCATACTCAAAACATGATGGTCAATGCGGTTAATTGTTTATCCCCTGAGGAAACCTGGTTGGTGAAATAAAGTCTGGTAGCCCACAGACATCCAGAAATGTATGCCAAAAATTGAGCATTTCAGCAGTGGAGATTGACTGAGTTCAATGATGACAAAGTTAAATACTCCACTGCAGTAAAGGCTCATAAATCTGCCATCTTGTCTGCAACAGAAATTCTCACATGATCAAAGGCTCGATTAATGTGGTCTCCAACTCTAAATCACTTTTTAAAATCCTCAAAGAGTTGGAATACCCCTACCCAGTAGTTTCTGTGGTCAATAAAGATAAAGACTGCCATGACGATTTAAGATTAGGAATATCCTGGTGGACATTGTGATCAAACTTACTGTTTTAGGCAGGTACTATGTTAATCCAGAAACCTCCAAATCGCATGACACCACCCCGATGTTTGAGTTTAGGGTAGTTACAGAGACTGAAGTATTGGAGATATTACAACAACTAAAACCCACAAATTGAAAGGGGATATCTCCTCCTTAAGTGGTTGAGGCGTGTGCAACTCAGTTGTCACCCTTAATTACTAAATGTGTGAATGCATCCTTTCAGGAAAATCTAGTACCATCTTCCATTAAGCAGGGGATCGATCTCTCCTCTGCTAAAAAAAAAAAAATCCTCCCTTGAGTGTGCCTGTAAACTATTGCCCTATCACCAACGTACCATTTCTGTTAATAATCTTGGATAGGGTAGCCTACATACAGATACAGGAATTTCTGTTGAAATATAACATCCTGGGTCAGAGACAGTCAGGGTATTAGGGTACTCATAACACTGAGTCTCCACAATTGAATCGCAAGGCTAACATCTTATATCCTTGAGGAAGCTAGCATAGCACTCCTTATGCTTCTGGATCTGTCCGCCGCCCAATGTTAATTTCTAGATTATTACTCTCTGCCTCCTTTTCTCCAGCAGCAGCCAACTAGATTAGATCTTTCCTGGCGGACTATAAAGCTGACGTTTTCAACGGGGATGCAATGGTGGATGAATTCTTAGTGACTTGTGGAGTTCCACAGGGTTCCTGTGTGTCCCCAACACTTTTTAACATCTTTACTATGCCGCTTTTCAAACTGTTGGATGCTAATAGTGAGATTTATGCAAATTACGCCAACACCACAAAGTTTTATTGCTCTTGTAGGCGACTATAGCAAAGACACAGTTACCATCAATTCTATCCAGTCTCTTACAAACTTGGATGGTGGGCAATGGATCAGCCCTAAATGATACACGGCGGTTCAACTACGCAAGCATAGTCCTAATTTTTGGCAATTTTAGATTGCAGGATTCATGATGTGTCATTGCTAAACTTAGGTTAAGGCTTTGCCGTAATCTTCGACTAAGAACGAAACATGAAAGCACACGTGAATAGTCTGGTCTGTTACTTCGTACTATCTTAAACTGCTTGTGGAACTAAGACTCCTCCTCAAATCTTCTAACTGTGCCACCATTGTATGTACCATTAATGGTAATGGGGCCAGATTAGATTATTGTTCCAGCCTTCTTCACGGCATGGGCAAGGGTGAAATCAACCGTCTGCAAATTGTTCAAAACAATTCAATGCGTGCAATTGAGGGCCTGCGCAGAATTGATCATGTGTCGCGGCCAGGAGGGCTCTACTGTGGTTGTCTATGGATAGTAGAATTTCTTTTCGGCTACTTTGTATCATGCACAAATGCCTATATGGCGACTAGTTATCTGGCGAGTAGACTCTCCTGGCTTCTAGCCCGAAGGGTGCTCAGATAAAACAATGTATGTTTTGTAAGTGCCAAGGGCTAAGGTAACACTAGTTACCCAGAGGCCTTCCCCCTTTTGCGGCGCCATTGAGCTGGAATGCCTTGCCGCCAGACTTAAGGGCATGTCAGTCCTTTCTTGGTTTCAAATGTGGATTGAAAACAGCTATGTTCTATTGACTCTCCCATTTTTTTTGAATATCTGATTCTGTCACTGGTCTAACTGTTGTTGTTTTGTTTTTTGTGGTTTTGTGAAGCACCATCATACCTACTGGCCTTTCATCTATCTTTATGTAAAAAATAAATGACAAGGCCTTGTCTGCTGCCTTTTATATGGAGCGGTGGAATGGGGATTAAGGGAACCCAGATAAGTTGTTAGGGAGGAGAATTAGTTCCTACAGTGCTACTTTGGGGTATCAAAAGGTACCCGTATGACTTAAGCCCGGAAAGAGCTGTCAGTCCCAGAGATGATACGATTAGATTAAGACCACATTTAATGCGGTACAGAATTTGGGTTAATTCCAAAGCTTCCCTATATAAGGATTGTTATTATCATTTTTAGGATATTTATTGAATGCGGATCTAGCTTCAGGAATCGGAGTGGGAAGAACATGGTGAAGGAAGCAGGGAAACGAGGGTGTGAGGCGCTATTAACAGGGGAGGGAGAGAGCAGGCATTTTGTCAGCAATGGATCTAGAAGCAACCAGGGGAGGAAACGGTGGGTAGCAGATCACCCAGCCTCAAGTAGAGTAGGGTGGGGACTGGAGGGTGTGTGGATGTGGATATTTGCACAACACGCAATACAAGACTATCCACGGACACAGAAAAATATAAAACACTTATCACTGAAAGCAGAGTCGTGGAGCAGGCACAGTAGCATCTCTTCCTTTTATATTCCTGTCTTATAAATAACACCTAGTCTGCTATTTAAACACACTATGAATATGGGGAACCATACACGTGTTCAATATGCTGAGATGAATGCACACAAAATATGAATGCACAATTATAATTGTAGATCTACAAAATGAGCCTGACTTAAATACAAATCGAAAATACAAGCAATATCGACACTGTTTCATAAAACACAACTATACACCAAAGCACATTGCACAGCAATGTGGGGCTGGCTGGCACGTGTGCACATGGGTCCAGGTGTGGGAAAACACGGAGATGCCGGACTACTGGGGTCACGTGCAAGTTGTGGATGGTGCGCTGCAGTCATGTTGCTGCCTGGGAGGCCCAAACGGGGCAGGGAGCATTGCCAAGACTACTTCTTCTGTCTGGCAAATGCACAGCAGCAGGGCGGTGAACAGGGCTTCCACGGCTCCCTGGCCTGTGTGCCCTGCCCCTCCCTGTGCCCATCCATCCAGCTCAGCCTTTTACTGCTTGCCGCCCTCCTGCAAGAAATGGGAGGGTTAAAAAGAAGAAACGCCAGTCAGCATCAGGGAAGGCACAGAGACGGCTCAGCAATAGTCAATATGCAATCAGTGTTAGGAAACTGGATCAAGGTGGCTCAACGAAATGGCTCTGATATGTACAAGGGGGAGTTGATGAACCTGGGGCTGTGGATTCCTCTGCCCTGAAGGAAAAATACTGAGGAAGTAGACAAGAAGCATGGCTCAAGCAGGCGGAGAAGCTCTAAACGTGTGAAAACTACATGTGGATTAATATGTCAGGAGGGACAGAACCTTACTTCTGGTGGGTCCACAATTCAAGTTGTAGGTCTTAGTTTACCCATGCTTGCATGGTGCTACTAATCCTGAAACACATGGTGGGGGCTTGGAAAGGCCTTGAAGAGGCACACTATCTCAGCAGATGTGGGTCTGGAGAATTGTGTTAAGGGGCGCATCAAGATAGGGGGAAAATAACAAAAACATTATTAAAAGATCTTGTAAAGAGGGGGAAAGGGGAGGGATGCGGGGAAAATGTGAAAAGACTCGGAGACCAGAAAGTTATCACTGAACTGCAAGGGGCGAAAATAAGTGCATCACAGTTATGTCATTAGCTCAATGAAAAGGTTAAATTGCTTTTGAAGTGGTATGCCTTTTGAACAATAAATAAAGTTTTAAAAAAAGGTCTTGTAACATTCGGAACGTACACGTGCTATAAAATGAGAGCAGGTAAGAGGGGGACGAGGGGCAAGTGCAGGAAGGGGAGAAGAAGACAACGCGCTGACTAGGTCGTGAGACGATTTGGAACGTGCAAGTGCTGGACAAAAAGGGGTGAGAGTGGTGAGAGGAACAATACAAATACAAAACACAAAGTGCGTGGACAAGTCGGGAAAAAACAGACATGCAATTGGGTAAGACAGGTAAGAATGGTAGTAGCCTGGAGAAAGCCACGCTTTAAGGAATGAGGGGCTACATCAGGCAGGCAGACATGAAGTAATGCATTAGGAATGTTCAAGTGTTAACGATGTAAGATGGGCAGTTAGCAGTAAGCAAGGCAATAACGGACGTCGACGCCCAGTGAAGCAGGGGACTACAGTAGTTATAGGGCAAGTAAACCCGATGATGCGGTAGGTAGGATGCAGTAGACGGCACAGGCTTTGCGAAAGTCAAACCATTGCTGCAGGCAGGTTAGGTGCGGTGCAAATTGCAGGCCGTGAAAACGATGAGGCAGATTATGAGGTGGATGCTGAAGATAAAATCTGGCCAGTAAAGCTGTATGAGTGGAGCCCAGAGGTTCCAGCAGAGAGAGGGCAGGTGCCACGAGTAAAAGAAAGGTGAAGGTAGCAAGGGGATGGGGAACATTGTAGCGGGTTATTTGTTTTTATAATAATTTCTGAGTTTTTTGGAATCATCTTTGTCTGTATATGGTTTGTCTCACATTGACGACTGGTTGAATTGAATGGCTGAATTCCCCCCCGCACCCTCCACCCCACATCAATGGGCGCCTACAGAATCTTTTTTACAACTGTACTATTGAAACTGAAAGAAACACAGTGAAGGAAAATGCACAATAGCATCATTTGTTCGTAGCCATTGTTCCACGAAGAATTAAGCTTTATGAAAAACTCCCCCTTCTTATCACCCACCATTGCACTTCTTCGGAGACCTGTCACAGACCAGAATACCTTTCAATTTCCAATGCCTGTAGCAATTTAATTGTAATCCTGCATAACTTTAAAAATGTAGGAGGACAACCCCATTGCTTGTTGTTTGATTGCTGATTGCTTTGAACAGCTGATCACTGTGGGTGTTGTAATAAGGTGTCTTGGCCTGCACTTTTGGTTTCCATTGATTCGGAAATCTAGAATCTAATCGGCCCAATTCCAGAATATATGTGTTTGATTAAAAATAGGCGTTGGAAGGCCCCATTTTAGACTTTGCAGTAACATTTGATTGCAAAGTCTCTATACCCAGTAAATGTGTTCTCATTGATATGCAAGTTGGGCTAATGTGCCTCAATAACAAATGGGTTACGATTAAAACTACAGCCATTCTGGAGTCGGACAAAGAAGGAGGTTGTGTCTGGTCTAGCATTACCAAGATTGTTCATTTTTGTATAGTACAAAAACACTGCTGCACTCTGGGTATAAACCTGATTTCAACTAAAATTCTTAGTGTACTCCAGATAACTGTGTAAGTTATTCCTTATCCATTGACGGGATTGGTGAAGACTAATTGTTTCTCAAATCTAGTACACACCAGGATTGAGAGACATAGCTGAAGCATTGAGAGCGTATGTCTCGTTTCGTGGTTTTGATTTGAGAGTTTGATCATTAGTAGGATGTCTTGTGGCCATCAAAGCTGCTCTTCCATTGGCTGTAAAGACATTGAGGTACGAGTTTGTTAACACTGAACTATGAACAAAACTAATAGTTTGTGATACCATAGGACATGACCTCTTGCCATGGGATAGTCTGTTTTACAAAAACATTCCACAATAAGGCTATTTGAGATCATCAGAAATAAGTAAGTAGTTGAATAGTGCTCAAGTGATGTCCGTTTGGTAGCATTTCAGATTTTCTGTAAGCCCTTCAGAGCATGGAATATTGTAAAGACTTTATAAAACATTGGGATGCTATTGGAAAGACAAATTAACTTCTGTGTAAATGTAAGTGTTTGGGTAATTTTGAGGGTAAGGTAGTTGCAGTGATGTGATTGACTATACTAGGATGCCCATTTCCTGAATTGGGAACACCTTCCACAGACTTAACATGGCAGTGTTGGAATGTCACTAAAATAGCGACTCTACATTGTGGTTTATAACGGTACACTGACGTGGTACTTTTCTTTTTTGTTGCTTTGCCTTATAATTTGCTTTTCTCTTTGGATTTCAGGCAAGAGCAAAGAGGCTGAAATAAAGAGAATAAACAAGGAACTTGCCAACATCCGATCTAAATTTAAGGGTGAGTGTCCAGGCTGTTGAACTGTAAATTGCTTGTGCTTGTATTTAATGGTCTAGTTGCAGCATTTCTCCGTTCTAAAACTCTCTTGTTGATTGAACGTTTAAGTGTAAGGGCACAAGCTCTACACTTAGAATGCCCTTCAGTGTTGACCGCCCATGTGTTGTAAAAACCCACAGTAACACATCCATTTCTGATAATGCGGTCTTTAAAAACCTGCACCTGTGCCCCCCCCTCCTCACCCAAACCCCCCACACAACACCCCTTCACAATATGGAAGCCATCTACCCTTGTCCATTTTTTTTCTTGGCTCAGATTCAAAGCGCTAAACGTGTAAATCTTGTTAGTTCACGAATATCTAGCCCCATGTTCCACCACCTTCCAGTAACCCACATATTGAAACTGTTTTTAAACTGACCCCAGAACCATACAAGCCAACATGCTACTTTACACTGGGTTGATGGGAATTGTAGTCCTGGCTTTATAACTTATATCCAGGACTACATGCCCCAGAATGCAAAGTTAAAGTAAGGACTGGACTACAATCCCCCGAATGCAACAGGCATGTTGCCATCAATGCATAAATCACCTGCTTTAGTATGCGTGAAGGGGTGAGTTATGATGTTGACTGTTTTTCACAAGCCGTAACCGGATATGCATGTCAAGGAAGTGGAGGGGAAGTTATAGTTCTGATTTAGTTTAGTGTAGTTCATGCAAGGGGAAACCTTTTATAATGTAACCACTTATTGTTTATTCCATCAAGCAGAAGTGTTATATTTCTTGTTATGCCACAAGTCTTGTGTTCCTTCAAACCTACCATACTACATTTCCTATGTATATCACAAAGCTGACAATTGGCGCATCTCTTAGAAAACGGATGCCTTCACGATTTACTTTATCAGCAAAATACATCACTACATGTTATGATAATTGAAGTTCTTGTTTTTCCGACCTATAAAACACTAATTGTATTGACAATAAGGTCACTGCTCTTCACCAGAATGACAGAAGATCACCTTACCTTCAGAAAACGACTGAAAACCGGGCTGTTCATCCAACCAAGACTAGCATAAAAACAGGAACCTCACACAACTATAACTGCGAACCCAAGACAACCAAGGGACAGTATGAATCCTGCAACCACCAATAAAACAACCACACTGTGCTAACCACTTTGCTCCTAGTTCCTCTCCAGCATAAGAGAAAGAAAAATTCTCTGACTGGCAGAGGTTGCGAAAGAGTCCTGCAGAAGGACATGAAGCATCCAAGTGGATGTTAAGGTCTCAGAGGAGGAGATGTTGAGAGGGAGGAGGAGAGGTCTGCCCACTCAGAGGAAGGAAGCTACCTGGCCGGGTGGCCGGTAAATGGTGGCCACAGTGAGCGAAAGGCCAGGAGAGCTAGAGAGAGGCTGCAGATCGGGCATTCAAAGGAGGAGTAGTCCTGCATAGGAATGACAGAAGCAGGGATCCACTCTGGGAAGATCAAGGCTACACCCCCACCGGGACGGTTGGTCCTGGACACAGAGAGGATCTTGTAGCCATCAGGAAGGAGAGCGTCAAAGCTCGTGACCAAGCTGGCCGTGAACCACGTCGCGTTCAGACAGAATACATCCAGATCGAGTTCTTCCAGGAGATGGCAGATGTAGGAGGAGTGTTCGACAGCTGAGGGAGAGTCATGAGTAGCAATGTGAAGCAGGTTGCCCCCTTTGAAGGACTTCCGTGGAGGGGTACAGGTCAGAGGTACACCCTGCGGAAGTGTTGTAGGCACCCAAGGATGGGCAGAGGAAGGAGGAAGAGAGGGCAAGCTAGCTAAGGAGGAGGTGAGTGCCAGAGTGCTGGTGGAGGAAGGAGGCAACAAGGTGGGCAGAGAAGCAGCAGAGGCAGCCATAGAGGTGGCAGAGGATAGAGGAGGCAGAGGAGCCAAAGAGGGGGAAAGAAGGGACAGCAGAAGAAGAAAGGAAGTTGATAAGGCGCGGGAAGCAACTGGAAGGTTGGCCGGAGGGCCTTGGACCAAGACTGTGCCGTTTAGGTAAACATTAATTATGATCTTGGAGGAGTGGAATGGGTCCAGGAGGGCCTTCCACTGGGTGCCACCATTAATACGTGAAGAGGAAAAAGGAGCGGGAGACCAGAGACCATATGGGGGGGGGCAGGTGGTCCATAGGCCTGGGGAGGGAACGACAAAGAGGATGTTGGTAAGGGACTGTCTGGAGGAAGCATTGGTATATGTATCAGCGATAGGGAGGCCTGGGTTGGAGACCAGGAAATCCCTTTTGAACATCTTCCTGCCAGACTTAGTGAGAAGAATAGGATAGTCGATAGAAAAGCAGTTAGAAGAATACGGGTGAGACCGAGAGCACCATAGAGGGTGCAGAGGGCAGAGTGGGGGTGGGGGGGAAAGGGAGAGTGGAGGGGTGGTAAGCTAAGAGGATGATGTCGGGGGACACTACTAAAGTGGGGGGGACACAGAAGGAGGAGGGGCACAGAAGAATGACAGAAAATCAGATGCAATATATTGACAAGTCAATTACCAACAGAACCCAGAAGTAAAGAATGGACACAGCAGGGATGCAGGCAGTACAATGTAAGCAACAACCGAGAAGAAACAAAAACAAAGAGAACCGACGATCACTTGCGGAACCTCGAGGTAAGGAAGATCAGAGCAGTGATGCAGGCACTACAATGTGAGCAAACGACAATGGATAACAAAAACGCCAAAAGAACAATTACACGATAGGTCAGAGGTTCGGCGCTAGGAAAGGGCATGGGGATTAGGATAGTGGGCAGGAGAGGGCCCGCGGGGGGTGTGCGGCCATGTGTTGAGAGACCGGCCTAGAGTTGCAAGGGAGCATGCGCAATCAAGGATTGCAAGGGAAGTGCACGCGAACTAGGATGTGAGGGAGTGCACGCAGCCTAAGATGAGAGGTAGCATATGCGGCCTAAGATGTGAGGGAGCATGCGCGGCCTCTAGGATGCGAAGAACGCAAAGCCTGAGATGCAAGGTAGCGTGCATGGCCAAGATGGAAGGAAGCGCACGCGACCTACGGTATCTGGGAGCGCCAGTGAGCATAGGGGGGCAGAAGGACAGATCTTGGGGTGGGAGGGGCAACACATGTGCAAGAGTGAGAAGGGGCACCATGTCAGGGGGGCTGCGTGGAGTGAAGCAAGCGAACTCTCCCGCAACTTCTTACCTGGCGGCCACAGACAGGAGGGTGAGGTTGGCCGCACTCACGTTCTACACCGCAACCCCCTCGCCGCCCAACACTGCAGCCCTGTCCTGCGAGGGCTTTGCTGCAGAGGGTCCCTATCTCGGTTCTTAGACACAGATGCGTAGGCAAAGCGTGCTATGTATAGCCGGGCAGCGTCTCTTGTGCACCTGCGTCACTCAACACTGCAGTCTTGTCCTGCGAGTTCTTTGCTGAAGAGGGTTGTTACCTTGGGTTCTTATAGGCATGGATGCGTGGATGTAGCGAAGCGTGCTACGCATATTTGGCCAGCGTCTCCTGCGCAACTGCATCGCTCAACACAGCGGCCTGGTCCTGCGAGACCTTATAAGACCTACTGCCACCTTCCCCTGACTAACCAACTCCACTCTAAGATCTCCTACCACCTTAGCAGTACATACACAATGTCCCACGTCCCCCCACTAACGCCCACCACAGGATAGCCGCTAGCACATCAACATTAGGTGAGCCACGACTAAGCTCTCCCCTTAAGCTTCATCTCACTCCCTCCCCCCACATCAGCGGCTAAACCGACCAAAAGAGCTGCAGTCTATGCATTTGTGGGTTCTTCTTAATAGATAACATACGCCAGAGCTGCTTCCACCAAACCCATAGAACGCAGATCAGCACTCAGGAACCATGTTCTTCCAACCTGCACCCATCAGCACCACTGGTTTAACATCTGCCTGTCCCACTAATGAACCCCACCCCCTTTTTTCTTAGAGCCAACTGCTGTGAGGCCACCAATAATGGCATATTGACAAATCTACAATGCAATTTACATTACGTTCTGCTGTGAAATCATTCTACATTTCTCCTGTATAGACCGGGCACCAAATTCAGATTTTCTGGATCTTGTCAATCCCATACCTTGCAGAAACAGCCTTCGAGTGTTTGACCCGTTGTATCGCATTTTATTTTACTTTAACTTGGCGATCTACAGCAGTGCATCTGTTATAGGATCCATGAATAATATATATATATATTCTATCCTATCCCATGAGGGTGTACTTTAAAGGTCTTTTTCAGGGAAATGTATCCTGAATCTCCGGTGCTGCCTTCTGCCCTAGCTGATCTACACAAGTCCCGGTGGTGCCACGTCCTACTCCTCCTCTACCCGCTTGACCTCCTCCATCACTTCCTTCTCTGCCACCGCTATCCCCGGTAGAAAAAACTTTGGGTGCACCACTAGACAACACTTGGCGCCACATGCAGCGGATCAACCTCCTGCTTCCGCTTCACTGGATGAGGGTCAGGCGGGCCAGGACAGCGATGAACAGCCCTCTCTGTCAGAGCATGTCATGACCGGGTGCTGGATGTGATGGCTTTGCTGATATTCCAGTGCCCGAGGCCCCCGCTCCACAGGAAGGGGTGCTTTCTGGAGCCTTTACTCTATCACCACAGGAGCGCACAGACTGACTGCCACGTCTTTATCGGTCCTGGCGAACGCTCCAGCTAAGGCCCCTTATACACAGAGGTCAGGGTCCCAAACTCAGTCCTTCTCTGGATTCAGGAGGTTTCAAGATCGCTGTGCGCACCGATCTAAAGCTCCGGTTGGCGGGCCTGCCGTAAGCAACAACAGCAAGGTGGCCGGTTTTTCTCTCGTCCATCAGTCTCCTCTCCAGAGACCGATAGTCTCCCTGCCGGAAAATCTTCCAAATTATATCTTTTGTCGGTTGCACGAGACTCCGGTGGGAAGACGAATTTCGTTTCATCTGGAGATATGGCAGACCATCACCGAAGACAGATGGGTTTTGTCTATCGCTCGGGCGGTCTTCCGTTTTCTCCTCCCCCCGCCCCACCCTTCAACCCTCCTTTCCAGCAGACCGGGTCGCCCTCCCTCAGAGCCGAGGTACAGAAACTTCTAGACCTCAGAGCGGTGGAGCCTGTTCCCCTCAGGGAGCTAGGGGAGGGCTACTACTCCCGTCTGTTCAGTGCCCAAGCCCAACCCGGCTGGCCTGCACACTATCTTCGATCTTTCCCAGTTCAATCTATCTCTTCCCCAATAGATATTCAAGATGATCATGCTTTGCCAAATAAGGTCCTCTCTTCGGAAAGGCGATTGGCTCAGTGTAGTAGACCTCCAGGATGCATACATGCACATTCTGATTTGGAGCCCGCATCGGAAATGTCTGCAGTTCTCCCTGGGAGCGGAACACTTCTAGTTTCGTGTGCTCCTTTTGGTCTCAGCTCGGTGCTGCGTGTCTTTACGAAGATGTCGGTCATCGCAGCTTTCTTCAGACTGGAGGGGGTTCATGATTATCCATATTTGGACGATTGGCTCCTGCGCACTCCTGGCCCACAGATGGCCTTGACCAATCTTCAGTCTCTCCTTCAGCTCCTGTTCCATGTTGGGCTTGTCAGTGAATTGGTGGAAATCATCCATGACTGTCTCTCAAGACCGGATTGTCCTGCTTTTCCATTGGAATTCAGTCAGTACCAAGGTAGTCTGTATTTGCACTGACAATTCTGTGGCGATGTTTTACATCAACAAGCAGGGTGGCACCAAGTCACCTTTCCTTGTGGACCTAGCCATACAAATTTGGGACTGTGCCATCAAGCGCAAGGTCTGGCGCCAGGCTGTACACATCCCGGTTCACATCAATGTGGCTGCAGACTCACTCAGCCGTCAGTCGGCAGCCAGTTACGAGTGGGAAATGAACTGCTATGTCCTCTCCAAAATTTTTCGCCAGTGGGGCACTCAAGAAGTGGACCTCTTTGCGACATCTACAAACAGGAAACTTCCTCTTTATGCATCCAGGGACGGCCTTGGAGCATCAGGTCCTGTGGCACAACATGAAGGCTTATGCTTTTCCTCCATCGCCTCTCATTCATCATCACTCTGCTAGCTCAGGAGTGCATCGAATTGCACACTCCTGTTCATAGCTCCTTGGTGGCCAGCCAGATTCTGGTTTTCGGAACTTCAACTTCAACATCTGTTGATTCTTCCTCCAATCAGATTGCTGCTGATTCCCAACCTTCTTCACCAGAGCGATCGCCAGCTGTGGCACCCCTCCACACAATCATTCAGCTTGGCGGCTTGGTGCCTGAGTTCAGATCTTTAGCACAGTTTAATCTGTCTGAAGTCAATATGCGCATTATCCAAGCAGCCAGGAAACCTTCTACGAGGGCTCAATATAGGAACAAATGGCTCTGTTTTTGCCACTGGTGCTTAGCTAAACAGCTCGACCCCAGACAGGCTATGGTTGACACCGTTCTATCCTTTGTGTCCCACCTCGCAGCTTCTGGCATTCATGTTCTGTCTTGCAGAATTTACTTATCTGCCATTGTGGCCTACCCGTCCACAGTTGTTCCTTCTCATTTACTAATCCAGTCATCAAAAGGTATTTTGCGGTACTCCTCTGTCTTTTCCTGCCTGTTTGCACTCTGCATCCCAAATGGGATTTAAATGTAGTGCTCACTGCTTTATACCATAAGCCGTTTGAACCCATGGCCACTACTGATCTTAAGTACCTTTCTGAAAGGTTGCTTTTCTGATTGCCATTACATCCGCAAGGCGAGTAAGCGAACTCCAAGCTCTTTCTGTGGAACATCCGTTCCTCACTTTCCACAAGGATAAAGTTGTGCTTTACACTCATCCTTCCTAAGGTGGTAACTGACTTTCTTTTGATTCAGTCTATCTCCTTACCAGTTTTCTTCCCAAACCCGGCATCTGATGCTGAGAGAGTTTGACACAATTTGGATATCAGACGAGCCCTAAAGTTTTACCTTGATAGAACGGGGTAACTCAGAAGCTCCTCACAACTCTTTGTCACATTCAGTGACCCTAAAGGGAAACCAGCTTCCAAAGCATCCATTTCCCGTTGGATTGCTTTGTGCATTTCAGAGGCCTATAACATTCAAGGCCTTCAACCATCTAGGGGCAACCATGCTCAAATAGTCCGCAGCAAAGCGGTTGCTGTTGCCTTCCAAAAGTATGTTCCTTGGGAGTCCATCGCCAAGGCGGCTACGTGGGCCTCCCCATCAGCTTTCTGCAAGCATTACTCCTTAGACCTGAGCTCCAGGGCTGATGCCCAATTTTGGCCAGGCTGTCCTAAAAAACTTGTTTCAGTGAAGGGATTTTCCATCCACCCTTACTACCTCTGGTTGTGCTTGGGAATCTCCCACAAGTATGGAGAAAAGGGGACGGGACGTAGCAGTATAACAAAGTGACTCACCTTAGTGACTATCTTACTCCTAGTAAATACAGGGTTCTATTTCTCAGAACAAATGTTGGTGTTCCATTTTGTACTGTGACCTTCATTACCCTCTAATGCATTCAGGGAAAACATCCTAAATACCTTGGCAATAAGCAAAAACACCATGCCATGGAGCCTTCTACTTCTCTGTGGCCTTGGATCTACTCCTGCAACTCCAGAGGCATTCATTTTTCCGCAGTTTGAGGACCAACTAAATGGTACATGTTTGTGTTACTGTTCATGCTAAGACAAGCATGCATCCTTCAGATGAAAGCTTAGAACTCTCCTCTGCCGACCATCATGCTTCTGTTCAAGAACAAAGGTGTTGCCATGTGGTAGAAATCTAACCTAACAATTAAGCTGTTTTTTCTTTAATGGCCCCACTATTCAAACTAGCAAATCACTCTGTTGAAGCAGCTTCCTGGTGGCAAGAGTGCTGTTCAAATAACCTAGTCGATAACACCACTGGGCCAGAATGTGTGCATGGGCAATTACATATAACTTTCTATGCTATACAAGTCTCCTCAGTTGGCGTGACCGAATGCCTTCTGCGAGGGTAAAATAGTCTGACATGTTTTTGATTTATGATAATCTGGGTAATTCAGTTTCTGAAAGATCTGCTAATTTGACCCTACTTTGATAATGCTCACTGCCAAAAGCAAAGTGCACCCATTTACCTTTGCTATTATTGTCTTCCGACATCCCCACCAGCAGCCTTGCAGTGGCAACAGAGGAGGTTTAAAGGTAATTTGTATTTCTGAACACAGCTGCAATAACCTAAAGTTCCAACTTACAAAGGTGGCTTTTTAACTGTTTGCACTTCTGACTCAAAACCTTATGATTGTATAGCTCAGACATCTGGTGGCAGTTCTCACAATCTAAACATAATCCATGTTTAGTTTTGACATGGCGGCTATTGAGATTGCATAATTATAAATCCACAAGCATGTGATGCCCTCTTATGTTAGATTGGAGACTTCTTCATGACGGCAGCTTGTGTGCATTGAACTGCCTGGGCTGGGTGTATCCAAAACAAACATGTTGTTTCCAGCCCAGGAAGCCTTCTTTGATTCCACCCCTGAGAAGGGTTGTTCCCTTCCTCCAGGAAACAGGAACACGCTTAGAGAGGTCTCTTGGGAACCAGTGCTTCAAGGAAAGTCCTGTCACTACAATAGACACCTCAGACCGGAGTGCTGATTTGTGTAGTTCTTTTGATGTAAGCAGACAGGGGAAGGGTTGGGGCGTTGGAATAGCCCAGTAGAAAGTTACAGTCCACAAAAGGTTCTCCCCATCTTGGATTTTGCTAGAGCTCCAAGACTTTGTCCTTCTTCCCACTTCCTGCCGTCATGGTACTCTGGGTAAGACGTCAGAGGTCTGATGGACACTTGTTACAGCTGCCAAGATTGGACCCTTAACAGACTTGCTGTAGACCAATCCACTGTAGCATTCTGCATACAGCAGCCATCCCTTCACCTTAGTTGATCCATCTTTGGACACTGCTGGGATTCACTGGAACCTGATTGGGGGTGCAGTCTACTCCTAAAGTACTCGACCAGAGAGGTGAAGACAAAGAGCTCAAACTACGAGAACAGCTCTTCTCCTTAGCCATCCTATAGGCCTATTTGGGATGATCAGCTTGCTGTACAAGACCTACTGCAACTCAGACTGGTACCCTACTTTCTGCAGTTGATGGATTCATGCAAGTGCTCTCTACAAATATTTCTGGTTGGGAAGGGCAGTAAAAAGGACTTGCCTTGCTCCAGAGATCTTGAGAGACTGTGGACTGAGCCTCCCGGCACCCAAAGAACAGAGGCAGACACTCTGCACCCCCACACCTACCCTGGATCTCTGAAATGCCTTGATGCCCATGTTAAATCTGCTGCATCTTCACCCCATGCCGAAGCTCTGCTCTCTTAATATGAGGCCCGTTTAGTCTTCTAGAGTCCCCTGCTTGACACTGCCTGCAAAGTTGCCAGACGCTTCTGGCTCCAAGTGTTGCTGCTACAGTACCATGATGCTGTGTTGCGCCGGATTGCTGAAGAAGGCAAGTCTGTGTCTCTGCATCACATGCTGCAGGGGCTGCCATCGTCTGTGAGCTGATATTGCCTTCAGTTTCCCAGGGTCTTCAACCCACAAGCTGTGCTCCTGCCGAACCGCCCGCTTCGTTGGATCCAGCTGATGCTGCTCCCCAACTTGCCCCTAGCTCTGTGGCAAAAGCACCCAGAATTCTAGTTTGACGCCGAAAAGCCAGGCTCAATGTTGTTGAGCCCTGAAACACCAAAACTAAAGGGGAGTGGGACCTTTTCCCTGGGTCTGGTTGAAAGGACCCAAGAGAATTTTAAGCCACCTGCTCTACCTTTTTTAATACCAAATGCAATTACTTTGACATTTTGCTGCTGAATCATTGGCCTGAAAAACCCTGCTTGCAAACTAAAGTTCTCCTTTATTCTGAAAGTATGCTTGTATGTTTTCCCTTGAGGGGGAGTGGGTCTCTGGTTTTTCTGCTGGATGTATGCATTTTTGACAGATTAAAGATACTAGTTTTATAGAACCATTGGGTTGACATTCTTTTATTTGCTACTACTGTTTTTTATGGCTCCTCCTGAAAAGAATAACCTGCCTTTGGCCTATGCTGCCCCAAACAATGAAGGAGACATACCTGTCTGGTTGTGGCTGTCACCTTTATGATTGGGATTACTGCTGGTTTAGTTGTGGTGTGGGGCAGTGAAGACACTTAGCCACTACTCGTCTTTGTACTCCTGCAGAGCAACAGTCCTTTTGTGACCGTTGGTAATTAATTTGCAATGGTGAGATTATACTTGTTTATTATCATTCGTATAATGTGCCTTGGGCATGACTGTAAACTAACAAGGTACAGTACTTTCTATAATCTTTCAGTAGAGTGTGCATATTACTCTTTGTGAACTGCAAGGAAGGGAGATGGGTTGATACTCACTCATCACAGGGAAGGAAACCTCTTTGTTGGGCATGCAGGCAGTTTTTGTTGTGGCAGGATTCTTAAATTCCGTAATAACAGGGTGTTACACCAGAGATTGGTGTGTTAATAGGCAGGCTAAAGAGGATGAAGGGAAGTGGCGCGATGTTTGCTTGAATTGCCTGTGCTTCACTCAGTGTGTGCATGGCATGCCGCCTCTTGCATTTATCGTGCACGTTTTCTGTTTTTGCTTCATACAGCCAATAGACCCAAACTGAATGCAGGTGCTTTTGGTGAGGTCAGTGTTACATGAAATGTTATCGTTTTTTTTGCTCAGTAATTTAGATAGTTCAAATCTTTTATTTGGTATTTAGGGAACCAGAGGCCATCTTCAGGAAGAAAGATTGCTGTACACCAGTAATGGTTACGGGCATAAAATGGTTTTGGCAAGGGGAGGAAATGGGCCGGAACCAGACAGGGCTGTCCTCTGGCAAAAATTGTCTTGACAGAGCACTGTTACGTGGAGACCCACACAAGGCCCCAATCTCCCCAGGTTGAGGATCCTCTCTGCACCGGATGTACCGAGTCACCTGACCACCGAGATTTACTTTTGAAATCTTGAGATGTGTGGCAATGTACAACTGATTAGCAAGCTGTATCTGACGTCGTCCATTGCTCGTCTGGGCAGCCCAGGCCTGAATAGCAAAACCGTCCAAAGGTGTATATATGTCTTGTACAGTTATGGTGAGTTTTCTGATACATGAAATGAGCACCATATCTGGGTTGCATTGCATTCTCGGAAGGAATGAATGCTTGAATTACTCTCGCAGAAATGGTTGTTTAAATGTGCTGTTATTCTTATGTTCCCAATATGTACTCTATATGCAAAGGAGCCAGCATCTGACATAGTCTTAGCACTCAGCCACTCTTTCGAAAGCCTCCCCTACTACCGGTCATTAAGCCTCACACTGTCACACAATAATGAAGCAGATATTTGAGAGCCACTCATTGTGTATACGGGCCACAGGTTTATTACATATTTTACATCACATCACAATCTGAAAACATTAACAATTGTAGGATCGTAAGCGACCAGCTGACTTAACACAAGGGTTATTTAAGCATAATCATAAATAGTTTCTAGACTTTATCAATTTTTCATTAAACACTTGTTAACAGCCACAACTCCCTTGCCTGGTGCATCGGACTGGCCCCGTCCCTGGGGGTTGTTCCGGGCTGGCCGGAGCGCTGTTCGTTATATGTGTGCCCAGGAAAGTCAAAGTTCTTCCAGTTTTTTGGGCACCCTTGACACCCGGCCTGCAGACGATCCCTTGTTGTTAGCAGGAGGGCGACTCTTTTCCTCCCCCTTTACATCATCACCCTTGTTTTGTATTTACTCTTGAACTGGTCGCTTACATTACCACCTGCGACGTTTGAACGCAACCCGAAACGCAGTTGTCATTATGTACTCTCTGCTTTGCCCAACTTGGCTGCTTCCTCTTACCCCTCTCGTTTCGGGAGGGTGGGTGGGAACATCTTCTTTCAGCCTCAGCAGCGCCGTATAAAAGGCCACCACCCTTGCCCCCCCATGGGTTGGTTATGTCATTTTAAAAATGGCTGGCCAATGGCCACCCTGGTCATCTTGCAGGCTGCTTTTTTTGGCGCCCTTGGCTTCTCTTTTCATGGTCTTCTGACCCTTTCCCCATTGTATTCCTTTGCAGTCTTAGGCCATGTTAAGCTAGCAGCCTCTTTCTTCTCCACTGTGGCTCCCTTACCCCCCTCTCCCATTCAGGGTACATGCATTATTGGCCACCTAGCTCTGCCCCTCAGCCCCGTCCACACCACTCTGGAAATTCGTGCCCCCTGCTTCATCCTCAGTGTAAATACTGCGCCCATGGGGCATCGTGGTTGCCATCACTCTGGGCTGTCCAAACCACTAAAGACTTCAAACTTGCCGGTCGGTGTGCTGCCTCCTAACATAATCAAAGCGGGACTTAATGCATCACTTTGGCTCTCCGAGCGGCAACTCTGCTGGGAGACGGTAGATGTTTACAACGTTTCTGGATAAAAAAAGAAAACGCCGAGAGCAAATGAACGGAAGGTGTGTCCGGGACGAGGTATGGTTTTAACAACGATGCTTCGGTTCCTTCTGAATCGTATAATCTCCCCGCAGGTTTCACAATGTCATTTTTATTTCTCAGCTTTAAAAAAATCGGCGAACACACCATATAAACCTGGTTTACAGCAAACTTTCGAAATGAAAGTGTTCGTTTATTTTAAATCCTGCACATTGCAGAGCTGATGTGGTCGTGTAGCTGAATGATCGTTGGTGGCACCAGGACCCCTGCATTCTAATGACATGATTCCCACTCTTGAAAACGTACTGTAATCTTTGGCACATGACTTTATCTTCCCAGGCCTCTTTAACATTTTCTACCACAAATGGGGCCGCGTGAAGGCAGGGTAACCACAATATTAAATACTATTTTATTTATTGTGCATTTTTAAGGCGCTTACAGCAAGTAAATTGTTTTTCGAAGCGCCCACAGGGCAACAGGGCGGGCACATGAGAATTAAAAGCAAATGTAACAATGAAAAATAGATGCAGTCCTACTAGGCCTTGTGAGCATTCAGAACGTGCAAGTGCAGAAAGAGAGAAGGGAAGAGGGAGGGGGATAAGTGCTAGGAGTACCATGGGGGAGTCCTGGGGGTGGGTTAGCAGCTGTTATGTGACTTGTTAAGAGTGGTCAACTGGCAGTAGAATAGTGAGTACAGTCCTGTGGTAGCACAGACCAGTGGGTGCCAAGGCAAGTGCTCGGAGCGGGCGGAGGCTGAAGGAGATTGGCTGTGTGAGGCCAGGACCCAGGTGGACACAGAAGGTCCCTGGTCATCAATCTCGGCAACTGTGGGATTTAGCAGAGATGGGAGGAAGGGAAGGAGGAGATGAAAAGAAAGGTCTTGAGGAGCTTCCGGAATTTGAGAAAGATCACAAATACGCAAGATATGTTTTTGCATGTTACTTTGGGGGTGTGCATAGGATTAAAACTCCTAAACGTGGGTGCTTTGTGCACTGTGTGGGAGATGAGCATGCAGCAAACCAGCAAACGAACGGGTGGATGGACGAACGAACGAACGAACGAACGAACGAACGAACGAACGGATGAATGAGTGTACGGTATACTGAATCAGCTTATGTGCTAGATGGATGAGAACTGTGGGCATTCTTCTGTCCCATAAATGTTCTTTGATTTTATGCAAATATCCAGGCTTGTGCTCTATGGCCAGATACTTGGTTGCATGACCTAATGACCTAATGTGGGGCCACGTCCATCAGCCCTCCAGCTGGTTCCCCCAGTAAATGTTTTCAATTTCCAGCACTGGTTTTGGCGACATGTGGAGCTAGTCTTCACAAACTAGCATTTATTACTGGCACCCCATTTGGGTAGCTGGGAATCGTTAACATTTAGTGGATAACTTGTAATAGTCCTGAAATGGTAGGTGGGAAGTGAAATGAGGCAGGGGCTTTAAAGTGTGGTCATCAGGAGAGGCACTGGCTAGGTTTGTTGATGTGAGTGTGCTCCTTGAAGAGGGTGGGTTGGGAAATATTTTCTGAATTGCGTAAGGGTGGGGGTGAGTGGTATATGAGGTTCCTCAGTCATGGTGGGTAGAGCGGGATAGTGCTTTGCTTGTCTTTAACTGTTTGCATTTCTGATTCTCCAGTTGATGGCCTTTTTAGCTTTAGAGAGGAGTTGTGGGAGTACTGCAAACAAGCATGTCTCAGGGTTTGAGAAGGTATACCAAAAGCATTGAGTGCGTTGGATGTTGCGCAAATGGAGTTGTACCCACTTGCACGAGGACCGGCAACTCTACTTCTCTGCCCTAAACACTCTCAAGTCCACTCTTGATAGAGAAAAAAGGGCTCCTCTTAAGTGTATGTATATCAACTTCTCTGTCACAGCTAATGATCTAGCTGAATACTTCGTAGCGAAAATTTCCAAATTTAGCCATCCTCTCTTGACCTTCCTCAAACATTTTACACTCTGCCTACTCTACCATCATCCTCTGCCTCTATATCCCACTGTAGTCCCACTAATACTGACTAAGTGCTATCTCTACATATAAAGGCTAACTAACCCCAGTTGTGAGCCATCAGACCCTCTTGCTCCTCAGCTAGTTAGGCCTATTGGCCCTTTAGTGGCCTCTCACCTCGCTGAACTCTTCAACCTGTCCTTTGACTCTGCTTGCTTTCCCTCTGTTTTCAAAACCGCCATGATCATCCTGCTCTTAAAGCGAGGGGCTGACCCGAACCTACCAGCTTACTTTTGCTCTGTGTCCCTCCTTCCGCAATACTCTAAAGTGCGTGAAAGGGCTGTGTTCAACTGTCTAGCCATTTTCTTAGACACCCACAACAAGCAAGTTTCCTCTCCTGTCACTCCACAGAAACTGCTTTCATGAATGTGTCCAACTTCATTGCCTCGGCTAAGAACTCCAACCTATCCTCGATCCTAATTCTTCTTCATTTGTCTGCTGCCTTTGACACTGTCAATCACTCTGGCCTCCTTAATACTCTTTCTTTTTGGGATTGGCGATGGAATCCTTGCCTTGATTGAATCCTACCTTGTGCCTCGTCAATTCTCCTGGAGCAACAACACCCATGAACTCACTCCTCTAAGTGTTGGTGTTCCACAAGTCTCTGTCTTGGTTTTGCTCCTCTTTACACTCATCTCCTCCTTTGGGTTCCCGTACAAACTCTTCACGAGCGTCACACAAATCTTCTCTTTTCCTGAATTCTCCTCTGATCACACTATCAAAAATGTCCAACTGTCTCTCTGCCATTAAATATTGGATAGCTTTGCACTCTGATGTTGAACACTACCAAATAAGAGGTGCTCTTCTTCCCTGCCAAAAGCTCTCACATCTATTCCTCTGCCTACTCCGTTCCCAACTGATGTTCTCCCCTACTCGTATTCAGCTAGAAACCTCTGCGTCATCTATGACTCTTCTTACACCTTCTCTACGTTAATCGCCAAAACTGGAACAGCAGCCCCTCCACCTACTAAATATTAGGAAAATCGGGCACCTTCTTCCTTTCAACATCACCAAGCATCTCTTAACCACTTGACGTCTTCTCTAAACTGGACTACAGTGCCAGCATCCTCTTTGGTCTCACCATTTATGCTTTGTCCTCTCGACAAGATCATTAACTTTGCAACCAGGATTCTTTGCACTCCCTCACTTCACACCTAGGTCCTTGTACCGTCACCAGTCTGGATGGCTGACAATGCAAAACAAGGTTGGATGTCTTGTCCTGGTTCACAAATCTATCCACGATAAGGCACCACCATATGTATCCTCCTCTGTCCAATCTACAAGCCTTCTTGTGATCTCTGCACTGCCTCCTCGACTACCCATGTGGCTTCTCGCCCTCCCTGTGGTTCCTCTCGCTTCTGCTCTTTCTCTCTTCTTGCTCCACTTGCATGGAATTCTCTTCCCCTGGACTTCAGAGAAACAGTCCACATGGACTTGTTCAAAACCAGACTTAAATCCTATCTCCTCTCCTCAGTTACCCTCTTACCCTAACTCTCCTCTGCCTGCTAGCTAACATTTTCCCTTGCCTCTAACCTTCCTCTGTCACTCACTTCCTCTGCCACCACTCCAGCACTTCACCCATCATAGTCGCATTTTGAGCACAGCTGGCCGTACTGCCTACCTGCACTTCCAAATGTCCAATGTTCGTTGTCTTTAATCGGACTTCCATTTACTTCCCTCGACAACCATTTCAGAATGTCACTCAAACTCGCCCCATTGTGAGAGCATTATTCCCCCTGCATATAAATAAAGCATTTAGAGTATATTGAACCAGCCAACATACTATTGGCTTGTTTTTAAGAAAGCTTCCGGATCGCGCCTCCTTCATAGATTTCTCCAAGCCTACTGACAGCCTATTAATAATAGATCAATTTTAAAGATCGTTCCTCTGCTTATAGTGGGTTGTTCTGTGCCTGTAAACAATTGAATACTTATGTTTTAGGGCATATCCTGGTCTATAAATTAACTTGCATCATTCTGCAGGCCTTTCACTGTCCTCCGAGCCATCCGTGACCACCCACCTACCAAGCTTCACTTAAGAATTACCGTACTTATTTTGTCATCCCAACTCCCATGTTCTTTTGAAATCCTGTTGCCTATTTCAATTTTATTCATTAAAGGGTTTTCATTGCAGGTTGACATTTTGTCACTGAAAGTAGCCGTGGCTATTTCTTTCAAAATATTGTACCCTCGCTCAAACATTCACTTACATCTCCCCTCTCCATCTGTGCTTGCTGACCCTCCTTTAGCCACCCCCCACCATCCTTCTCGTCCTTTCTTCTTTTTTTCCCCCCCTGACGAGGTCGCCAGACAAGTCCGATCTATGAAAGCCTTGTCAAAACAGGTTCATCCCTGTTCCTCTAAAACCATCAAGGACCACATTGACACCCTCTCTCCGGCCCTTGCTGATTTTTGCAACCACTCCTTTGCCTCGGGATCCTTCCCTTCCCCTCCCCTCTGAAGCACTCCTTTGTGCATCCTCTTCTCAAGAAACCCACAGCTTATCCTTCTTGTCCATCTATCGCCCAATTTCCATTACTCCCTTTCTGGGCAAACTCGTGGAAAAGTTGGCCATCTCTCAGCTTAACCTTCATTCCAATTCTGTTGGCTGTTTCCAGGACCACCAGTCTGGCTTCAGAGCTGCCAGAAGCACGGAAGCTGCTCTCCTGAACATCTGTGAAGATCTGCTCTCCAACCTTGACTCTAACATTCCCTCTGTCCTCATCCTCCTCGATCTCTCTTCTGCCTTCGTCACGGTCAACCATACCATCCTGCTCAACCGTCTCTGTGAAAACCTGGGTATCACTGATCAGGCTCTGGCCTGGCTGAACTCTTTCCTCTCAGATCGACCCTCCCAGGTCCAACTTGGGTCCCTCCTTTCATCTATCTTCCTCTCTACCTGTGGTGTTCCCCAGGGGTCTACCCTCTCGCCCTGGCTTTTCAACCAATACATGGCAACTCTCGCCCACTGCATTGCCACTTTCTGCTCTAATTTCCAGTGCTACGCTAACGACACTCAACTCATCTTCAGGCTGCCCTCTGCCACCTCCTCTCCCTCTCTCATCTCTGATTGCCTAACTGCCATTCAAGATTGGTGTGCCACCAATGATCTTTGTCTGAATGCCAGCAAAACGGAGATCCTCCTCATCGGCACACCATCCTTTCCCCTCACTCTCTGGCCGGCCTCCCTTGGCCCTCCTCCTACCCCCACCTGCGAGGCTAAGAACCTCAGGGTCATCTTTGACTCCACCCTTTCCTTCTCCGCCCACATCTGAGGTCTCTAAAAAGTCAAATTTCCTACTGCACCTCCTCAGATGTACCCTGCCTTTCCTCTCCTTCCCCCAGAAGCTCATGGTATCCCAAGCTCTGGTTCTCTCTAGCTTGGACTGTTGTAACAGCCTCTTTCTAAATCTACCTGCCTCTACTGTCCGCCCTCTGCAACTAATCCAGGACAGGACTGCAAGACTTGTCCTAGGCCTCAAGCCCTGGGATCGTATCTCTCCAGCTCTGAAATCTCTCCATTGGCTCCCAGTGGATGCAAGGATTAAATTCAAAACCCTCTGCATTGTCCACAAGGCTTTCTGGGGCCTGGGTCCAAAATACCTTCTGCTATCCCTCCGCAAATACCTCCCCTCTCGGGCTCTTCGCTCCTCTACCTCCAACTCCCTCAGGGTCAGTCTTTTTTCAAAGAAACAAGCTAGGGGTAGATCTGTCTTCGGCTGGGGCTTCCCTCTGGAACAGCCTCCCTGCAACTCTAAAACGTGAGGAGAACCATCTCCGGTTCCGGAAGCACCTCAAGACCTTCCTCTTTTCTTCTGCCTTCGCTCTCCCTCTCTGTCATGAAACACCCATGGAGCCTGTGGCAGAGATGGAAGCAATGGAAGAAGGACTGAGCTCCTCCTTTACCTGGACGTTACGTTCTAGCCTCGCTGGAACACAGGCTATAATTAGCTGTCAGGTGTGGCAACTGGTGCGTTGCAACTGATTTCTTTTCCGACGCTAGTTGACAGTGCTCCCGTCTCGTGCTACTCCTTGTTATTCCACCCATTTGCCTTTACACTGTTTGTTTTTCCCTGCTTGCGCTTTCTTGCTACCTTCCCATCGTGTGTCTCTGTTATTTTTGCTGGAGTCAGCAGACACCTGCTTTCACTCTGGGGCCATTACTCAGCGAGCGTGAACGTGCTATCTGCAGTTCTTTTCTAACACACGCGCTTTTACAAGCAGCTGCCACTTTCAACTCGTGTCCCCTGAGTTGGGTGCTTCCTCTGACCTGTGTCACTCCCCCTTATTTACTCAACCTTGCTCAGAGTTCTTGGAATCTTTTCCAAAGCATAGACATTGCACCCAAGTGCATTCTGGTATATGTAGTACCCCCAAGAAGTGGGATTCGAAGGATTGCAAATTACCCACTCCCTGAACAGTATTCCAAGAAGGATTGTAAATACCTATTTGAACAGACCAACTCACCTGAAACTACCCAGGGTTTTTCTGCTGCAGCTTTTCCCTGGTTTTGGGTGGGCTCCCCGGAGTCCCTGCTGCCGGGCATATTGCCTTACTGGCAAAGTGGCCTCCGGAGGAGCTCGGCCCTATCTCTTCAAACAAAAGGGCAAGACGGTGAAGAAGAAGAAGAACCCAAGAGCCTGGAGAGAGAAACCCGTGGAGACTTCTTCAGACGAGCCTTCGGAAGCAAACTCAGAAACCTCAGGTGAGGAGTGGGAGAGTGATGAGGGTACAATTGTAGACACTAAACAGCCTGAACCTGAGACTCTCCCCTGCTGATTTGCTCTCTCTTGGCACCGTGCACCTGGCCACCCTATGTCCTCCGGGCCCAGGTACCTGCTCACCCTGCCACCCTCCCTCACTGCCTCCGGGCCACCCCTTGCACTGGGGTCTGTATCTGTACCCATACAGCCCCCCCCCCCTTTTCTTCCTGCACTTATCAGACCTACCCTGTCTGCTGCCTTAAACCTAGCACTTGCAGATTGCTGGCTGCACTACCACTGATTGCTGCCTTTATTATTTATTTATTATTTGTTTCTCCTCTGCTTCGCACTTTCCACTTCTCCCCCCTTCCACGCACTTTTCCCCTCCCCCTCCCCCATGTACTTGCACGTTCTCAAAGTCACTGGGCCTAGTAAAATCGCTGTTTTGTTCTCCCCTGTTCCCTTGCCTTCCCTTGCCTTGTCGTGCTGTGAAACACTTGTGTACGAGCGCGATAGAAATAAAATATCAATATCTTCCCTACAGGGAACTGAAATAAAAAGGATACTGGGAAATGTTTGTTGGAAGGGAACTCAGTAGAGCTGACATGGAGTTGTTTTTAAAGTAATATGCCGGTTTCGCTTATACATTTTACAGTCTAGACTGTGAAGAGTTTCTGCCGAGTCAAAAGTGTGCTATGAACAGTATTTTGTGTGTGCTATGCTTTGCACAACTCACTCGTTGAGGTGAATTTTCAGCCATGTCCTCTAACGCATACACATTTATGTTGTCCCCTTTTAGACCGGCCAATGCACCGCGAATGAGATTTTGAAAAACTTGTACCACTGACGATACACCAAAGCATAACCTTTTAAACTGATATAATCCTTCGTGGGTGGTGAAAGTCGAAATGTAGCGGGACTCTGGGTGTAGCTCCAACTGATGATAACCAGACCGGAGGTCCAACTTGGAGAACACTCCAGCCCCTTGTAGCTCACCTATGATGTCGTCTGTCGGCGTGAGGTGTCTTTCTCTTTTGATCGCCGCATTGTGCAGTCGCATGTCGACACAAATGCGTACGGCTCCGGGATGTTTAGGTTTCAGTGCCACCACAATCGGGGACACCCATGGGGTGGGGCCTTCTAGCCTTTTGATGATGTCCATATCGATCAATGACTGTGGTTCTTTCTCGACGTGCGCCCTCAGGCGAAACGGTATTCTCCTGTGCTTCAGTGCCGTCAGCCTCACTGACTCGTCAGTGTGGAGCCTGATCGGGTCACCCTTCAGCTTACCCACCCCACGGAAGATGTCTGCATACCATTCCAGGAGGCGATCAACGTCTGTTTGGTACACTGACATGGTAAAATGGACAATGTCTAGCGCCTCTGAGGCTGCACAGCTCAATAAAGAATGAGGGCTCACATCAGTGACGAAAAATCTGGCCTTTATCGTGTTCTGTCCGTGGGTGACGGGCATCACAAAGACTCCTTGTATGGGTAAAGGCATGTCTCCACCAAAGGTGTAGATCCTTGCTTTGGTGACCTCGAGCCTCGCTGGGCCTGCAAGGGCCTCATAGTGCTCTGCCGCCAGGACACAGACCGATGCGCCTCAGTCGATCAATACAGGCGTTGGGGTGTCTCCTATGTTGACCATGCAGGTAGGTTGCCTCCGTTTCTTTGCCCCCGTGGCTATGTTGGAAATGAAAAACACTTCCTCTTCGTCCTCCTCTTCCTCTGCAATGTCCAGCTCCTGTATGCCTTGTTCAATTGCCGCCACATTCTCAAATTGTCTGGCGTTACCACTGCCAATTCATGCTGGTCCCCTGGATGTGGCCTCTGGAGTTGCAGCCCTGCACACCCTGACATATTGTCCGGGCGTGCTACACCTGCCACATACTTTTGTCTTCGCCGGGGACTCGCCCACATGAGGTAGATCATACCCACAGTATTGCCCTAAGTGTGGGCTATTGGAGTTTGGAGGACCATCAAGCCTTTTCTGGCCCCATCTTGTCTTCGTAGGAGTTGACCGGCTAATAGCGAACGCATCTTCACTCTTCCCCGGCGGACAGCTGCGTCTATCTGAGCACCCCTGCTCTCCGCTAGCTCATGCACGTTCAGTGTCCAGAATCTGCGCTAGCGTTAGGCCGGGCTCACAGGGGATCTGTCTTCT
Organism: Ambystoma mexicanum; assembly: GCF_040938575.1. Classification (NCBI taxonomy): domain Eukaryota; kingdom Metazoa; phylum Chordata; class Amphibia; order Caudata; family Ambystomatidae; genus Ambystoma; species Ambystoma mexicanum. The sequence continues at coordinate 919,157,667 of NC_090934.1, read as the reverse complement.
CAGCTTTCCTGATCTGCACCCTTGAATAAGTTGGTTGTGTACCATGCCTTCCTCATTCTCCCACCTGCATGTGCTGGCCAAATGTCTTAACCTTCCACAGAACTGGTCCAGTGACTCATCTCCCAGCTGCTTCTCTGCACACATGACAAACCTGTCGTCATCCATGTTTGCCAGAGGTAGGAAATTATTCTGTAGGGCCAAATTGACAGCCGCATATGTGGTTGCTTGCAAGTTCAAGGAGTCAAATATCCGGTGCACCTCCGATCCTGCTGAATACAGCATCGTTGCCACTTTTGCATCATCCTCTGTCTCACCAGTGGCTCTAAAGAACATTTCTAGCTTCTTTACCCATAACAACCATTTTGGTTCCAGTTTAGAAGGGGGCCCCGAAAGGTCGAACTCTGGCATGGGTGCCAAAGTACCCTGTTGTCTGCGTGGCGCTTGAGTGACGGCAGCATCATCCTGTTCTCCCATGCGTACAGACCGCACAAGCACCCCACTTTACTGTTTGAGGCCGCAAGTCTGTCCTCTCCTTGAGATATTGTGCCCCCCACTCACTTGGTTCTTCAGCGTGCCAGCTTGACTAGCCCCTTCTGTTGGCATTCTTCCCACTGGCAGGATTGGCTTTCTGATGCTGTTGTCTTTCAGTTGCCGGAATGAAGTGGAATGACCTCTGCTGCCTCCCTTCCTTTGCAAAATCACTGTCCCCAGACCATTTCAGTGCAATATTGTCACATGGGGCACCTCTCCTTGGCAGGATTAGTCCATGCAGTTTGTGGCTTCTTAGTTGTAGGGATAATGTATGCGGAGATCTCCAAACCTCCTTCAAAATCCATAAATCACGACCATCGGAGGTCCGACAGTCTTGAAAGCTCCAAAAATTGTTTTTCTGTGATGCACGAACGGCGCCCGAGCACCCTTTTGGGCCGCAACCGTCGTGCATGACGTGCCAAGATCGCGGCCAACTTGCCGCGTAGGATTCGGTGCCTCTGAGTTTGTCGGAACGCCTCAATGTTCGCATATATGATTGCCCCAGGCCGCCCCTCTTATCACACACGCACCTGGTGTAATAAGTCACGTTTGCTCAGTTTGGGGTGCCGGCGGCTTATGGCGTCTTCCGGACCTTCTTTATTTTAACCTGCATGCGTATACACAATAATACGCTCCGTAACAAAAAAATACTGTTTTAAAAGTGTTTGGGATGATTAAATCCAAGCCCGCGAATTGATCGTTTATTTAAAATGAGCTGATGGCGATTGTTGTTGAGAACTTGGCAGCTCATCAGTGGAACCACACGATTTTTTTAAAAATCTCCAATGAAGATTACAAAATCATAAGTTTCAGTACAATGTATACGTAAACAAGTTGTATCGCACTTTCTCCACTGGGTGAGGGTCTCGGAAAAACCATTGACTGGAAAGACGGCAGCATTTCATAGGTTTTCGTTCAGTGAAATATGCTGGATGGCATCCATTTCCTTGTACCTGAGAGGTGACTCACCGCACCACATGTATATTAACCGCGTGATGCGCTACAGCAAAAAATGGATTGAGGCGAGCATTATCGTCCCACTGGCTGTACTAACGGTACTGTGAGTTTTGGCCTTGTCAAGCAGATTGTTAAAGGTCAGTGAGGCAGCATTATTTTGTTTTACTCTCAATCAAATTGTGATCGAAATGGACAACTTGCCTTAGTGTTCCAGTAACCAATTGCTTTTCAGTTTTGCAAACTCCCTTTGTAATGGCTGAGCAAGTTTAAGGTTTTGTTTGGTTTGAAATTCTGTTAGATCTCCCACCTTCATGGTGAGGTTTTGTCCTGCTGTGCAGCCCCTAATTATTCTTCCTTGATCACCTGTGGCTGGTGTCTTGTAACATTGTTTTTTATTGTGATAATGAAGATTGTCCAGGCTTAACAGCTCAGGCATTCTTGATTCTATTAAAGACAAGGAGGCAAGCATTATGCTTCACTTCTTTAATTACTGCTCCCACAGCAATTCAACAAAACTCACATGTCTTTTTTTTAATTTAAACTTGGTAACGCTGTTTTACCCTTCCAGACTCCCTGGAAGCTTCCCATAAACATAGGGGTATCATAGTTTGAAAAAATAACATAAAATCCCTCTGAACTACCAATGCCCACAATCCTCTGTGTCCATGTTGTCCTGTAAAAATCCCTTTGTCCAATCAGGGCCGACCCCTGGCCATAAGAGGGACCCTGACTGCCCCCAAATCCTCTTTCTTTGGCTGGCGACCAAATTTAAGTCAAAACCCAACATTCAACGTGAACCAACAACAGGGAGGCTGCAATCCTTCCTCTCGCCGAACCTCTGGCGTAGAGACGATGCTGTAGAACTTTCACTCACAAACTCCACTATTCGAGATCACAGTTCGTATTCATGTCTGCTTCTGGTCTTATTCAAAACTTTCGTGAAGATCTCACCGGAGTTGTATATCGGCAATCGGACCGCGCACATCAACCTGATCAGCTAACAGCACGGCCATTACGCTAATGTAAGTAAGATACTTGTGAATTTTCTCTTAGAGAAACACGTGTCCGATCAACCATGACACGTATAAACAGGCATTACCATACTCACTTTCTGTCTATGTAGTGCCTCGAGCCTAGAGGCAGCAACCTGTTCGACTAACAGCACGGCCATTAACATAATTGCATCACAAACTCCACCCTGGAGGCATATCTTTTTGAACGCCCAAATTGGAGACATTTACTTTACGAACAAACTTACAGAAACATACATGTAAGTTGTAATACGTTTCCTTTGCTCCCCATTATTTCTGTTTCAATACTCTCACTGCATTTGGCTTTACAATTGCCCTAACAAATCAATCGCTTGCAAATTTGAAAATTTTCCTGAACTCATTCTAGTTTCGTTTTTTTCTCCAAAAATTTCAAGTTTTTTACTATATTTTTTATATTCTCTCTCAACAGGAATCAAATGTTTTAAGTTGATAAATTTTGAATTATGGGAACAATTCAGTGTCATGATGCCTGCTCCCGGGGAGCCGGTTCAAGCCCTGCGTCCCCGAAAGCGGACATCCAGTCCCCAAGGAAGGACCCAGCAACCCCATATAGGGGCCCTTTGGACAGTGTCCTGGCGCCTATGGCGCCAGGCTCATAAAAGACATCAGTCCTGGCGCCATAGGCGCCAGGCTCATTATGGGAGTGCTTGGGTGCACTTACCTGATGCAGACCATGCTGCAGGATCCCGGCCTCCTTGAGGCCTGAAAGGAACTACTTTACCTGTGGGACTAATTTACCATCCGGGCGTGGTCGGGGAAGGATACATACCTGATTGGAGGAAGGATACATACCTGGAACTTCTTCCAAGGCTATTTAAACCCCACCCGAACAGCCACACGTGCTTCGCTTTGTTCTGCATCTAGCAGCTGGACGCTCACCGTGTCTGCTCCTGCATCCTGACTTCTGCCACGCCTGCCAGCATCCTGGATCACCTGCAAAGGAAGAGAAGAAGAGAACAGAAGAAGGAAAAGTCCTTACCTGCTAAATCCACATCCCGGAGACATCTTGCCGACAATCCTGAAAAGGAAGACTTTAATTTAAAAGCTCATCGCGTCGATCGCTGCAGCGCCGCATTCCACTCACCTTTACAGGGCGCCTCCATGTTCAGCAGCGATCATCCGGATTCGCAGTCACGCCCCAGCGCCTAGGGAGAAAAAGACCAGAACAAAAGGTGAGAGAGAGAAGGGAATAAGGAAAGCTAAATCTCCATGGTAAGACTTACCTGTTGATTCATTCCCTCTTCATTTCGGGTCCGCGCCGCATCCTGGCATTTCCGGACCCCGGCCCCTAAGGGGAAAAAGAGACAGCGTTAATGAGCGAATGAAAAGACATTACCAAAAAACACTCATTAAAGACTTACCTGATTTCTATAAGGATTTCACCTCTCATCTCTGGTCGGTGCCTGTTCCCCGGCATTCTGGAAGCCAAGCAAGTTTGGTTCTCACCAATCCGAAAATCCAGTGAAGTAACTGGATACCAACGCGCCCCTGCATCAGAAGCAGGATGGAGAGCTCGTCCTTCCAGACCCTAAGGTGAGACGCTATGAGAAATCACAGAAGGGTTTCGAGGAGGGTGAGAGGGGAAAGTGGGAGGCCGATTGCATTACCCCGCAGACAGTTAATCCCCTATTTTCGCCTACAGAAGGATACTTCTGCGAGCCAGGCAAGCCAGATTTGGGGGCCCGGTCCAGTCCGTCTTCCGAACCCTGCGCATCACCTTAGAAGAGGTCACAGCAGTGCGAACCAGGCCAGCGCCTCCGTGCGAGTCAGGTGAGCGTAACATTCAGAGGATTTCTTTGATAACAATCAGCCACTAAACCCCTGAGGAACCGCCATAAAACAGGCGAGGAAACACGTGTCGGGAAGGGAACAGGCTGGATACTATAAAGTATTATTTTTGTTACATTAACCTCTAACCTTTGGATACAGATCGGATACAAACCAGCATTCTGTGATAAAATACTGAACATTTATTTCATCAAGAACTGTATTGATGTTTGGATTTGAATGACTTTACAATTCAAATTGAATATATTATTAAATAATCCCAAAATAAAAGCAAGCAATCAAGGCTAAGAAAATCAAACCAAATTGTCTCGTGCAGCAGTCATTTTGCCTAAAAATCTTTGGATTACTATCTTCGCTCAAGCGCAAACTCCATTAAGGTCTAGTGTATATATTTTTCCATATTTTGTCCTCTACAGTCTGAGAGGTTAAGACCTTTTGTTTTTCCGCTTGCTCACATCATTTTGCAGCGCCGGAATCAGCCAAAGACTGTACCTGTCTTTTTTCACATGCTATGAGACATAGGAGTATGGCCAGTTTCGCTGACAATTGGGAACGAGAAAGATCCTTATTATCTGGCCAGGACATAAATAATCGAAATACAGAATGTACATCCCATAGAACTCAGTACTTAGGTTCTGGTGTTTTCTTCAGCTTCACTCCTTTCAGAAGCCGAATCACTGCAGGGTGTTCCCCTATCGGATGCCCTTCTACCTTGTCATGGCCTGCTGATATGGCAGACCTGTACACTCCTAAAGTCCTGTAAGCACATCCCTCGCTGAACTTCTGCACTAGAAAGTTCAGCATGTGTACTAAAGGTGCTGAAATGGGATCAAAACCGATGGTTGCGCAGTAAGACGACCATCGATCCCAAGCGGAACCATAGCTCCTAATGGTGGAAGGCGCCCATGAGCTCCTAATACAGTCTGCAGTGAACTGCGAAATGCCTGGAAACTTCCAACGTCGCCTGAAACCCTGCGCGCCAGCAATGTCAGTGTGCCCTCCGCTATGAGCGGGTAAGACTGTCCGTCGGGACTCTGTAGGAGGTTCGCTTTGTGAGGAATCACTCTCGGGAAATCTGTAGAAAGTTCCATCACTAATGGAAACCACGGCTGTGACATCCACATTGGAACTACGCGCACCAGCTCTGCCTGATCCCTCCTCACCTTAGCTAACACTCTTGTCAGCATGATAAACGGAGGGAATGCATAAAGAACTCCTCCCGTCCACTGTTGGGGGGGGGGGAGGAGGGGGGCGTCTGTTCCTGCTGCTTCCAGGTCTATCCTCCAGCTGTAGAACTTGGGCAATTGCGTGTTGAGCCTGGAAGCAAACCGGTCTAGGCCCAATGGGCCCCACAGATACTGGTGGTTGTCGAAAATGGGTGGGAGCAACCTCCAATCGCTGGAGTCTACCAGATATCGTGAATTCCAGTCCGCTACAATGTTCTGAGCGCCTGGTAAGTATTCTGCTGAAACTGATATCTGCTGGTGCAAGCAATGATGTCAGAAATCCTTTGCTAACTCTAACATTCTGGAGGAGTTTCCGGCCAGCTTGTTTATATATCGGACCGCTGAAATGTTGTCCATCTTGAGAAGGAAACAGCAGTTGACCCGGTCCCTGGTAAACGCTCTCACTGCAAAGGAACCTGCTAAAAGCTCCAGACAGTTTATGTGGAGCTTGAGTTCTTCTTGGGACAATTTTCCTCCCGTCTGGAGGTTCCCGCAGCGAGCTCCCCAGCCGGCTCTGCTGGCGTCTGACTCTACTGCTAAATCTGGGGTATCTCCGAAAAATTGCTCTGCCGTTCCAGGCCTCCATGGTTTGCAACCACCAATGGAGTTGTCACAGCTTCTTGGTCTAGGGATACTAGCTGATGGTAGCCGAGCCCCCGTCAGAGGTGTCTGATTTTTAACCATTGAAGGGCCCTGTAGTGCAAGGGGCCTGGAAAAATTGCCTGAATCGAGGCTGCTAGCAGACCCACTATGCGAACTAGATTGCGAAGCGAAATAACCTTCTTCGCTATGACCTCCCTTAGTTCCTTCTGGATTGCTCACACTTTCTGTGTTGGCAATTCCAGAACTGCTTTCTTGGTGTCTATCACGAACCCTAGGAATTCTATTCTCTGTGCGGGGCGGAGCTCTGACTTCTCGGAATTGATGATTAAGCCGAGGGACGGGACGTTACCAGGTTGAATACCCACTCTGCTTGGACCTGCAGCTGAGCTGCGCTCTGACCCAGAATCAGTATATCGTCTAGGTATATTAGAATTCTTATTCCTCTTTCGCTTATGGCCGCTGCCACTGGGTGCATGAGTTTGGTGAAGGCCCACGGGGTGGATGCTAGCCCGAATGGTAGGCAGGTGAACCTCCACACTTCGGCTCCCCACCGGAAGCGTAGAGATCTCTGCTGTTCCGCAGTGGGTTCTGTCAGGTAGGCATCTTTGAGATCTAGCCGGACGAGCCAGTCTCCTGTCCTGATAAGATCTCAAAGGAGATGAATCCCCTACATCTTGAAATGCCTGTGTATACTACCCATTCGTTTAGGCTTTTCATATTTATCACGGGCCTGATTTACTCCCCTCTGTGCACTAGAAACATGTTGCTGATAAAGCCCAGCCTCTCCTGTAACTCTTTCTATAGCCCCTTTGGCAGTTAGGATGCATAACTCGCTGAAGAGTTGAGCCCTTTCGCTCTGAGACTTGAACATAGGTATTGGTGCTCGCGCCTGAGAGGGAGTACCTACAAACTCTAGGTGCATAGCTGACACTGTCTACAGAACCCATGCATCGCTGGATAGCTTGTGCCATGCTTGCCAAAACTCGGCTGTCCTGACCCCCTATTCTGTAGGGAACTGGCGTAGTACTCGCCACTCGGTGCGCCCTGCTGCCTATAGGCTCCTCTCCCTCTTCTGTTTCTTGGGAAGCGGCTCCTCACTGGGAAGAAGTTGTCCTGCTGACGTGTTTCCCAGTACTGTGACCTTTGATTCTGAGGTCTTCTATTAGAGACGAAGCGACCGGACCGACCCCTCTGGAGTCTGGTCCCAGCAAAAACACGACCGGGAAAAATCCTCCTGATGGAGCTTTGTGCCTTCTCCAGGGCTGAGTATGTTCCCACGAACTGGTTCATTTATTTGGCGAATGCGTCCCCGAACAACATACCGTTTGCCCATTCGCCTGCTTCATAAGAAGACAGGTCGCTCAACTTACTGTCTATCCTCAACAGAACTCTGCGCCTTCTCTCCGAAGAGAGTGCACAGTTCACATTTCCCAGTAAACAGACTGCGTGTTGAGCCCAGCTGGCCAGAATCTGGGGATCCACCGGAGTACCTGTGTCAATGGCCCTCTTGGCCAAGTCCATGATTTTTGCGAGGGGCCCGGAGAGGTCCAGGAACTTATCCTGGCAACCTCGCCATGCTCTGTCAACTCCTTTTCTTACATCCTTGGAGGATTTTGTTATGAAGGTGACCATTTTAGGGTCGAGGTCTGGTGTGTCAGTGAATTTGCCTGGCAACTCTGGTCTGGGACACACTGCCCGCATTTTAGACCTTATTTCTCGGTCGAGATGCTTTCTGATGTGGAGAGTCATATGCTGGGCGACTTTGAGTGATGGCACCCAGTCTGTTCTAGGATGCCTTATTGCTTATGGATCAAACATATCTCCCAAGGGTTCCCGTCTGGGAGCTGATCCTGCATTCCGGGCTGACGAGGGGTGATCTCCTCATCTCCGCTCTCGTCATCTGGAGTGTACCCGGCATCCTCTTTCTCCCCTATATTGTACACCCTGGGGCAGGGGGTCGAGAGCCTGGCACTGTTGCCCTTTTCAGAAAAGCTTCTTTCAGTCTGCTGACTGGGTCAACTGGCTCTTGAGGTATCAAGCCTACCCTTTCTGGTTTGCTCGGGGGTGTCACGGAGTGTCTGCTCTGCCGAGCCTTTTCACAGCCCTTCTAATCAACCCCAGGACTGGGGTGTCTCCCTGAGGTCCCCTCGCCAGGGCTGAGCGCCCTCCTCTTCCTGGACTGGTCTTGCTCAGCTCTCTGCTGGTTTAGCATAGCCTCCAGGTGATCAAGCCTTTGGGTAAGAGGGAGAACCCCCTCCGAGACTGCCTGGGCTAATTAATCCCCTAGGACCTTTTTAAAACTTAAGCTAAGGTCTTCGTCCTCTTGAATGGTCTCCTCTACCCATTCATCTGAAGTCCACTCTGATGATGTGGATCTGGGCTCATTAAATTGTGCCATAATCGTATTGAAAAATGGGACCTCAGTGTTCTCTATACTTCCTTGTACAGACTTATGAAATCTTCTTCTTTTTTCTTTCCCAGAAATTCAGCACTACTTAAATATGCCCACACGACTCCCACAGAGCGTGTTGTACAAGTAAGAGCTCGATTGCTGAGCTCCCTAATCATCTCCGTTCCGTTTGTTGTTCTAACTCCTTCACACTATGCCGTTTCGCGCTGCGCGTGGTAGCTGCTGGGGCGTGCCTGCTCGCCTGAGGAATCCCGCTGGGTCCTAGGGGCCGCGGGGAGTGCCGCTCGATGAGCGCCCGTGTACGCTGAGCTGAGGAGGCGGGGCTCGCGGCTCCGGCTCCTCTAATAGTTGTCAAAGCAATAAAACATACCCGTAGGGCTGCGGCGGTGGTGTGGGGAGAAAAGGGTGTTTCTCCACACGAAGTTTACATCACGTGATGAATATCTCCTGTCTCACTGGTAATCAGTACGCTTGCGCTGAACTACTTACAAAGATAGAGAAACTAAAGCACATTACGCTTATACTGAATAAACTAATCAGGAAAACTCTTTCAAACAAACACTCCATTATGCTGAGGGTGTACTTGTCTCTTGGGAGCAGCAACAAAGAAAGAGGATTTGGGGGCAGTCAGGGTCCCTCTTATGGCCAGGCGTCGGCCCTGATTGGACAAAGGGATTGTTACAGGACTACATGGACACAGAGGATTGTGGGCATTGGTAGTTCAGAGGGATTTTGTTATTTTTTTCAAACTATGATACCCCTATGTTTATGGGAAACTTCCAGGGAGTCTAGAAGGGTAAAACAGTGTTACCAAGTTAAAAAAAAAAGTGTTTTGTTGAATTGCTGTGGGAGCAGTAAATAATGCTCGCCTCCGTCTTGTCATAGAATTAGATTTGCCATTCTGCCCTACTACCTTGCCTTCAGCCAATAGCCTTGGGAGGATGTGCTCTGTACTTGAGTTCTTTTTCTCACTTATTTTGTTAATTTGTATTCATACATTTCTGCTTTATGATGGGATTGTCCCTAATAGTCCTGTGGGACTACTGTAGACGTCAGCTGTGAAGGGTTTGGCGGCCCGTTTCTTAATGTGTATGGATATCTATGTGTTGGCACTTGCTGTATGTCGTTTCCTGGCCATGTCTGTTTACGATTGTGGATTCATGTCCACAGAAAGGATGGTGGCTGTCTCCAAAGGAAAGTTTGAATAGGACTGTTTTCACATTGTTGTCAGAATGTGTAATGTGTGTTTCTGACCTCCCCTGGTAGGACTGCCCCAGGGTGTCAAAAATTTCATAGTGTTTTGAGCAATATACCTTTATATTTGAACTTGAATAATTTTTTAATAATGATTACATATTGAAATGAACCTTGTACAATAAGAATAAAACAGCATCATACATCTTTATTTGTATTTCATTTAATGTGGTTCTTAGAAACTTTTCACATATCAAACACATTACTATGAGCAAATCTTACATAAATATATCACAAAACATATTCCAGTATACATAAAAATGTAATACAAATTCCAATAAATTAATAATTAACACTGCCAAGGCCAGTATTTCTAAAATCTGCACCCACGTGCGTCAGCCGAGTTAATGACATTGTCTACTTGATTTTACCAGTGTCCCTCACCCTTTACCGCACAAAATAAAGTGCAATGTGCACAGATGTATTTTCTGCATCCAAACAGTAGCTCCAGAACTTGTCGCTCTTTATTCCTTCATAATTCCTTAAGAATGACCCCAGCCTACTCATAAAGTGGGCCATGCTCCCCGCATTCTGATTGGACATGTTGAGCTGTTTCCTCTCTACCCAATATGCTAAACATCCAGCATGTTCTAGCTTCTTTCTTCAATGCAAATTCTGGGCCAATATTCGCTAGTACAGGTAATTTATTTATTCTCAACAGCAGTAAGAATCTGCGCAGCACTGGTGATGAACATAACATCTCTCTAATTTGGCAACAAATTTGCCTTGCAATATTTGATAATCTTCTTCCCAATCAGGTCTCCAGTCAATAGCTCCAAACGTTATGTTCACCAGCTTAACATATTTGTTGGTCTTATCTGCGCTGGCTTAATATCCCAGCAATTTTAATAACGGACACCTTGGCCTGCTCCTTGATTTTATATATAGCAAGCACCTTAAAGCCTGTCCAGGTAAGGATATTAGGTCAAATTCCAGTCTTAATAAATCGATTAGTACACTCGGGCCCAGTCCCAAGATCCTCCTCCAAAACGTTCCCTCTATTACCTTCAGCCAGGTTAGATCACGCAAACACAGAGCCTCTGGTCCATATAACGTGGAAGCACAAAAGTGCAATTTATACAAAAGCAATTTACCATGTAGACTATAGCCTGCGGCATCTCTAGCAAACTTTGCCGTTAACACTACAGTTGTTCTGCGTTTCACCGCACTGATCTCTAAATCTTCTTTGATGGTTAACTCTAGTCCCAAGTATTTAAAGCTTTTCACGTTCTCAATGTGATTTCCCACTATCATGACCGTAGCTATATTTATTTCCCTATGCGCAAAATGCATCACCTTAGTTTTTTCGTGATTTATTTTCAGGCCTTGCAGATTCTCATCCATGTGTAGTTCCAGTAAGGATCTTTTGAGGCCGAAGAATGCGCGTTCACATAGTACCAAATCATCGGCGTATAAAATACATACCACCTTTTCACTATTCATTTTAGGAGGGCAATTATTCGCTCTCCCCACTACTACTGGGAGATCCGCAATGTATATGTTGAACCGGAGGGGCGCCAGTATGCATCGCTGCTTTACCGCTCTACAGGGTATTGGGTGCTTGAGGGCGCCGCAGCTGTCCAATCTTATCTGCACCGTGGTATTTTCATAGAAGCCACTTGCTGCTCGTAGAATGCAGTCCGGGCAACCATAATCCAGTTTCTCTTTCCATGGTGTCGGAAGGCCGCTCGGAAGTCCATCATGACCACACACAGATGGGGGGTTACCTTTCATTTTAGACTGCGTTATGAGTTTGTCCATGTGTCTAAAGCAATGTGCAGTGCTAGACCAGGGTCTAAAACCCATTTGAAATGTACCCAATAGATTAGTTGAAATTACCCATTTTGTTAATTTGTCTAGGACTAATGATGCAAAAGGTTTTCCTGACCCGTCTAGTACCGCTAGGAGTTTGAAGTTTTCTAGCTCTGATCGTTAACCCTTTTTATATATCGAAACCACCAAAGACGACCTCTGTGAATTTTGTATAATACCTTCGGTGCAGACCTTTGTGTATAAGATAGAGAGCAGGCTTGCCCAATGTTCCGGGTCCCTCTGTAGTACTATGTTAGAGAGGCCATTCGGCCCCGGGGCTCTTGAGTATTTAAGCTTGTGAATTTTCATATCAATTCTATCTTTATCAAAAAAGGTCTTAAAACATTTTTCTTACTACTGTTTTCCACCTGGGAGACTCTTCCAGGATAGTGTGAGAAACCAGAGAGTGTCTCACCGTCTAGACCCCCCAGGGATCTCTTGCTCAGGTGGCCAGGGCACGGCCATCCCCTTTGGATCCAGATCCTCGGGGTGGACTAGTGCGGGAGGATGATCTCGGTGAGGGGTCTTCAGGGAGTGGGGGCGGGATACCCAATGGTAAAACATGGTATCCCTCCTTTTTCAACACAGTTACCCCATCCTATTTTTTTTTCTTTTTTTAGGAGATTCTGATTTTCCAACCCCACGCTTCTGCACAATCGTTTTTGGTAACCAAACCCAACCGATCCTGGCAGTTTTGCATAGATTTCAGGCAGGTCAATGTCATCTCCGCCTTCGACGCCTATCCCATTCTTCGTATCAGATAAGTTGGGAAGTGCAGTATTTTTGTCAACCCTGGATTTAATAAAGGGATATTGGCATGTCCCGGTACATGACCCTGATGAGGAAAAGACATTTTTCCAATGGGGGTATTTCAATGTTTTTTTTTTTTTTTGTTAAAATTTGTTTGAGTGCTTAGCATTACAATAGATATAGAAGTCAACAGGGTGGTTACATTACATCTCAGTGGTTGGCATTACCTATGCAGTGATTATGACATGGAATGCTATGAACAAAAATACATTGGTGGGTGGAACATTGGGAGCAAAGGAAACGTTAGTCGATTGGTGGGGTTTGGGCATCTTGTACATACATCTGAGCTGACAGCAGGTATTTGCGGAAGGGGGACCATATGTCCCTAGGTTTGCGGTTTATGGGTTGCAGTAAGGACCAATGCTCTTCCATCTCTGAGGCCCATGTAACGTTCTGCAGCCACTGTGCCACTGTGGGGCAAGTGGGGCGAAGCCATAACAATACACATCAAATTGCTAGTAACGTACAACTGCTTGCCAGCTTACAGGAGTTGCACTGTAGTTGTTCAAATTGATGGAACAAACAATTAGACGGGATGGGTTCTATGGTACAATTTTAATATCTGTCATGGGTATCAGGCAGGTAGTTGGGGCAAGCTGGGTGGAGGCTTGGCAGGCCTGGCATAGGCACACAAAGAACACATAACAAATCCCTCCTTTCATTCCTTCCTAGTTTTTGTAGTAACTTCCTGGTTACCACTTCCTGTTGCCAAACGGGAGGGAAGTGCATGATAACTCATGCGCTCTCTAGTGTTTGGGTGTGGCTGGCTATATAAGCCACACCCAAGATTCTTCCAGTGCTTCGTGTTGCTTACTGTGAGCTGTATCAGCAACAAACTTGCTGTGCTCCGGATCATCCTGCTTCTGCTTACCTGCTCCGGATCATCCTACTTCTGCTTACTGGATGATTCAGCTTCAGCTTACCTGGTTCTTACTCCACGCCGCAGCTATCTCCAGTCAAGAGGGGACTTCTACACCGGCACCTGTAAGAGCAAAGAAGAACAGCGTTAACATGCGCACAAACGCTGCGCATATTCAGCGAATAATCCCGCGACGCTGGAATCAAGGTTAGTTGCACGAGCGCACAAACCCATGTAAGAAAGAAGAGACATTATTCATTGCGCTCGCTCCAGTAATGCGGACACTTATTTCACTGCGCTCTCTCTACGCTGTGCATACTTACCAAAAGCCTCTGTGCAAACTTACCTAATCACCAAGTCTCCAGTAGCGCTGAACCCGGACTCGAGGCGCTAATACCACATAATTTCTCCTGCAAGGGAAAGGGAGAGACATTACCAGGCACGCTCGAATTGAAGGCGCTGGGCAAACCCACTCGCCCACAAAAATTCCATCAAACAAAGACAATACGGCCAATTTTGGACACCCAACATTCTCTGCAACGTTCAATTGTGGGAAGGACTTTCTAGCCAGTGAAGAAACTGGCGCCTTGAACTCTCGGCCTCGCTATGAAGGCATAAAACAGCGTTTGGCATCTGAACTCAGCCTACAGACATTGGCACCAATCACATGAGTGAATCGCGCCCCTGCAAATGCAGGCTGGAGTGCACATCCTACTAAAGATCAAGGTATTCCTCCGGGTAAAACAGGGGAAGTGAAGACTCAGGGTCAAGGGAGGCTCGTCCATCACTCCTGCAGAGACACAGGTGAGTGACAATATCTCTGACATGGTGTCGCAGACCCCCTTCCATATTCACCCATTTTGGCAAGTTCCAAAGCATGTGGAGGTTTCCTGCTGCCTCAACATCACATCTGGGGCACAGATCGGAATGGAGTGTGAAAACAGGTGTAGTCTGGCTGGTGTGTAGTGGAATCTGTGTAGTACCTTGAATTGTATTAGTCGAAATCTGGAGTTGATTGATACTGCATGAGTCTGTAAGCACATAGATTCCCAAATGTAGTCTGTGATGTTAATTTCAAGGTCCCTGACCCAGGCCTCCCAGAGCTTAGTCCACTGTTTGCTGTTGCTGTTTTCCAGTAGCTTATATAGTGCGGCTACACCAACAAACGTGGCGGTCCCTTTCATGATGGCATCTAGTAGTGGATCATCGGGTGTTTGTATTGGGAACCCGGCCCAGGGATTTTTTTGCTGCTCGGCAAAGCCCTATGTATTGTAGCCAACACTGTGTCTGTCTGTGGGGGGCCTGCTAGGTCCTGAAAGGTAATAATGGATTCCATATTATACAGGTCGCCCATAGTCTTGTATCCGTCTGTCTCCCACTGACGTGATGCTATCTTACTTATGTTAGGGAATGATGGGAATAAGTTCCACAGCAAAAGGTTTCTATGGTATGGAGGGGGTTGTCCACCATTCTCCATATCTTAACCCAGGCCAGCGCTGTCGTGTGGGCAGGGTCAAATGCTACAGAATCCCTCCGTTGTGGTGGGAGTATCCGCGAACGGACATCACAAGAACCTGCCGCGAGTCATTCAATCTTTAAGTGCGGATGTTTGGAGTTTTCATTGAACTAGTAAGCTGCATAATGTGCCTGTGCAGCAACCCATTATTTTACAAAGTCTGGGGCGGCCAGGCCACCATGTGCGTCGTCAAGGTGTCCCAATTAAGCCGGGTTGCGCCAGCGTGCCACATGAAGCGGGAGGGGTGGTTGCATCAGTGAGTAGGAATAACTCTGATTTGGCTCAATTCACACGTACCACATACAGGGCACCGAAGGAGAGCACTGCTTGCATAATTGGTATCAGGTGTCTTACTGGATCGCAAATGAATAGTAGGGCATCGTCCGCATAGAGAGATGATCTGTGGCTCGCCTGTCAGTCGCACCCACTTCTGTGCGTGCCTACTGCGGATTGCATCTTCGAATGGCTCCATTACTACAGCGAATAATGGGGGGGGGCAGTGGGCAGCCCTGTCGAGTCCTGTTATTTATGTCTTTTTGGGGAACGAGAGAACGCCGTTAACTTTTAACTCTGGCAGTGGGCATTGTGTATAGTAGACGTACCCATGATATAAACCCAGGTCCAAAGTTGCACTTTTCTAGCACTGCCCACATAAATTGCCAGGAGACTGAGTCAAATGCCCTTTGCATGTCTAGGGCTACGGCTACTGCCTGAGTCTCTGGGTCGATCTGTGCCAAGATACTAAAAAGGCAGCTCAGGTTATGTGCTGTGGAGTGCCCAGGAACAAACCCGGATTGGTCTGGATGAACAATATGTTCCATGTATCGTGCTAAACGTAGTGCTAGTAGCTTAGAAAATATTTTAACATCAGAATTTATAAGTGAGAGGAGTTGGTATGATCCACATTTTTCCGGATGCTTATCGGGTTTGAGCAAACAGTGATCACCGCTTCGCGGAGCGTGTGGGGGGAAATGGAGTATCCCTAAGGTGCATGCTTCCTCCCATAGCACGACTAGCCTAGGAATGAGGCAGGATTTTAAGTGTTTAAAGAACTCCATTGTGAGGCCATCTGGGCCTGGAGCCTTGCTGGGTGGGAGCGTATCGATGGCGCAGGATATTTCTTTGGCGGTGTTGAGATGGTCTAGGTTTGCCTTGCCTCCCTCGGACAGTATCGACAGTGGGAGGTTATCTAGGAATGTCTCCATGTCAGTGAGGGTCGCTGTATCTGAGTTGGCATACAACATCGAATAGAAGGAGTAGAACACCTGGTTTACTTCTGATGTAGTGTGGACCGCACAGCCCGATCAGTCCTGTACTATTGGGATATGGTGATTGCCTTGTGCTTGTTTTACCATCCTGGCTGGTAATTTACCATAGCGTTAGCCTTCGCCATATTTCCTCGCTAGGCGCTATTTCCTTGCTAGGAAATCAGATCCCTATCTGTGTGTGCCCGGAATTTGTCCAGCTCGTGGTGTCCCTGCGTGTTGTTTTGAGAATGCCTGATTCCGTTGCTAGGGCAATGCAGCATATATATGCCTTAAAGGCTTCCCATAGGGGTGTGTGACTATCAACGGAGCCAGTGTTTACTTCTAAATATTTGTCTGCTTGTTTTTCCATTTTGGTCTCAAAGACTGGGTCCAATAGCGATTGTGGCTTGAGTCCCCTTTGCCTACTTATTGCTAGTGCCTCCCGTAATGACAGTTTCAGGGCAATTGGAGAGTGGTCTGAGAATGTCCTGGGCAATATGTCGGTTTCTGTAAGGTGACCCTACTAGTGTATCGTACACCCACCACAAGTCTATTCGGGAATGAGAGTCGTAAACTGTGGAGTAGAAGGAATATTTACGTGATGTGGGGTTGAGTGTCCTCCAGACATCCACCATCCCCCTCTCACACAGGCCCCTCTGCAACATCAGGGCAACTTTTGTCAATTGTCGGTTTTTGGATCCGATCTGTCGAGGTCAATACCCATTATGGTGTTAAAATCACCACCCCACAGTAGAGGCACTAAGGGGTAGATTGCTAGTAGTCCCATTAATTCTGTGTAGAAGTCGGGGTAGTCTACATTGGGCCCATACACATTTAGCGAGAGTATTCCATGGCCTAAGAGAATGTCACGTAGTAGCACATAACGTCCCAGTGGGTCCAAGTGTGCCTTTATGTGAGTGTATTGTAGGGATTTATGAATAATGGTTATGACCCCTCTACATTAAGAAAACGAGGTGTAGTAGCGTTTTGTGCCCCAGCTTTGACAAATTTCCCATTGCACATGACGAGTGCGTGAGTTTCCTGTAGCAACAGAATGCGCACCTTGTGTCGTTCGATGTATGGCTGGAGTCAGCGCATTTTCGTTAGGTTGCCCAGCCCACGCACGTTCCATCTCGTCAAGTTTACCAGTTCAGCTCCCATTGGGCCAGATTGTAATGTAGTAACTTGAGTTTCATCCAATTAGGTGTCAGACATTTCAGTGGATTAGCGGTCCAATACCGTTGTTTGTCATCAACAGATATACACATGCCAAGTAAATATTCTTTAACTATTCCAAAAACTCCCACCCTTCTCCCAATCAGAGGAGTGAACCACCCCCCATCGAGTATCCCAACAACAATTACAACCTTGCATGGTGGGCTGTGGGCCGATTACAGCCTGGCATCAGCACAGCTTAAGTGTGTCTTCGAACTCGGTATCGGGTGTGTATTTTCCAGTATACAAACAATGCGTAGGCTAATAGTATGGGCAACTTAGAGTAGATAAAGTGGCACCTTGTGGCCAATTGCAGTCCTCAGTAGTGTAGTAGTTAGGGTCTGCAGGCAGGGATTAGGCAAATGGAGAGCACATTGGCTGAGGTCATCCCAGGAAACATTTGTCTATGAATCTCATATCATCCTCGGGCATAGTGAAGAAGTATACCTTATTGCAATGCTCTATTCTCAGTTTTCCCCGGTAGAGCATGGCATATTTCACGTTGTGGTCTCAGAGCCTTTTTTTTGTAGCCATGAAGGATTTGCGCTCCTGCTGCACCAATGCTGAAATATCTGGGTATATGTGGATCCTGTTGGAACCCAGTAGTAATTCCCCTTTGGTTCTTGCAGTGCGCAATATTGAATCTTGTCTCGGTAGCTCAGCACGCAAGCTATTATCGGGCGGGGAGGGGCTCCAGGCTAAGGTTTAGGGGCGAGTGTGCAGTGGGTACGCTCGATCGCAAAGTGTGGTGACAACTTGGGGTTATCGAGTAATAACAGTAGGGTGCGCTCCACATATTCTTCCATAGTCTCGGGAGGATAGCTCAGGGGTAACGCGCTTGCCTTGGAAGCAAGACGACGTGGAGCAACACAGGTTCCATCCCCGGGTCCGCGCTTAGAAACCTCTGGGTATTAAGCGTGTTATAAATAACCAATCATAGGCTCTGCAACATTGTCTTCAGGCACCCCTATAATACGTAGGGTGTTGCGTCAAGATCTGGATTTGAGATCGTCATTCTTCTTGCCGAAGGACAACACCTGCTTCGAGAGCGAGGTGACATCGGCTCTTAGTGCATTGACCTCATCTTCAGTTGTACCCACTCTAGTCTCTACCTCTGTGATGTGGGCATCCGTATTGTTCATTCGAGATTTTATTGAGCTAATTGTTCCCACTCATATCATCCAGTTTACAGCATAGAGAGGTGGACCCCTCATGCAGGTACTCCATCATGCAGTGTAGTTAGCTGGGTTCATGCTGTTCAGTCGCGCTGCCTGATGCTACGTTGGTATCAGTATTTTCCTCTGCAGCTTTGGGTGTGGGTTTAGCAAACATGTTTATAGAGCTCTGTTTTTTGCCAGCTCCTTTTGTCATCGGGCTGTTTTGCTGCTGATTCGTGGTGTGATAATTAGTGCTGAGGGGGACCCGCAGCGATGCCTCCGGGGCGGCACGTCCGTGTCTCATGGGCAGCGTAGTAGTTCTACTGCGTGTTGATATTGGGTTGATCCCAGCCACTAGGGTTTATCTATAAGGCTTTGTTGCGTGTAGTAGTGTCAAGGATGGCACTCGAATACGAGTGGCACACGACACCCAGACGAGTTTGGGTGTTGAAATAAAGTGGACAGATAGGAACACACACCGCGGAAAGGAAAGGGCGTGAAGAATAGGGAAGAGTAGCAAGGGAAAAGGTATAGAGTGAATACCCTCTTGGGGTGTATGCAGAATAGGAAAAGAGTATTCCACGAACCTTGGAAATACTCTAGCCTTCTGCACAGTTTGCTATAACAGAGTCCCACGCTGTTTGCTCATAACTTGGAACAGCAGATATGGGTGTCTGTGATATAGAAACGAGACAAGGGAAGGGGCAGAGGTTGACTGATGGGAACCAGCAGACAAGCTCTGTACAAAGGGTCTACAAACAGTACAAGAGAAGATACAACAGACAAATCCAGGAAAGGAGATGATAGCAAACTAGCAGAAGGATAGGAAGGGAAAGTCGAGAAACAGGATATGATAACAGAGGACAGAAAGGTAGGTGGAGCGCTCAGAGGAGCAGGAAGGCAAGGAGTAAGCCCACAAGAGTGGGACGGTAAGGTAGAAATATCAGAGGAAAAGGGCTACGGCAGCCGGAGTGAGGAAGGCTGCAGAGCAGGGAGCCCTGAGGACAAGGGCTAAGGCAGCCGGTGTAAGATAGGCTGCAAGCGGGGAGCCCAGAGGACAAGGGCAAAGGCAGCCGGAGAGAGGAGGCTGCAGAGCAGGGAGCCCAGAGGACAAGGGCTAAGGCAGCCGGTGTGAGATAGGCTGCAAGCAGGGAGCCCAGAGGACAAGGGCTAAGGCAGCCGGAGAGAGGCAGGCTGCAGAGCAGGGAGCCCTGAGGACAAGGGCTAAGGCAGCCGGTGTGAGATAGGCTGCAAGCAGGGAGCCCAGAGGACAAGGGCTAAGGCAGCCGGAGAGAGGCAGGCTGCAGAGCAGGGAGCCCTGAGGACAAGGGCTAAGGCAGCCGGTGTGAGATAGGCTGCAAGCAGGGAGCCCAGAGGACAAGGGCTAAGGCAGCCGGAGAGAGGCAGGCTGCAGAGCAGGGAGCCCTGAGGACAAGGGCTAAGGCAGCCGGTGTGAGATAGGCTGCAAGCAGGGAGCCCAGAGGACAAGGGCAAAGGCAGCCGGAGAGAGGCAGGCTGCAGAGCAGGAAGCCCTGAGGACAAGGGCTAAGGCTGGAAAGCAGCGGAGCGTGATACGCTGCAATGTGGAGAGCCCGGCAGGGCAAGGGCGGAGACTGGAAGACAGCAGAGCGTGATCAGCTGCAGGGTGGAGAGCCCGGCAGGGCAAGGGCGAAGGCTGAAAGGCAGCAGAGCGTGATCCGCTGTAATGTGGAGAGCCCGGCAGGACAAGGGCAGAGACTGGAAGGCAGCGGAGCGTGATCAGCTGCAGGGTGGAGAGCCCGGCAGGGCAAGGGCGGAGACTGGAAGGCAGCAGAGCGTGATCAGCTGCCGTGTGGAGAGCCCAGAGGAGCAGGGCTGAGAGGCAGGGAGCCTGGAAGGCAATGACTGGAGGCAGCAGGGTGGAGCAAGCAACAAGGCAGGAAGCCCAAAAGGCTAGGGCTGTAGGCAGCAGGGTGTAACAAGCTGTAAGGCAGGGTCCAAGCAGGAGTGAGGATAAACAGCATACAAGGATCCGAAGACAACTCGCGAAAGGTGGAGGAAGGACTCTCAATGCAAGAGACTGAGCTCTCGCAGGCAGCAGGCTTTATAATGCCCAGCCCAGCACAGAGGCAGGCTAATTGGTTTCACCTGGCTCAGCCCACCTGCAGACAATCGGCCACCTCCCTCTCTGTTCCTGAGCTGGTGGGAGCAGAGCAAATCCCTAGGGCTTCTGGGGATTGTAGTTCTGATAAAGAAAAATAGGAATAGCCAGGAATGGATTGTTAAAGCCAAGTGCATTATGGTAAGTGTAGTTTTCAGGGAAAAATAAAAAGGCACCAAAGTCTTGCAAATGGGAAATAAAGTCCAAATAGTGAATAGCGGTAGATCCAGGAGTTTTCTGTAGATAAATGAATAACCATTTGTCCATATTGATTGCCAATGTATGCGCCCTTGGCGCAGGCATGACAAGTAGGAAGAAGCTTTGTATGCTTGCTTCAGGCCTTGCCGTCGTCTATGGTCTGCCATAGTATTGGTTAGGCAGTGTGTAGAGGTATTGCTGCATAGCTCACTTCAGTGGGTTGGGGATGGCTTACATAAAGGCCCACAGGGCCACTGATTTGAGATTAGACGTGTGGGTGACGAGAGCTGGAGCAGAGATGGATTCTATTGTCTGTAGCTGCAGTGTGCATAGAGTTGGTCACATCCACCACCACCACTCGCCGAGTAGTTTTATGGTTCATGTGGTGGGTGAGGGGGGACTCCGCCCCGCCATAGCACAACCCTCATGTGTCCACCATTTGCAATAGTAGGGTTTGGGTAGTATGTGGTGGTGATGCAGTTCTAACCGCACCTGGGTAGCGGGACAAGGTGGTTTCTCTTGGGTAGTTGGATCCTGTATGCCGGTAGTTGAAATGGAGCACTAGCACGGCCCGGCGCAGCGGGACGCAAGGGCGCAGATGACCGGCTTCAGTCACGCGCATTGACCAGTCTGTGGGCCCGGGGGCACCAGCACTTGGATGACTGCAGGCCGGAGGCAAACCGTGGGGCCAATCAAGTGGATGTAGCCGGTGCAAGGCCCCGGCCAGGAGTGGAGCGGGTTCCCCCGCACCGCCGTCTATGAGGGGCACGATATGGTGCGCTGTGGGTGACGATTGCCCTCCGGTCACACTGAGATGTGCAACCCCACTCACCATCACCGCCGTCGGCAGATCGCTGTATGCGCCAGTGCGAACGCTTTGGGCCTTTCACTGGGTGCAGGGAAGCAGACTGGACAGGGGCACACAGTGCTGGTGCAGCCAGGTTTCCTGGACAACTGCTGTGGTTGTCGGGTGGTTCAGGTCGCACTGTAGGGGTTGCTGAGCAGTGTTGCTCCTTGCAGCAGTACAGGGTATTCGGAAGGAGAAGGGGTGTGTGGTAGTCTAGGGTTTAGCCACACGTGGTGGCTGGCCACAAAGAGCAGCCTGCAGGCAGAGGTTCGGAGGCGCCAGAGCGAAGGTAGCGGCAGGCAGGGAGCAGCGCGGAGACCGGTCCGGATGGCGCATGTGGAGTGGGGCCAGCGCACACCCCAACCTTACTCTGGCCTGGTCTGGGCAGTGCTGATGGGGATTCGCCTCTGGGCAAGCAACATGGTGCGTGGCACACTCACCGGAAGCTCAGCCTATGATGGGTGCCTCTCCCTCAACCTCGTATGGTCCGATTTGTCTCCGTAGCCTGGTCTGGTCCTGTGGAGGATATGGTCAGGATTACATACTGCAAGGGGTCAGTCTAGGGGTACCAAAGCACTGGTGCTGCCAGGCTCAGGTGGCTTTTGCTGTGGTTATCAGGCAGTCCGAGCATTACGCAGAGACCTCTGCACGGTGTCCCTCAATCCGGCGGCAGCGGCACCCAAGTGGAGGTGAGGCGCGTGGCCCAGTCGTTTTGCGCTCACAGCCTCAGGAATGTTGAGGGCAATAGCCATGCCTCTGGGGAGTCTCAGGGGGCCAGATTCAGCAGTTTTGCCTCACAGATGTTTCTCAAGGTGGGCAGCACTCCTGCTTTGTAGTTTGCACCCTGTGACAGAGGCTATAGGTAGTGCAGTGATGCTGGGCTGCAGAGCTCCTCTTAGGCGGCCATAATAGTCCAGCGCAACAGTGCCCCTGGGCTATTCCAATTTTTAAATTCCTCCCTTTCGGCCTATAGTAGCCTCAGCAACCTTTCAATGGCTTATGGATAGGATACCCCAACCCTACTCCGAATTCTGTGGGGCCTACATTGATGATATCATCATATATAGCAAAACATGGAAAGACAATCTCTCCCATCTTTACACTATTATGAGGGTACTCTGACAAGCCGGATTCACTGCCAACCCAATGAAATGCAAATGAGCTCAATCGGCAGTAAAATATTTGGGCTTCTTTGTTGGGAATGGTAGTGTGCAGTCGCAGCAAGAAAAAGCTGTTCTAGACGCTCCCACACCCAAGACCAAGAGAGATCTTCGGGCATTCTTGAGTTTGATTGGATATTATCGTAGGTTTATCCCAATTTTCTTTGACAAAACATAAAGGTTGACTGACAAAGTAAAAAGCGCAGAGCCTATGCAAGTTTGCTGGACTGAAGAAGACGATCTGTTAGAACAACCTAAAACAGACCCTATGCCAGAACCCTATACTAAAAGTGGCAGACTTTGCCAAAGAATTTAGATTACAGGCCAATGCCTCCTTGACAGGATTAGGAGCTGTATTGTCCCAGGTACATGATGGTCTAGAACATCCCATCCTATTTGCTAGTCGTAAACTATTCCCCAGAGAAAATAACTATTCTGTATTTGAATTAGAAGCCCTGGCCATCGAATGGCCAGTCCTCCATCTTTGATACTATCTACTGGGGAGAAAATGTACACTTGTCACTGACCACTCACCCTTAGGATGGATAAGTCTGAGGAATTAGTCTAACCCTCGAGTCATGCAATGGTTCCTGGAACTACAACCCTACTGTTTCACTGTGGAACACCGTAAAGGTAAAGATCAAGGCAATGTTCCCTTCATTTCCCGGTTCCTTTGTGAAACAGACCGTTCCCATTGCATAGTGGACGGGCATGTGAGAAACCAGAAGGTGTCTCACTGCCTAGTCCTGGGGATATCTTGCTCAGGTGGCCAGGCACGGCCATCGCCTTTGGATCCAGACCCTGTGGGTGGACAAGTGCGAGAGGATCACCTGGGTGAGGGGTCCTCTGGAAGCGGGGGTTGAGATACCCAATGGTGAGACGCGGTATCCCTCCCTTTTCAACACCTTTATCCCATCCTATTTTTGTGGATATTTCTGATTTTCCAACTGCCCGCCCCCTTTCCTACACAAACACTGAGCTGAGGAAGAGGCGGTCTGAGCGAAGAAAGACGAACACTCAAACATTACACCGGACATGTCCCGTTAGTACGGACAGGCAGAGTCAGGCAATTGACAACAATTATATACACCTTATACCTATAGACTTTCCCCACACAGGTAAAAGGTCGAGTACTGGGACACACTCTGGGCAAGGCAAGTCATGACACGCGAAGGAGCAGTTCTTCTGTGGCATCAGCGAAGCAGGTGGAGCTCGTTGGTAGGCCGAAAAACAGAATCAAGTAGTGGAGAGACCTTGGGCGTCTCGGAGAACGATTGTTACCTCCAAAAAATCTGAAAGCTGCACAAGTTACCCTGACTAAAGAGAAACATGGCATTGGGTGCGAAAGATACCAGCAGCCCTCCCAGGTGAGTGACTGAGTTGGGGAGATGAAGCAGCAGCTGTAGTATCAACCTTGGTTCCTAGATCAAAGATGCAAGCACAGAAACTAGCACAGCCAGTGAGTTAAAGAAAGCTGTGAAAGGCTGGTCTGTGTTGAAGATAACATTTACAAGCGACAACAGTGTATCATGAGAATGAACAAGTGAGACATGGAGAGATAACGGAGTGTTCCGGCATTGCGAAAGTGCCCAATCGAAGGGCTCTGTTTAAATGTGCATAGTGGTGCAAGCAGAAAAGTGAGAAGCTGAGAAACCCATGAATGGCAAATGTATCTGACATCAGTGGGAAAATGAATACAAAAAGTGAACTGTAATCTAAGTAGTCATGCTGAGGTATTCGTAAAACCCCTCGCACATTTGAAAGTCTTTAATGAGAAAAGCAAACTACAAGCAATTGTGATTTGGAGGGTTCGAGCCCGACAGAGGGAGACCTATAGCGAACTGTGAGAAAGTGTGATCGAAGGTCCGAGCCCGACAGAGGGAGACCTATGTGAATTATAAAGCCTGAAGTTTGTGAACTATGAATCCTGGAGGGAAGGAACTTTTGTTTTGTTTTGTTGAGCGAACCCAAGGCATCCTGCGAATAAGAGGCGTTGTGGAAACAAAAGACTTTGTGCGAACAAGAGCCTTTTATTTCATGGAAGGCCCTGGTCCGCTTCCGGAGCTGCATCCTTGTGTCTAAAGCCAGTGTGTTCTAAGACCCAAGTATGCCACCTTATCCCTTGCTAAAAACGTGGGGGGGGGGGTTTTGCTCAATTACCTTGACACATTATTTTGGACACTGCTTTTTACATAAACATCTTTCCCTATCCACTTTTATTGTAGTAGAGTAAAGGCAGGCAATAGGTCTTTTAGTATACGCCATTTTGATTTGACTAACAAATGACTAAGACTGTGTTATCTTTTACTTTGATGGTTGAGAGTACTCCCATCTTTAGTTATAGGGCAAGCTAGGAGTTTTTCAAACCCCCCCCCCATTTTATGTTACAATAAAGGTTTTTGAACTTGCCAATCTTGTGTTTGTCTACTTGTGATACCATGCCTCTCTTACAGTAGTCAAAGGTGCAACTGGTATATTCTGCCCATTCATGTGCTCCAATTATGCTAGTCACCTGTTTTACTTTAATGGATTTGGTGCGATCTAGCAATTGCCACATCTTTCTTTGATCTTTACTCTTGGCCATTGCTATTAGATGCTGCCATTGGGCATTTTTGCAGGAGCATTGCCACTATTTGACCCTTCTCCCTGTATTTATTATTTACTTAAAGATGCAATGCGTGGCTAGCTGTTCTTTTTACATTTTACATACTGCCTTTCTCATTTCCCTTTTTTGCATCTCTGATATCTCTATCATAATGTTGTCTATTCTATTATTGGTTCTAAACATGTAGGCATAGGATGCCTTTTGCATGTCTATTATCTCATCCGGAGTCAGCCCATTGAGATATTCTAGTTTACTATCTGAATTAGTTGCCATGAAGTTACCCGCTTTTTCAATATTCTTCTGCGTCCAGCATATCCTATTACCACTCGGGTTCACATCTGAATCCTCCACTTGTATGAATGCATGCATCCTGATTTTCTCAGCCCTATAGCGTTAGTGCAAGTACAGCATGATCACTGAATTAATTTTCTTTACCCTGTAGCTACCTAATATATGTTATCACAGGGTCATTGGTAAATGGGTAATCCAATGTTGCGATTTTGGTGCCACTTTTCCTTGTATGTTGTCCAGGCTGGTCACCACTCGACCGTCAATTCAACATGTAGCATCCCCAGACAAGCAGGAAGTCACACCATTGGCTAACTTTCTGATTGACAACTTTCTGCTTCATTCCACCTGCACTCTTAACACTGTTAAGTTTTCCTGTCAAAGAAGCACAACTTTGGAACTCCCTCCCTCCCTCCTTAAGGGAAGACCTTCCTTACCTACAATTCAGATCAATCTTATCCATTGGAATAAGGAACATGACAACTAACTTTATACTACAAGCGATCTCCCAGGCTTCCATTATATTCATAGCGTTATAGTATGACTTATTGTATATACTCTGCTTTTATATTGTCTACTTATTCCGTACTGCATAACTTTACTGCTTGTTACTAGTATATAGTACACCTATATACATAATTTACCCCTCACCAACTATTCTTTGTATAGAGTGTTCACCCATATTTAGTGTACACCTACTTTTGTATATTTCGTGTGCTGCTTGTTTAATGTTGATGTGTACAGCATTGTAACCATAGCTGCATTTTACCCTGTGCCATAATGTAACCTAAGCTGAACAACCCTCTTGATGCCCTTGCGCCCTGATACCTTTGGGTCTAGCGCACATTACAAATAATAAAACAAACAAACAAAACAAAACAGTCAGTTTCCAGGCTTTCACTCTGGCATCTACATCGAGCGTTGAAGTCCCCGCAAATAATAATCGGTTCTTTATCCCCAGTACGTTGGCCCCACTAATGACCTCAGACTGTTGCATTGTACTGTGTGTATACAGACTTCCTGGGGATCATAAATATTCATTACTACCAAACTTGTTTCAAATTTGGAAAGCTGACTCAGCACCAATATAGTTGGATTTTCACTAGAGGTATTTATTCTTGCAGCCTTTATATAACATTTAACCCCCAATCACCAGGCCCCCATAGGGACGCTGCTTTGAGCATTTTTTTGCCAATAGTTGAAATATTTGATATCCATCAATATTAAGGTCTGTGGTCAGCCAACTTTATTGTAGGAAAAAATATCATTCTTCATTAACCCTCTAAGCGAGCCTTCTTCACTCATCAGAAGTCCAAAGCCCTGGGTGTTCCAAGTACAAAGTGTCCAAGTTCAGTTCTTAGATGGGCCCTTCTGTGTGTTGGACTCAACCATTTCAATACACCAAGTATGTTCTCCTGTGGTGTGTCTGTGCTGCACTTATTTTCAGAAAGAGTACTGTCTCATCTGCCTAACATTGGAAGTTAGGGGAGAAGGTGGAAATGAGGTGTGCAAGCGGAGCAAGATAGGTGTTAAAGAGCCAGGGAGAATGGTTGGAGCCCTGGGGCACATCGCAGGTGGAGCTAGAAGTGGGGGCGGGGAGGAGAAAGAGCACAGAATAACCTGGGACAGACGGTCATTGAGGAAGGAGGTCAGCCAGTCCAGTGCCCTCTCTGAGATACCTAGGGTATCATGCAGCTGTTTTATGAGGATGGAGTGATTGACCGTATCAAATGCAGAGGAGAGATCAAGTAGAATGAGCAGGAGAGTTGGAATTAAGCAAGGCAAGCAATTCTTCATGGTTGTTCAGAAGAGCAGTTTCCGTGCCTCGGGATGCTCGGAATCCAGATTGATGCTCGTGGAGGCAACCAACAAGTTCAGTGTGCTGGGTCAGTTGGGGGGTGGGGAGGGTGGAGACCAGCTTCTCCAAGAATTTCCCAAGGAAAGGGTTGATGGATATGGGGCAGTAGTTGACTGGACAAGACTGGTCTGCAGAAGGTTTTTTCAAGAGAGATGGCACTAGCGAGTGCTTGTGGGAGGAGGGGAAAGATCCAGTGACAAAACAATGGTTGCAGAAATTGGCAAGTGCAGGGGCAAGAGAGCCAATATTGTCCTTAATGGTTCTGGAGGAGCAGGGGGAAACCTGTTTGGAGGAGACCTTCATGGAGCGGACAACTCTGGTGACATCATCAGGTGTGATAGGAGAGAAGATGGAGAGAAAGGCACAGGGAGGATGGGAGGCCGTAGGAGGCAGGGGGGTGTGAATAGGAGAGAGGGAGAGGGACGCAAGGGTGCTCGGGATGTCTCGAGTTTTTGTGGTGAAGTGTGTGGCCAATGCATTGCAGAGGACCTGGGAGGGATGAGGTAAGGAGGATACTGCGGAAGGGTTGGGTAGTTACCTGCAGATTTTAAAGAGTTCAGCTGTGGTGTTGGATGCACCAGAGATGCAAGCCTGGATATGGGTCCTTTTCTTGTTGCAGATCGAAAGTCTGTATTGCCTTTGGAGCAGGCGACAGGCCATTTTGTCAGAGGGTGGGCCTGAGGTCTGCTACTCTAGTTCCGAAGCTCTGCAATTGCGTTTCAAGGCTGCAAGTCCGGAGTCGTACCAGGTGTTATGCTTGAAGGCATGTTTCAGGCGGGTCCTCGTGACTGGGGCGAGAATGTCAAGGGTATTAGTAATTGCAAGATGGAGATTGCTGAGAGCAGAGTCTGAGGTATAGTCTGTAGCGGGGAGAGAGGAGTGGATGAAGGTAGATGCGAAGGCAGTCGCTGACACTCGTTTCATCGGACGGATGTTTGTGAATAAGATTGGCAGGGCTAGAGGAGGTGCAGTCAGACGGCCAGGAGCACCCAGAAAACAGGAGAGAGTGGTCTGACAAGGAGAGGGGGTGAAGAGTGGGGAGGAGAGTGAAAGATCAGTGTGGATGAAGGTATCAAGAGTGTGTCCGGCCGAGTGGGTCGGACCAGAAGGTAGAATGGAGAGGTAGAGCAAGGTGCAAAGGTCACGGAAGAGAGTGGATGCCATGATTGAGGAATCAAGGTGGATGTAGAAATCGCCCACGAGAAGGAGTTTTAGAGGTGGTTGAGAGGAGGAGAAATCGGCCCATTCAGAGAGGAACAGGGGGCCTGTAGATAGTGGCAATGGTCAGAGAGGAGGTGGGGGAGATGACCGTCTTGCAGACCAGACTCTCGAAGGAAGAGTAAGAGTAAGGGTGGGTGGGTATGAGGAGGACACTCTGGGAATATCAGAGCAACCCCACTGCTAGCATGGCTAGGGCAAGGCTTGGAGATGATCTTATAGCCATCAGGGAGAAGTGAGTCAAAAGCAGTGACTGAGCTGGCTTTAAACCACGTTTCGGTGAGGGCAAGGATATCGAGGTCATTGTCTTCTAGGAGGAGGCAGATGTCAGCAGAGTGTTTGATGGCAGAACGAGCATTACGCATGGCTACATGCAAGAGGTCTCCACCTTCTGCATCCAGCTCATACCCTAATTCCTGAAATCTGATGTGGTTCACTCAAATCATGTCCGTCCTTTTGGGCGTGCTACAGTGCACTAAATTGATGGTTTAAGCATTTGATGGTTTCAATGTACTCTGAATCCTTAGTATCCGATATTCCAAGCGGTAGAATTTTACATAATATGCCCAAGAAGTCCACTCTATTTATATTTAAGTTTAATATTGACAATCCTTGGGCCCTCCGGTTTATAGTAAAGGCTGGTTGTCCATTGTTTAACTCCACTTCTTTGGTCGTTAATGGTTTATCGGTTGTGTTTCTTTTCACCTTAAAAGTAGTGATTTCTGCTTTCACCTTTATTATAATAAGTTCTTTGGGCATTTCCTGTATTATACTACTGGTGGTTTCCAAGTCTGACAGTTCACCGATGTTTAATAATGACTCATCAGCTATTTCCTTTCTTTTTTTGTCATTAATTAGCCAGCTTGTCAAAACACCATTCAATCCAGCACCCCTCTTCTTCTTTGCCTTTTTGTTATCCTCCTTAATTATTGCTGTTACCTCCAGAGTGTTATCTACAGTATGATTGTACGCCCTTGCGTTAATTTTGATGGTTTGCCGGCTTGGTGTTTTTTACGTCGCTTGTTTTGTCATCTTTTCTTTCTAGTACGGTAAATCGAGGAGGCATCATTGGTGTCCACGCTTTGTTCGCCCTGGTCTGTTCTCCTCTCTTCTACTGGCCTGGGTTCTAGTGTGTTATTAATTTCTAACGGTTACTCAGTGACATGCTTGTAATTCTGCCTCTTCAATCACAGCAGTTTGAATGTGGATGATAGATTAACTTCAGTATTTTTTCACTCATTCTAAGCAACACTTTCATAGCAAACTATAACAATGCCAACTGGGCATGTACCTCATTTTCGGAAACAGTAATATCTTCTATTGTACTTGCCTTGTTGGTTCCATGTTATCCATGCACAAGTTTGGAGATGCAGAAAGTCTTTGTGCATGTATAATGTTAATCGTGGGAGTATGTTCTTCATTTGTGGCTTTCGTCTGGTTTGCAATTTGTTCTTGGCTTTTCATTTCATCTCGCAAATTGAATCCCACTTGCCATTCATTTCCAATAGTTTTCTAAAAAGTGTAGCATAACTCTAACAATGAGATAATGTTGTCAATTGCTACCGGAGAGAGGTCCATGATAGCCTCTGTGTTGCCATTCCCGGGCCCCGACTTCTGCGGTTCGTCATGAGTCTCAACTTGTGGGGCTTCTTTTGCCTGGATAGCCGTCTCAAGTGGGAAAAAGGCTGTAATTTTCCCAATTTCCTTTCCTTTGGGTTCTATTCTTAGAGGCAAGCTTGTGGCAGGCTGGTTTGAATGTTTCCCCTTGGAACTAGTTGCGCCACCTGATTTTATTTTTCCTATATGGGGCATTATTACACAAATTGTAATTATTTGCCCGTGTTATTAACTTGCCTGGCATGTTTTTCTTGTCTACGACCCGTGGCACCTTTTGGCTTATTTAGCAGTATGATTAGTGAAACAAACCTCTTTACTTTACTAGCATGTTCTTAGTTATGATGTTGATAATGGCAATCAAGTCGCGCAATGTCAACTTATGTTATTTCACGTTAGCAATATCAATTCATGCGCAATCAAATATTTCGACTAGCTTCAAATAGTTTTAATCATTTGTTAATCATTCTTACCTTTTGCTTGATCCCATAGTGACGCTATTAGCATCCATGATGTTTATGACCTTCAAGGACAACAAGACCGTTACTCGGACCATCGCAATCTAAGATGTCAGTCTCCCTTCTGTAGATGGGTCCCAACAATACCCCATTCTCACAGACACTAATGTGTAGTATAGTTTTAATCAAACATTGACCTTTCTTAACTTTAGCTTGGATACCATTATGGCAGTTCTGCTGCTAATATCACTTCGTAATGTCTGCCGCATAGGCAACGCTGTCATTCGTGCCATTAGTATTCAATGTATCGAAGAGCCTCAGAATGACTAGACCGTTGATCTCACTACCCAAATCTTATATTATATTTTTAGGCAGTGTTGTGCCATTTAATGCCTTAATTTAGACCAACTTGCTGGTTCCTAGTTTGAAAGATTAACTCTGTGTTCTCTTTTTAAAAAAACATCTTTTGTTTTCATTTTCAGCTGTACCTACCATTATTTGGCTCACTCTCCATAAACATACTTCAAATTAATGATTCACGTTCATAAAATGTTTAACCATGCAGGCATTTTCTACTCTGTTCTTTAAACAACCTCTAACTTCTATTCTTGTTTTGATATTTCTTGTTGTATTGCCCAAATACCCTTTTCCCCATGTGCATGCAATCATATATACAACACGTGTCAAGTCGCAGTTAGTAAATCTTTATTTATCAATTTCTTTAGAGAGTCCAATATCTTTGTGGATTTTTCTGTGAGGTGGCCTACACCACATCTACCACATGGGTGGTGTCCCACAATGGGACAGGAGTTAGGGCCCAACTCTCAAAGATACTAGGTTGGCTGGTTATTTGTTTTGTTTGTATCACAATGTCCCTTTTGTTTTTGCTTATTTTAAAAGCGAATGTGAGACGGTCCAGGCTTATAGGTTCAGCAAAGATCTTCATGTTTTATTAATAATACTCTTTATCTTATAAGATGAATTGGTGAAGGTACTGACACACAACAACTAATTATTTAGTTTCTCTTGTATTTGGTTCTAACAGGGAATCTGTTATTGAATGCTTGTTTACCTCCCCTCTTGATAATTCTTTTAGGGTATCCTCTTAGTTGTTAATTGTGGCT
This sequence comes from Ambystoma mexicanum, assembly GCF_040938575.1. NCBI lineage: Eukaryota > Metazoa > Chordata > Amphibia > Caudata > Ambystomatidae > Ambystoma > Ambystoma mexicanum. The sequence goes on along the minus strand of NC_090934.1, from coordinate 919,125,720 downwards.
TCATTATTTTACTTCCGAACTCCTTAGTTCAGCTATTGCCCTCTATCCTCAGGAATTGTCTGTAGGGTACCTTTTCACATATGTCTGCCATGATGAATCTGATAGTGTAGTAATGCATGCCTGTCTATTTTGCGAGCATGCTGAACACATATTTCGAATGGATTGTGTCCTCCCACGTATTCCTCATCTTAGATATATCCTTAACTTCAGCTTTGCTGCTTCGGAAAAATTCTCCACCAGAGGGCGCTCTGCTCGAGTCCGCGGCATCGATGTCCTTCAGCAGTATACGTCTGTCATCCGCAGTATAAATGGCTCGAGCCGCGCCAGTTTGCCTTAGTTCCGTTTTTCCGATAGCTTTCGCTTCGTATCAAGAAAACGGCGCTTCAGTTCTCGTTAAAATGTTTCGTCATCAAACCCTTCCACGCCTAAAACTGGCTTCAAGAAATGTCACAAATGCGGGAAGAAGATGTCAATAACAGATCCCCATCGAAATTGCCTCTGGTGCCTCGGTCCCGACCATCGGATAGACGAGTGTCGTTCCTGTCGGGCGATGACCAATAAAGCTATAAAGGAACGTATAGGTGAACTGGCGGTGGGGAAGGAGTCCTTGAAGTCTTCTTCAAGAAGGAAGAAGGGCTCTGCTGAGCCTAGTGAAAGACGTCACAAATTCGAAGAAATCAAGGTAGAGGAGTAGATCTAGGAAGTAGTTGTCTTCTTCAAAAAAGTCGAAGAAAAGACGACACTGGTCTCCCTCTTCCTCTTCTTTGACGTCTTTAGAAGGGCAGGTGATAACCTCTTCTGAGAATGATTTCCCGAAGAAGTGGGAGGCCTTCAGAGCCTCAATGTTAAAAATCTTTGAGAATGCGGCCCATACCCCCTTGAAGAAGTCTAAAAGTAACAGGGGAATATGTAAGACAAAAAGATGTGACGATAAATCATTGAGGGCACCGTCGAGGGAATCCTTCCAGACGCCTCACAAGAAACGCCTACCAGTGCAAAAGCCGGAGACAGTACTCGACAAAATGGCGTTGGATACTCATTCGCCATCAAAATCGTTATCAAAGGCTTCCTCGAAGCCTCTTTCAAAGATGTCTGAGTCCAAGGTGTCGTCAGGCCACTCGAAGATTCTTAAGGCGAGTACTCCATCAACGGTGTCGATAACTCGTTCGATGATAGCGAAGGCTCCTTCGACAATATCGAAGCAGTTACCGATAACATTGACTCCATCAACGCCTTTGTCAACATCTTCGTTAATTCTTATTACTAAATCTGCTTCTGTGTCGAAGGCAAAGTCTATGCCACCAGAGAAGATCTTTCATCTGGAAAATAGGATTTTTTCAAATCCATGTCCTCTATTTATGAGGAAATATCATCCGAGGAGGAGGATGTTTCACCGGCTGGTGTAAAGTTTAGAACAAGGGAAGTTCCTGAGGAGTTGATTGACCCTTGTTCAAAAATGGCAGACCTATGAGTGCCTACAGACAGCAAGTGGTCTGGGCACATCTCCAGAGTATGAATTTGAACAACCTGACCTTGCTGATCATGCAGATGCAGGATACAGGAGATTAATGAGTAGGGTACCAGAATTTATGGGATAGAACAGAAATTCCCCTACTTACCAAGAGGATGACCAGACAGACATCCTTTCGGGGGGACCTCAACAAGACCCCATACTTCCTTTTCACATAGCTTTGCAAAGTAAGGTGAGTACTGCATGAGGAAATCCTGATTCAGCTCCTGCAGTTAATAAGAAATTCACATCTAAATACAGGCCCTCTTCTTCAGACCCTGAATATTTAAGGAAACATCCATCACCTGAAAGTCTAGTTGTTCAGGTGGCCATGCCTACTAGGAATGCAGCATACCCTACAATTCCCCCGGGCAAGGATGATAAAAAAGTGACGCATAGTCCTGTAAGATTTTTTCTTAGGCTAGCATGGCATTGAAATCTACAAATGTAACTTGCACCCTTGCAAGATTTACATACACCCTGTGGGACTGTATGACAGCAGCAGCTGAACATATCCCTAATGGTGAGGAACCAGAAGGTTTCCTAGCTGTAGTTAAGGATGGAAAGGAGGCTATGGGGGAATGCCTCCACAGGTTTGGACATTGCTGACAGCATCAGTAGGTCCATGGCATCTAGTACTGTGTTACACAGATTCGCGTGGCTGAGGAAGTCGGGCTTTGTACCGGATGTGCAGGCCAGACTTCTCAATATACCATTTGACGACTTTAGGTTGTTCGGCAGCAAGGCAGATGAAAGTTTGGAGAAGCTGCAGACCTCTAAAGCGGCAGCAAAGTCACTTAGTGCAGCAATACGACCACCTCAACAACGCCCCTACACACACTCATATTCCTGGAGGGGTCGTCCCTTTCAATTTTATTCCTCATTTGTAAAAGGAAAGGGACAGGCCATTCAAAGAGTACAAAGGAAATTTCCTCGGGGCGAGGAAAAGGTACTAGATCTGCCCCAGCAGCAGCAACTGCCCCATCAGCCGCTACTGCAGCTGCCGCAAAGCCACTCTGAGGTTTTGACCCACAAGACCCCGGTGGGAGGTAGAATATCTCAGCATCTGGAAGAATGGCGGGGCATTACTTGTTTCTGCCTTCCCTTTCAGAAGAAACCTCAGAATCGCCCTCCGGGATACATTTCTGCCAAAATTCCAGACCCGCTCCTGTTGCAGAAGATTTTAACCCTGCTAGAGAAAGGTACATTAGAACATGTACCTGTAGCGGAGAGGAAAAAGGGTTGCTGCTCCCCATACTTTCTCTTCCCAAAGGACGACGGAGGATTGAGACCCATCTTGGACTTAAGAAACATGAACAAGTTCCTCAGGAAAGACAAGTTCAAGATGGGTACCCTTTCTCAGATCCTTCAGGCTCTCCAACTCCATGACTGGTTGGTATCATTGGACCTTCAGGATGCTTACTTTCATGTGCCAATCCATCTCAAGCACAGAAAGTACCTGAGGTTTGCGATTGGCAACTCTCAGTATCAGTTTAGAGTTGACGTCCGCCCAAGAGTTTTCACCAAGCTGATGGCGGTAGTGGCAGCGAGTCTCGGGAGACGGGGAATTCATGTTTACCCCTACCTGGACGATTGGTTAATCAGGGCATGTTCTCCAGAAGCAGCTCAGGAACATCTAAGCAAGACCTGCCACTTCCTACACAGACTGGGCTTCTCTCTGAATTTCAAGAAGTCAAATATGATACCATCACAGAAACTCCAATTTATCGGAGCAGTCTTAGATACTTTCTCGGGCAAAGCCTCGCCTCCCGAAGAGAGAGCTCATAGCATTCTGCAGATGGTAACAAAGTTCCAAAATGCCCAGCATCTGCCAACCTTCGATTTTCTAAGTTGCTCTGTCTTTTGGCATCCTGCCTTTTTCTGGTGCAGGATTGAGGATGAGATCCCTACAGTGGGCCCTCGGGAATCAATGGTCCCAATTTTCAGGGGAGATGTCAGATCTTTTGCAAGTCCCGACTGACGCCTCACTCACGGGGTGGGGAGCCCACACCAACGAACTGACAATCAGCGGTCGTTGGTCTCCATCGGAGCCTAAACTGCACATCAACCTTTTGGAGCTGAGGGCAATCAGACTAGCGCTGAAGGCCTTTCTGCCCTCTGTACGAGGAAAGAATGTCCTGATAATGACGGACAACACAGTGGCCATGTACTACCTCAACAAGAGAGGAGTAGGGTCACTACCACTGTGCAGAGAGGCAATGCAGCTCTGGTTCTGGGCAATACAGGAAGGAATCTCTCTAATGGCAATTCACCTAGCCGGAGAGCAGAACACGGCGGCGGACGCTCTGAGCAGGCAGAGCACAGTATGCCACGAATGGGAACTAGCTCAGGAAGTCCTTCAAGAGATCTTCGCCCTTTGGGGAACCCCGCAAGTGGATCTGTTCGCGACCGGTGCCAACCGGAAGTACGAACTTTACTGCTCAAGGGAATTTCCCCCAAGAGGAGCTCTAGGAGACCCATCCGTGGTGGACTGGGAATTTCCACTCCTGTACGCGTTTCCTCCAGTCCCTGTGATTCCTAAAGTAATCAGGAGGTTAAGAAAGTTCGGGAAATCCATGATCCTATTTGCCCTGGATTGGGCCAGGAGAACGTGGTACGCGGACCTTCTGGAAATGTCCATCTGCCCGCCAATACGTCTTCCACAAAGGGAGGACCTTCTCTCGCGAGAGGAGGGTCAGGTTCTCCATCCAGAGGTCAAAACACTCAGCCTTTATGCATGGTTTCTGAGAGGCTGAGATGCAAGGATTGGGACCTTCCGGATGATGTAATGGAGATTTTGCTTTCAGCCAGAAGGCCAGCAACTAAATCTCTGTACCAGTGTCGTTGGAACAGGTTCATTAACTGGTGCAGAGATAAGAATGTGGACCCTTTTCAATGTAATATTCCTACAATATTGTCTTTTCTTTTACATTTGGACAATTTGGGACTCCACGTTGGACGATAAAACGTTATTTGACTGCACTATCCATTTGTAAGCGCTCCTCGGTGGAGGAATCTTATTTCCAGATTCCTTTTAATTGTACAGTTCTTAAAAGGGATTACTAATGTGTTTCCTTCAATACCCTTTCAAGTACCTGTGTGGTATCTAAATTTAGTGTCAAAATTTCTCACATCTATTCTATTTGAGCTATTGCATTCTTACCCGTTAAGGCTCCTTACTCTGAAAACAATACTGCTAGTGGCAATTACTTCAGCCCGCAGGGTGATTGAGTTGCAGGCGCTTTCTAGCAAACCTCCTCACACCATCTTTCACAAAGGTAATGTTGTTCTTAAGGGCAAACCATCTTTTCTACTGAAAATTGTCTCAGATTTTCACCTGTCACAAAAGATAACATTGCCTGCATTTTGTCCTCCTCCTCACGCAAGTAAGGAGGAAGAAAGATCACACAGATTAGACCCTAAGAGCACTCTTAGTTTCTATATATCGAGATTGGCTAAATTTCGTCAGTGTGACCAACTTTTTGTGGGATATACTGGCCGTAAATTAGGGCTGGCAGTGACAAAACAAACATTGTCCAGATGGATCATTTTAGCTATAACTGAATGTTATAGATTGGCTGGCAAAGATCATCCAGGTGGGCTGAGAACTCATTCAACCAGGAGCATGGCGACTTCAACAGCTCTTCAGAGAGGTGTCCCGGTACAAGATATTTGAGCAGCAGCACTACTCCCTAGACTCAATTTAATACAGTTGCAAAATCAGTACTTCATACTATACATGATTAATATTTATGGTACTCCCTCCTCCAATTCAGACTGCTTTGGGTGCCTATCTAAGATGAGGAATACGTGGGAGGAGACAATCCATTCGAAGAACAAGTTACTTACCAACTGTAACGTTCTTTTGACTGGATGTTCCTCCCACGTATTCCTCATCGACACTCGCAGCCTACCCCACAGTACAGTTTACTTGTTTTACACTCCAGGTTCCTTTAGAGCTTTTGGTTAAAGGCACACGCCTTATCTACTAATTATTGACTACAATATATATGAAAAAACAGAACTGAGGCCAACGGGCGCAGCTCAAGCCATTTATACTGCGGATGACGTCGACGCTCGACGGATACCCCCAAGGGACATCGACGCTGCGGACTCGAGCAGAGCACCCTCTGGTGGAGAATTGTTTTATTTTTATTATTATTATTATTATTTTTTTTTTTTAAACATCAAAGCTGAAGGTCAGGATATATCTAAGATGAGGAATACGTGTGAGGAGCATCCAGTCGAAAGAACGTTACAGTTGGTAAGTAACTTGTTTTCCTTCATGGGGGGAAAAAATCTCAACATTTAAATTAATTTATTTACATCTACATTGTGTACATGTTAAAAATCTGTTTTGTTCATTAATCCATTATGATGTGGGATTTATAACGTGCCTGTACATGATCTTACTAGGTCTTGTGTCATTCAGATCGTGCAAGTGCGAGGAAGTGGAAAGGGAGAAGTCCCAAAGGTGAAGGGGAGGAGGGAGAAGTGCAGGGTCAAAAAGTGCAGCCAGTGGGTGGCTTAGTGCAGGTAAATAAAAATGCAGCCCGTGGGTGGCTTAGTGCAGGTAAATAAAAGTGCAGCCAATGTATGGCTAATAAGTGCAGAGAGAAGGAACTGTAGGGTTACAGATAAAGACCACAAGTGCTGGGGGGGGCCAAGATGCAATTCAAGGTGCAACTGGACAAGAGGGGTCCTGGGCCCAAGTTCAGAGGGTGGCCAGGTGACCAGTGTGTAGAGCAGACAGGTCATCAGCAGGGGAGAGGAAGCGCGAAAGTGGAAGCGAAGAGGGAGGTCTTGAGTTGCTTCTGGAACCAGAGGCGTTTCTGCTCAAGTTTCTGATGTTTCAAGTTGTAGGTAGTGTTGTCCCCAGCCCCAGACAGCCTTATAGATGATGCAGAGGGATTTGAACTTGATTCTTGCTGCCACTGGGAGCCAATGAAGAGATTTCAGAGCTGGGGAGATATGATCCCTGGGCTTAAGGCCAAGGACAAGTCTCAAAGTCCTCTTCTGGAAGATTTAGAAAGAGGTTGTTTCAATAGTCCAGCCTAGAGAGGACCAGAGCCCTGGAGACAGTGAGCTTCTGGGGGAAAGTCAGGAAAGGAAGAATACATCTGAGGAGGGGCAGGCTGATAGTTTGACTTCTTAGAGATTTCAGAGATGTGAGGAGAGAAGGAGAGGGTGGAGTCAATGATGACCCAAAATTTAGCTTTTAAATTAGATTAAATAGTTTGGTGTTTTCTTTTTTTGTGTATGTGTAAAATTGATTTTTGTACGTGTGGATTCTGCAGTAACATACTTTTGACAGGCCCCATTATATATTTTAAGGCTGTATCTACATCAGTCGGTGCAAAGTGCTAGATTTTGTTGTGTGGTTGCATGATGGACTTGAAAAGGGCTCAAGTGGGCCTCAGTGGTATGGCGGCTTTAACTGGGTATGTTTGTAAAAAAACAATCCCTGTGTCAGGGCGAGGACTGGGTTTGCCAAGCTAGCTGACAGAAGTGTCGACATGAAGAGTTGGATGTGTGTAGACATGGGGAAGACATGAGGTAAGTGGTATAGGTTGGGGAAGAGTAGGCATTAGCTGCACATTCTGATCACCCTGATGAAAACCAAAACTAACATCATGGGCACAAAGCTGGTCCTGAACAAGCATTTAACTGAAAGTAAAGGCACAACCTTGGTCAGAAGCTTCACATGTTTGTGCAGGGTCAGGTGGGTGGTAACTCGTTTCAAATGCTGTGGGTACCTCTATTGCGAATTACAAACTTCTTGCTGTGTTCGCTGCTCCTAACACAACTTTGTCCCTCGGTTTACAGTGGTGCACCCCTTTGTACCCATCATACCATGTCTCCCCTTCAATGTCTCATGCACGGTAGACTTGAGTGTACTTTATTACTGGTTGACCCCCTCAGCATGTAATGTCTGTGCTCGTGTGTACTTCAGTACAGAGTAACCCTTGATGTGTACACTAGCCTTCTATATAGTGGCTTGGTACGTAGCACCATCTATATACCTCCTCCCCCATGTACATTGATGATAACTCATGAATTTTGTCTATAAGAAAACAACGTGCTATTTTTGTTGTTATGTTTTTAATTAAGCCTCACACATAACATTTCCACATATATATGCAAGTACAAAGTACAAATTTAGAACTTGATTCAATGGGAATTCATCAGTTCGATACAATTGTAATACCCATGATAAAGGGCCTGGCAGTCTGGCTGCCCCAGCTAGAAGTTCAACTATGGTAAACAGTACCGTCTGTGTAACCCTACTCTGGGTTGAGATTCATCATAGTACACGTAGGTAGCCAATTACCTGCTTCAGAACTTAATGCCATGCAGCCCTGGGTACCTGTCTAGAAGTGGCTGTCACAGGCGATGGCGGGCTGCAGACCTTTCTCCTGCATCTAGTTCTGCTGGGAGAAGCCCATACCCTGCAGGCAGTGGCTCCGTAGGTGCAGACGTCTCATGCCTCGGCAAGCGGCAAACTGCTAGCAGGCTCCCTGTTCACTTCAGTTAAACATACTGGGTAGGTGGCTCCTCGCCAGGAGCAGGCTTAGAGCACTGCTCCCAGAGGATGAATATATATAAATATTATGAAGAGAAAAGGGTCGAAACAGGAGAACAGCCACTCAATACAGTGCCAGATAATCCAGTTGCTGAGAGAAAGAAATAACCCCGCCAATCGGTTTGAAGAAAAAGTGCAAAATTAGTTTTATTTGCCAATGCTAATCCTAACATGGTTTAAAAGTTAATTAAATTCATGAACAGAACAAGTATAAAAATACATGTGCAAAATGAGTAGGAATTGCCACGCGTTCGTCCTGCTACAGACTTCCTCAGGCCAATAGTAAATTCAAAACCGCCGGGTTCCCACATTTGTAATGTGGGCCTGTCACGTGAGATCAGCAATCACGTGATTGTTTCCAGCTGATTTCCAGACACACTATGGAAGTCATATATTGTAGGCGGCCATCTTCGAATGACCAAATAATGCCCTTTAGGTTAGTACATGTAACTATAGTGCTAATGTGACGCAGCAGATTATAATTACTGTCTCTATGACTAAACAATATGGAATTTGTGATTGCCGTCTGTAAAATCAGCAGACTGGATTGCTCGTCAGGGTTAACTTTGAATATTTATTTTGCAGAGCACAGTTCACCAACAACACATAATATGGAATAACATTCCTTGTTTTGGCATTCAATTAGTGGTTCTTGTTCGGGAAATGTCTGTGGGGTCGACCCGGCTCGGTCAGTGTGAAGTGGATCAGCCCACTGAAGAAAGAAAAAAATAAAATAATAAACAAAACCACACTCCCGCTAGAAAATGACCGTCCCAATGTATACCAGAGTTTCACTCTGATGCCGCTTCCCTCCTGTAGCTAATCAGCACTTTGTTCCGGGCCGGGGTTTGCCGTAATTGTCAAAGTTCGATAACTGAAGACAAACCGAAATAAAATATTAACCTCGCCTTTGATGCTATTTTCGCCAAGTAAATACTTTTAAGCTTCCTTGCCGCCTTAGGTTGAGACTCTGGTGCTCCCTCAACTGCTTTCGGTCATAAGGAGTCGTCTCAGGCTGGTTTTCCGTCTTAATATGCCCAATTCCAGCTGGAAGCGTCCTCTCCCCACACCATCTTCTCCACGCTGCTTCTAATTCCGAAAACCGAGAAAGATAGAGTGAAGGCAGGCCCACAGATTTTAACGTTCCTCCACTCCAGACCTTCCCAGGTGTACTCAATCCCTCCCAGCTCCCGCATTCCTCTCTCTGCCTCCCTACCTTTCGTTCATCCTGTATCTTATATTGTCCCATGAGCCGTGCTGGCTTTCTTCCAGCCCTGGATGTCCCCCCGCTCCTTTATTACATGGGATTAGTATTTCGAAATGAGTTTTGAATGTTTGGGTTTGAGGTTTTTTTCTACTGCATCCTGTTTGACCTGACTCCTTGCAATGCATCATGGGCGTCGTAGTTCTTCCAGTGGCATCCTGCAGGTAATGAATCCCCCTTACTATTATTCTTCCGGCATGGTTTTCTCTATGGGCCGTGGATACATCCGTTCCCTCTTGTGCAACTTGCTTGTGACTGCCCTCTGCCCTTTTCCCCTGGAATTCCCCCTCCCTTGTGCTTGTTTTGTTCTGCAAATTCTGAGGCCCTTTAGGATCAGTGTCACAAACCCCCCTCAAGTGATCAAGTAGTTCAGGCTGATCCAAGGAACGAGATAAATTATCTGCCACCACCTGATATTTCCCTGGTTTGTGGACTGTCACAAAGTTGAATGGCTGCAAAGTCAGGAACCATCTCACTACCCTGTGATTGTAGTCTTTCTGCGTTGCCAACCATCGTAGGGGAGCGTGATACATGGAGATAGTGCATTTCCTGCTCAGTAAATAACAGCGTACGGATTCCACCACCCATTTGATGGCTAGGCATTCTTTCTCCAGGGTTGAATAGGGGAGTTCATGGGGATGCAGTTTCCTGCTAACAAAAGCCACAGGTTGCAGTTCTTCTGTTCCTTGCGATAGGACTGCCCCCAACACGCACCCTGACGCATCTGCTTGTAAAAAAAAATGCTCTGAGAAGTCTGGGCAGTGTAGAACTGGGTGGGTAGCAATCGGGTTTACTAGCGAGTGAAAGGAGTGAATTACTTTTGGTGTGATTGCCAGTGGTTTGTTGGTTTTAAGGGCATCAGTCAGGGGAGCTGCCATGGTGGAAAAATGCGGCATGAACCTCTGATATCCCACAAACCCCAAAAATGCTCAGATGCCTTTTCTGGTGGTCGGTACGTGGAGCTGCTGGATGGCTTGTACTTTGTCCAATAAGGGAGTTATCTTTCCCCCTCGTACCGCGTATCCCAAATACTTGGTGGATTCTGTTGCCAATTTGGATTTTTTGGGGTTAATGTGCAGGCTAGCTGTTCCTAATGCTGTGACCACTTCGGTAAGATGGGTTAAGTGTTCTTCCCATGAAGTGCTAAAAATGACTGTCATCCAGCTAGGCGGCTGCATATTTTTCATGTCGCCTTAGTATCTACTACATGTGGGCCTGAAAGGTAGCTGGGGCTCTGTGCAATCCAAACGGTAACACAGTGAATTGGAATAGTCCTTGAGGAGTGGCAAAGGCTGTTTTTTCTTTGTCCTCCGGATTTAAGGGAATCTGCCAATATCCCTTTGTGAGGTCCAGTGTGTTTAGGTAGGTTGCTGCTCCTAATTTCTCAATTAGTTCATCTATTCTGGGCATGGGATCGGCCTCATACTGGGATATTGCATTCAACTGAAGTCCATACAGAATCTGGTGGCTCTGTCTGGTTTCAGCACTAAAACCACAGGAGAGCACCCATCATGCACTTTTAGATGGTGGTATGTGCCTAAATTTAGTATCTTGTTGATCGCTTTATTCATGTCTTCTCGCTTGGCCTCGGGTATATGATATGGCTTGAGATAGACTATTTTGCCTGGCTCCATCTTTATTTTGTGCGTCAACAGATGGGCTTGTCCCGGTAGTCCCGAGAAGACTTGAGCTACTGGTTCCAGTTGTCGAAATAACTTGTGAGTTTGTTCCTTGCTCAATTGTTCTCCCACCCTCACATCTTGCAGTTGGCTGGGTTCATTGGGCACATACTGTTCTGATACCAAAAGCTCTGACCTAGATTAACAAAGTACCGGAAGAGCTTCCTCCTTCCATGCCTTGAGAATATTTATATGGTAGTTTTTCTGTTTCACTTGTCTGTCTGGCTGCTCTACTTCATAATTTACAGGTCCCAAGACCTTTGTGATTCGGTATGGGCCCTTCCATTGGGCCAACATTTTATTGGTACTTGTTGGTAGGAGTACTAGTTCCATGTCACCCACTTGAAAGGTTCATAATCGTGGCCCTTTGTCATAATATTTCTCTTGCTGCAATTGTGCTCGTCCCAGATTCTCTTGTGCATACTCGCTTAAGTGTCCCAAATGCTCTTGCATCTCTTTTACATATTCAGTTAAGGTTTTTTCCTTTTGGTCCTCCCAATTTTTCTTTAGGATGTTTAGTATGGACCTGGGCTGCCTTCCAAATAACAATTCAAAGGACCAAAAGCCAGTAGACAATTGCGGGGTATCCCGTAGCACCATTAATACCCACAGCAATATCCGATCCCAGCCTGACCCTGTTGGAATCGTGGCCTTTTTGAGCATCTGCTTGATGGTCTGATATCTCTCTCCATGAGGCCATCTGTTTGTTGGTGATATACAGATGTTTTCAGATGTAAGATTCCCAGTGTTTTGCACACTTCTTTCATCACTATGGACATAAAATTGTTTCCTTGATCTGTCACCATTTCCTGGGGTATCCATACTCTGGCAAAATATGGTATCAGTACATCAGACTTGTCGGGCCGAGATTCCCCTCTAGGGGAAGGCCTGCGGGTATCTGGTGGCATAGTTAATACCACTAATATGTATTTATATCCCCTACTGCTGGGTTTGAGTGGCCCAACAATGTCCATCCCTATTCATTGGAATGGCTCTTTAATTATGGACCTTCTTTGTAGGGGTGCCCTTAGAGGAACATGAGCGCTAGTCTTTTGACAGGTGGCACATTAGTGACAATATTTGGCTACCTCAGCGTATATTGCTGGCCAGTGGAATTTTTTGAGGAGACGCTTCAGGGTCATATTCTCCGCCAAATGAACCCCCGTGTTGTGATCATGGGCGAGTTGTATCAAGTTTTTCCGATAAAACTTGGGCACCAACATATGTTCTTTCTCTAGGTCCCTCCTTGTCACCCGGTAATATAGACCCTGCCCTTCTTCAAAAACGTGGAACCCATAGTATTGGTCTTTTCCTGGGCTTGTTCCCTGGCCCTTTTCAGGGTGTCATAATGTTCTCTTTCTATCCAGAAAAAGGGTATATGATACAGTCAATAAGGGCCACGGTAGGTGCTTCGCCTTTCCAGCCTGACTTAAGGATTGGTTTCTGTCTCTGTGACAATGTTTCTCTCAAGGGCCGGTCTTCTATTTCTGTCTCTACATAGGGAGCTTCTTCTAGCCATTCTTCGAACTTTGGAAAGTCGGTACCTATCAGGACCGGTGCGGGGAGGCATGGTATTGCTGACGCTTTTATTATGGCTCTATCCCCTTTTCCACCTACAGTAATATCTCTACAGGGATATTCCTTCACATCTCCATGAACATACTTCAAAGCTATTCCGCTCACCTGGTCATTTTCCTGACTGCTCACATGTGGCTGGATCGCTGTCTGCCGGCTTCCGCTGTCGAGCATAGCTTGGGCGGGCTGCCCGGCCACCGTTACTTCAATTATATACGGCGCCCGCTTCTCCTAAACTCCTGAGATTGTACAGTTCCAATTTCCATGGGCTCGACCTTGGGTTTTCTTGCGCAAAATCTTGCTATATGGCCCCATTCCCCACACTCAAAACATTGCGGCCCTGTAGTTCTTGGGTTGTCATTTCCGGCTGTCGCTCTGGGTTCAGGCCTTGCTCTGGTCTCAGTCGGTAGACATTACTACGCATGTTCCCAGTTTCACTTGTGATTTTTACTTGTGGTATCATAAAGGATCTTGGTGTTCCCGCTTTCTGGCAAGCTGTGGCTACATCTATCGCCTCTTGTAGGGACATGTGGTGGTGTTGCCTGACCCATCTTTGAATGGGACCCAGTAAGGCTTCCACGAACTGCTCCAGCATAATTTTGTCCCTAATCTGTTCCACGGTTGCCGTGCTGGGCGTTTTACCCGGTAAAAAAGTTGTCTCAGACTTTCTCCTGGTTTGAGTCTGGTTTCCCAGTACTTAATCCTATAGGATTCTTCATCCATCCCCAGTCTTTCCAAAATAGTTTTTCAGTTCCCCATAAGGGGTATCCCCCTGTTGGGTTTGCCGCTTGATAGGCCCCTTGCATGACTCCCGTCAGTAATGGAGCCAAGAACAATGCCCATCTTTCTTGTGGCCATTGTGCCGCTCGAGCTATGCGTTAAAAGTTTACAAAGTAGAAACTCTGGTCATCCCCTACTTTTTTTTGTAACACTGTGGGCGGTATTGCGGACCTGTTGGTGGCCACTGCTTCCCCCAGGATTCTTAGCGCCTCTCTTTCTTGATCTTGGGCTGCGCTCTGTACCTGGAGCGCTTGCTGCAGGGTTTGGCGGTCCGCTTGGGCTTGGTGTCCTTGCACCTGGATGAGTTGTTGTAATTGTTGTTGGCCTTCCGCCAGGGTCTTTATTACCGCTTCCATGCTGTGCCTGGATCAGCGTTTGTAGATCCCACCGCTGCCACCATTGTAAAATCAGCTGTTGATCTTTATTTTGCAGAGCACAGTTCACCAACAACACATAATATGGAATGACATTCCTTGTTTTGGCATTCAGTTCATGGTTCTTGTTCGGGAAATGTCTCTGTGGGGGTCTACCCGGCTTGGTCAATGTGAACTGGACCAACCCACTTAAGAAAGAAACAAAAAAATAAATAATAAACAAAACCACACTCCCGGTAGAAAATGACAGTCCCAATGTATACCGGAGTTTCACTCTGATGCCACGTTCCCCGCGGAGATAATCAGCACTTTGTTCCGGGCCAGGGTTTGCCAGGGTTTGCCGTAATTGTCAGTTCGATACCTGAAGACAAACGGAAATAAAGCACTTCCCTCGCCTTCGATGCTATTTTTGCTAAGTAAATCCTTTTAAGATTCCTTGCCGCCTTAGGTTGAGACTCTGGTGCTCCCTCAACTGCTTTCAGTCGTAAGGAGTCGTCTCAGGCCGGTTTTTCTTCTTAATACGTCCAATTCCAGCTGGAAGCGTCTTCTCCCCACAAGTCTCCTTCTCCACCTGCTCCTTGTTCCGAAAACAGAGAGAGAGAGTGAAGTCACGCCCGCTGCTTTTAAATTTCCTCCACTCCTTCCCAGGTGTACTCAATCCCTCCCAGCTCCCGTGTTCCTCTCTCTCTCTTTCCCTCCCTGCCTTTTGTTCCCGGTGTCTTATATTGTCCCATGAGCCGTGCCAGCTTTCTTCCTGCCCTGTTGGACTCAACCCCCTCCCCCCCTTTATGATATGAGGTTAGTGTTTCGAAATGGGTTTTGACTGTTTGGGCTTGAGGTTTTTTCCTACGGAATCCTGCTTGACCTGACTCGAGGCAATGCATCATGGGCCTCGTAGTTCTTCCAGTGGCATCCTGGAGGTAATTAACCCCGTTGTTATTATTGTTACGGCATGGATTTCTCTATGGGCCGTGGATAACTCAATTCCCTCTTGTGCCTCTCGCCTGTGACTGCCCTCAGCCCTTTTCCCCTGGAATTCCCCCTCCCTTGTGCTTGTTTCGTTTTGCGAATTCTGAGATCCTTTAGGATCAGTATCGCACTGTCCTGTGACTGACCCACAATTCTAAATATACCGAGCTAAAGTGCTTGTGCATTAAAAGAAAGTTACCATATTGCTTCTATTTCAGTTTACATACAGCATTTTTAGTGTATATAAAGTGCAATCGTGCAAGGCTGCTCTTGACCAGTGCAAAGATGTCAATAATGTTCATTAATGGCACGTGTCACTTAAATGGCAATGAGATTGTCAATTACAAATCACATAGATGTCAATCATACGCTCATTCCCGGGTGCTACAATTGTGCACATTTGGATGATGGTATACATATTAATAAGAACAATAATACATCATAAAAGTGCAACATAGCGACTGGGGAGACCGAAGTAAAACTCTCAGATAAATAGCTAAATCCTCACAAAGTAACCCCATTCAATTATGAGAATCACGTTAAATACCTGAAAATGTGACTCAATTTGTGGCAACAGAAATGTCATGTACCAACTAGTAATGTGCTAACGAGGTATTTACTGAAAAACAGGAACACCAACCATTCAGTTATATGGTCAAAAATAGATATAATGTTCAGCTTGCATAATCACTAAACCAGTATGCTATTAAATTATAGCAACACTAAAGCCATTCCAGATGGACAAAGTACTTCAAATGCCACAACCTAGGCATAGGCTAACCACTGCACATTAACAATGTTGCAAAATATTTTATGTATCCAGACAAATAGCACTCAATAAAAAATGGTTCAATGTACTTCATAAAGTTGCTATCCATATGTAGTCTTGAGTATATAGTACTTTCATCTGAGAAAAACATATAGATCTTCATTGCCATTACCTGTAGGTTTCAGTGTTTCCATTTTAATAATGAGCCTAGCTTAAAAGCGTCTGAGTTGTTTCTCTCTGTCTTGTTTGTGCCTGTGTGCTTTTACATGTGCCAAAGCACCAAATTACATCAGGGCGACATCGCTGATATGTTTTGTGTTGGAAATGTGCAACCAAAGGATGTTTGGAATCCACATTTTTAATAGTCCTATAATGTTGCAAGATTCTGAGTTTTGGAAGAACTATAGTAGAACCAATATATCTCATCTTGCACGGACAATCTATGTAGTATAACACAACATTTGGCCGACAATGTTCAATGTGCCATACATTGTGATCTCCATATGGTACGCTTTTTCCCTTTATGGCTAAACTACAAGCTTTGCATTTATGACATGGTTGAAAACCATTGTGACGATTGAAATGCTTGAGCCATTGTATACATTGTTGTGTAGCCTCTTCTTTCAACATGCCAATTTGTCCTTGAGAGGGAGCCTTAGAGTATGTTATTTGTGGATTGGTGGCCCGCACTTTGGATAGATCTTTGCAATTTTTTTGTATAGACCAGTGTTTTTTAAATATTTGTGCAATCTTTGATTGATTGCCCGTTGTATTGTGTGATTTAACCAATAGTATCACTATTACTGACTATAATAGTGTAGGGTTTTAACAGATCTGGTCTAGTTCTGTGCTTGTTTTTTTATCAGCTTTGTCAATGATTTTATGTGTGTAGCATCTCATTAGAAAACGGTCACCAATAGACTTGGCCACTGATTGTAAATTCATGTTCATCAGAACAATTCCTTTTTGCCCTAAGCAATTCTCCCTAGGGAATGCTTTGAATGAACGTTTTAGGATGTGTATATATATTTTTAAGACCTCATGGTCTAAAAGCCTGTCTTATTTGTTCATATGCATGAACAAAACTTTGACATGAATGGACTGCACACCACAAAATAATCTGCCTCTTGGGCCACTCATGGTAACAATACATGGAAAAAAGCCATGTTTGTTCTTGGTCTTCGCCCTTAACCCCCTTCGCATGGATTGTCGGTGTTCCCCAGGCATGTGGCCCACCCCAGCGACCCAGAAATGCTGAGCTTGGGCTTAGACACATCTCCAAAATATAGCATGCCACTAAAGACAAAACATAGGTAAAGCACTGGAGTCTAGATAATGAAGTTAAAACATACACAGCACCAGAGAACAAAAAACACAGGAATAGTACAGGATCCCACGGCAGTGTTCCAGAAATGCTACAACATTTTGGTTGTCAAATTTAACATGGGCATAAGGGGAAAAGATTATGTGGAGTGATCTGACTGGCTGTGCAAGTCAACAACCAAAGAACAGAGTCGAAGAAACAACACTGAGTCCCGCTAAGTGATGGAAAAAAAAACACAAATAGAAATAAATTTTCTCTCTGCAAAGCCCTTCTTGCCAAGGATCTCAGACTCTAATTCCTTCAGAAAAAAATAATTCTCCCATAGTTCACTCAGCCCAAGGTCCAACTTTTGTGGCAAAGGTGCTGCCAAACCCATAAAAAATTAAGCTGACCTAAAAGAGAAACATTTGCAAAGTTATTTTGGAATCACTTTCCTTTTGAAATCCACTCCAGCACCATAGATGGCAAAATGTTGAAATCAGCAATTAATTAAGCTGTGCCTTGTAGTGTATGTTAAGAGTTGACTGCACATGCCCTAGATATCCACAACCTCTTAACTGTGAATAACCTAGACACCCTAGCCATTACAGAAACCTGGTTGCATACTGCATCCAGACTTTCACTATCTCTCACCTTACCAACAGGATATACAATCTAGAAGTGACTGACCTAACTCAAGAGGAGGTGGAGTGGCCCTTATCGCCAAGGACCACCAGATCATCATACAAGTGCCTTCTGCTCTGAATAACAACTGTGACACCCTCTCGCTCAAATGGTCCACCTCCCCAATCAACATAATCACTATTCCTCCTCTATCGCCTGCCTGGTCCCACCCTCACTTTCGAAGAGGACCTACTCCTCCTTCTAACTAATAAGCTCAAGCCCACATCCCAAGTAATCCTTTTGGGGGATATCAACCTGTGCCTCAATGGCCCCCTTGACCCACCGGCCACTTCACTAGCCACTACCCTTACTGATCTTAGCTTTGACCAACGCATTTGCGGTCCTACTCATATCAAAGGTTGTGTGTTAGACTGGTTGGCTGACACAAATTGCCACATTTCCATTAAAACAAATCTCCTTGCCCATGGTCAGACCACCTTATGATCTCCTCACTCCCAGCAACCCCACACGCCCAATCTTAGACAAACCATACCCCCCACCCTCTTGCCTGAAGCTCCCGGGCAAACTCACGAAGGAGAACCTCACTCTGTTTCTTAATACACTCAACCCCGACCTACAGGAGACAACAGACACAGAGCTACTAGTGCAACACTATGCTACTACCCTTACTGACGCCATTGACGCCATTGCCCCCTTAGTTGATAAAAAAAGCTAAACCGGCCATCCACACCAACTCCTGGTACACCCCAGAACTCTCTCCCCCCCAGAGCTGAAAAAAGACTTGCTGAGTCAAGCTGGAAAAACGACCACTCCGCATCAACCAAACGTGCCTTCTCTACCAAGTCCAATAAATACAAAAATGCCATACAAAAATGCCATACAAGAATTGCCAATTCTGATTCGAAGGAACTATTCGCCATCCTCAAATAACTAGAAACACCAATCCCCTCAAGTCTGTATGCTCTTCAAGGACTCGACTTGGTGCAACTCCAGTTGAGCTTTAATAAGGTCACTACACAAGAAACGTTCCGCATCTTACTAAACCTTAAGCCATCTAGATGCAAAGGGGATATCTGCCCACCAACCCTAATCAAAGATTGCTCCCCTGAACTTGCCCCATTCATCACAGCCTTTATCAATGCCTCCTTCAACACAGGCATACGAAGCCTGGGTCCTCACTTTATGGAAGAAACCTATACTGGACCCTACCTTCACAAATAACTACCGGCCCATTACCACTATACAGTTCCTCCTCAAAATTCTTGACAGAGCAGCCTACCAACAAATTCAACGCCACCTACAAACCAACCAGAGCCTACGTATCCTCCAATCAGGCTTCTGCCCTGGCCATGGTACTGAGTCTGCTCTCCTGGACCTGAAAATCCAGTTGGATTCTATCTGAGAGGAAAGCTGCCCATGCTCCTTCTTTTGACCTGTCTGGTAGACCATATTGTTTTATGTGTTCATCTCGCCTCCGCTGCTGCTTTCTCACAGGAAGCTGCTGCCTGAATAGCCTCCTTCCTCAAAGGGAGAGTGATGAAAGTCTTCTCTGACAATTCCTGCACCTCACCCTCCTCCATTAGCTGTGGGGTCCCCCAAAGATCCTGTGTCTATCCCATGCTCTAACATTTTTTACAAAGCCCCCCTCCGCCCTCTGGACCCGCTAATTTACACAAACTATGCTGACGACATACAGATTCACCTCCCGCTCTTGGGTACCTACCATAAAGATTCCACCTCCCTCCACTCTACCTATGCCACCATCCAATCCTGGATGGCAACCCACGGACTATGCCTCAATGATGAGAAAACTGAACTTCTCATTGTTGGTCCATCAGCTGCACTAAAAACGCCAATTTCAGCATTGATGGATCTGCGATCCCCATCTTCTCCTCTGTAAAAACACTGGAGTCTACCTCGATGCCACGCTCTCCCTAACATGCCAAGTAAGCGCCATCTTCTCTGCAGCAGCCTGCCTCGACGAAACTGCTCAATGCCGCCAGAACTTTCTTATCCACCGACAACTAACGGTTGCCCGGGCTGTGGTGGGGGCCAGGCTTGACTACTGCAATGTCCTCTTTGCGAGCTTGTCAACTCAGAATCTAAAAAAAATCCAAACTATCCAAAACCATGCCCTACGAGCTGGCCTCAATTTCCCACGGTCAGATCACATCTCGGCCGCCCATAAGCTGCTCACTAGCTACCCATCAACGAAAGAATCCTATTCAAGACCCTTTCACCCATAAATGTATCTCTAATTCAGCCCCACCCTATCTGACCCAGAAAATCGTCAAAGTTCAATGTAGCAGGCTAACCAGAGCCCCATACTCCAACAGGCTGATCCAACCCAAATTCAAACGAGCCAAAGCAGGAGGATCCAGCTTCCCAGTTATTGCCGCCAAGTACTGGAATTCCCTCCCATCTGCATTGAGAGCAGAAGAATCATACTGGATCTTCTGCAAAGCCCTAATAACTTAGCTGTTCACTTAGTCGAATCCTCCCACCACTTCACTCCTGCTTTGTTTCCACCGATGCACCATGATTGTAAGCTCATTGTGACAACACCTGTACTTATGCTCTGGTAGTTATCACTGTTAAAATGTGCTTACGCCTTGGCCCCACCATGGGCCCTATGTAACTGGTAAAAGAGGCCTGATGCCCAAGGGCTTGCGCGCACTCTACAAATTAAAAATAAATAAAATGAGGACGAGAAGAAAGGACAAAGTAACATATAAGGAAATAATAAAGAAATATTCCAGCCACTTCATATCTGGAGAAAAAAAAATGAAAGTTTATAATGGAGTACAAATTGCCCCCAACAAGAATACTAAGGAACACTATCTGCAACAATACAATAATAATCTCTGCATTGTTAGGTTAAATTGGCGTATAAAGGATACTGAATAAGTAGCTGAAATTACAGGAAAGGTATGGGAAAATTCTGCAGAGCATGTAGTTGCTATCAAGGTATTCATATCCTCTGTTATAATCGCCCAAAAATATGTGAAGGTCAGGGTTTTAAAAGTATTCAATGTGGGCATGAAAATATATGGCTGGAAAGCACTTATCTGGCACCCTAACATTATAGGACATCAATTGCGACAAGAAATGTGTTTGTCTAGTCCCTAGTTTCTTTGGAAATGCCCTGTGCAATACACATTCTGTGACCTGACCTCTACTTTGGCCAAGCTTGTTTATGCCATGGAGGTAGTTTCAGTAGCTTAATAAAAGAAATTAGAAGAATTTAATTGCATCCCGCTCGCTCGCACCCCTTTGACAGGCCATAAATCTCAAAGGTTGTTTCTCCGATTTCTAATTTCCAAATCTTCACAATGAGATTTGAAAGCAAAACATTTGTTTTCTATTGTAGATAATTTCAGGCAGACCTTCTAGGTCACTAACGCTCCATTACTGCTTAGTAAATATCAAAATTGCCAAGAGTTTTCATTTGAGCGAGGTTAGCATTTCTTCTGCCATACTAGTTTAAGTCAAACAAGAATTGTATCCATTCCAAAATCAGGAGTACCGTGGCAAATCATATTTTGCTCTGTTGTGTTGCAGTAAGGGCAATCACAATGTTTTCTTGTATAGACTTTGGGCTAGTCATTGCTCAACTTTATAGGAAATAGTTCGGATGAATACTTGTGCTTGTTATTGTAACCATTGATGATAAAGCATGGAACTAGCAGAGGTAGTAGGACGCATAAATACCAGGGAGCTTTGTGGTATGTGCGCTCAAAAACAGTCAAGCTTCCTTTAAAAAAAAATGTTTTTATGTATTTCTATAACACTTTGTCAAAGCGCTTTCACGCTTAAGACAATAAAGACTGAAAAAACATACAATAAGAACAACAG
The DNA here is from genome assembly GCF_040938575.1 of Ambystoma mexicanum. Classification (NCBI taxonomy): domain Eukaryota; kingdom Metazoa; phylum Chordata; class Amphibia; order Caudata; family Ambystomatidae; genus Ambystoma; species Ambystoma mexicanum. Next base: position 919,104,414 of record NC_090934.1, on the reverse strand, counting down.
AACAGGAGGCCAGTCATCAGGAAGTCAAACCCGGTAGGGGGACATGAAAATTATGGAAAATGCTCTCTGAAGAGATGCGTTTTCAGACACTTTGTTTGCTTTAAAAAAAAAAGAAAAAAAAAGTTAGAATCGAGGTACAAGCAATGTGTTAACATGTTCCACCAATCTGAAGCTAATGTTTGAATAGATATGCCACCAGCACTTATTAGCCAGGAATAATTGTGTGCTTGAGCAGAGAGAGCGAGGTGGTTTATATGAACGTAATCGAGCTTTAAGGTATGGTGGGGCATCATCATGAACATATTTGAGTAATAGTCATGATTTTAAACTGTATTGTCTGAACTGGCAACCAGTGTAGGGTTTTTAGCGTTGGAGTGATACGAGATCCTCTAGAGATATTCACCACAATCTGCGTGGCCGAGCTTTGTTTCACTGGGAGTCTTGCAATCTCCTATGGAGGGGCTCCAGCAAGCAATGCATTGCCATAATCATGTTTCGCCCCACTAATAGCCATAGCTATTGTAGTGGCATTGGAGGCAAAGATAAATTGTCTCATCTGACAAAGCAGACGAAGATAATAGTGACTAGAACTAACAATGGCTGAAATCTGGGCATCCATATTCATCTCAAGATACCCAGGGATTTAGCTTTCCTCAGTATTGGGATGGTATGAGTATTTATAGACATAACGTCTTGGGAATTACCAGGTTTCTCTATAGTGTTAGGTCTGCCAACAGAAGTAATTCTGTCTTTTGATCATTCAGGTAAAGCCAGTTGTGTCTCATCCATAAGCTGATGACATTAAAAATGTTAATAGGTGCGTTGTTCAGGGGACCTGACTTTTTGGCTTCATGGCAAATGTGATTGAGGGGGTGAGGACGGACCATTCACATTGAATGTGAAGGGGCTAAACTCGCTGACTAAACGATCGTTGGTCTCCAGCGAGTTCCGTAGGGTGGGAATGGATGTGTTTTTCCTGCAGGAGAGCAGGTTTATACGGGGGGAGGAAAGGACTGTCCCATGTGGCCTTCTCGGACATGTGTACTGGGCTTTGGGTAGCTCCAAGAAGGGTGAAATGGGCATTCATTTCCCTAAGAGATTCAGGTTGGACAAGGTGCTTTCATGGAAGAGCGACGTCAGTATGGCGCTGGTGGTTTCGGGACTTGTTAAGGGTGTAAGGCCCACGTTTGCAACAATATATGCCCCAAACCAAGGGCAATTGCGGTTTCTGCGGGCGACAATAATAAGGGTGGTGAGAGAATGTAGGAGCATTTGATCCTTGGGGGGAGACCTCAACATGTGGGCGGACCCGCTGCTTGATAGACGGGTCCCGGGATAAGTTAGGGGCAGGGTGCGATGGTGTGTAGGCTTGTTTTGACTTGAATGCTCTGCATGATTGGCGTCGATTTCATCCTCGGGACCGGGGTTTCATTTTTTACTTCCCGCCTCATGGGACCTATACTTGCATTGACTATACCTGTGTTTCAAGAGAGTTGCAGACAGTGTGTTGGTGTGTCAATGGATGTATCATGGCTAGGCCTCAGTGCTCGTCATTCGCTATGGAGATGTAATGACTCACTCGGGAGGGACCAGGTGATTAGGGAGGAGTTGGAGAGCGCGATTAAGGTGTACTTTCTTCTGAATGACATAGGGGAGAGGTAGATCAGTCTATCTGTCAAGGCAACGTGGGGGGAACTGTTGATTAGGGAAGGTGTCCTAAAGAAAAGGGGACAGTCTTTATTGGAGCATTGAAATTGGTGTTGTGAAAAGGCAACACAGGAATCTGATGTTGGAGTGGCGCAACTGATGGAGAAGGTTTGGGGGAAAAGAGTGGAGTTGAGGTTGTTGGAGGAGGAGGGTAAGATAATCCAAAAGCACAGAAGTATTGAGAAGGTGGACAAGTCGAGCATGTTCTTGGCCGCCCGCCTTCATGGACAGCGTGCTGACAGATGGATCGCTGTGTTGCAGGGAACCGACGGGCTCGTTGAGAGAACTTTGGAGGGGATTGTGGATGGGTTTGCTTCCTTCTATGAGGGATTGTATATGGGCAAGGTGCAGGGGGATGCAGGTGGTTTGGAGGCCTACCTCAGTGGGATCTCTCGCCCGGTACTCTTGCCTGATGAGGCGGCCAGTATGGACGTTCTAATAACTGGGGACGAGGTGTTGGCGGCTATTTACCGCTCACGGTTGGTAAAGCCCCCAGGTGAGGACGGCTAGATGCCAGGATTTTACAAGTCCTGCTCTGGGGTCCTGGTGCCTCATCTGGCAAAGGTATTTAATAACATTTTGTTGTCGACCATGCCCCGGGTTCCTTTGTGAGGGCCCCCATCTAAGTGATACCTAGGAGGGGAGGGATCCCCTGGTCTGTGGCTCCTATTGGCCAATTTCGCTTCTTAATGTGGATGCCAAGATTTTTACCCCCGCCCTAGCCTCCAGATTGGATGTGCACATGCCCTGATATGCCCAGCCGGATCAGTTGGGGCTCATAAGGGAGCGCCAGGGAGCAGATACAATGCAGGAGTGTCTGTTTCTGGTTGATTGGGCTCAGGGGAAGGGGCTGAATCCCATGCTGTTGTCCCTCAATGCTGAGAAGGTGTTTGACAGAGTTGACTGGGCCTTTCTGGAGGCAGCGTTATTCAAATTTGGACTGGGGAATGGGGCCTTGAGCGGAATTATGGGCTTGTATTCCAGCCCGCATGCATGTCTGGCGGCAAACGGACGGTTCTCCTCTTGGTTTTACTTGAGCCGGGGCACGAGACAGGGCTGTTCCCTTTTGCCGCTTCTGTTTACTCTTTCGTTGGAGCTGCTGGCCCATAGGTTAAGGGAAGATCCGTGAGTGGAGGGTATTTTAGTTGGCGAGGTGGAATACAAATTGGGACTGTATGCGGACGATATACTATTGCATCTTCGCAAACCCCCCCCTGGTATTGGTCCCGGCTGCAGTGGAGTTGATTAGACAGTATTCAGTGTTCTCAGCGTTTAAAATCAATATGGCCAAATCTATTTTGTTTGCTTTTGATCTGGAGGGAGATCAGGATGTGAAGGGCTTGGTTCGTTTGGGAATGGAGGTGAGAGAGGATCATTTGCGGTACCTGGGGATATTAGTTACAAGCGATATGCAGGGGTTGTATGAGGCTAACCACCCTCTGTTATTACAGAGGTTATTTAATGATCTGGTAAAATGGGATAGACTTGCCATATCATGAATGGGCCATCTTAATGCTATAAAGATGAATTTCCTTCCCAGGCTGTTGTATCTATTCCAGATGCTGGCCATAGGGGTCCCTGACTTCATGTGTAGAGACACAAAGGGACGCCTGTTGAAGTTTCTCTGCCAGGGGAAAAAAGCTTGTGTGGCCTCCGACATATTGTAATTACCGAAGGAGAGTGGTGGTGTAGGTTTTCCTGACCTGTACTTGTACCACAAAGCGGCTCAGCTTCGGGTGGTGGTACCTCATTTGAGGGAACAGGTGGAGCGACTAGAGACGGGCTCCCAAGAAGTTAAGGAGCACCCAATCTAGGGGGTAATTTGGCACATCTATTGTAAGGGACCCGAGAAGTGAAGGGTTACGACTTGGCCCACAAATGACTCCATGGAGAGGCCCAAGGGGGGGTGAGGGATTTTATCCCGAACTTGGAGAGGTTTCAAGGATGGTTTGAGGAAGGCTTGATGAGAGTGTGACAGTTAAGGCAGAACGGCAAGTTTATCTCTATATTGGAATTGGAAAAGGCCCTGGGGATCTGAAACTTATCAGTGTTCTCGTATTTGCAAGGGGGTGATTATGGCTGAAGTCTGGAAGGCTCGGGTGCACCAGGATCCCACTCCGCTGGAGAAAGTTCTTAACTTGGCTGTATGGTGATTCGGTTGAAGCCGGCAAAAGGAGCACTGACTAACTTCGGGGTAGATGAGAAAGAGACCTGGACTTGGGGCTGGACAGGGCCTTGTGGCGCAAGCTGTGTTGCAGGGTGTTTAAGGCGTCCATAACCTGCCAGTATAAGCTTCATGCCATTCAGCTTTTGCTTCAATGGCAGTATGACCTGGTACGTATTTTCAAAATGTTTGCTGGGGTGAGTCCTTTTTGCTGGCATGGCTGTGGAGCGCAGGCGGATAATTGGCATATGTGGTGGGGATGTGAGAGGTTGCAGGTTTTTTGGGATGAAGCGCTGGGATGGATAATGGGGATTGATGGGGTGTCTCGGGAGTGCACGCTGTTACTGGTGCTGCTTGGTCTGGAGGAAATTGTTGGGGATTTTCAGGGTTTATCCCATCTGGCGCACTGTTTGTTGTTGTTGTTGGCGGCTAGGGCATGCTTGACCATGCACTGGAAGAGGTTAGCGCTACTGGGAAAAATGGAGTGGGTCAACACAGCAAAAACATGTTATGTAATGGAAAGGATCACGGTAGCGATCCATGGACGGAGTGTGGAAATGGAAATGGAGATGGGGTGGAGTGAATGTATTGCTCAGTTTATGCCCTCTTGAAGATCTATGTGCTTGGTACTGGGGTGCCGCATTGGTTGATGGGCTCTTTGAGAGTGGGGCGCATTGTTTTGTAATGGGCTACGTTGTGTGTGGGTGGGTTGGCTATCTCGCCAACAAGGTAGGTTTTTTCTTTTATGTTTGCTATTAGGCTTGTGGCAGTTACTCGGTCCAGAGTTTATTTGGTGTCATCTTTACCAGAGGGAAGGGGTTTGGAGAAAAGTTGGGAGTTGCAATTGTTTGACCCTATGCTTCATTTTAAGGAATTTGAATAAAAAAAGATGTTGTTAAAGTGGTTAGTGTCTCTGGCAATGTTGCCAGATAGCATAAACAGCTGGGTATCACCAGCATAATTTTGAAAAGGGAACTCACTGTTCTGCAAAAGATCATGGAGGGGTTTTATGTATAAATTGAAAAGAAGGGGAGACATGTATGCTCCCTGCATAATTGGGTGGGGGCAAGATGAATGAGGGCCCAGTACCACTGAGACAGACCTTCCTCGTAAAAAAGAACTAATACAACTAACTGCGAGGTGATCAAGATTGATGTCCTATGTAAGTTGTGACAGCAGAATATCATGATCAAGCACTTCAAATGCTGCGGAAAGATCAACAAGCCAGTTTTCCCCTTATCCAGAATATAGAATATGCCATACTGGATGTCCAGCATGGAGATCTCTGTACTATGCGCTGGTCGAAAGCCTGACTGGTAAGTCCCCAATAGGTTTTTTTTTTTTTAATTTCTTTATTGGTTTTACAACATCAGAAAAATCAATCATTAATCAGTGCAATATTCGTAGACCTGAACAGCAGGTCTTAACTATCCCAACCACCCCGTCCCTCCCCCCCCCCACCGAGACCCCATTGGAACTCTCAAGAGAAAGGCGTCTCAGGCTCGTATCTCGTCAGGGCCACTTGGACTGTTCGGGGTGCTATCCAGTGACACTGGGTGGAGTAATGGCGCCGTTAAAGCCACCCATCGGTTCAAATCTGCGCTAGAGTCCAGTCTCTGTGTTTGGATTGCCGTTTCCCAAGCCGCCGTCTCAGCAGCTATCCATTTTTTGAGGTCATTCCACCAGAGGGCCCTGTTCGGTCCCCTTGCACTCTTCCAGCTCATGGCGATACGTCTTTTCGCTGTTATATATGCCAAGTCCTTGAGTTTATTTAGGGGCTTGTTCTTGCTGGTCCGTCGGTAGCTTCCCAATATACAGGCTGCCGGCTCATCGGTCACCAGCTCGATCTCATCGGTCGCCATTTTTTCCCTTACGCCGCTCCAGAACTGCTGAACTGTCGGGCAGCTCCAGAACATGTGGGTCATTCCCGCCCTAGGCTCATGGCATTTGGGGCATGTTTGAATTGTGGCTCCCTTGAAGTTCGATATAACTTCGGGCGTGAGGTAGGCTCTGTTGGTGACATATAGTTGTATGAGTTGGAGGCGGGCATTCCTAGAGATTGCCTTGTGGTAGTGTGTTATTTTCCCCCATGATTTGTCCTCAAATTCGATCCCCAATTCGCCCTCCCATCTACCCTTGCTTTTCAATACGTCATTTGTCGTGCTCTGCAGGAGAGTTTCGTATATTCTGGAGGTTTCATGGCCTCCTTCAGCAGCGTTTAGCAACAGTTCGATAGCCTCGTTTTCCTGAAACCGATTGGCGGCCTCCGGCCATCTCTCCTTCAGGGCTGTCATTACTGCTCCATATAGCAGGAACTGGCCCGGTGGCAGGCCAGTGGATTCGCAGAGGTCGCCGAAAGCCACAAATTCTTGCTCTTGGATGAGGTCCCCGAGCACTGCTACACCATATGGTTCCCACAGCGTGCGTGTGTCCACGTGACCCCATGGGGATTTCGCCATGACAGCTGCGATGGGGATCTGTGGGGAATACGGGTCCGCTACCCCTATTGCCTTGCAAGCCCGTCTCCAAAGCTGAGTCCCAAGTTTGATCAGGTAAGGGAGGCGTTGCGTGTTTCCCAATCTAACCCAGAGTAGGTCCCTGAGTAGCAGTCTCGGCAGGGCTGGCTGGAGGAGTCTAGTGTCAGCAGTGGTCTCATCTGCCATCCAGTGCATTACTTGCCTTAATTGGCTAGCCAGGAAGTACAGCTCAAAGTTGGGGATTTTTAGTCCCCCCTTCTCGTAAGGCCTCCGAAGAATGTCTAGTGCCACCCTGTGCCTGCCACCCTGCCACAGAAATCCCCTGCAGAGCTTGGACGGATCTCTAAAGAAGGTAGAGGGGATGTTAAAGGGTACATTGGTAAAGCAGTGCAGTAAGCGTGGGAGCGCCACCATCTTGAGGAGACCCGCTCGCCCGGCCATTGAAAGTGGGAGCTTCCCCCAGAACCCCATGGATTTCTCTAGCGCGTCCTTTGCCCTGACCGTATTAAGAATGTGTTCAGTGTTTGGGTGGCGATGGATGGTGATCCCCAGGTATCTAAAGGACGTGGCTTGCCATTGGAGGGCTAGCGGAGGCAGGGAGCCATACTCCTCACTGTGGAGAGCAGCTAGGGGGTAGAGACAGGACTTGTCTTTATTTATCTGTATGCCCGTAAGTGTGTGGAAGCAGTCCAGTGTCTCTAGGATGTAGGGCAGGCGGAGCTCGGGATCATGCAGGTAGAGCAGCATATCATCTGCGTACATAGAAATAAGGTGTGATACCCCATCTAGCTTGATGCCTCCGTCCCCGTACTCCTGGCGGAGGTACGCGGCCACCGGTTCTGCGGCTATGATGTAGAGCATGGGGGACAGGGGGCATCCTTGCCGTGTACCTCTGTGGAGGGGCCATTTACCGGAGTAGGTCCTGTTAGTACGGACCCTGGCAGTGGGGCGAGTGTAAAGCAATTGGGTCCATTTAAGGAAGGCAGGTCCAACCCCCATCTTGACCATGGTGGCGTACAACCAATCCCATCTGATCGAATCAAAGGCCTTAGTGGCGTCGAGTGATGCCACAGCGTACTTCTGGGGCTTCCCTTCGGTGCTATGTATGATGTGGTGCAGTCTACGTAAATTTTCGGTGATGGAGCGTCCTGGCACGTATCCCGTCTGGTCTTGGTGGATCAGAAGGGGGAGTGCTCTGCGCAATCTGCTTGCTAATAGTGCCGCGAGTATTTTGCTATCGACATTTAGCATAGAGAGCGGTCTATATGCTCCACACTCCATCCCATCTTTGCCAGGCTTTAGTATAGGAATTATTATTGCCTCGCTCATAGAATCCGGGAGGGAGCCCCGCTCAAAGGCCTCGTTGTATACCTGTGCGAGCAAGGGGGCGAGGGTCTCCTCATATGTCTTATAAAATTCCCCGGGGAGGCCGTCCATACCCGGCGTTTTACCCGAGGGTAGTGTTCTGATTATAGCCTTCACCTCGTCAGGTGTAATGGGGTCGTCTAGGGCTTCCGTCATCTGTGGATCCAATCTGGGTAACTGTATGCAGTCTAGGGCGTCTTCGATTCCGGTGGCCGACGAAAGGGGGGTCTGGGAGTAGAGGTCGCGATAAAACTCGGAGAAAACCTCATTGATCTCTACCTGTGTGTGCGCAGTGCCGCCATCAGGTTTACGCACGTGACAGATAGGAGCGCTGGGGGTCTCTCTTTTATATAGCCAGGCAAGGAGTCTGCCAGGTTTGTCTCCTAGGGCGTGTGACCTTTCAACGTGCTTAGTGTAACTCAGTTTCCCGAGTGTCTCCCAGTGGGTCAGACAGGCCTGTCGCAGTTGAATCATTTCTCGCAGGCTCTCGGGGGTTACGTCCGCTTTGCTTTCTAGCTCGCCCAGTTTCCCCTCTGCCTCCGCCAGGGAGTTCGCGACAGTTCTCTGGGCTCCCCCCACCGCCATCAGCATGTCCCCTCTCATGACCACCTTATATGCCTCCCACGCGGTACCAATGCTGTCTACGCTACCCAGGTTAACCCGCCAGTATTCATCTGTGCTGTTCTGTATGTGGTCCCGGAAGGCTACATCTAGCAGGGCCTCAGCTCGTAGTCCCCACGTGGGAACCGGGGGTCTAGGCGGGTGCATCTCCCATGTGACCGTTAAGGGGGAGTGGTCCGACAGGACCCTAGGCAGGTACTGTGCATCGCTGAAGGTGGCCTGCCACTCGCAACTGACCAACATGTAGTCCAGCCTAGTGTAGACTTTGTGTGGTGGGGAGTAGAAAGAGTACTCACGCTTCTCCGGGCCCAGCTCCCTCCACAGATCGCAGAGCGAGAGTTGAGTCATTAGCTTAAGCAACACTTTGGCTGGGGGGACGGGCGGGAGTGTTTGGCATCAGATCTGTCCCTGAGCGGGTCGAGGGTGCAATTGTGGTCCCCACCCCAGATCACCGTGGAATTTGCATGAGGGCCTAGTCTGGTGTATAGGGAATGGAAGAAGGGGGTGGCATCATGGTTTGGGGCATAGGTGCTAACCAGGCACAGCTCCCTCCCCTCCACTGTACCCCGCACCAGGGCCATCCTACCTTCATCATCCGTCTTGGTGTCCGTTATCCTGAAAGGGACGGTCGGGTCTATCCATATCAAAACCCCCCTTGCGTATGAAGAGAAATGAGGATCCAATCAGGGTCCCTCGCCATGTCTTGGCCAGGGCTTTCAGTTTCTCCTCTGTTAAATGTGTTTCCTGGATCATGGCAATCCTGACTTTACAGCGCCTTAAGTATGTGTGTATCCTGCGTTGTTTCACGTAACTGTTCATGCCTCTGACGTTCCACGTCATTATTTTAATCGTTCCGGCCATGAGCATGGTTGGGTCCAATGTTCCCCCACTGTCTCGGGCGGGGGTTTAGTTGGCAATGTATCTGTGATAAGGATGTCCTGGGGTCTCGGCGTTTCCCTTTCAAAGTCCCAACGTGGGTGCAACTCCTCTGCGATTCCCTCCCCCCCAATAAACTTCCCAAACAAAAAACTGGTCTAACGGAGGGAACCCCGTCATGACTGTCCCGTTTCCGCTCCTTAGGACCAAACATGGCCGTCGGGTGCCCTACGGGCGGGTAAACGTACCCTAAAAGAGGAATAGAACTCCAGGGGGTTGAGGGAGCTGGTGCTTCAGTGTTCCGCGTGGTATGATCCGTTCAGTTGCTTGTAGGGCGCGATTCCGTGTCGTTGTGCATCTGTGGAAGGGCTCTTTTCATTATAGTTACGATGGGTGGTTCAGTTCTGCTTACGTCTCTTATCTTCGATGTCTGGCAGTTGTTGCTCGTCCATCCAGTCACGAGCGAGTGCCGGGGTGTCGAACAGGAGGGCCCTGTTGTTGTGTAGCACCTTTAGCCTGGAGGGGTACAGGAGCATGTATTTCACCCCGGCCGCTTTCAATCTAGCCTTAGTGTATATGAACTGGGCCCTGTTCATCTGTACTTGGAACGTGTAATCCGGGTAGATCGCAATCTTGGCCGAGTTCCTCTGGATCTGTCCTCCCGAGCGCGAGAAGGCCAGGATGACCTCGCGGTCTCTGTAATTTAGCACCTTCGCTATCATGGGCCTGGGTGGGGCGCCCGGTGGCGGTTTCTTAGCGAGTGATCTGTGGGCCCTCTCTATGGTGAATCCCTGTGAAAGTTTCCCCGCTCCGATCTCTTGTAGCAGGAGATTTTCTACGTAGTCGGTGGGGTCTGAGCCCTCTATGCCTTCAGGTAGGCCTAGCAGCCGGATGTTATTTCGGCGGGCCCTCCCTTCGGCCTCCTCCGCCCTGTCTTCCAGATTCTTAACTCTCTGCCGTAGGCCGTCTACATCGTGTAGGAGTTGGGCCTTTGCTTCAGTATTTTCTCGTACCTGGGTCTCCAACGTCTCGGTCCTGTCCGCTAGCGCACGGACGTCTTGGCGCAGGAGCCCCAGGTCGATGGCCACGGCATCTATCTTGTTCACTATCGTTGCTTGGAATGAAGCGATGGTCTCCATAAGTTGGGTGTTGCTGGGTTCGGTCGGCGCCGCAGCGGGGCCCGGGTCCTTATTAGCCGTCGTTGCTTCGGGGCACCCAGGGGCTGGGTGGTCGTTGGCCGCATACACATCCAGGGTGGTCTGTCGCTGTTTAGATATGGCTCCCCTACCCGTAGATCTGTCTAGGCTGGCCATGTTTGCAGGTCCCTGGCGGGAGGGCCGCGCGCCTGTGTTCTTCCCTCGCCTCAGCGGGCGGGCCCGGTTCACTCTCCAGTCCCCGTCGGACCCCACCGCGGGGCCGCTATATCTGCCCTCGCAGGGACCGTCTCGAACCCGGCGAGGCCTCCCTCGATCTTCCTCCGGAGCCTCTTCTCTCTCACTTGCGGTGGGGGCCCGTCCCCTTCGCGGATCTCTAGGCCAGCGCGGGGCTCCACGGGCTTAGCAGGAGGCGGCCGCCATCTTGGTCTCAGATTACGCCGTTGTTCGCAAGCCGCGTTTGGGTCTTTTAGGGCCGCGATTTCCTTGTGTGAGAAGTCCAGGGGCCTCCTGCAGGCTTCCACCACTCCTTCGATGTTTCTGCGGGCTCAAGTGTAGCTTAAGTGTCCCGTAAAGCAGCTTATCGATGTCCTTCGAGCGGAGCTCACCGGAGACGCGTCCACTCTACATGGCGGTTAGCCACGCCCCCGTCCCCAATAGGTTATTAGTGATGACAAAGAGCCAGAGCTGTAAATGAGCAATTTTGTCCATGATTTTAATAAGGAAATTGACTTTTGTGATAGGCTGATAGTTACCAGGATCAGAAGGCTCCAAGGTCTCTTTCAAAGAATCTGGTATGAGGCCAGTAGAAAAGGTCTCGCTGACTGTTGCAGTAATGGCTTACACTAAAAGTGGGACACAGTCTTTGAAGTGTTTGCCATGCCATACATCATTGGCGCAATTAGTGGCTGTGAGCTGCTGGATAATTTTAGAGACTACTTTGATAGACACGGGGAAAACGTAAACTGCAGAATAGATTTGTCGGTAGGGCTAAATGGCCCTAATGAGAGCCCTGGATGGTTGGAGCAACATCAGGTGGCCGGTTAAAAGGTGATTTGGCAGAAATATTAGCCCTAATCTTGGCTATTTTTTGGTCGAGATATGCCATAAGTTAATTGCACCACTCAGAAGAGGCAGAATGGCTGTAGATATAATGTGGCCTTTCTCAAGGGTGCATAGTAAACTAAAGAGTTCTTTAGTAACATTTTTTCACAGAAGAGATTGTGTTATTATAGAACTCCTTCTTGGGGGGGCAACAAGAGCTAACCTATATTGAGCCTGTGTATTAGCTCACTCTTTTTTTATGCACTTTGAGGCCAGATTTACACCATTTCCTTTTGGCTTTTCGTCTGACCGTATAAAGATTTCTAATAGTGGGTTGTCAGTAGCTGGACCTTTTTTTTGCTTAACCCTAGCAGTTTTTGTCTTCAGTGGGGAGACTGAGTCGAGAGCGGAGTGTAATGAAGCGTGGTAAAGGTTGACCTTTGGTTCTAAAGATTTTTCAAAAAAAGAATCCTCTAATAGTGGGCTAAACATGGAGGCCATGGCTTGAGGGATGTTGTTACTGAAATTGCGACACAACATTTTAGGTGTTAGTAGGAGTTTACTAGGCATCTAGGTATCTGTGTGTGTGTGTGTGTGTGTGTGTGTATATGTGTATATGTATGTATGTATGTGTATATATATATTTTTTTTTTTTGAGGCTTGTGGAATCTGCTTAGATCACATGCTGTGCATAGGCCGACATCTAGTGGAAGCTGCGGAGTATTACAGTTTGTTTTTCGAAACTCGAAAATGGGCGTCGACACAGGCGTGCCAGTAATACTATCTCTAGTGTGACGTCCACTGTACCCAAGATCCCTCACGCGTCTGGGATCCTCAGATTGTTTTTTTCCGCCATACTGGTCGGAAGCATCTTGCGGAGTCCCCTGGCCTTAGCCATACTTTTGCTAATTATAGAAGTTTAAAATTATTTATTGACATCCTTCCCCACCCCAACGTCGAACCTCGACACTCGACGACGGCTGGAGAAGACATCGACCGTCGGCTGCTGCACGACGGATCTGGGCCTCGGAAGGCCGCTGGCCTCGGCCCGGGCCTAGAAGGCCGCTGGCCTCGGCCCTGCAAGTAGGGAGAGTGGGGGGTGGTACATACTCTTCACTCTTGGTATATAGGTACACCTTATATATTTCCTACACTTACCAGCCCGCTGCCTCAAGGTGCGTATGGAGGGTACCCCTTTCCAATTCTGCCCCAAGTGCAACCGCAAATACCCTTGGGTCGACAGGCACGCCACGTGCAATCTCTGCTTGCCGAGGGACCACCCCGAAGCGAAACTGCAGAGCGTGTAGTAGGTTTAAGCCTAAGACACTTAAGGACCGTTCGACAAAGCGTTGGGCCCACCACGCCAGGCAGGCGGCCATGGCAGCGGAGGGCGCCTTCAGCGATGGCAGCGACGCCGTACTTTCGGACGGCGAGGGCATTACGGCGTCGAAAAACTGCCGAGCGCAGGTCCCCGACCTCGGAAGGTTGTCCGGCAGGGCGGCTATGGGGAAGACCCCCGGCGACGCAAGCGCTACACACCCTACACACACTAAGCACACTAAGTCCAACCGAACCTCGACGACGTTGACTTCTCTGAAAGAGGCACAGATAGAACGGTCCGACTCGGTGTCCTCTGGGCGCTCTCGATCGAGATCGCCTCATGACGCAAGGCAATCATCCACTCTTGCCAAGAGTGCCTCGCTCCCTAGATTAACGGAAGTTCGATCGTCGTAAGACGAAGACGACTTCCACCCCCAGGCCGCGCTCCAGGAGACCGAGGCCGCAGTTAACACCAGCGAGGCCCCACGCTCGAAACAAGATACCTCTCCAGACCCTCGACGCCAGGCGTCGAAAGTCTCTGGGGCCTCCAAGGGGCAGGGAAAACATTTTTCCACGCACGGGGAGGGGGGGGAAACAGCGGAAAGCACAGCCTTCCACTCCTGTAAGACCATCCTTCCACCCTAAGCAGACAGACAAACATAAATCTACTGGGACATCAACATCCAGTGAGGGTACCCTTGATAAGTCCTCTAAGTTGCCTACTAAAGTCATACCCTGTTCCAAAGAATGGTCCAGTGAAGACATAGACAGGGTCATGTCAAGGATGTCTTCCTTAGCTGATTTTTATGACAAAAACCCAGAACATTTCCTTTCGTATGACCCTCAAGGGGCCACACCCTCAGGCTCCTCTGATCCTATCCCCCTAAGTAAAAAGGCCCGGTTCGAAAGACCTGAACCCTTTGAGGTGCAGCCTTACTCTACTCCATACTCTACTCCACACCCCAGATACCAAGGACAGCCTTTCCCTGAAGGGGACCAGGAGTTTACAATTATGGAGGAACAAACCGGGACTGAATACTATGCGGATGATGAGGACCTGGAGGAGGTAGAAGATGAACAGGAAATTTACAGAGTAGATTCCCCGGTAGAGAGCGAAGCCCCAGTTACCGACTCGCCAGTGGATAACCAGCCCCTCCTTAATGAAGTTCTCGCTCGCGCAGCAGAACATTTTCACATCGACACCCACGGTGTACAGGAGGAAAGGGACTTCGCAGAAGAGTTGGTGGGAGAGAGGAGGCCGGTCGCTCAGACCATCCCTATCCTTAAATCCATCCAACGTAGAATAGATCCATCCCTGGTGAATCCTAACCTCACCAGAGCCGTCAACCCCAGAGTCGAAAGACTTTTTCGGGCAGCCCAGTCTGACCCTCTTTATATAAGAGGACATCTTAAACCAGACTCCCTAGTGGTTACCAACACTCGGAAGAGGGCTGGGACACCCTTATCGTCGTCAGAAGCTCCTCCCGACAAGGAGAGCAAAAGACTGTACGGGTTTGGTAGGAAGGTAGCCTCAACGTCCGCCTACCAAGCAAGGATTGCAAACTCCACCACCCTGTTGGCAAGTTACAACTGCCATCAATGGGAAGAGGTCGCGGCGCTCATAGCCTCTGCTCCTGAACCGCTAAAGGGCCAGTTGGCTCGGATCTCGGCAGAAGGGAGAGCCGTGTCTGGTTGCATATTAAAAGCAACTTTCGACGCCGGGGACAACGCAGGAAGATTGATAGCAGAAGGTACTGTTATCAAGTGTTACTCACCGCACGGGAGTGGACAAGATAGGAGGCCAAACCAGCGAGACTGTGCGTTGATTGAAGAGCTCGGGTTGGAGCCTCCACCCGAGCCTCCTCTCTGAGGGAAAACGACCTTTCTGATGATATGACCCACTGCTGATATGTAAGCCAGACAGAGGGACCGATCACCCGAAAGAGCGGGGAGAAAACGCGCCGCCACGGACCCAGCTGAACAACCCAATCCTAGGAGCCTGATACCACAATGTTCTGATAGTCCTCTAGGAAGTCACAGTTCCCTTTACTCCAGGATGCAGAACAACAACGATAGTGCAAAATAATAAACGGGGAATGTTAGTTGGGTAACTAGTCCCGGGCGGAACGAGGGACGCACTAGATCCGGGTAGGTGCACAACTGCAAGGCGTCCCCAAAGTGCACTTTAAACTCTTGAGCAAAATGGGAAGACAATCCTTATAACGATCCAAAAGTCGGTACACGAGCGAGCAGGAAGGTAACAGAATCAGCAGGCAGACAGTCCTTATAACAATCCAAAAGTTGGTACACGAGCGAGCAGGAAGGTAACAGAATCAGCAGGCAGACAGGCAGTCCTTAGTTCAAAAGAGGGTTTGTTTACCTGAGCACGGGATGAAGCAGAATAGAACCGTAAGGAGGAGCTTCAGGAAGTAGGGCGAAAAGAAGGAACTTAAGCACCGGTTGTAACTATCAAACAGAAGCAGCGTCCTCCGGGCTGCAGCCGCTTATATCAATGAGGAGGTGGAGCCAAGTGAGTGGAGATCACGTGATGTTAAGGACTACGAATTCCCTTAGGTTTCATGGGAATCGTAGTTCGGAACCGTCTGGCTGTTGCAGTAGTCGTTAGCCTCCAGGGCATTTTCCATTTCATCAGGAATGGCGCTGCAGAATGCCGAAGAGAACGGCGCAGCGCAATAGTTTTGTCGGATGTCCTTTTCCGCAGCCGGCCCTGAGGTAGGTATGGAGCACGGTGTCGTAGTGTGGAACGGAGCCGAGGTGTGACATCAAGAGACATGCGTGGTTACGGCAGTCGGGGTTCAAAACAGAAACCCAGGCTTCATTAATAGACAAGCCGGTGGAACCCGATCTATTGTTTGGGAAAGCGGTCGAAGACGCACTTAAAAATGCCAAGGACGAGTACGAGACTCTCAAATCCCTTGGCCAACTTACCAACAAACCCCCTAACCAGAGGGGGAACAGTAATTTTCGTCGCCCACGCGGCCAAAATTCACAAAGAGGCAACTATGCCCAAGGACAGGGTACACAATGGAACAACAACCAGCAGTCTACCCAAAGTTACGGCAGGGGTAACAAGAGAGGTCGTGGAAGAGGCGGAGGCAGCCCCAACAAGGGAGGTGGCACGCCTCCACCAAAGCAGTGACGCTCAGTTCAGGGTCCCTTCTCACGCAACCCCAGTAGGGGGACGCATTTCCAACTTCACCCAGGCTTGGGAAGGGATCACTTTAGACAGATGGGTGCTGTCAACAGTGTCCACAGGATATTGTATAGAATTACTGCAGCGTCCCCGGAACCACCCTCCACGACAAAGAATACACTCCTTAGAACATCAGAAGATCCTTCTCGAGGAGATCGCCATTCTGCTAGAAAAGGACGCGATAGAACTCGTCCCAGGACACCAGGTAAACAAGGGTATCTATTCAACTTACTTCCTTGTGCCAAAGAAAGATTTGACAATGCGCCCAGTATTGGACTTACGGCCTGCCAACAAGTATGTCAAGCCCCAAAAATTCCGTATGACCACGCTACAAGAGGTAATCCCCCTCCTAAAAAAGGGGGATTACATGGCAACCTTGGATATGAAAGATGCTTATTTTCATATTTCCATGCTCCCAGCGCACAGAAAATACTTGCGCTTCAAAGTGGACAGTCGCCACTACCAATTCAAGGTACTGCCCTTCGGGATAGCTTCAGCACCAAGGGTATTCACCAAGGTACTGGCGGTGGCAGCTGCACACCTACGCAGGGAGGCAATCCCAGTGTACCCTTATCTGGACGACTGGCTCATAACGGGGGAGACCCCAGAAATTTGCAGGTCAAACATTCAGAGGACTATCGACCTCCTCCACGAATTAGGCTTCTCTATCAACGGGAAGAAGTCAAGTCTGGTGCCAAGCACCTCAAAACAGTTCCTAGGAGCAATCCTAGATACTCAGAAAGGGTTGACCTTCCCTTCGGAAGAGAGAATTCGGAATATACTACTGCAAATTCCACATTATCAGTCAGGTCAACAAATAACGGTACGCAAAGCAATGCGGTTACTGGGCATGATGGCGTCATGCATTTACCTGGTCCCCCACGCGCGTCTGCGCATGCGTCCCATGCAGGAATGGTTGGCGAAACAGTGGTCTCAGGCAAGTGGTCAGTGGGACGATCTAGTGGTCGTTTCGCCAACACTCGTACAGAGCTTACACTGGTGGACAAGAGAGAATCTCGCAAGGGGAAAACCCTTTTACGATCCCGAAGTACAGGCAGTGGTGACTACAGATGCATGCCTGACTGGGTGGGGAGCTCACCATCTCCACCACACAGCTCAGGGTCTCTGGTCTCACTCAGTAGCCAAGAACCACATCAACCTGCTAGAGCTTCTGGCAGTATTCCGAGCGCTTCGGGCGTTCGAGCCCCATCTGCTAAACTTGTCGGTGCAGATCCGGACGGACAGCACGACAGCCATGTTCTATCTGAACAAACAAGGAGGGACTCGTTCGCCAAATCTGTCCAAGCTTGCCCAGCAAATCTGGATATGGGCACTCAGATGGAACATCTTCCTGTCATCACAACATGTTCCAGGGGAGCTCAATTCCCTAGCGGATGCCCTAAGCAGAGACTCCCTCCCAGAAGAACACGAATGGGTCCTTCACAGAGATATCGTAGAAGATCTCTTCTCTCAGTGGGGTTTCCCCACTATAGACCTATTCGCTACAAGCGAAAACAAACAATGCCCAGGATTTGCATCCAGGTTCCCCCAGTCAGACTCCCAAGGGAACGCCCTGTGGATGAACTGGTCAGGGATGTTTGCGTACGCTTTTCCACCAACTCCTCTCATCAGGAAGGTGGTGTACAAGATGAACAAGGAATCGATGACGCTCATCCTAGTTGCTCCCATGTGGGCGAGACAACCATGGTTTCCACACCTACGCAGGATGGCGGTGTGCGAGCCCATCAAACTCCCAGCCTGGTACAACCTACTGTCCCAGCAACAAGGTCAAACAGTGCACCAGGAACCCAACTCAATGAACCTGGCAGCATGGCTCCTGAGGTCATAGAGTTTGGGCATCTCAATTTACCACAGAGGTGTATGGACATCCTAAAAGAATCCAGGAAACCAAACACAAGGCACTGTTACTTTGACAAGTGGAAGAGATTCGTTATTTGGTGCCAGAATAAACAAATCAACCCAGTTGATTGCACTCCTTCCAACGTTTTAACATACATGCTCCACCTGCTGGACGCAGGTTTGGTTTTTAACTCTCTGAAAGTACACCTGGCAGCCCTCTCGGCTTACACCACATCCCATAACAAAGTATCGTGGTGGAAAGTACCAGTAGTTAAAGCCTTCATGGAAGGAGTAAAGAGACTTCACCCTCCTATTTCGAACCCACCGCCAGGATGGGACCTCAATGTGGTGCTAGCTAAGCTCATGGGCCCCCCTTTCGAACCCATGCATAAAAGTAGTCTCAAACACCCGACTTATAAAACGGCCTTCTTAGTAGCCATTACCTCTATAAGAAGGGTCAGTGAAATTCAGGCTGTGTCAGTGCAGGATCCTTTCTTTACTATCCACAAAGACAAACTGGTTTTACGCACACACCCTAGGTTCTCACCTAAATTTATATCTAAATTCCATGTAAACCAGTCCATCGAGCTTCCGGCTTTCTTCCAGAACCCGCAAAGCTCGGCTGAGGTGAAACTACACACCCTTGATGTGCGTAGGGCGGTCCTCTACTATGTAAATAAGACCAGACCGCTAAGGAAAACAGATCAACTGTTTGTCTCCGTAGCTACAGGCAGAGAGGGGGATCGCGTCTCTAAAGGCGCGATCTCGAAGTGGATTATCAACTGTATACAGCTGTGTTACTCTCTTTCTGAAAAGACTCTGCCTTTTACGCCAAGGGCCCATTCTACTAGAGGCATTGGGGCCACTTTGGCTTTCATTGCAAATGTTCCCCTCGACACCATTTGCAAAGCAGCTACTTGGAGCTCTATTCACACTTTTACTCAGCATTACTGCATTGACACTCATTCCAAGACAGATACACAAGTGGGACAAGCGGTTCTAAGACACCTGTTTGCTCATGACCCTTCTCACATCCCACCTCCTTCTTCGGGTACTGCTCGCTAATCTATGCACAGCATGTGATCTAAGCATATTCCACAAGCCTCAGAAGGGATACATTACTCACCGTAATCGTATTTCTGATGCTTGTATCTGCTTAGATTCACATGCGACCCACCCTTCCTCCCCTCCGAGAGAAGGCGCATGATTGCTTGTAGTCTTACCTTTCTGTCTATCTGCTTGGATTATCTGTACTCACGCTACTCCTCATGCTTCCTCATGTCAGAAAAAATACAATCTGAGGATCCCAGACGCGTGAGGGATCTTGGGTACAGTGGACGTCACACTAGGGATAGTATTACTGGCACGCCTGTGTCGACGCCCATTTTCGAGTTTCGAAAAACAAACTGTAATACTCCGCAGCTTCCACTAGATGTCGGCCTATGCACAGCATGTGAATCTAAGCAGATACAAGCATCAGAAATACGATTACGGTGAGTAATGTATCCCATATATTATGGAAAATTGCAGTAGTGGAACTAATGTTTGAGATAATATAATTATTAGCAACTATCCAGTCAATAGTGCAACCCTTCTCATGCGTGGGGCCTCTGACTAAAATGTAAGAGTGGTTAAGCAGTCAAGTGCTTCCCTTTCATTGGGGTTCTAATATCCTAAGTTAAGATCCCCCCCATTATAATGTTAATGGATGTGTAAGTCAGGAAAGGTTCTATTATTTCAACCAGTACGTTTTTAAAGTCTGCCATGTAATCAGGAGGACGGTATATGCACCAGGAATTGTCACATTCCGGTTTACCAAGAGTTTAATGTGCAGAATGTCACACCCAGATATAGGGTGCACATCTAACAAGTGAATCTTAACATCTTTGGAGAAAATTATAGCCACTCTCACTCCGACCCTGTCTGGTCGTTCTTGATGCATTATAAGGCGGCCTTCTGGTTTAACTAAAGGCAGAGGGGCCTGCAGCCGGATACAACCATGTCTCTTAAAAACATAATGTCCGTTCTGTGTTCGTGGATGAGATCAGCCATCTTAGTGGAATGTTACACGAGAGAGAAAGGGTTCAAAAGTGCAAATTTTATGGAGGCACAATTATGCATTTTTTGATTGGACGTAGCAAGAGTGTTTGGAGAACAAGACTCTGCAGTGTCAGCTATAGGGGCCTTCAATGTTGCAGACATAATAGACTCACTAGTAACGACTATAAAGGTGGCCATGGTGGTTTGTGCAGTGATGACTGTATCAGATTGATACCATGCTTTTACGTCAAACAAGGGAACAGAATCAGTAAATGGATTACAATTGGATGCTTGATCTGTGAGAGTAGTTGCTGATGTGGGCGATACCACTGAGGCCATAAAGTGCTCAATAAATGGAATATGGACTTAAGATAGGTGAGGCCAAATCATGTGCGGTCTTCCCTTGGCCAGGAATATTACCCAAAGAAGGGACGCATCTTATTGTGTAGACCAAATTTGCTTTCCTCCACAAATAACTGGCTAGTCAGAAGGAAAAATAATTCCACAGATAAATTAGCAATGCACTGTATTTTGTAATCAAGAATATAAAGTTGTATATCGAGCCACGTCAACAGAGCTGACAGTAGTGAAAATGGTAATATGGAGAAAGGCAAAATATGGTTTCCATACTCTTAAACTAGAGAAGCGATAATGAATTTGATGTTATAAGCAAATTACAAGCTGTAATTGCGTGCACCACCTAAGCAGAAGTAAAACCAACCAGAAGACTAATGCAAAATCAAAACCGGAATTATTAATCTGCCAAATGACTTGCATAACCACAATACTACGAGTAGCCGTACGCCTTTAAAGATGGCTTATTTATACCAGTTTGATCCGAATCCATTTGAAAGCACTGTTTTGTATGGAATTCAAGTTACACGTGATGTATTAATGTGCACTACCCAGTAAAGAACAGTTTGCTCTATAAACATAGGGAGACCACATCTTTGGGTTTAAAGGCCTAAGCAGGATTTTAAATAGGAGGTTGTCTCAGTTTCCAGAGTAGCTCTGCATCACTGAGAGTTACTGTCACTCTGAAATTCATCTCTGCAATAATGAGCACTGATGTCATCAGCAGTACATAGGAGACTGTCTGCCCCAAAGGATGTGAAATGCACCCCAATAAAAGCAAAGTGCTGACAGCTGGGCGCCTCAACTTGGTGAATTCAGAACGTTAAATGTTGAGAATTACTTTTTCAGATTCCTTGTGGGAGTTTTGGATGTGCACTGGACCGGAGCCTCAGAAGACTGTATGGTACACATACCTTTTATTCTTGCGCTAATGGGAACCAGTGTAAAGATCTAAAGGTTGCAGTGTGGTCGCATCTTTTAAGTCCTTGCCATAACCTTCATCTCTTTCTGATTTCCTTGAGGTATAAGATGCATCTTTTTTGCAGCTCTCAGTCCAGAATGTTAGAGCAGTCTTGCTTCTATATAGCTAGACAGTGTTACGAATGTAGCACTTTCCAGTTATGTTCAGCTGTCCTATATAGATAATCATCATCATCAATATGAATGCTCTTAACCAGGAAATGTTACGCTTTCTTTTTTACATGGAAAGGTCCTTTTCAGTTGTGAGGTTGCCAGAAAGAAGACCGCCTTTGATGCTTCTCCACCATTTGGCCCGGTCCGTCACTGTGAGAGGTTTTCAGTAACCAATTGTCCATTAGAGGCTTTTACCTGCTTCTAAGCTTTGACGCACCGAGGTGGTGGTAACGTCTCTCAGCAGATTCTGGGCCTCTTCGTTGCATCATAAAGCATTGAATAAAGGCTGTCCCCAGCTTCTGGTCTCTGTTAATAAAAAATGCATCTTGGTGGATCTCACTGCCTTCTTGACTTTCACCATCCTCTGACCTTTGGGCACACAACTATGTCTTAGAACCACTTGTCAACTCCCAGACCCTTACTATTCATCTTATCTATAGTCCTCCTGGCCCTATTGGTACGTTTGAGGAGGACATCTACACTATACTCTCCAATAATCTCAAAAACACCTCTCAACTATTACTTTTAGGCGACTTCAACTTGGGCTTCAATGACCCGTTAGAGAAATATGCTAGAGCCACTGCCAACATCCTGTCTGAACTTGGCCTCTCCCAAAAAATCAACAAACTTAATCACAACAAAGGGAGAACCCTTGATTGGGTAGCGGACTATAACTGTACCGCCAACATCAATTCCATCTCCCCTCAACCCTGGACCGTCCACTTCCTCCTGTCTTTTACACACTTTACTAGGCCACCTCCACTAGCTATCCCTGATGACCCACCTTGCGCAGCAAGGAATAAAAACATCACCACTGTGGACAATGTGATCCCTGCCATCCTCCCTACCCTCAATGCACTAGCAGACAATCTAGATCCAGAAACACGTGTTAATGAGTACAACAAAATCATGCTAACCTCGCTTGACATGATTGCCCCACTCAAACTTAGACCTAGTAAGCCCAAAACCTATCTGAACAAATGGTTCACCCCACAGTTAAAGGACCTACGACTACTTAAGAGGAGCTGTGAAACTTCATGGAGATCACACCCCTCAGAAGCGAATAGAACTAAACGAACTGAAATTTCATCCCCAATATAAAAAGGAAATCGTCCTGGCCAAACGCAATTCCGATAATCGAGCATTTCCAATGCCAACTCAAGTATGAAGGAATTATTTACCATCCCTAAGGAATTGGAGTCTCCCATCCCTACTCCTGACATCTACACTAAGGACAAAACATGGTGCTCAGCTATAGAACAGGCATTATCCAACAAGGTAACTACCTTCCAAAATAAAATAGCCCTAAAAAAAGCATCCCTCAACCCCTCATCTCACCCTACTAAAACGACTCCTGACACACCCCCTAAAGAACCTTTACCTGACCCCCCTCCCACCCAATTTAACTTTACCAAAACGATTATACTTGTGGTAGAAAAAGTTATTCTCTCTCTCAAGCCCTCCAACTGCCAGGGCGACCTCTGCCCAGTCCAGCTTATTAAGGACGCCGCAAGAGATTTGCCCCATTTATTTCTAAACGTATTAACGCCTCTTTTACATCCGGTACCATCCCCACTAACCTCAAACAATCCTGGGTGCTCCCATTGCTAAAAAAGCAAACACTTGATCCGCTTATACCGACCAACTACCGCCCCATAACGACAGTGCCATTTATTTAAGAATTTCCTGGACAAGGGTGCCTACCTACAAATCCAGAGTTATCTGGAACTCCACAAACTCCTAGGAGCACGACAATCTGATTTCCGCCCCCAAAATGGAACAGAGACTGCCCTTATCGACTTGAAGTCCCAAGTTGATGAGTTAAGAGACGAGGGGAAAACAACCCTCCTCCTACTGCTTGACCTATCGGCTGCATTCGACCTTGTGGACCACAGTCTTATGCAGCCACCTAGACTCAGCTGCCCACTTTTCTATAGAGGCTATAGCCTGGCTTGAATCATTTCTGAGTGACAGGACCATGAGTCTTCTCCCCCCCCTCAGCAGCAACTGACCCCCATCCCCATCACTTGTGGGGTGCCCCAGGGTTCATGCGTTTCACCCACATTGTACAATATATTCACTAAGCCCATTTTCGATGATCTGGGCCATCTCGGTTCACCTACACCAACTACGCAGATGATGCCCATATTCTCCTCCCACTTTCCGGGTATTACGTTAAGGATTTGGCCTTGGTGAATAGTGTACCTCATCATCCAGGCATGGATGGCGACACAGTCTATGCCAGAATGATGACAAAACAGAGCTCATCATCCTGGGTACCCATGCCAACCTCAAATTATGATAGGACTACTCATCCATCATAATTGATGGTAACCTTACTAAAGTGGCCAAGGAGGTGAAACCCCTTAGCTTCTACCTTTATTCCACTCTTTCCTTCTCCAAACAAGTGAATGCCTTGGCTTCTACCACGGCCTATGCTTGCAAGCTCATTAGAAATGGCAAACCCTTTCTCTCTAATGACAACTGCATCATCCTGGCCAGAGCCCTTATACTCTCTAGGCTCGATAACTGCAATGCCCTCTACATTGGTGCCACCAAATCTATCATACAGAGGATACAAACCCTCCAAAATAACACCTTAAGAGCGGCACTCGGTGTGGCTAGAAGATCACACATATCCATGATTAGGGGTCAAAATAACTGGCTCTCAACATATAATAAAATACAGCTAAACACTGCATGCCTGACTCACAAAGCACTGAACAATGCCGCCCCCAGCTATCTGAAGGATAAATTCCATAGGAGAACATCTACCAGACCCATGAGACTAACCAATACCAACTGCCTGACCATCCCTAGATTCAAGCTCTCTAAAGTTGGTGGATGCAGCTTCCCCGTCAAAGCTGCCCAACTGTGGAACTCCCTGCCGCACCCCATCAGAGAAGATCAACCCTACATGAAGTTTAGACTCGGCTATATCAACTGGCTCAAGTCTACCGATGTGTAAATCCCTTGCATGCGTGCGTGCATTCCCCGACAGCAATTTTATACCTTCCTTATGTATTTTTTTACTTGTATTCCTGTATTGTAACATTTGTACATATCTCTTGATTTTACTCCTGTATTGTAACTTTTGTGCATATATCCTGTTAACCCAAGCCTTGTATTTTCTGTAACTGCTGTGACCTGTTACCTTAGGGTCTGGTGCGCATTATAAATGAATAAACAAACAAACTTGTCAACTTCTCTGCTTTATTGGGCAATTGCTTCTTGGAAGCTCTCACTAACTTATTGCTTTTTCAAGTGTTTTTCACAGGCTTTCACCAGCCTTCACCTGGCTTTGTCAGGCAAATGTTCTTCAGACTTTCGCCATCATCTAGATTGGTGAGGCAAGACCACCTTTATGCAAGGGGTTCTGTCGGAGCAGCCATGTGATGTCTGATGCCTCTACCAGTTGGTTGTGCTCTTTGTGGTTCCTGATACTCTCCCATCTGAGTGCTGTGTACATTTTCTGCTCTGTCAGCTGGCGTTCCATTAGTACTTAACACCTCTAGTTTCTTGATTTGTGATTGATTTTGAGTTTGCTTGTCGTAGCACCCTGGAGATGTTGATGATCCTACCTGTCCTGTGCCTTTTAAAAGACAAACCAGAAGTGACTACAATAAACCACTCTGCGTTCAGATATATTTCCCAAGAATTAGATAAAAACCTGAATAGCAATTGAAAGTGTTTTTTAAGGGAATCCTTTACCAGCTATGCCAATGAATGGGGACTGTGCTGTACAGGAAACTTTGTGGAGGTATATTTAAAATAGTGTCCCCCAGAATGTGTTCAGGAGGCGTAGTAGTCTGACAGCCAAATAAATTGACTCTCTAGTTTTCACATTTGATAATGTTTGCCCTAATGTATGATAAAGGGTACAGTGTGTTTAATGAATTTGCAGTAATTGTTAGACTTCTTGACCGGTGGAAACCTTAGTTTACATAATTGTAGTAATGCTAAATAGCGCTACACCCCTTAAAGTGAAATAGGAAGCCGGTTAATTTGTTCACCAAGTACATGACAATTTAAATAACTGTTGTGATTTGCCTGAACATTGCGCAGAAAAGAAAGGACTGCCTTAAGCGGACTCCAAGTGGCAAGTAAAAATGCAGCGTTCATTCCTTTTTGATGCATCACATTTGAACCATCATGTTAGTGTAGCCCTTCAAATGAATCACAAATGTTTGCTTTATAAAATAAATTTTGATCCTAAACGCCAGCCTGTAGACTCTCAATAGTCCAACATATCATATATCCTGTATTTGATATACATGCCCAAACCAATAGTGTCCTTCATCTAGAGTAGAATTGCCCTCAGAATAAGCATGTTTTAGGTGAATGCAATGTTTTTCTCTGATGTATTGTACGTTTCTGGTGAGTATATTGAAATGTTTTCCTTTGAAATGTACTGGCAACTGTGATAATTTGACTTTTTATCTGAAGGTTGTACACTTTGTCTAGAATAGTTGATCAGACTTGCCTTATCCAAATGAATGTTTGTGTGTATTGTGGATGGAATTGTTAACAAGACCGTAACAAGCAGGTTATTCTTGTCTGTATGCAGGCTAGTTTTATTTACATGGAGTATTGTGGGTAATTTCCCCAGCAAATAATGGGGGACCACCTTTAATTTGTATTTATTGTTTTAAATGAAAAAGAATATTCGGATCAAAAACAACCTTTTATTGTCCCAGAATTTTGGTGTGGTATTACCATGGCATGGGATGTTAGATCGGATGAGATTTATCCTCATAGCAAATCATCGAAACTGGGTTCTATTTTATAGATAAACACAAAATCTAAAAGCATCTCTGCTTCTCTTCCACCTTAAATTTCAAAGACCAACCGTCTTGCATGTTGGCTTCCTCAGACCACTTCTTTTTTTGACTTTTTTCCATCTTCAGTCAACTTACTTCTTTAATACGCTTGTCTTTTTGCTTATGAATCCATTTCCATGTCTTCATGAGAATTCAACATGTTAGTTAAAGCTCAGTTCACCGAAAAACCCCATTATCTTTTTAGTAGCCTACTGCCTTGTATCTGGTCAGAAACCTTTCCTGCCTGCACAGCCCGGTAGTCTACTGTGAAGAACATGGTGTTCTGGATTCACTGCCTGTCATTCATACATGACTGGTGTTTGATTTACTTGCTTTTTTCCTGAACAATGTTGAAGATTCTCCTATTTCAATTTTTTTCTTCAGTTTGCATTGATCTTTATCATCGCTTTGCCTCAGGGCACGGCAGTGGAGTGTACCAATGGCTTCTTCCCTAATTGGTACAGTGTGATCTCCCACTAGCACACTCACAATCTCTACTGTAAGGGAGGATTGGTATCACAAGTATGACACTGACACAAGAGGTACAAATTTCAAAAATGTTATTCAATTTTCGGGGTTTGGAAAAACTCCTGCTTTGCCGTATAGCTGTGATGGGAGTAGTCTCTACCATCAAATAATAAAAAATAAAAAAAACACAGGCCTAGTCAGTCTGTCGAATCAAAATGGTCTATACTAACAAAACCTAATGCCTGCACTATCTCACTTATGCAAAAACGTGTGTGAAGGGGAATATGTATGCAAAGGAAGATTAGAAGCCTCCATTAAATACTGGAGTAAGTTGCCCCTCTCAGTAATTGGTAGAATAGCGCTCTTAAAAATGATGGCCCTCCCCCGTTTGTTGTACCACTTTAATGTCCCACACCTTATACCCAGGGCCTTCTGCAAAGAATTGACCTAGACTATTGGAAGCTTCATATGTGGGTGCAGCAGGAAGATAGCCCTGAATGTTTTACATAGAGAATATGTAGATGGTGGGCTGCGCCTCCCGCACTTTGAACTATATAATCTGGCAGGACAGCTCCAACATGTGGCGGGATGGCTAGCGGAACTAGAAATGGGTGAACACGCTCTGAGTCCAGGTATAGTTCAGTTTTTCTTGAAGGAAGTACTATGATTGAGAAAAGATCGAAAGATCGGATCCTAGATCCCCCCACCCCCTGCAAATATGGCCCCAAACCAAAGTGATATTAAAACTTAAAGAACCCTACTCCCCGCAGATCTCCCTGGCTGCCATATATGGAGAAATCCGAGAACATCTAGCACAGTGCAGGACATACTGGGTGGACAAGGGAGTAATAACGATAGGCGACTTGCTCTTCACAGAGAAGCTCTTGACGTTCCAAGAACCAGAGGAAACATTTGGGATACACAGGGGCCAGTTCATAACATACTCGAGAATAATATATGCAGTTAAGAAATAAATTCCCGAACCAAGGGAAAGAGAGCAAGGTACTGGGACTGGGACGTGTCTGAGGGAGGACACACAGGCTGTATCAAGGATTACTAGAAGGATTACCCAAGGATCTGACCAGAGGGAAAATTACATGAGAAACGGAGATGGGCAGCGTGCTCACGGTAGGGGAGTGGTCAAAAGCATTGCTATACCCCCAAAAAGTCTAAAGAAAATGCCAGACTCAAACTGACCCAGTATTACATACTGTACAGAGCGTACGTGACCACGCAGCTGGTGGTGTGCATTTCGAACATCAGGGGTGTAGAAAAGCCCCAGTTGCCGAGTGGAGGGGGGCAGATATGGGGCACATGTTCTGGTACTGCCCAGTAATCTGGGTTTTCTGAAGGGAGATGGAGGCAAGATTGAAAAAGGGGGGCATAACGGGATATGAATGGTTGCTAGAAGCATGCCTCCTCTGGGTGTATGTACGCTCCAAAAGGGAAAGGCCGGCAAATAAGATGGTGGATTTGGCCTGGGTACTAGCAGAAAGGAGAATCTCAATGGCATGGAAGTCACAAGAGGGCCCAAACACAGATGGTGGGAGGATGTAAAGAGATGGTCAATGGTGGAGGCTGCAGTGTGGTATTAAGCACTCTAAGAGGGAAGAAGGGTAGGCTTTCAAGATACAACCTGGAATGCCCTTGTACATGCTCTCTTCACTGCACCTGATGACAAACCCCACTGATTTACTCGGCCTATGAGCTGTGATTGATAGAACAGAGAAGGGAAGTGACTCAAGGAAGAGAAGGTAGTGAAGATCTCAGTGATCGATCTTAAGCACCAATGGGGAAATATGCCAGAGAACTTTCAGAAGAGGATAGCCGTGTCTACTGTTATAGTTTGGTTGGGGCAAGGGAGGGATCCAGGGAAGAGGGTGGGTTGGGAAGAGAAATGTGACATACGTGAAATGTGTAATCTTGAACAGGATACTGCATTGTAAGAAAACGTTGGATTGTTATAAAGACAAATATATTTTCTTTAAATGTATGCAATGGAAAATCAGTGTTATAACATAAAGGATCAAAGGAGTCAACTCTCCTCCCCACGTTGGACATCACGGAGTAAGGCGCACCCTATACCCCCCGTAGACAGGATGACCCACTGGCTCAGGTTCTAAAAACAAAGGCAGTTAAAAACATGGACCGCGGCCTGCCTGGCGTTCCACGTTAAAGTTACTTATTCCAGTTCACCCAAAGTTATTTCACAGTAAACCAAACATTTTCACGTGGGTCTCCCTCAGCTGGGCTCGGACTTCTCGATCACAGCACTTGCAGGGGTTCCCTTCCCCAAGCTTAATTCATGCTCGTTAGGGGCTACCTTGCCCTAACTTATCACACTTCCAGTCTCCCTCAGTCGGGCTCGGACCTTTTCCCAATGTGGAAGGCTTTTGAATGTGCAAAGCTTTTACTATAGAGCTCTGCTGGACCACTTCTACTTTCTATCCAGCTCACACTCTTATGTTAATTGCCCCTGTGTATCTTGGTCTTGTTAGTTCAGTGCCATAAGCACAAATGTTCAAATAGAAATCTTTTTGTTCAAGCATTCACCTTTTCACTTGCCCTTTGGACGGCGTTAATCTTGACCATTATGCATTTTAAAGTTAGTTCACTTTGACGCTTTATAACAAAACATTTCACATTTTGCAGAGACTTTGACAGGCCTACTTCCTCTCGCCAGACCACTCCGCTACTCTGTATCACTGGCTTCACAGTTATCAGCCACTTCAAAGTTCATCACTGATTAGCTTTCTTTTGCGTCTCATCAGCATGTGTGCAACCTTTACTTGTGAGATACACTGTTGTGGCTTCAATCTTTCCTTGACACAAAAAACAGCCTTTCATGTCTTTCAATAACTCACCGGTTGTGCGCATTCCTTTCTTGTCTCTGCTGCTTTGATTCACAAGTCAAGGTTAATACCATAGGCTTGGCCTCACCTTCCCAACTCTGCCGTTCAGCCAGGAGGGTCGTGGGCCTCCTTGAAGCGCAATGCAGGTTTCTTCTTGTCTGCGATTTGGCTTTCTCCACGTCTCCTTCACTGGCTTCCCAGAGGCAACAACCTCCTGCAGGGAACTTCAGGGTTTCTCTACCCTTTGCTCTAGTCCCTCGATCGGTCGTCCTGCTTCAGTAGACTTGCCTTCGCCCCAGAAGATCTGTTCCACCTTGCTCGGAGTGTCTCTATGTTCCGCCTTTTATCTGTGTGGGTGGAGCTAATGGGTATCTGATGTATGTGATTAAAGTGAAGTTCCTGACTGTGCCTGACCAGATTAGCGGGACATGTCCAATGAGATATGCAAGGGTTAGCCTCTTTACTCTGTCACCCTCGGCCCATTGTTTGTGCAGAAAGGGGTGGGGGGAGTCGGGACATTGGAGAATCCTATAAAATAGGATTGGCCATGGGTACGGGAAAGGGGGGCATACTGTGTCTCGGTCGCTTCACCCCCACTCCCCGAAAACCCCTCACCCAGGTGATCCTCTCGCACTGCTCCACCCCCAGGGTCTGGATTCAAAGGAGATGGCCGTGCCCTGGCCCTAGTCTGTTGTAAACTATATCTAATGTCTTTCTCATCTGTTGACTGTAATGAACATGCCTTTGTACTTCATTGTATATACTTGTACAGCTCTGTAACCCAAGCTGAAAACTTGTTCCTGCGCCCTGATACCCTTGGGTCTGGCACGCATTGTAAATAATAAAACAAACACATGAGAGAGATCCCTGGGGACTAGTAGGTGAGGCACCCTTTGGTTTCTCACACTACTTATTTCAGTAGTCTGTAGGAGTCCTGTACTTCGCAATCCAAGCTGTGCAGCACTTACACAGGTTTTGTGCAAAAGTAATCTGTACTTCACTAAAACCTTAAAGATGAGACTGTTCCAGAGTAAAGTGAAACGAGCAACGCCCAATGAACGTGTCAATTGTAACACCAAGAAACTCTGTTTAATAAACTCTGCTTGTGCCATTTGTGGCTCTTTACACGTGTTGGCGCAATTGTGAAGGAGATCTATTATTGCTACTTTAAGGAAAGATCAGTGATTGCTTGCTGCCTTTGTCTTATTGCAAATTGCAGAGTTGAGGCTTTCCTTCGATCCTTTTCCTAAACCCATGCACAGTAGAGCTTTTCTCCCCTTATTTCCATGTGCCTATTACTCTTCAATTCTAATACTCCTGTTTACCGATGTTTGAACTTTGGCATGCATATCCCTCTAGTGTACAAGCTTTAGTCCTTATTTTCTACTTGATCAACTCCACATATCTGAATTTGTGTACAGAATGTTGGAACAGACTTGTTCTGTAGGTTCTAACATAAATTAGCATCCTGGGTGGGAGGCAATTAATCTCCTGATCAGACTACGTTCTGAGCAAGCTCTCTGCTGCTCTCTCCCGCCTCCCATCTCCTCTACCTCGCCTTGGATTTGTCATTTATCAGGTATCAACAATACATTCTCATCCTCTGACCGAAGAGCTCTTGCAGGATGGTATTGTGAAATGTCTTGCATAGGTAGTGGGGAGCAGGACCATGCAAGCTATTGAATATGAAGCAAAGCCCTTTAAGCTTGATCGTCTGTTGAACCAGCAGCCAATGGAGTTTTTTACGGTAAGTAGAAACTCTTACAGATTTGGGACGCTTAAAAATGAAATACCCTGCTGCATTTGGAGTCTTCTGTAGCTTGCCTACTAAATTGTTGCCAATACCGAAGTAAAGACTGTTGGCATAGTCAAGATATGGGTTTATTTCGGCTCCCACCAATTGGGCATGATTATCTGCAGGGATAAATTGGAGTGTTTTTCAGTAGCCACATCCGATAAAAGGCTACTCCAACCACTTTGTTAACTTGACCCCCAAGAGAAAGGTTGGCATCCCATATAAAGCCATGCTTCTTGAGTTTACTGGCATAAGAAATGGGTATGTCATGGAGGATTGGATGAGGTGGCCATCTCGATGGATCCGTAATGAGGTAGGGGGACCGAACTGCATAACCTCGGTTTTGGAGGGATTCAATTGCAAACCATTTCTCGTCTTCCATTGCCGTATCACTGTTGGATATTCGTCTTACGCCTCAAAAATGGCAGAGCGTGATCTACTTTCATATACAGCTGCATATCGTCTGCATACGAATGACATATCACGTCCATGTACTGATTTGTATGGTCGCAACTTAACTACTTGCTGCCTCCCTGTCAGGAAGTTTTTAATCCATGCTAGTGTATACTCTTTACATCCCAATTAGGGAGTGCAATCGTGATAATAAAATGCTGTGATTCACTGCATTGAAAGCCGCTGACGGTTATCGCCAAAAGGGACAAGTTGCCAGCATCCACTGTGATCAGACTATTGTCCCAGACCAGTACCAGGGAAGACTCTGTCCCATGCTTAGGGTGGAAACCTGATTGTAGTTTGAGAGTATCATGTTAGTTGAAATCCTCGAAGCTGTATAGTTGCAATTTTTTGCAACACCTTAGTGAGCCATGGTGTCTGGGCTATAGGGCGATAATTGTTCATGAGGGAATGACCGAGATTGGCTTTTTCAGCAGTGTGGAGATGAGAACTGATTTGAGGGTATCGGCAGCAGTCCCTTATGTAAGGGCAAGATTGACAAAGTCTTTGACTTGCACGGTGGAGACCTGCCAAAAATGCAGGGCAGATGTCTATGCAAAGTTGGGTAGAGCTAGCAGAGGTGTCGCTGATGACGCGATAACCATAGGAAACTTAAAATTCACCACAACAGAAGACAAGTAGGTTTGTGAGGGCCCGCCTAGATGCACTTATTTAATTTAACTGATTATTTAGCAAGTTGTTTTGAATGGTCGCTGTCTTAGTTTAAAAAAAAAAAGTTTTTCATTCACCAATTGATAAGACTGTTCCAAAGATTTCAAAACACATTCAGGTGATGTCACGTTTTAAATCATCTTAAGCAGCTCTTAGACTTGATTATTAGCTGTGAGTAAGACTGCCTTTTTGTAGATTTTTCGAGTAGTAGATCTAAAAGACAAGTTATCTACATTGTTTCTTCCTTTTTTCGAGTTTCCTTAACTTGTTTAAATAACCGAAGGTGCAAGGTATACCAGGACTTTGATTTTTCTTTGGGACTTTCAGATGTAAGTGAAGCAAAATGTTCCATTAAATATTCCTGTAAGCAGGCTGCAGAACATTTAGGTATTGCAATTGGTCACCTGAGTAGGGATGTGGAACACTTCTGCAGATGTTGAAAAGGAATGCTAAGTCGGACATTCTTTGAATTCATGTTTTTTTAAATGTTTCGATGGTGCCTTGGCACTTCCTTAACCGTGCGATTTGCCTCACCACCAACCCTGGCTGCCACAGAAATGAAAGAAGGGCTCTGCACAGAGCCCACCTTCAATTTCCATGGCAGCCATCTTTGGTGAGGAATGTGTTACTCCCCAAGAACTGTGTGTTCAACACTATGCACACCTCTATTTAGGATGGTAATTGTATCAAGGTAACTTACTACAATTCTGGGTATTTAAAGTTATTTGATTTTAAGAAAATTTGAGGTGCAGGGTAGAATATCTCAACCTTGGCATCTGGGTCGGCACTGGACAAAAAAAAGAAGGTGGATGTTCCCAACTTGGGGAACTCCCGTCCCCTGCACACTATCCAAGATCTGTATAAACAGAAAAATAATTTGACAATGAGGTGTACTCTCAGGAGACAATGTAATGTAACACTGTCATCTAGAGTCACCAAAAGGACTTCATATGTTTTAGGAAAGTTCATAAATTCTTAATTTGTTATGGGTCAGATTGAACAACAATTTTCAATCAAAACATAATGTAAATAAGTACAGTAACAAGATTTTCACACAAGAATTTGGTTTTAATTCATAATGCGATCACCCAACGCGTTTCGAGATTTCTCTCTTCATCAGGGGTACATAATTTGAGAATTTTCATCATTTCTATGGAAAAAAATATTTTTTAGAATAAGTAAAAATTGGCAATCAACAATTAATTCAACATTCAGAGCTTGAAGTTTCGATATAAACAATGACAAAATATCCTCATCATAGTATAGCTTATCTCAACCATTTTGTAAGGAAATAATTTTTTTTTTAGTAAATTGCACATTTATGCATACTGTTGTGAAATTATTTTATAAGTAATCCTACAATTTGGAGAGTGTTAATCTAAAAAGTGTTAGCTTGCTAACCTTGTGTGTAGATTTAAAGGTTCCACTGGTTGTCTTGTCCCTCAACATCAAAAAAGGACTGGTATAACAAATGCACGTAGTTTCCTATGAAAAGGAAAGCACACAATGGCTTGAGAGAAGTATATAATAAGTCAAAGCTTTCGCAAAAGTGAATAGTGATAATGCTTTTACTATGGTGAAGAATTGCAGAGAATTGCTAAACATTTGTTTGTTTGGACAATAAGACACTTATAATTGCTTGGGCATATTCGATCTGTCTATGTTACTAAGTTTAGCAAGTCTTATCTGTAAAAAGACGGGTTTATAGAGACAAGGGCTAACCTGTTAGGGATACGTAAAAAACGTCAATCAGGAGGTGGAGGTAGATTGGTAACAGGAAGATCAACGTGAGAATTTAAAGTGTCACAGAGCGGACGCCTCGTAAGTGCAAAGATAAGTATCGTTTTAGTAAGGTGCTAATAAAGCACAGAGTAGTGGCTGTATGAGCCTGTGCTCATGAGGACTTACTTAAAAACGAAGAATCGCGGGACGCTGTACCAGTCGCGGTAGCTGACGCCGTTGCGCTGGAGCTTGTTGGCCTGCAGTGTGTGTTTACTATTTATACTGTCATAGCAATGACGTAGGCACGCAATTGCGTGCTCCTAAAGAAATAGTCCTCTCGGGTAACGCGCACGCGTAGTGTGACAATGTTTACTATATAGTAATTTAGTAAACAAAAGAAGCGATTACTATGTCGGCAATGAATCGGGAGTCATGAAATGTCATATTTATTGGTTAATTGCATTTTGCCAATAAAGATTGAATATTTCGTGTGCAGGGTGATGCACGATTGTAAGTGTCACGGTAACTACATAGTCAGTCAAAAAATCTTTTTACTGGGGATTCAAGTGACAGTCCATGTCAACAAGGTAACGGAGTGCCGGAATATGTTTATATGTTTACAAATATGTTGGTATAAAATAAACAGTATTAACAAGTTACAATATTGGGAGGTTTTAATGAGATTCAAAAACACTGCTGTTCCATTAGAGGATTCACATTCTTTGGAGTGTAACGATGACTCAAAGATAGGTATACATTAGAATTTATACAGATGTTATTGTATATATTTTCCATGTCTAAGTTGTCAACATTGCTCCAATGTGATTAAAGGGGACCATATTAGACATGCAAATACAGGAAAGAAAATTCCATTGAGAAACTATGCAACCTGTGACTCTAAAAGTGTCATATATGCAATACGTTGCCCGTGCAGGAAATATTACGTAGGCAAAACAACGAGGAAGGCAAAAGAAAGATGGACGGAACATAAATCCAACATCAGAACAAAAAACATCAAATCACCCGTCTACAGACACTTTAGAGATCATAATCACAATATTGCACAAATGAGGGTAGTAGTTCTGAAAGTTCCACACCCCCTACCCAGAGGTGGGGATATTGAAAAAAGACTTTCACAAAGAGAACTGTACTGGATCCCTCGACTCATTAAACCCATTAGGTATTAATGAGGACTACTATTTAGGGCCTTTCCTATAAACATCTTTATTTAAAAAAAACCCTGATCCACACCGCTACATCCAAAACTATTAGAATTGAGCCATTGCAGAATCTAATATCACATTGTGAATCCTGAAATGGGACAGCGTTTGAATTACTTTGTGACTAGATTCACAGATGTACCTTAACCAAAATATCCATTGATGACCGTGTATAAATCTGTTTTACCATGTCTTACTATTTACAGATGGGAAACACTCACTTGTCTCTTGGTCTAAATATATACAATAACATCTGTATAAATTCTAATCTATACCTATCTTTGAGTCATAATTACACTCCATAGAATGTGAATCCTCTAATGGAACAGCAGTGTTTTTGAATCTCATTAAAACCTCCCAATTTTGTAACTTGTTAATACTGTTGTTTATTTTATACCAACATATTTGTAAACATATAAACATATTCCGGCACTCCGTTACCTTGTTGACATGGACTGTCACTTGAATCCCCAGTAAAAAGATTTTTTGACTGACTATGTAGTTACCGTGACACTTAGAATCGTGCATCACCCTGCACACGAAATATTCAATCTTTATTGGCAAAATGCAATTCATCAATAAATATAACATTTCATGACTCCCGATTCATTGCCGACATAGTAATCGCTTCTTTTGTTTACTCAATTACTATATAGTAAACATTGTCGCACTACGCGTGCGCGTTACCCGAAAGGACTATTTTTTTAGGAGCACGCAATTGCGTGCCTACGTCATTGCTATGACGGTATAAATAGTAAACACACACTGCAGGCCAACAAGCTCCAGCGCGACGGCGTCAGCTACCGCGACTGTTACAGCGTCCCGCGATTCTTCGTTTTTAAGTAAGTCCTCAGGAGCACAGGCTCATACAGCCACTACTCTGTGCTTTATTAGCACCTTACTAAAACGATACTTACTTATCTTTGCAGTTATGAGGCGTCTGCTCTGTGACACTTTGAATTCTCACGTTGATCTTCCTGTTACCAATCTACCTCCACCTCCTGATTGACGTTTTTTACGTATCCCTAACAGGTTAGCCCTTTTCTCTATAAACCCGTCTTTTTACAGATAAGACTTGCTAAACTTAGTAACATATGCAGATCGAATATGCCCAAGCAATTATAAGTGTCTTTTGTCCAAACAAACAAATGTTTAGCAATTCATCACCATAGTAAAAGCATTATCACTATTCACTTTTGCGAAAGCTTTGACTTATTATATACTTCTCTCAAGCCATTATGTGCTTTCCTTTTCGTAGGCAACTACGTGCATTTGTTATACCAGTCCTTTTTTTTGATGTTGAGGGACAAGACAACCAGTGGAACCTTTAAATCTACACACAAGGTTAGCAAGCTAACTCTTTTTAGATGAACACTCTCCAAATCGTAGGATTACTTATAAAATAATTTCACAACAGTATGCATAAAATTGCAATTTACTCAAAAAAAAATTATTTCCTTACAAAATGGTTGAGATAAGATATACTATGATGAGGATATTTTGTCATTGTTTATATTGAAACTTCAAGCTCTGAATGTTGAATTGTTGATTGCCAATTTTTACTTATTCTAAAAAATATTGTTTCCATAGAAATGATGAAAATTCTCGAATTATGTACCCCTGATGAAGAGAGAAATCTCGAAACGCGTTTGGTGATCGCATTATGAATTAAAACCAAATTCTTGTGTGAAAATCTTGTTACTGTACTTATTTACATTATGTTTTGATTGAAAATTGTTGTTCAATCTGACCCATAAAAAATTAAGAATTTATGAACTTTCCTAAAAACATATGAAGTCCTTTTGGTAACTCTAGATGACAGTGTTGCATTATATTGTCTCCTGAGAGTACACCTCATTGTCAAATTATTTTTCTGTTTGTACAGATCTTGGATAGTGTGCAGGGGACGGGAGTTCCCCAAGTTGGGAACATCTACCTTCTGAATGTGTTACTCCCCAACAGCTTGTATGCTCGCAGCAGCCCATTATTTAAGACAGAAAAATGGCTATCAACCCCCTGGTTAGCAATACGGTACTAATAGCAATAATCACCCATTCCCCTGGGTTGTCCTGGGTAGTAATGGCGTGGCGACCCTAGTTATAGATGCTTGCTGGAATGTTAATTTGTGTCTGGGCTATTAGCACCTGGTACAGCCCGGTGAACAGATGATTATTGCTTAATTGCCATTGGTTAAGAAGGGGCAGTTCGAGGTAGGCTTGACTGAGATGGTTGTGGAAAGCTGACCTCAGGTTGAAAACGTTGATCAGCTTGGTCTAAAGATTCCAAATTATTACTGTTAATTATTTTACCAAGGATCTATGAATGCTTCATTGCTGTGTAGTGTTCTAATTCAACAAACGTTCTCCTTTCTCTATTAATATATTCTTGGAAACTGCAGTATTTACTCCTAGCGAATACGCATTGCTTTTGCACTGTACAATGGTCTGCCACACAGTACAGAACCACAGCTGACCCTCTCTGCAAGGACCAAGTTCTAGATTTCGTTCTTGGTAAAATCATCAATAAGTAAGACTTGATTGCTCGAGAAAGCTAGTAGCATAAGCAGACCTTCCGATTGGCAGCTTTCATTTCTGTGGAACATCCTTGAAAGTTCTCTGCAGAAGGACATAGGTACTGCTGAATATTGTATAATCCTATCGTGCTCACCATTTGTCCCCAGGACCTTAAAGGGCAAGACTTCCTTTGTTTAGTTTCGGGAGGATAGCTCAACAGCAACGTGCTCGTCTTGGAAGCAAGACAACACGGAGCAACAGAGTTTCGATTCCCGGTCCGCGCT
Organism: Ambystoma mexicanum; assembly: GCF_040938575.1. Classification (NCBI taxonomy): domain Eukaryota; kingdom Metazoa; phylum Chordata; class Amphibia; order Caudata; family Ambystomatidae; genus Ambystoma; species Ambystoma mexicanum. The sequence continues at coordinate 919,066,285 of NC_090934.1, read as the reverse complement.
TAGAAACCTCTGGGTATTAAGCGCGTTATAAATAACCTATCATATCATATCAAGTAAACGGTAAGAAATGGACATTTGAATCTGTCCCATTGCGTTGTTTGGTTAGTTCTTGTGAGCAGTGTGATATTTGCACCATTTCGATTTGAAGTGTTAACTAGATTGTGAAAGGGTTTTAAAATCCAGAGTAGTAATTAATGTGCTCTGTGTTAGCAGCTTTTGGTTTGCGTTCATAATACAACCAGATAGATGGCCTATGGCTCAACCATAGTACGAAATAGATGGAGCCTGTATCTACTTTGGGAATCGTCATACGTTTAAGAGAAGTCTTTTTAAGGCAATCGGATTGTTTCATAATCTTGCTGCGATGGCCTACAGAACTTGCCGACCCAGTCTTGTTTTTTGGAGGCCGGGTGCCATGCCTGGGCTACATTCAAAAGCGCAACGCCTCTCAAAATGTTCAGGATTCCGAAACCCGTTGTTTGGTTGTCCTTTTCATGTGCCACAGAGTCGGCTTGTGCAGGGATAGCATTCAACGCTAACGGCCTGATTTCAGCCGTCTAGTGCTGCTTTCGACGATAAGCAGACTTCATCCTCGTGCACTTATCTTGAATCGGAAACCGGGTTTCGGTCTCTAAGGACGACCAGGGCATGGGTAGAAAATGGCTGAGATGTACAGTGCACCGCCGGCTGCGATTACATCTGGGAATTGTACTCTGTAGGATTATTCGGACTAAGCTAAAACAAAACGCGTACAGCCTCCAAATAAGAAAACAGGGAATCTAATTGCGCCTCCTGAAGGATGGAGGAAACAAAACTCGCAAGAAGCTGCGAATTGCTATGGCAGTGGAACTGTAGGGAGGCATTTAAACAGTCATGCAGTTTGGCCTTCCATCATTCAGCGCAGCTGCTGCCAGCCTGCCATCGAGACCTAGTGAAATTTGCAATGTACCCAGGAGGCCCACACGCCGGCTTCTAGTCTCTGACACTGCACGTTTTCATGAATATTGTCTTCCCTTGCCATGTGCATTTCCAAGCACTGTTCACCCTCTCCTACTTAATCTTCTCAAAACACACTCCAATGATGTTTACCCTTCTCTTCCCCTTTGTTAAGCCATTTGGAAAAAGTAGTTTTCTTCATCTAGGCACTATTTGCAGTGTCACTGGGTATAGAGTTTTTAGGACCAGTCTTGCCAGGTCTGTTTCTCTTAAAGGTCTAGTTTTCCACTCTAATACTTGTCAGGACCATGCTGCCTACATGGGTGTGGAGGGGCCTGATCCTTAAATGGTTATCTTGACAGCAACTTGTATGTGTTGTGGAGGGGATCATAACATTTTCGTTGGGACTCACTGGACTGTGTTTTGAGGGATAAGATTATGCAGGTTGAAGTCAAATTTTGTGTATGTCTGAGGAATTGCGACTTTATGGTTCTGTGTGCGATCCATTTTTGTGAGTAGGATAGACTTGATGATTAGTATTTTGTGGATTGAAGATTAGATGGTTATGCTCGTGCTGCAGGTGTGATTGGATGCTAGATTGTGTGGTGAGGTGGTTTTGTGGAATTTCGGATTTTTAAGCTTGTGTGGGAGAGATTAGGGTTTGTATTTTGCCAGAGTATCAAATAAAATGAAGATTGTGTTCGTGTTTCTGGACAGAATTCTGCAAGTGTGGAGGAATTGAAGGACTTCAATGTTCTTTATTCAATTTGCATTTGCCTATAGTATGCATTTGTTGTTCTGTTCTGCCAGTGTGTGCAGGAGTAACAAAGACCTGGCCAGACTTTATACTTTATCTCAGACATACTGAATTTACAGATTAGCGATGTTACAACGTTGCTCATCCCATGACACACTGTAGCAGTGCCCCAACTTATTATGGATTTTCAGTGTATTGGGATGCATTAAAGTGCTTAGGGGAACTGTAGTGTCTTAGGTTTTCCCTATTGTAGTCCCTGTACTTCGATGTATAATATATGTCTGGATGGCCCAACTGCCATCTTCTGGCAGGAGGTGAAGAAGTTCCTTTAGCACAGAATGCACTTAAACCATATTGCATCCTGTATTCTATCTTTGGGCTGAATCTTCCTAGAGCACACACAAGCTGCGACTCTGTGAACCCAGTGGCGATCAGCTCAGTAGAATATCTGAGTAACAGAACACTGAGGTCCTAGCTGCTGCTCATACTGGAGCATGTGAGTTTATGCTTTTGCTCTCCAACTCAAACCATGTATAGGTGATAAATGAAATGACCTGGATACCTTGTCTTAATGAATATATGAAAAAATGTGTTTTCCACACAGGTTTGTGTTTTTTAAGGTGCTGCTTTGTAGCAGGTTTGTTTATTTCCTTGTGTTGTTAACGGGGACTGATAACACACACCGGACCCAAGGGCCCCAAACGGAGCCACTGTATACACAGGACCAAGAGTATAAAACAAGAACCCCATAGGGGGCACCGGACCGCTCAAACATAACCTTGAGAAAGATCTTCGGGTCGAAACACGTGTCGGCTGACCACATGGGACATCAAGAATCCCGCCTCACCATGTTTGGGTATAACCCAAGGAAATAAACCTGCTACAAAGCAGCACCTTAAACACAAACCTGTGTGGGAAATACATTTTCTTCATATATTTATTAAGACAAGGTATCTAGGTCATTTCAACTTTCTACCAAACAAAGGAGGTGTGGGCTACACCTCAACCACAACCTGTGTGACCTTGCCGCAACAACAGAAACTAAGGAATATCATTATCATAGCTCAGCGAGGTTGATTCCATTCTAGAGGCCACCAAATCCCCCCTCCCCCTTTCCATGTATAGGCGATATCTGTTCTTGGACTCCTTCCTTGCTTTTTTGCTCTTGAACTTTTATTGCTTTTCAATATATTTTTTCTTTTGAACATGGTGTATCTGCCTGCATGCTTCAGGGAGTACAATGGTCTATTGTAAACTATCACTGCAGGAGTATTTTGGATTTGAAGCCACTTCCCAGGATCTTCCCATCACCATTCCTTTCTGTTCATCTCTGTGGGTCGATTCAGTTTTCGTCTCTAGAATTGAGATTTTTCTGCAAGCCCATAAATTGATGGTTGTAACCTATAGTCTGGAAAATAACTTTGTAGTAGATAGTTCCAACAAAGCTCTTTGTTAGTGCGCGGGACAAATATCCTTTAACATTATCGCCACCTGAGTGGTTTCCTGCCGCTTTGCGGCTCTAAAAGGGAAAGGGGGGAGGAGTGAGTTAGTGGGAACGAGTGGGAAAAGTGCAAGTGAGCAGTGATGTGCTGTTGGCAGCCTCAACCCGGTTAACACCGTTCGCTGGGCTTGGGGTGCTTTTCGTTTGGTAGCCGTCGTGTGCTGTTGTGCGAGTCTGTGTGGTTTGCTTGTTGTGGTGTTGTGAAGTTTGTGCAGTTTGTTGTGCTATCGGGATGTGGGTGTTTGGTTAGAGTTTGAGAGGTGTATGCAGAGGGGTGAAATTATTAGGCCTTTGACCATGCAGAGTCATGTTCAAAACCTTTTGAATTGGAGAGAATGATTTATGCATTGTGATAGTTCCCCCTTTTACACTGTGAGAATGACAGTCCTAAAGCTGGAAGCCATGCGTGTAGGCAACGTTGAAAAACAGAGTTCTTTGCATATCGTAGTATTTGCTTGTCTTGCCCCACAGGAACAGTGTCACTCCCCAGTTTGAGTCATAAAATAAAAATGTGTAACAATACAAGCCTGTGGTCTGATGCTATATTGCATTTTCTAAAAGAATTTCTGTAAATTGAAAGCAATCTTTACTTAAAATTTTTTCGTCTAATATTAATTTCGAATGGATTGTGTCCTCCCACGTATTCCTCATCGTTGATATTAATTTCCAGCTTGCTGGCCTCAATTTCTTTTTCAGTAGAGGGCGCTGCGTGTTGATGTCCCTCGAGTCGATGTCCCTCGGAGGCCTCCGTATCGGCGTCAACGTCATCATAGGTATAAATAATCACGTGTAGCATTCGTTGCTCGGTTCTGTTTTTTCTGTTCTTTGTAAGCCTCAGAGACGTAAGGCTTGGGTTCCTCAGTGAATCAAAAATTTCAACATTTTGGGGTGAAAAAAACATCGAAACTTCGATCCACTATGGCATCTTCGTCGGTTCCATCGACGCTACGATCCGGCTTTAAAAAATGTTGGGATTGTGGTAAAAAGATGTCGTTGACTGATCCCCACAGGATCTGTCTATGGTGCCTGGGCCCAGAGCACCCGTGTTCAAAGTGTGAAGAATGTCTTTCTATGACGGCGAAAGCCTTGAGGGAGCGTAGGGGGAAGCTGGAGAAAGGTAAGACTGGTAAATCTGTTACACCCTCAAAATTGACCTCCGACGAGTCGAGACCGTCATCTCCTTGTCGAAAAAGAAAGCATTCCCGTTCGTGATCTAGAAGAGGATCACACCACTTATCCGCTTCGAGCCACATTAAGAAGAGGCGCCATAGATCGCCCTCATCTTCGTCCTCCAGTTCCCCAGAAAAAGTTGCTTGCCCCACGAAGTGCAGCTCTGCGGCTCAGTGGGAAGATTTTCGTTTGAAAATGTTAAGGGTCTTTGAGAACGCGGCCCTGAACCCTCGGAGATACCAAGAGGCGATACCCTGGGTAAAAAAAACCTGATAAACATAAAAGCTGTGAGTCGTCGACCTCAGCAAAACATACTCCTCGAGAGCGTCATGAATCCTCGAGTAGAGAAAAAGCCTCTTCAGCGCATAAGGCGTCCACCTTACCTCTGAAGTCTAAATCTGTCACCGACTAATTTGTTGAAGGAGAAATTACCGCCACCTTGTGCCACTTCGACACCGTCCGCACACGAGGCATCAGAATCTCCTTTGAGAACATCGAGACCGGTGTCGACCCCATCAGTGACATTTAAGAAGGCCCCAAACCCCTTGACGACAATCTCGAGTACATAGACGCCTTTCACGATTACGTCGAGACCTATGACGTCTACCTTGACAATTTTGAGTCTTTCTCGGCCAGTGGTGACTAATATAGCTCTATCATCACTTGAGATGTGCTTCACACCCCTTTCACGCTCTGATTATTTCAGGGCTTTATCTTCCATATACGAAGAAGCAGGAAGACTCCGATGCAGGAAGGCCTTTTGGTCTTCAATCTACAATTCCTCCTCTGCCAGAGAAATTTGTACCAGAAGAGGTCAGGCTAAAGGATCTACAAGAGTCCCTACATGAGCCCAGTGGTATTGATACCTCTCCAGAGGTAGACTTTAGTAAACCGGAGCCTGATGATCATGCTGACGGAAGTTATAGATTACTTATGAACAGGGTAATGGAGTACATGGGGTGCACAAGACCAACACCCACTTTCGACCAAGATGACCTAACGTACATTTTAGATGAGACCTCAAGAAGACCCTATAGTTCCATTCCATACAGCATTGCCGAAAAAAGTAGCCAAAAATTGGGAGACTCCAGAAGTAATTCCTGCAGTCAGTAAGAAACTCTCTGCAAAATATAGGACATCAACTTCAGACCCTCCTTATTTATCTAAGCACCCGACTCCAGAGAGTCTAGTAGTCCAAGCTGCTACTTCATCAGGCAGACAATCCGCATACCCCAAAATTCCACAGGATCGTGACAATAAATTTGAATCCATGGCCAAGAAGGTCTTCTCGGCATGTAGCATTGCTCTTAAGTCTGCTAACGCCACCTGCATGCTGGCAAGATTCAGCCACACCCTTTGGGAGTGTGCTTCGATGGCAGCTGACCACCTCCCCGAAGGAGAGGAGAGAGACGGTTTCTTGAGCATTATCAAGAACGGGAGGGATGCGATGTGCGAGTCCCTTCGTACTGGTCTCAACTCTGTTGACAGCATCAGGAGAGCCATGGTGGCTAGTACCACAGTCCGCAGATTGCTTTGCTCCTAATTGGCAATCCAGACTTCTGAATATGCCTTTTGACTGCACCTATCTATTTGGTAAAAAAGCTGATGACAGTTTGGAGAAGTTGCAAACTTCCAAAGCGACGGCCAAGTCCCTTGGGGCTGCAATTAGACAAACTCCAAACCGCCCCACAGGTATGCCCTGGAGGGGTAGGTCCTTTCGCTTTTACTACGGTTTCGGAAAAGGCAGAGGAAGCCAGCTCAAAGCGGCCAGAGACGACTTACCCGTGGTGGACGGGGCTAAGGTACCAAGTCCACATCCGCAGGTGCTGCCTTGCCTTCAGCATCTGCGTCAGCCGCTCCAAAACCCCCCTGAGGTCTCACCACACAAGACACCAGTAGGAGGCAGGTTAACTCAACATCTGACAGAATGGCAGGCTATTACTTCCGATGGTTGGGCATTGGAAGCAATTGTCCATGGTTACTGCCTGCCTTTTCTACACACCCCTTAGAGTCATCCACCAAGGAACAACCCTTGATCTTTCCAGACCTGCTCCTTATGCAGCAGATTTTGGACCTGCTAGAGAAAGATGCTATAGAACCGGTACCTGTAGCGGAGAGGAACAAGGGTTGGTACTCCCCAGATTTCCTAATTCCGAAAAAGGACAGAGGAATGAGACCCATCTTGCACTTAAAAGAATTGAACAAATTCCTCAAGGAAGACAAGTTCAAGATGGTAACCCTTTGTCAGATCCTTCAGGCCCTCCAACTTCAGGATTGGTTGGGATCTCTGGACCTTCAGGATGCTTACTTTCATGTGCCAATCCATCTCAAGCACAGAAAGGACCGGAGGATCACCATTGGCAGCTCTTCCTATCAATTTCGAGTTCTGCCATTTGGGCTAACCTCCACCTGAGGGTTTTCACCAAGGTAATGGCAGTTGTTGCAGCAAGTCTCAGGAGGTGAGGGATTCATATCTACCCCTACCCGGACGACTGGTTGATCAGAGCAGTGTCCCCGGAACAAGCTCAAGATCATCTGGACTATGTTTGCCACTTCCTCCACAAGCTGGGCTTCTCCCTCAACTTCAAGAAGTTCCACATGATGCCATCACAGAAACTCCAATTTATTGGAGCAGCCCTGAACACATCCCTGGGAAAAGCCTCACCACCAAAGGTGAGGGTTCAAGATATTCTACACATGGTGACCAGATTTCAAAATGCCCAGTATCTGCCAGCCTTTCGACTTTTTAAGGTTGCTCGGCCTTATGGCATCCTGCATTTTTTTAGTGCCAGAGGCCCGCCTGAGAATGAGGACTCTCCAGTGGGCTCTAAAGACCCAATGGTCACAATTCTCAGGAAAGAGGTCAGATGTCCTACAAATCCCGAACAGAGTCGCACGGGACCTTCAGTGGTGGGCCTGTCGGGAGAACATCTTGAAAAGAGAACCGTTTTGGGAACCCTGGGCGGAGATAACGGTAGTGACGGACGCCTTACTTACGGGGTGGGGCGCCCATGCCAATGATTTGAACATCAGCGGTCGTTGGTCTCCATCGGAGTCCAAACTACACATCAACGTATTGGAGCTGAGAGCAATCGGGCTAGCACTGAAAACTTTCCTGCCATCAGTAGAGGGAAAACATTTTCTGATAATGACGGACAACACAGTGGCCATGCACTACCTCAACAAAAGAGGAGGCGTAGGGTCACTGCCACTGTGCAGAGAGGCAATGCAGCTCTGGTTCTGGGCAATTCGAGAAGGAATCTCTCTCTATCAGCAGTCCACCTAGCCTGAGAGAAGAAGACGGCGTTTGACGCTCTGAGCAGGCAGACCACAGTCTCCCACAAGTGGGAGCTAGCTCAGGAAGTCCTTCAAGAGATCTTCGCCCTTTGGGGAACACCTCAGGTGGATCTGTTTGCAATGAGTCTTAACAAGAAATGCGAATGGTACTGCTTCAGGGAATTTCCCCAGAGAGGAGTTCTAGGAGATGCGTTTGTGGTGGACTGGGAGTTTCCCCTTTATCCATTTCCTCCAGTCCCCGTCATTCCTCATGTAATAAGGAGGCTGAGAAGATTCCACAAAACCATCTTCCTAATTGCCCCGGACCGGGCCAGGAGGACATGGTACCCGGATCTTCTAGACATGTCCATCTGTCCTCCGATTCGTCTTTCACAAAGAGAGGATCTTCTCTCGCAAGAGGAGGTTCAGGTTCTCCATCCGGATAGTGGAACTCTCAACCTTCACGCATGGTTTCTGAAAGGTTGAGATACAAAGATTGGGACCTCCTGGAAGATGTAATGGAGGTGTTGCTTTCGGCCAGAAGACCAGCAACCAAATCACTATACCTTTGCCGTTGGAACACATTTTGCAGCTGGTGTAGAGATAAGAATATTGACCCTTTTTCATGCAACACACCAATGGTATTATCTTTCCTATTATACCTAGCAAATTCAGGTCTAGAAGTCGGCACAGTTAAGGGTTATCTCGCCGTGCTTTCAATTTTCAAACGCACGGCTTAGGAACCCCAATATTTCAAGATGCCTTTAGTCATTCAATTTCTAAAAGGGTTGACTAATGTCTACCCATCAACTCCTTTTCAAGTTCCCCTGTGGGACTTGAATCTAGTTCTAAAATTTCTAATGGGCACTCCTTTTGAAACTCTCCATTCCTGCCCATTAAGATTTCTCCCCCTCAAAACAGTTTTCCTAGTGGTTATAAATTCTGCCAGGAGATTATGTGAACTACAAGCTTTATTTTGCAAACCTCCACCTACTATATTCCCACAAGGATAAGGTAGTCCTTTAAGTGAAGCCCAATTTCCTCCCAAAGGTTGTCAGAATTTCATTTTACGCAAAAAATAACATTACCTTAATTCTATCCTCCCCCTCATCCTGGGAAAGAGGAGGAAAGACGGCACAGACTTGATCCAAAGCGTGCTTTGAGTTTCTACATCGGCACACTTGCAAGACTTGGGCAAGCAGACCAGTTGTTTGTGGGGTATGCAGGACATAAATTAGGCCTTGCCATAACTAAATAAACCATCTCAAGATGGATAATTTTAACTATCCTAGAATGATATAAATTGGCAGGGAAAGATCTGCCTCACCCATGGTTGAATGAGCCCTTAGGTGTTATCGCAGCTTTGTCAGCACTCCAGAGGGGAGTTCCAATAAAAGACAACTGTGCAGCTGCCACATGGTCGTCTGCACATACCTTTACCAAATTCTATAGTCTAGACTCTTCCACTAGCCAAGAAACTAAATTTAGGAAAGCTGTATTGCACTCTGTGCACTCTTAAACCATACAAAATTTTACTCCCGCCTTTTGTACACATTACTGCTTTGGGAGTCTATCAAAGATAAGGAATACGTGTGACGGCACAATCCATTCGAAGAACACGCTACTTATCAACTGGAACGTTATTTCGACTGGATGTTCCTCCCACGTATTCCTTATCGCCCCTCCCATCCTTCCCTGCAGTAAAACTTCCCTTGTAGTTGCAGCCTGCGCTCCCTCAAGGGTGCTAACCATCTCATACTGGAAAAACATTGCACTTCAAAATGGAACTAAGCAACGGACGCTGCGTGCAACTATTTATACCTATGATGACGTTGATGCCGATACGGAGGCCTCCGAGGGACATCGACTCGATGGACATCGATGCGCAGTGCCCTCTACTGAAACATTTTTCAAAGGCCAGCAAGCTGGAAATGACCTATCGAAGATAAGGAATACGTGGGAGGAACATCCAGTCGAAACAACTTTACAGTTGGTAAGTAACTTGTTAATCTGTGTAAACTTGAAACAGCAACCATTGGCAAAACTTTGTCATTTGTCTTGGGGTGGAATTTTTACTAAAATGTCAAATAGCCATGCTTCTGTATTCTGAAATGCTTAAGAAGGGGTCTGTTTGCAATGTCAAGATGTAGTAATCTCTGTGGTAGGTGTGTTTAATCGAGGGTTCATCCCTTCTTCTCAAGGGGAGCCACCCTCTTTAAGGCTAGCGAGGTGAACCCACTCTGCCAAACCCTCCCTAGGGTCTGGGCAAGTGGGGACCTCCCTGGGAATGACTCCCCCCTCATGGTACAAGGACTCCCTTTCGTGTGAGGAACTCCCTGGTACAGCCTCACTACAAGTATATGTGGGACTGGCTACTGGAAAGAGAATGTAGCATCCTTAGATATGGCAGTAGGCCATATTGAAGCAAAGCCATCAGAGAACGTAAAAGGAGATGTCCTTTTTAAGAGTCTTTCACTTAACAGAGGCAAGAAGAGAGTTTTTGGATACAGGGGAAGACCCCTGATGTGATCGCATCAAAAAGGGGCAGAGTTGAGACAAGTCGCGGAGCACGCGACCACGCAACTTTCGAACAGGGTAGGTTTGCCAAAGTGAGACGATGGGAGGCAGGTCAGCAAGGCATCGGGGAAAGCATTGCCAGAGAGAGAAGAGGTGCCCAGGGCCTGTTGGTGTCGTGACCACAAACATATCGTGGTGGGCATAGCGCCCGACAACTATGCCGAAACCATCACGGCTCCGAGTGAGCAGAGCTCCATGTTGTCCGCATCCGAAGAAGGTAGCAGCCTGAGCAGAAGCTGAGATCTGAAGCCAAGCGGACGGAAAACGAATTCCAAGAAGAATACCCGAGCAAGTGCTGAGCCCTGCAAGGTTCCCACACTCAACTGAAGGTACCGGGGAACACAGGAGAAGATAGAGGCAGCCGAGGAAGGACAACTCGTGCTAGAGGTAAAGACGAGTCAAGAGGAACGCAATCCTTTCATTACCAGTGTGAAAGATGTCTAGAGACCATAACTAGCAATCCTAGAAGGGGAATAACGCACAGGAAGAGTGTTAACTTGTCCTAGTCCTAATGAAGAGACACAAGGACTAAAGTTTTTAACTGGCAGTGTGGAGACCTCATAGAGGGAATACCAAATACACCCAAAAGGGTATAAGGGAGAGATTAAAGACAAATAACCTGGGAGGAAGGGATACTGTCTCATAATCCAATGGAGGATAAGAATGCGCAAAATTATGTAAATACTCCTTGGCCACAACATATCTTTAAAGAAAGAACACCACCCAGGAGTGTTGTCCAATAATTAAGAGCTAATGGAGGAAGCATCCAGGCTTTATGGAAAAAGCTTATAAAAGTAAGAAACGGACATTTCATCCAGAGATCATTAAAGAAGCCACTAAATGAAGAGAATAAGGATATTCTCTTGGATGAGTCAACATTGTTTATCTAAGTCATAGGGTCAGGTAGTGTTGGGTTTGGACAGAGAGCACATTAAGTTGAGGACTTCCTGATGACTGATTAGCACCCTTAGTTCCTTTTAGCGATTGGGGCAGTTATGCCTTACCTATTTAATTTCATTAAAAACCACTAAAATGCCATCAAAGTGTCTTACTCTTTCTTTCGACCCCCACCCCTCCCATAAAGGTCAGACACCTGAGACGGCTAGCTAGACATTTTTGTCCTATAGCGCTTGCTTTTATTAAAGTAAAGGAAAATGCCTCACCTAGCCCTACTTCTAATGGGGAGATTTCCTAATGTAATAAAATAATTTTAAAAAGGGTGCTCGTCAGGACGTCTTTCATAAATCAATCTCGTCCAAACCTGTACTATCACTAACAAAGAAATCTCAGCTTTTTTGCCTTGTGCTGGTTTGTGCTTGACCCCCTCCCCAAACGTATATTCAATGGAGAAAAAAAACCTTAACATGAATTTCAAGGGTTTCATTGCGTTAAATCTGCACAATTTGACTAGGTTATTTTCAGTGAATTTCCAGGGTTTGTTAAACCATAGTTTTTTTTACAGGCCACTAGCCATGGGCAGTGGGCACGGCCTTCTGCCATGTCACCCCCCCCCCCTCCTCCGAGAACATGTACATGTTGCTTTTGGATCCACTAGGTGGTCACATCCTTTGGCAGTGCTCACTCTACGTGTCTTTCGGGTCCTCTAGCCAGGACCTTCGGCGGTGCCCACTGCGTCTTTTAAACACTACCGTTCTTTCACGCTCATTAGTGATGACCTTCCCCTGTGTCTACTTTACATCTTGCCCCAATAGCTTCTTCCAGTCCCACTAGCTATGGCCAGTGCCCACAGCATTTGCACATGGCTACTCTACGTATTGCTCCAATAGGTTTCCTAAATGGGCCCACTAGCCATGGCCAGTGTCCCCGGCCGTCGGCTGTGGCCATACTTCTAGGTTTCTTTTGGGCAAACTAGCCATGGCCTTCAACAGTGTCCACTTTCCATATTGCACCATTCTGTTCCTTAAAGTAACCCAATAGCCATAGTCTTCGGCCACAACCATTACGCCCCCCACCTCCCCCCATCTCACTGTAGCTGTAATATTGCACTTTTTTGTGTGTATTAATCACATTTTTGTAACTTTTTTTTTAAAGACAACGTTTTCCCATAACAGTAATGTACTACAAATAACCCTGGTTATTCATAAAATAACCCTGATAATTCATGTGATGCACTTTCAGTCCCGATCCCGTGTTCTACGATAACCCAGTTTATGTGAAAATAACCCTGGTTATGAGAAACGTTCCAGCTCTGAACTTGGTCCCCATCCCTCATCCCCAATTTAACATGGTGTCTTCTTTCCTCCTCCCCACCTGTAGCCCGATGCCATTCCATCCTCTTCCAAATGGCATGATTTACAATTTTTGTTTTCGGGTAAAACACCAGTTATTTTGGAAATAACCATGCTTTGCCCTCAAATCCAACAAAAAATGTGCGACTTTAATTTCTGAAGAAGCCGCTGTGCTGCAAAGCATCATTGGAGATAGAGCTATAATTTTAGGAAAAGGGCACACCCCCTTCTCCGTTCAAAAATGTTTTAATTTCTGGACGGAATAACCAGAGAACCCTCCCAGAAATTGATAGTTGTTTCGTACCTGGTCCAATTCGGTCCAGTTTTTTTTTTTCCTGTGCGCTGCGCTGAAATTTTGACTTTTTCTCTATGGGGAAATGAATGGTAGTAGGCCGAAAATAGCGTTTCTTTGCTTGCTTAATAACTTTTTAATTTTTTAACAAATCTTTCCCAAAATGTCCAGGCTTGTGGAGGCGGGGGAGGTGTGGGGAGTTGCATCAGTACAGTTTGTGTCTGCAAAATGTCAGCTAAATCATTCAATTTTCGGGTTTCCTATGAATCTTTATACTCCACTACAGTGCGACGACCACTGCACTGTAATCTATACTAGTTCGGCAGTGACGACACTATAGTTGAGTATTGAGATGCATAGGAAAGCGGAAACATTAATTGCTTATAACTTTTGACTCGTATGACAGATTTAGCCTACTAAATTGTGCTAAAGTGAGCCCCCTCTCCCAGACTGGACATTTTGGGAAAGACTTGTAAGTAATTTTCCCATCAGCGAAAAAGGTTAATTTTTGCTCGAGCGCACAGCGAAAACCACTGAACGGAATTGGACCATGAATTAAACAACTTGGGCACAAAGCATTGACTGGTTTTCCAGTGGGGCTCTGGGGTTATTGTGTTGAGTAGCTATTTTTTTTCCCTCCTATGCAGGAGGTATTTGCAAATATTCAGGGTAATATTCGAGGTTATCCGAAAACAAACAAACAAGTCGAAAAATTACATTTTGGAGGTGGAAAACTGATGAAATTGCATCAGGCTAGAAGTGGGGAGGGGTAAAGAGGACACCATGGAAACTAGGAACCAAGTTTATAGCTCCAACGTTTCTTGCCTATTTAAAGTTATTTTCGCATATTTAAGTTTTTTTTTTCATATCCAAGTTTATTTTTCCATATTCTAGGTTCTTTTTTAAAGTGCGCCACATGTCAAATTCCAAATATTTTAGAAATATTCAAGGTTATTTGTAGTTCATTGCTGACAAAACTGCAGCTATGGGGGGACAACATTAAAAAAATTTGAATAATTAAAAAGTGGAATTTTTAGAGGTTTGGGGTAACCTATTAGGGCAGTATGTCAAGGGGTGCAATTTGGCCCTGACGAGTGGATAGTGTGCCCGAAAGACATGTATAGTGGCCATGGCCAAAGGCCGTGTACACCTAGTGGGTCCAAAAGAAGCATATTGGGGGAACATCTCCCATGGAAACTGCCTTCACTCGTGGCCGCTGGCCATGGCCAAAGGCAACGGCTAGTGACCCGGTAGTGTTTGAAAATATACAGTGGACACGGCCGAAGTGGCCCTTAAAAATCCCCCTGCCCCCCAAGCCACTGCTAGTGCACTTTCATTTGTAGATTGCATATTTGGGTCGCTTTTACCATTTGTGTTGATCCTACCACGAGGGTTACACTTTTCAAAATGGCTGCCCATCTATCCTAGAGGGCTTCACACGGAACAACCTGCCTTCCTCCTGAGAGGCTACCGGATTGGCTGGAGCCTATTCTTTTGCCTGCAACCATTCGCCGGCAGGCGAGAAGCGAGAAGCCGGCCTGCCTCCTAAGGCCGGCCTACCAAGGCTCTTCCTGTCTGGAGCCTGTCCGGAGACTGCGGAGAGAGAATGGCACCATTCTGTGCAACATTGCCACCTGCTCGTAACTCAGCAGACCCTGCCTGTAGTACTCGACGCTGAATCCCGCACTAAAGCCCACATAGGCGGTAAGACCTCATTGTCAGCACCCCAAGAACTAACATATAGTGCAACGCTGCGCGCACGTAATTGACTGCCAAACCTCCTAGCCTTTGCTAAGGTAGTATTACATACGCCTACCTGTAACTGTGATTCCTGCACTTTACTGAGTACGCCGCTCCGTTCAAACTGTTAATCTTGTCGACTTACTGTGATATACTTTTCTGCTATTTCTACTATCCTAATTCATAGTGTGGTATACTTTCCCGTTATGTAAGCTTCTGGCACTGCTATCAGGCAGCACTATTACCTTGACTGTATGCTCACGTTCACAGTTTCATCTAACGTAGCTAAAGTCATCATTGACTAAGCTCTGCTCTGGTGCCGCAACGTGTGTGATGCCCATGCATTACCAGTGTGAAAGGCGCATGTGTAAAATCTCACATGTCCCACCCATACGGTGGCCACTTGCAAAACCCGGTTTGAGCCATTCATGCGCTATGTTCATGTGTAAGGTTGCTAGCAAAGTCCTACTTACAACTGTATACTAGCCCATAATTAACGGAACTGCATAAGAAGTGTAACTGTCTAGGCCACCTGGATCTGCTAACATTGCTTTATAGATCACCTGCTTTTATGCATGCTACCCATAGAACAACATTATAGCCCGGTTGTTTGCTTTATGAGACCTCACACTGAACTAGCCCACTAGCTAACGTTGCTGGATACTATCCTAAGGTAACTAGCTGTACCCTTTTGCAATTCGACTGCCACTCTACCTGATCTGTGTTATCGCGACATTAGACACTCTACCATTACACTATGTACCCCACCCTACCAAACTTGGTGTACTTAGGCGCCCTATTCAGCCTTGTGGTATTCTCCATGACGTCTATGCCTTTTAACATAGCAAATACACTTGACAGCCACACACTGCCTTCTAAATTACTAATAGCCAAGTCAACCTTACCCTTCCAAATGATCCCATGCAACTCTAGACTCCGGGCACGGCTGCCTAAACTATTCAAACCCCCCACCAGATACGAACTCACCTCTAAGCATCACAATATTGGTGTATCTCCCATACCTATATCAAAGTCTATCCCTATTATTAACACCAAGCCACATGCTAAAAGATTTAGGCCCTTCATCTGCTCACATGCACTAATTAACAAGGGGGGTCCTGGGAGTCCCTCTGCCAGACATTAGTCCTGGTTACGAGAGACTTACCCAGATTCTTTAGCTCACGATCTTTCACAGAGAAGAAATATCCCAAATATATCAGTCTTTGTCCTGCCCTGGGGCAGTCCAGCACCGAAATGCTCCTCTGAACAAGAGTACCAACAGCATCCCCAGACTTGTGTGTTTCGGTCTGGTTGGACCTAATCAGTGCACGTGCACTATACAACACTCTCCCTCCTCTCCTTCCAGATAGGCCTGTACCAAACCTCAAAGGAGCCTTAACAAATGCAAGATCATTACTCGCTCATGCTACTGAAATAGCTGAAGTTATCCTAGCAGAAGATTACCACTTCATCGCTATCACAGAATCATGGTTACACGAGACAGCATGCCCTGCGCTGACCTTAGCCGTACCAGATGACTATACTATCCTTAGAGTTGATAGATGCGATGCTCGAGGCGGAGAACTAGCTGTCATTGCCAAATCTAATCTCTCCATGAGAATAACATCCGTGCCTAATATAAAATCATGCGAAGCCATGTCAATCAAACTACCAACTCTCAAACTTTGAACATCCATCTCGTATATAGACCACCTGGCCCTATCAATACCTTTTAATGAAGACCTCTGCACTGTTCTATCGGAAAATCTAAAGGATAGCTCTCGAACCCTATTGGTGGGAGATTTCAATTTAGGATTCAATGACACCAACAGGCCACTGCCGTGGCCAATATCCTGACATAACTTGGCTTCATTCAGAGAGTAAATGTACCTACTCATAATAAAGGGAGAACTCTCGATTGGGTTGCAGATCATAACTGCAATGTATCTATCACTTCGATCTCACCCCAAATTTGGACAGACCATCACCCGATATCTTTAACCTTAGCAACTAAAAGACCTACCTAACAGTTAACTCTTGGGCCTCCTACACTAACTATAAACAAGAAAAATATCACTGTTGACAAACTCCTCCCCTATATCCTCCCCACGCTCAATTCTCTACCTGACAATTCTGACCCCAGCCTCTTAGTTGAAGAATACAACCAAGTTATGAACACAACTCTTGATAACATTGCCCCACTAAAACTAAGAAATAGTAAACCCAAAAGCCATCTTAACAATTGGTTTCCCCCCATTTCAAAAATCTTAAGACTAGATAAAAGAAAGTGCGAAACGGCCTGGAAACTGCATCTTACCGCAGAAAACAAATTAAACTTAATATCTCATCCCACTACAAGAAGGACATCCTTTTGGCAAAAAAAGAATCCTACAACAGAATCATACAAGCAAACTCTAGTATGAAGGAACTCTTCACGATTTTAAAAGAACTAGAAGCTCCTATCATAACCCAAGACAACTGTGTCAAAGACCAGACATGGTGCTCTGATATTCAGCATGCCTTAGTCAACAAAGTCTCTAACCTTCCGAATAAAATTGCACAAAAGGAAGTTTCACTAACTTCGACAACACCTTTTAACAAAATACATCAGCCCAAAACTAAACACTTCTCCCAATTTAACTTCTCCAAAGTCTCCACTATAGAGGTTGAGAAAGTTATACTGAGTCTCAAACCATCTAATTGTAAGGAAGACCAATGCCCAGCACCACTAATTAAGGACGCCACTAGGGATCTAGCACCGTTCATTACTAAACTTATCAATGCATCCTTCACATCTGGCACTATTCCTAGCAACCATAAGGAATCCTGGGTACTCTCACTCCTTAAGCAAAGATTAGACCCTTTTATTCCTACTAACTACAGGGCCATCACCACAGTGCCATTCCTGTTGAAAATGTTAGATAAGGTAGAATATGTCCAAATCCAGAGCTTCTTAGAAGCTAACCAACTCCTAGGTTCTCGCCAATCTGGTTTCTGGTCGTTACATGGCACAGAAACTGCACTTATTGATCTTAAAGCTCAAATAGACAAACTAAGAGATAATGGAAAACTAGCATTACTCCTCCTCCTTGACCTGTCGGCGGCATTCGACTTGGTGGACCACAAAGTCTTATGCAGTCACCTGGACTCAGCTGCCCATTTCTCCAGAGAGGCTATAGCATGGATACAATCCTTCCTTAGTGACCGAACTATGAAGGTCTTCTCGCCATCTGCAGCTGCGGACCCTATTCCCATCACCTGCGGGGTGCCCCAAAGATCATATGTGTCTCCAACTCTGTGCAACATATTCACCAAGCCCCTGTTTGAAGATCTTAATCATCTGGGTATCACCTACACTAATTATGCAGATGATGCCCAGATCCTCCTACCACTTACTGGGGATTATGACAAGTATTTGGTCTTGATGAGTAGAATTTACAGCATTGTTCGGGCATGGATGGCTACCCATGGCCTCTCCCTAAACGATGTTAAAACAGAGCTCCTCGTGCTGGGATCTGCATCTCTTCTTACCAAATTGAGTACTGATTATTCATCACTTATCAGTGGGAACTCCATTAAGGTAGCTAAAGAAGTAAAAACTCTAGGTTTTAACATTCAATAAACAGGTAAACTCCCTAGCCTCTTCCACAGCTTATACATGTAAATTAATTAGAGCTGGCAAACAGTTCCTATCATCCAACAGTTGCATGACCTTAGCGAGAGCCCTTATTTTGTCTAAACTGGACTACTGCAACGCCTTATACATTGGTGCCAACAAATATATTATAAATAAAATACAGATACTCCAAAACAATGCCCTTAGAGCTGCTCTCATTATCTCTAGGAAAGAACATATTTCTGAAACAAGAAAAAAACAAAAGTGGCTATGCACGTATGAGAAAATCCAACTAAAAACTGCATCCCTTATCCACAAATGCCTAAATAAAAAGCACCATGCTATCTGATACAGAATCTCTAGAAAAACTTCTAATAGACCCACGAGACTAGTCAATTCCTACTGCCTTCAGGTGCCCCGCTTTAAATTATCCACCATTGGTGGCACTAGTTTCCCAATCAAAGCAACCCAACTGTGGAATTCAATACCCATACCACTAAGAATGGACCAAACCTTTGCTAAATTCAGGCAAAATATGATCAATTGGCTCATAGAAAACTATGAGAAATAAACCTTTTAGAATTTGACTACATCTGCATATAACTGTACATATATCTGCTTGTATATAGACTGCTTGTATATTCCTTCTGTTTTATTGTATGTACTTTATATCCCACACTTGCTAGTTTAGATGTTGTTATTCACTATCGTAACTTTTGTAACATTTTAACCTTTGTACTAAGCTTTAAGTCTTCTTACTTCCTGCACCCAGATACCCTCGGGTCTGGCGAGCATAATAAATAATAAACAAACAGACACTGGTGCTCCTGAACCGCCAAAAGCCCTCGTATCCCTGAAGTTCCTGACCGTGCCTCAGTCGCCATATACAGAAGTGGTTTGTCCCTTCACTGTCAGGACTCCATAGACTTCTTGTGCCGAACTCACCAGAGCCCTCCTACTAGAATGTCTGATAAGTGCTCTGCTTGATCTACCCGCTCTGGTAATCTTCGGGCGTGTCCTGGTCGTTGTTCTGCAACGGCACTGCCAAACTCCTCTCGGTCCAACTTACATGGCTGGCTCCTCTGCGGAGTGACTTTGCTAGCTTTTTCTCAATATTCATTATTCCTTGGTTTTCTAAAGGCGACCCCATTCTCGGAGCCAGAATCCAGTTCCCCGGTACAACATGGCAACCCTGCATCTACGACTAGTGCTGAACACAGCGGGTCTGCCTTTTTGCTCTTCTGCCTAGGACCCTATTCCTGGGAATCAGGAAATCGTGAATAATCATCCTATTGTGGCATGTGACCATGAATGAACTAATAAAATACAGAAAAATACCAAGGGTTCATAAATATACTAATTTTGGGCTTCTTTCACTCCCCCGTTTGTGTGTCTCTTTTTCTTACTAAACTAATAAATCATGATGGAATTAATGCATCCGATTTGTTTAAAGGGAAAGCAGTTATAAAAAATGGCTTTACTGTACACCCTGCGTGACATATTCTGAAGAAAGGTTATAGAGCCCTTATGCCCAAGATCCCAAGATCAACAGTGACAGTTATGAAGAACTCATGCTGACAACAGTAAAGACAGACCCAAGTGATCACAGTTCAGGTGTATTTATTGAACAATGCAGGGTGGAAAAACGCTTAACCTAAATTTAAGATGGGAGCAAGCATTGACCATCAAATGAAAAATAAGGCAGTCCTAGTGGCGTTGTCAAATAAAAGGGCCTATACTCAAGAAAAACAGGATGTGATTGACAGGGGTCTCCCTTCTCTACGTTTTGAGCATGGGACAAAATGGATCTCCTGAGCACAGCACCCGCTCATGCTTTCCCAGCAGGAGCTGACAGTTCTGTGTCAGCTTTCAGGTTCTTCGATGGCCAAGTCTCTTCCCTATAAAAAGTCTCTTGCCTTCGAGGCCTGATGTGTCCAACAACAAACACAAAGTTCTACTTCACATATACCTTGGGGGATGGCTTCACCCCTGGATGCCCCTCTTCCGGGCATAGACCCTTCACAAAAATCATATTCAACAAATCGATTTAACAGTTCCTGTTTAAATGCACTTTGGGTGACAACTTTCCACCGTGAATCTCCCTCTTTCGGCCTCGGACTCCTTTCAACCGTTCGCCTTCATCCTTTGCGCTCACTGTGGCTTTTCTTGCTTTCACAAATCTTAATGTCTTTTAAAACAGTTCTTTGGGCTTTGCCCCTTTTGTCTGCTTCCCTCTGCCGGGTTCACGCTTGCCAACTTTTACAACACACTGTTCATTCTCTCATTCCACCAATCTTACTCATTTACCTTAGCTTCACAATCATCGCTTGGTCACAGACTTTCGACGGGACAGAGGATTTTACAAGACCGCTGTATGACCACTTTGACCTCTTCTCGCCTTTTCCCAAGGGCTTCTGGTTACGGTAGTTTCTACCATCGGGTAATCGCACAGAGTTTCCTGTCTGAACACACACGTGGTGTCTGATTCCTCTACTGCTGGTTTTCCCCCTCTTTTCTCACTAGTATCTTTAAGCTTCTTAAAAGTTTCAATGTAGCCGTTTGCTATTCATCATTCAACACAGTTAGGTTTCTTGTCGGCTCTTCCCTCGACTAACCGGTTGTGATGAAGCGCTTGGCTTTCTTCTCCTTCAAGTCAAGGGTGGTTCCATAGATACCTGTGTCTGTGCCCTGCCTGGTTATCAACAGAGGTTTTCTGAGCCTGGGTCAGAAAAGGCAAGGTCGTTCTCTTCTTCCCGCCCTCTGTCTTCGCCGTCTTTCTCCTCCTCTTGAACTGCCCTGCTGAGTTAGCTCTCACGTTCTGCTGTCTGCCTTGCTTTTCCTGTATTCCTGTGCTCCACCTTTTATCACTGTGGGCAAGGGAAAGGGCCGTCAAGTGTGCGTTATTCTGGTCAATTGTCTGACCCTTGTATTGGGACATGTTAGGTAAATGACTCTGGTGTTAGTCTGTTGTCTTTCGTGTTGTGCGAAGTGTTCGTGTGGAAAAAGGGTAGGGGGCAGTGTTTTGGAATATCCTATGTGGTAGGATGGGGAAAAGAAATTGAAAGTAGGAGGATACCGCATCTCACCCATCTGTGTCCACTGCCACAGGACCCCCCCATCCATGTGTTCCTGCCTCACTGGTCCACCCCAGGTACTGGATCCAATAGCAATGGCTGTGTCCTGGCCACCTCTATGACAGATCCCCGTGAACTAGCTAGGGAGACACATTCGGTTTTCTCTCACAGTCCAGTGATGATGAACCGATTTCTTGCTTTAAACCCGCTGTCTGCGAATGGCATTCAAAACACTTAAACCACCAGAACAGTTGCACTTCCGTTAGCATGCCAGGTTTGACTGTTCGGAATTGGTTGCACGGTTCTCCAAGTTCTCTCCCAGAGGAGTATGTGTCTCCCATTCGAAAAATCCACTGTAAGCTGCCATGAGTTAAATTACTGACCCTTATTGCATCTTTGGACCTCAGACAGGGGGCAAGCCTATCCTCTGCAAGACTGCTATTACGACATACGTTTCGTTGAACCTTAGTGCTACTGAAACGTGCATGAACCATTCTGACGAGTCTTGTGCAGAGAACGTGAAGTATAGGCTGTCGGGCGGTGCTGCTGTAACATTACTATTGTTCACAATCAGTTTCCACTACTCTTTAAAAGAGCATAATCTAATTTTATAAAATGGAGAAGTTGAGTGGCCATGCGGGGGGCGTAGGTTGAAAGTTGACTCTAGTGACTAGAGAGTGCTGGAGCTCGGTCACATGCTGTGCCTTTCAGGAAGCTGCGCCAGAATATGGGCATGAATATCCTGTCCATGTGAGGTTAACAGCAGGCTTTCCATCCAGGAAAGGGAAGCTTGCCTTGACCCTGTTTGTATGCAGAAAAAAAATGCTGATTTGCGCTTCCGTGATGCTTCCTGTGCTTCTAGGCCGAGTGTATGCCTGCTAGGGAAAGTTTCAGTCTGCAGGCCCCCTCCACTTTGTCACCCGCCCCCCCACCCCCTCGCCAGCACTGCTGAATGACAATCTCTGCTCTGCTTGATGTTGTTGATGTTGCCAAAATCCACGCCTGGTTTTGTTTCATTCATTGCTTTTTGGTTAATGTTGCAAGGGAACAACTGTCGAGGAAGGTACTAATGCTGCCTTTGGTCAGTTTGGGTCTCCTTGGTGGTTTTGTGAGAGGTCTGAAGTTTATTGCCAGACGTCAGCTAAACTGTTTCACAAACCTGCTGATGAACTAGAGCTTATCATTAAAGTGCTGGAACAATGTATTCTCCTATCTCTCGACCTGGGAAGAATCTTAAACCGCTGAACACTTGAAAGTTTGAATCGTTCACATATTGCTCTCTTTACAAGCTTGCAACAGTTTGTCCGTGCACCTCGTGCAGCTGCCAGTCGATGGTCCTGGTCGCAGTGTTATTGGTGTGTGACGGTATTGGTGAACGTATTCTGAACTAGATACTCAACAGCTATATCATGAATTGCTTGCGTACTGATCCATTGGTCCAACAATATGACCAACGCCCTCGTGGCCTCTCCACACGCAGTATAACTTTTTTCCAGAGCAGAGGGAACTGAACCCAGATTGCGAGTCTAGGAGGTAACTGCCCCAGTGAATGGGTAGATCTTTACATTCGTTTACTAAAACATTGGAAATGGTTGCCATGTATGCTGTGTGACAAGTATTTTAAGTGGGCATAGTTACACTCAGCCCAAACCTGTCCAACCTTAAAAAAACCCACAAGGGTCACTGCGTGGTGGTCCCCAGTTCAGTGCTTCAAGCGGTAGCAACCTTTTGGAGTGTTCCTGCCTTTAACTTCTTTGCTGTGTCCCCTACATTTCCACATGCAAGTTCAGCCAGCAGTAAAACACAACGGTGAAATTTGATGCATTTGCTTTTTCTGCTGTTAACACTGCTTTTATTCTATGATCCTCGGAGAAGAGTTTTGTTTAAGTATTTGAGTGAAAAGTGTAGACCGTTCTTTGCTGGATGAGTGCTCTGAAGAAGGGTACAGGGCAACCTTCAAAATAAGAGCTAAACAAGTAGAGGGACTTAACAGGGCAGTTCCCCGAATCAAACCCCAGAAAAATAACCAACCCATCAGAATTACAACATGATGGCTTGTCTGATACTGAATAACTAACGGTCTGGGAGCCATGTGTGGAGCCATGTCGCATTGTTAGTTATCACCTGAGGGAGAGATGCTGGCCCATCAGGTGGCCAAAAATGCAATCCATGCTTGCCACCAAATCCTCTCCCCTATACTCTACCGTTTTAACTGTGCCTTGACCTTGTTGAAGGCCTCGCTGCGCTTTGGGGTCTTTACCTTGGTACCAGAACTACTGTTGGTGGGGAAGCCATCTGTCCCTGTGCCACCCCCTGCTGTTTAGCAAACTGTATTCCAGTCGTTAGTCCCATTTCTTAATATTTTGTTGAGCAAAGGGTGGTGGGGTGTGGAGAAAGTGGCAATGAAAATCTATTCTAATACACACAAGGGCAGACTCCACTCCAAGGGGTGGGGGTGGAGAGCAAACCACACGCACAGTCGTAGACACTCTTAATTAAAATAAAATGAGCATTCACCTTTGACTCGAGGCATTTTCCGGACACTTTTGTTATATGAATTCTTTGTTTAAAGGCCCTTGAAAATAGTTATAGGAGGTAATTTGTCTCCATTATAGACTATATGAAATTGTCATGCACTGTGTTTTTCTAACATGGGTTAGTGCTTGCCCTGCTGGTGCTTTCCCTGCACAGAGCTAGTGAAATGACCGCACCATCACGGATGCCAAATGACTTCTTGAGCTTTCAGGATATTGCCACAAAGGTAGGCCACGATATCTGTTTGTACTGTCGGTACATAAACCGTATCCACATCTTCAGGTAGGTGGGGGGCACTGACCAGTCTCTTGAGCAGACCGACGATACCTAGCACGGACAGAAGCGATTCCAGTCGATCTGTATGATGCAATCTGCAAACCCTCATCGCTGTAAACCCACATATATTTTCAACAATTAACCACTAGACTTCATTACGCACATCATCTCTGCCATTAAAATGCAGCTGAGTCAAACAAAACAAACTCGATCCAGCTAGGCACATAATCAGTCTCCTTGACGTGCCTACTCTCCTGACAGCCTATCACAACACCCATCCACTAGCCAGATCTGAATGGGTGGCTAGCAGGGACTTAGCCGTCCCTGCATATCTTCGTGCCTGCTAAAATGCACACACGCGTTCTACAATCCTCCTTACAATTCTCATACCTCGGACGTCTGTGCTGCAAGGTGTTCACCCACAGCGCTTTGAGGCCATACCAATGACATTAGGCACTATACAAATACCATATAACATATATTTGTAAGTGATGTGATGGATTTGAGACCCTCAGAGTTAACATATTTTGTCAATAAGTAGACATTGTGTCTCTTCTCCAAAATAATCCCAAGCACTGGTTACTGCGACCTGTGTGCACGTTAAAGCTCACAGGTTTGCCCCCACCCCCTCCCCCCAAAGGAACCTCCGATATGCAAGTTATTTGCACAGATTTGCATCAAATTAAGACCAAACGTTTTACTGGCCAGGTGACATATCTCTGCAGTACGCACATGTACACAATTCATTATCTTGCTGCTATTTAAAACGGAGTTGCAGGTTGCATGCAGACCTTTGAAGCAGGTGAAGTCTCAGTATCAGTCATTCGTTCGCCCCTCTGCCCCCCATCGCCCTCCTCACACAAAATAACATCACTCGCCAAGTAACATTACCCATATTGCCTTTGTTTTCATGTAGACCAGACTTTTAACATCCCACTAAAAAGAACTGTAATGGAACGATCATTGCCTGGGTACGCGGAGTGAGTATGATGAGGACACCACGAGTGAGAATATTCTGTGACAAAGGCCAGTACCTCGACCTTGTCAAAAGGGGGACTGTGGAAGTTGGGCACAAAACACAACCAGTCCAACCCTGTGTAGGACGGAAGCAGCAGCGAGGGCCCCAGCTCATTTCCCGCTTGCTTGCGTACAGACACCTTTTTTACTCGAGCTGTACCTCCTCAAAATACACTCGCCAGTGTCTGGAGGTTTCCGGGAATGCACCCCGTCCCAGTAGAGGCCTCCCAGTGGTGATCCCCAGCTCCCCACACCTGGGAGGCGAAAGTTCAAGTATCCTCCCCACGAGCGATCGAGGCCCACCGTGTGGGAGAACCCAAGAGGAGAGGCAGGACAACGTGAGAGGGGTGGCATTGTGCATGCAGAAGGTCGTCTAACTCTACTAACTCTCTATAGTCTAGATAACGTCTGGCATAGCAGAAACTCGTAAGCGACAGGCGTTGTGAGTAGCGAACACATGAGCCGATGAATTGAAAATACAAGCCGCAACGCTTGACGAGAAGGTCTATACGCTTCAAGTGCAATGGTATTTGAGAAGGAAACCCAATTAACATATGAAGACTTCAACTGGAGAACCAAACAAAATTCAGGCATAATACAGGCATAAATAGTTTTTTAAAATCAAGAATAAGGACAGAAGTATCAGACACCTGGAAATATCGAACAGCAACACTAAAGGTTATTGGAAGAGTGCTCTCTAACTGTATACCAGCCCTAAAATTGAATGTGTACCAAGGAGATGTACTGTCACTTTAGTTAAATACCTTTTTGAATGGTCCGAAAGAAGCACTGAGTGCAAAACACGTGACTTCAAAGGCACATTGTCCAGCAAAGACATTATGTGGAGAATAAGGAGTTGATCAGATTACACTACAGATTTTGAGTTTTGACTACATTACAGGTCAAACACCAATTAAATCTAAAGGAAGATTGAATGACGGTTCTGCTTCGTGTGAGGCGCAGGTAATAAGGGCAGGTTATATGCTCTGTAATTTATACGTGTTTGGACATTGGGTGTAATGTCCATATCTAAGCCACTTCAGCAGATGCCATGGGTCACTGCATCGTCTTTTCAAAGTCCGTTCGTTTTCTGAGGTTTTAAGGCCAAGCTATCAAAAAGTCCTCTGAAAAATGAGCCACTTAAGGGTCCTTATAGGATTCTGCATGTTCAGCGGCACACAGAATCGCAAATGCCGACTGCACCCTCAAAATTTCAAGGTGAACCGGGCAAGGGGATAGGCACAATGGGGCTCAGAGGAGAGAAGAAATGGAGGTAGGGACAGGTAGGAGTGGGAGAAAAAATAATACGCCAAAGCAGGAGCCTGCATACTGTGATTATGCGAGTTGATGAGCCTGCACAGATCTGCGCTTATATGTATTATTTTTCCATTTCATGCCCAGCAAATGTTATCTCCTTAATAAAACAAGCATTGGCAAAACCAGTAGGTCTGAATTTGTAAATTTATTCAGTAATATTATTTTGTAAATCAGCCAGAGGACAAAAAAGGTCTTGAAAGCAACAGTAAGCAAATCTCTCTCCCAGCTTTCACACTTCCACTTGCTCCTACAAAATGGCTTTCTCTACAACAGCTTTCACCAGGCTGTAGTCTTAATGCATCAAGGAGCAACTGATTGACAGGAGGGCCCTCTAATATATATCTTCAAAATCTCACTAAAGCTAAAAAGTGACATTAGCTTATGATAATAGTTAGGCGACAACTTGTTTCAAATTAAGGTGCTGTTATTAAGGTGATGCATAGAAGGCACAAAAAAGTCAATATCGGTCACCTTATTAATGTGAAGCTCTCAAGTATCAGTTTTCAATTTTAGCTTGGAAGTTAACATATCCTCTACCCCGTATTTCTAATCTGTCACGAAATGGCTACCACGTTTGATACAAATCTCACTTTTTTTTATATAGTGCTTCATGCCAGATTCCTCCAGTAGCTTTTGTGATTACCAAATCTACTGCTGTTAGGGAGAATTCTCAGAAATTTGCTAATTCCCTTATACCTTTGAGACCTCCAGAACTTTGGCTGGACTTTAGGACTTTTAATTTCTAACCTGGAGAGAGTGAGCACCTTTTTCCCACTCTCTCATGTATTTTTCTGTGATTTTGAATCTGTGCTTCCTTTGACTTTGGAGTATGACAAACTTCATAGGCATCATCTTTACATTGTCACACAAAGCACCTTCAGTGCAGTGACACAAGGAAGTCTTAGATTTCTCAAAGGTTTAAATACCTTCTATTGGGGAAACGGTTTTCAAGAGCAGTGAAGTGAAATGTACTTTACTTACATTTTGTAACTTTTTAGACCAAGCACACACTATCTTACCATGGAGTGCTGGAGGGGTTACTTAGTCTAGTTTCTCATGTAGCATTTTTATGTTACCTTTTCTACAATCAATGGCTGGGGGCAGTGGTTTACTTTTTACTACCATTGTGTGTTTTTACCGCGGGCTGCGTTTGCAGCTGCAGTAAGGCACCCATGGGTGCCCATTTTGTCAAAATGGCCCTGTCTTGTTTTTTCGACATTTCTTGTCGGAAAGGTCCTTCTTGAGATTTACTCTGCGCGCCAACCCAGGTTTGGTCCCTTTGTTAGTTTTTTCTTTTGCGGGATTCACGAGTGAAGCCCGCCTCTGGCTCCAGTGTGTCTGGCAGGGCAGGAAGTGAGGGAGGTGCCCAAAACTCCCTGTGTTTAATCCCCTTGGTTACAGGAATGCACCCAAAGGTGATTGGCCGGCTGGCTCTCCTCACAGGACAGCCACCCTGTTGTGTGATTGACAGATAGGCTGGAATAAATGGGAGAAACCTGCATAAAAGGCAAGGCTTTTTGGCTTGGAAGGCAGAGTCGACCACTGGACGAAGGAATCCGAAGAATAACTTGGAAGATATGCCTGCTGAAACTCCTGGACCATTGGTTTTCCCGGTGTAGCCCTGCTGCTGTGCTGAAGCTCCAAATTTGTTTAGACTAGAGAAGCCCTGCAAGGACGACTTCTCCCCTTGGGTTGGTGGGGCCAAACTCGTCTGGACAGCCTCTCGAAGCTGGCTGTACTTCTGCTGCTGCTGGAACCGAAGTACCAGGGAGAGGAACACCAGATCGAGTGCATTGCTTTTAAGTTCGGACTCGAGCCTCCGGAAGATCCTCTGGACTCGCTTGAAGCAGGACTGGCCAAGCCTGAGCCACCTCACCAGAGTGCTGGACCCCAGATGTGAGGAAAGTCTAGAGTGGTATCTGAGAGTCTGCGGTGGTGCTATTTTCTTTGAAACGCGAGGAGCTGAAACCGCGAAGTGCCGCTGAATTGAAGTTTGACATTTGCTGTCGGGTACCTTCGCATTGTGTTGCAGAAATCCCCAGAAGTCCTACATCTTGTCCCCACGACTGAGGCACCCGAACAACAGGGTCTGCAGAGCCACACAGGAACAGAAGCCAGCTGGAACCATTTCTTCTAACCAAGGTACTGTAACCCTAAGAGGACTTACCTCTTGTTTAGCCTTACTTGATCTCAGTTGAGACTTTTCCTGGTTGCCCTTGCAGAGTTGCTTACAGCTTTGCCCCTCACAAGCCTCCCCGCTTGTGGCCCTTCAAGTGCATATTATTTCTACAAAGTTTCTAAAA
This sequence comes from Ambystoma mexicanum, assembly GCF_040938575.1. Taxonomy (NCBI): domain Eukaryota; kingdom Metazoa; phylum Chordata; class Amphibia; order Caudata; family Ambystomatidae; genus Ambystoma; species Ambystoma mexicanum. Next base: position 919,037,649 of record NC_090934.1, on the reverse strand, counting down.
ACATTGTGCAAGACTTTTAATTACCTGCAAAGAAGATCTTCAGCTCCCCTAGACTTTGTTCAACTAACATTGAATGTCTTGCCTCCCCGAGAGACTTACCTCTGACTTTGTGCTTTTGTCTTTCCTCCAGGAAAGGGTTAATTTACTATGCATTGGAGGGTTTTAAAAGTATTTACCATTTTATGAATTATTTGTGAACCTTTCTTTTATTCCTCTATCTAAACATTTGCACCTAAACTCGGTATTGCTCTAAATGTACCAGTGATAAATCAATGTTCAGTGTCCTAGCAATTTAAGTCACCTGAGGGTGTAGCAAGTGTCTGTGTGCCATCCCAAGTGGGTATCATCTGATTTAGAGAAACAGAGTGTGTTTATTACATATGCAAAACAAAGGGGGGGTCTGTGGGAGTCTCTCTACCAGCATGAACACAGCCCATTGACCTGTTCTTGGGTGGATGATCCCTGGGAGAGTCTCAACCAAGTCTTTAGCTCACTGTCCCTTTCACGTAGGAGAAATATCCCTGCATATCTGTCTGTGTCCTGCCCAGGGGCAGTCCAGCACCGAAATGCTAGGCAATTCTCCTCGGAACAAGAGTACCAACAGCAACCCCAGACACGTGTTTTGGCCTAGTCTGGCCTCATCAGTGAGATGGAGCTGTGCCTCTCTAAGAACAGTGAGCAAGGGGTCCACATCTGGATTCCACTGGTAATTTAGGGTGAGACCCAAAGTTACTTAATATGCAAAACAAAGGGGAGTTTGGGAGTCTCTCTACCAGCACAGACACAGCCCATCGACCTGTTCTTGGGTGGATGGCCCCAGGGAGAGTCTCAAGGGTCTGTTGGTACTCTTGTTCATAGGAGAATTGCCTAGCATTTCGGTGCTGGACTGCCCCTGGACAGGACAAAGACTGATTTGCAGGGATATCTCTTCTCTGTGAAAGGGACAGTGAGCTAAAGACTTGGTTGAGACTCTCCCAGGGGCCATCTGCAAGCTGAAAATGATGGCTGCCAGCACTTAACTCTCTGAGCTATCCTATCCGCTTCAGGAAAAGTTTTATGAACTTTCCCTTGTTAAGATGACTTTCCTGCAGAAGCCTAATCTGGCATCTATCTTGGTGTTTGCGATTACTTGATGTTCAAGTGTTTAATAAAGGGACATTCTATGTATTTTTTAAGATGTATTTTTAACTTATATGGAATTCTAGGAGGATAACATGTCACCTTCTATTGCATACATGTGGCAGACCTCTAGTATAGCGATTGCTCGCCATCTACATGGCTTTATGTCTCTGCCATGGTTTTTGTGGCCAGGGCCCAGTTATTTTGCATTCGGGCGGCATCCTAGAGGGTGCACGTTTCAGTAGCAGCTCTGCCCACGAGTTTGGATGTTTGGCAGCAGCTAGTCAGACTTTTGGCTTCCCTCGACACCTGGTTGTCGGTGCAAGTTTGCTCATTTGCCATCATGGCAGTGGCAGAGAGGTCCCAGAAGGCCTTCTGTTCATGTCCCCGTTTTCTGTGGCGAACAAGTGTCTCTGTGACGTGGAGAATGTTGCCCTGGCGTGTGTAAATCTACACCTCTGGGGCTGATGAGGTGTGGCCTTACCTCGCATGCAAACATGCCGATGTTGTGCAGGTTATTGTATAGTGGACTGCTGTTGCATGAGTACCACACTCAGTTTTGCTACAAAGATGGCACATTTGAGACAAACCGTTAAGTCTAATTAGGCGGTACAGAGCTTTTTCCTGGTCTTTGGTGCTGCACCTAGTGAGGCTGCGTACTTTGTGCTCACAGATTGCACTTTAGTTACTCATTAGTTTTGGCTCTGGTGGCTCTTTAGCAACTATTACTTCCACAACCATCTTCCTCGTCCCAGTACTTGCCTCTGAGGCCCCTCTTCCATTCCCAGGAAACTTTCTTCACTTTACCTTCTTCAGAGGTGTAATACCTCCAACATACCCATAAGCCTCCATTTTAAATTTCCTGGCTCTGGCCAGGATTGTTTCAGCTGCAGGGCACCTGGGAGCTACGTTGGTTACTGGCCCCCTGGAAGATCACTTGGTAGGGCAGGTCCGCTCCTGTGAGGCATGCTCCTGGTCTCTGCAGGGTCTCCCCCAGTTCAGCCCTTCCTAGTCAGGACGTCTCTTCCTCGCAAGCTGCCCAAATGGTCGGCAATGTATACAGCCCTGTCAGAGTTCTTGCTGAAGAAACCTTGGGCTCAGTGGGGTCGGGTTTTACTCGAGGATTTTTCTTGTTCCAAAGCCTTCTGGAAAGTTCTGCCTCATCCTCGATCTCAAGTGCCTGAACTGTTTCGTGAGGAGGGAGCGGTTCAAGATGGGGACTCTGCCAAACATTGTCCCTCTGGTTCAGAAAGGGGATTGGTTGGCATCCCTGGACCTCCAGGACGCTTACTACCGTGTTTCTCTGCTCCCCTCCCAAGTCAAGTTCTTCCGTTTTGCTGTGGGACATGGACATTTTCAGATCCTGGTTCTCCCCTTAGGGTTGTGTTTGGTGCCCCGGGTGTTCACCAAGTTGGTGGCTCATCTCCACCTCCAGGGTGTTCAGCTTTTCCCCTTACTTTCCTCCATACTTATGGGACATCTCTCTGTCCTGTGGGACGGGATCGGAGCACTTTGTAAAAAGCATCCACATTTTTTTTTTCAAAAATGTGTCCTTCCTCTTTCTTGCGCGGGGACAGCACACGGCCGTAACCCCGCCCACCTTGGCTCTGCATCGCCCATCAGTCCTTTTCTCCGCTCGTTCGGGACTGGACGCACTTGCTGTCATGATCTCTGCTTCCAAAAGGTCAGGGTTTTCCCAACTCCCTTGGAAGCAGATCCATAACCCAGGTTCCGAGTGCCAACCAGTCCCAATTGGGACCTTTTGGACCCAGTCCTGGCGCCAGTGGCACCAGGCTCATAAATATGCCCAGTCCCAGCGCTGGAAGCGCCGGGCTCATAATGCTTGGGTGGACTTACCTGCAGCAGACCATGCTGCTTACTTGCCTGCCATTTGAGCCTCTGATCCTCTTCTGTTTGGAACTATTTTTCCTGTTGGGTGGGGCAGGAGCCACTCCCTAGATTCAGAACACTGGAACTCTTCTGGAAAGCAGGAACTCTTTTCTTACCTAGGCGTGGCTGTGGAAGGAGACACCTAAGCACTACAGGAGGCTATTTAAACCACACCCGATGGATGAATCTTGCTTTGCGTTATTCTGCATCCTCTGCAGCAGAACGCTCATCGTGTCTTCTGCATCTGATCCTGGGCCTAAGGAAAAAGGCTTACCATCCTGAATTCAGTCTTCAGCAACACCTATAAAGACAAGAAAGAACAGGTTAGCATTACGGTCTTCAGTGACAGCTCTTCACTTACCTGGTCCATCGGCTGTCACCAACGCCTCGCGCTGCATTCCGGCATCTGAAAGACAAAGGCTTACCTACTCTTCGTGCGCTCCGGAGGTCTTCACACTGCATTCCGGCATCTGAAAGACAAAGTCTTACCTACTCTTCGTGCGCTCCGGAGGTCTTCACACTGCATTCCGGCATCTGAAAGACAAAACAAGGTGCGTTTAAAGACATTGGGGAACTTTAATACTCACGTGCCATTACTCCTTTCCACATCTAACCCAGTGGGTATTCCGGCACCCTGCAGCCGCTCCGAACTTGTACCTGCAAAATAAAAAGACAGTTAGAGCGCATCGTGAAGCAGGCAACAAGCGCTTACTTACGTGCTTCCAGGCGCTTCTATTCATCACACGGGCTCCATCTTCAACTCACTTCAGCCCGTCATCCGCCATCGCCGGAACCCTGCAAAACAAGAAACATCATTACTAAAGACTTTAAAGACACTAGAATTACTCGAAACTTACCGTTCGTGCAGTAAACGACGGACAGCAGTCCTCTGAAGTCAAGAGGCCTGCTCCCCTTATCCAGTGAAGAAACTGGTTACAGCACCCTGCCCCGAGGCAGATGGAGAGCACCGCGTTCACTTACTTAAGGTGAGAGTGTTAACCTTTGGGGTTCTACAGGAGAAGAGAAAGGGAAGAAGAGAGAGACATTCAATAACCCAGTTCCTTAATCCCATATTTTCTATCTGCAGACATCTTACCCTTCGAGTCAGACATACAGTGCACAGAGGTCCAGCCCAAAGAGCCAGCCGTGTGTTACACATCACCTTTGAAGATACGGAATACGCCCAGTCAAGACCGGCGCCTCTACGGGAATCAGGTGAGCGTTACACTTGCATCCGCAGAAGATTTTCTTCCCTTTTTTCCTCTCTGGCTCTCGCTAGCGACCGTGTACTAGTCTGTCTATGTCGTTCAAACTAGACTTTCCAGATTGTTCATCGTGTCACCGATGCTTCGCGAGGGCGGATCCCCATCCTCTTTGTTTAGAGTGTTTGGGTCTGGATCACCGTTGGGACTCCTGTTTTTACTGTGACTCCCTTTCGGTCCGGGCACTTCTCCTCCCACCGCTCCAACCGATGTTGGTGTTCCGACGAACTCCTCCTTTGCATTTTCAGGCGTTCATCGACGAAAAGAAGAAACGCCCGGTAAGTTCTTTACTTTTCAGAGCACCCCGGCCAACGGATACCTTTCTGGGTTCCTCCTGGGCCGGGAGGGGCGTTGATCGCTCTGTCACCGGGGAATGCCCTGAGGTGCCCGTTGGGCCTAATAATTGTACCAGAGTTTTCTCTGAGGGTCTCCATAAGGCGCCTGTGGATACCGGAGCACGCTCCGAGGCCCCTCCTGTGGGGGCTGCTTGTAGGACTAGTTCTAGTGAGTCGTGGGGTACCGGAGCTCTCTCTGAGGCCTCAATATCGGCTTCCCTCAAAAATAAGACCGGGGTGCGCCCTGAGGCCTTTGTTGGGCTTGGTGTCACCGAACGGATGTTCGAGGCCCGCGCGCATAAGGCTGTTACCGGACCTGGGTCCGAGGTCCCTCGTACAGAGGCTAAAGCTACCAACATTTCTGAGAGGCCTGACAAGTCCTTATCAGTGAAGTTTGTTTCTCACCGTTCCCGCTCTTGCGGCGACGCCAGATCTGTTGAGGTGGCAAAGAAGGAAAATTCTTTTTACCAGCAGTGCCGAGGTCCTTCCTGGGAAGGCTAATTTGGCAGTTGGTGTGTCGAAGAAACATTCCAGGCCTCATAGTACCGGCTCTGCCGAGGTTCCTTATGTTAAGGCTAAAGTTAAGACCCCTGATCCATCGACGGGGACCCCTGCATCCTCACGTGCCGCAGTTCCCCTGAGGCGATGACAAAAGGGCGCCCGTTCCCGCCATGACCGCAGCAGCCATTTTGGGTGCTACCCCTACAACTACGCCATCGCCCTCAGATGCAGGGCTTGGTTCCATTGGTGAACATAGAGTTCCTTGTGCGCATCCTTATCAGCCAGTTTATGATTGGAACTCCCGGATGCCCCTTCAGTAAAATGTTTCGTTGCCTGCAGGGTTGGCCCCTTTGATTTATGTGGATATGTCAGTGGAGGGGCCGGTGTGGCACCCTTCCCCGTTACGTCTCTGGAATTATCCTCCTCATGAGAGGCCTCCTCTGGTTCCAAAACAGTCCCTGAACGACACCTTTTTCAGCAAATTTTAAACGCTCATGCGTACCGACCCCATGAGGGAATATTTCAAAGGGCTTTTTAGGGAGATGGGTCCGCCCGCGCCTCCGGCTCCACCCGTTCCTCCGGTTGTTTCCGCTGGCGCCTCCCTTGCCTACTGTGCCTTTCCCGACCCTTCCGCCTTTGCCCCCATTGTCCCCCGTGGACAAGGCAGCACCCGACACGGTTCAGCAGGATCCTGACCTGTCGGATGACGCGCAAGGCGATCAGGACAACAAGGACCTGCCCCGCTCTATCAGAGCTTTTCATGACCGGGTACTGGACATGATGTGCTTCTTGGATGTTCCGGTGCCTGAGGCACACGCTCCGCAGGAGGGCGTGCTTTCTGGGGCGTTCACCCTGTCTCCTTTGGAGCGTACCGGCCTGTTCCTGCAGAAGGACGTTCTGGCCGAGGTCTGCAGGGTCTGGGAAAAGCCACACTCTGGACTTTTCGTCAATA